>NC_058524.1:421159778-421842778 GCF_904849725.1 Hordeum vulgare subsp. vulgare
ATGGAAACACACCTAGCCCCACATAGATCTCTCACGAAGACCATGGGTTAGTACACAAAAGCGTAATGAACAATGCTTACCATACCATGGGATCACTTGATCCATTTTGGTACATCTTGTACGCTTTGTGTGTTGATCAACTTGATTTACTATTTGACTTAGTCTTGATAAACCTTGTGTCTTTATTCCCATTCTTTGGATAATACCTTGAATACCACCTTGTTCATCATATAAACTCCTTGAAAACAACACATGGACTTCAAGAAGCGACTATGGACAAATCCTCTGAATATAACTTAAGGCAACCATTAGTCCATAGGGATTGTCATCCATTACCAAAACCACATACAAAGAAATATGCTCTAACAGAGGCGCCCTCACGAGGGGACTTTGCACGACTCCCGACGGCGTTTGCTGACATCCGCCTCGTGAGGCGGGGGCGCCCGCCATGTCCTTGGCCGTGAAGTCCAAAGAAGGATCATGCTCGGCCCATGGCATGCATCGCGTGTGGGCCTGTAAGCAGACGGGCCTGGGAACTCCTAGTCCCACAGGCCCGATAGTTCCCCCCAGGCCAACGATGTGCATGATTCCGTCAACAGTCAGGGCGAAATGGTGGAGGCCCCAACCGCCTACAGGCCTAGACTGACGCGTGGCGCACGACGGAACGTGGGACTCCCCCACATCCCCAAGACGCCTCGGCAACTACACTGGCTGACGCAAAGCTTGCGCGCGGTGCGAGGACATCATTGCTCCTCCCCGCCTTGCTTACGCCTAGCGAAGGCGAGCGATTGTGGGTCGGTCATCTGCCAATTGTTATAAATAGGCAAGCTAGAGGGTCCCTGTGCTCATCTTCCTTGTTCACGCACCTCTCTCCAGCTTGTTGTTGCATCGACGACGGCGCCTGTGAGAAGATTTTGCGCCACCAAGAAAGGAAAGGCAGCGACGGAGGTGGTGGAGCTCCACAGCTGGCGGGAGGAAGATGCTGCCCCCACGCGTCCGCCACCGCACCTGAGGTGCTTCCGAGGGGGCGTGGGCGCTCCTCGCCGGCAACCCGCGCCGGCCCAGGCACTCGAGGAGGAAGCTTGGCCCGCGGGCGCAGCCATGCGGGGCAAGGCGGACGTGGGTGGGGCAAGAGGAACGGCACGACCTCCTGAACGCCCTGGTCGTGGAGCCACTCCGCGGACGCAGCCCACGAGTTCATCGTGGAGACAGAGGGCCAACTCTGTACCTAGTTCCAGCTCCCGAGTCCTTCGCGGGGGGGATGGTGGAGTGCGCCCCTTATCTTGTGGTTGTAGCCAGACGACTGTTGTAATGGGCCTTCCTGGGTGGCGACAGAGTTCACCCCCCACAGCTTGATATACCTGGCGCGGGGGTGGAAATCGTTCGCCCTCTCCCGCATCTTGAACGAGGGTCATGTCCTCTACTTCAAGTTTGATGGGGTCACCACGCTATTCGTGAATATGTTCGGGAGAGCCGTCGACCGCATGGAATGCTGCATGGAAAGCGACAACAGTGGTTGTAGTTCTCCGGCGACGACGGCGGCAACTACACTTCTTGCGGGAGCTACGACCATGACGGCTCCCGAGGCGCCCAGTTTAAGGAGGATGGCTCAGACTAGGCGGAGGTGGCGCTAGGGCCGGCATCCTGGAAATGGTGCTGCTCGAGCCTGACTCTTTTGTTTTTGTTTCTTATCTTCCCTACAACAAAATGTGTTGGCCCCGCGAGGGTATGTAAGAAGTATTATAGCCCTTGCGCCGTAAGTTAATGCCTGCTGAGAATAATCTTGTAATTAATGCTCCTTGTTAGGCTTGTCCCTTTCCTTGCGATTGCCTTTGCACTCTGTGCCGCTAGGACCCAGCCCCTGAGCCGGGCTCAGTCATCGCTAGTGCTCCGCAACGTTAGTAGCTTGTCACCCTCTGGGCGTGCCTTGCAAGACCCCCCAGGCGATCCATCCCAAAGAAGAGCCTTGCATGCACAAGCTCCGTTTCGAACAAAGTGCACTCGCAAGGTCACGTTTGGGTTCCACGCGAGAAGACCAAACACCATGGGACTTGGTGGAGTGGCATGCGGGGGAGCAGGACCGCGAGTCCGGGCTTGGTTCCTTGTGTTCTTCAATACCGCTGGGCCGAGCAGAGAACGGTACCGACCCAAGCACATGCACCGTGTCCAACACCCGCTCGCATGGGGCCCGAGGGATGGCTGGTGAGCGCAAGCCGCGGGAGGAGGCCAGCAGCAACCTCGGCAGGAGCCACGTATGGCACAACACACCCTGAGGTTGGTGCAGCATGTAGGGTGCCCTCAGTTGTTTTATCCACCAGCACGGAGCATGGGGCTTCCACTTGGAGTGGGCATAGTCGCGGCCCGACCATTTTCTGCCAACATAGAGCATGGGGCTTCCACTTAGCATGATCATAGTCACGGTTCGACCGTTTTCCGCCAGCACGAAGCATGGGGCTTCCACTTGGTGTGGACATAGTCGCGGTTTGACTGTTTTCCGCCAGCGCGGAGCATGGGGCCTCCACTAGGCACGGGCATAGTCGTGGTTCGACCGTTTTCTGTAGCGGTTATTTCCATGTTGAATCCTTGCACCTTGTTGTCCTCCTCTTAGGATCTTTGAGTGGATTGTAGTGATCGTTAGCTTCTTCTATAGCTTGAGCTGATCGAACAACTTGGGATACCTCTGGCTGGGAGGACATGGTGCTTGTTTTGAATCTATGATGTAAGGAAAGATAGCTCCACTTAATTGTTTTTCACCAAATTTATCCTTAATCTACATACACTACTCGAGGAAGGTCCTAAGACGACACATCAATCAGAGATCCTTCGACCAAATTGTGTGTGATACATGAATCGCAAATGATATAGTTCTAGCTCCATCACTAATAATGCAAACTGCATGCGATGGTGAATCCATCAAATATGATTCAGAAAATACTTACGTGTGCGATACGTGCCATATAGTTGATCCATGAAATATGTTTGCGATTAGCTGAAATAACACAAATGACTATAGAGATCCAGATGTGTGCGATAGCGGACATACATTTCAGTATGGAAAATTGTGTGCAGTGATACAATAGAACACAAACGATTGGGCATAACAAGATGTGTGTGATAGACAACAAACATGTGAGTAATCAGGATCAAGTGCGAACACCAGAAATAATAGAGACAATTGATGCTAATAACTTGTGTGTGTTGTGGGAAAACGCTTGCTAGTATACAATTGTCAGTGATTGATGAAATCATCACCAACACATTTTGTAATTTAGTCAGTGTGTACTTTGTTTGCTCTGTCTACACAACATCTATGTTGTGTCTACAGAACAAGAAAAAATATACTTATAACAACATGATTGGATAACCATGAAACAACACAAAGCCATTTCAAATATTGTACCACAAATACTAGAAATATTACAAGGTTCAAATTCAAGCATTACAAGGCCAAAATTCAAAGATTACAAGGTTCAAATTGATATTATAAATCAAACCCACGCGGCCCGCTTAGCCTGTTGTCCAAGCATTTCTTCGAGCCTGCTATCCAAGCATTTCTTCCTCATTTGTCCCGTCTTGTCACTGTGTTGCTCCCAGAATATTCCAATGCACACTTTGGCACCGCACACGTGTTTATTTTGGCCATGCATCGGCTCGAAGAGGCATCATGAGCCCGCTTCCGCGCACAACTGAGCAGATTCCCACACACATTCGTGCAAGCTTCCTGCGTGGCTCGCCAAAATTCACCGAAAAACATCCTTACCGTGATTCCTATTGGAAATATGCCCTAGAGGCAATAATAAATTAGTTATTATTATATTTCCTTGTTCATGATAATCGTTTATTATCCATGCTAGAATTGTATTGATTTCAAACTCAAATACATGTGAGGGTACATAGACAACACACTTTACCTAGTAAGCCTCTAAGGACTGACTCGTTGATCAAAGATGGTCAAGGTTTCCTCGCCAAAGACATGAGTTGTCATTTCATAACGGGATCACATCATTAGGAGAATGATGGGATCGACAAGAATCAAACTATGAACGTAGCATATGATCGTGTGTGTTTATTGCTATTGTTTTCTGTATGTCTATGTGTTTCTATGACCATGAGATCATGCAACTGCCGAGCACTAGAGGAATGCCTTGTGTGTATCAAACGTCACAACGTAACTGGGTGACTATAATGGTGCTCTACATGTACCTCTGAAGGTGTCTGTTGGGTTGGCGTGGATCGTGAATGGGATTTGTCACTCGTATGACGGAGAGGTATCTCTAGAGCCCACTCGGTAATGCAACATCACAATATGCCTTGTAAGCAATGTGACTAAGGAGTTAGTCATGGAATCTTGTATTATGGAACAAGTAAAGAGACTTGCAATAACGAGATTGAACTTGGTATGGAGATACCGACGATCGAATCTCGGGCAAGTAACATACCGATGGACAAAGGGAACAACAACGAGATTAACTCAATCCTTGACATAGAGGTTCAACCGATAAAGATCTTCGTAGAATATGTAGGAGCCAATAAGGGCATCCAGGACCCGCTATTGGTTATTGACCAGAGAATGTCTCAGGTCATGTCTACATAGTTCTCGAACCCGTAGGGTTTGCACACTTAAGGTTTGGTGACGTGTTGGTATTATTGAGTTATGTATGTTGGTAACCGAAAGTTATTCAAAGTCCTGGATGAGATCCCCGACATTACGAGGAGCTCCGGAGGTAAAGAATAATACGTAGGAAAGTGGGTTTTAAACTCCGGAAAAGTTTCACGCATTTTCGACAGTGTACCCGGAGTGACGAATGGGTTCTGGGGGTCCACCAGGTGGACCCACTCACCCCAAAGAATCTCATGGGCTGTGGGAGGATGTGAACCAGCCCCTAGTGGGCTGGTCGAAGTCCCCACTAAATCCCAATGAGGCGAGGAGGTGGGAAGGAAAGAAACCCAAGTGTGGAAGGGAGGAATCCTACTAGGAGTAGGATTGGAGGTGGACTCTTCCACCTCCTCCACTTCGGCCGAACCAATGAGGGTTTTGAGGCTGACTCCTCCACTCCCTCCCTCCTATATATACAAGAGGATTTGAGGGCAGTCCTAACCCTAATAAGCCACGTGATGCCCTCTCTCTCTCTAGATCGTTTTCTCCTCTGGATTAGTTCCGTACAGCTTGGCGAAGCCCTGCTGGATTAGTTCACCACCACCACCACGCCGCCGTGCTGGAGAACTCATCTACCTCTTCGCCCCTCTTGCTGTACCAACAAGGCAGAGATCGTCATCGAGCTGTACGTGTGTTGAACGCGGAGGTGTCGTCCGTTCGACACTAGATCGGGATGAATCGTGATGGGATCGTGGGAAGGTTTGTGATGAGATCGCGAGACGGACTGCGATTTGGATGGCAGATATGTTCGACTATATCAACCACATTATATACGCTTTCGCTTAGTGATCTACAAGGGTATGTAGATGCACTCTCCCCTCTCGTATATGATCATCACCATGTATAGGTCTTGCATGTGCGTAGGAAAAATTTTGTTTGCCATGCAACGTTCCCCAACAGTGGCATCATGAGCTAGGTCTATGAGTAGATAACATATCGAGTAGAACACAAAGGAGTTTGTGGGCATTGATATTAAAAAAATTTCCCTCCTTAGTATTTTCTTGATTCACCGGTATTGTTGGATGAAGCGGCCCACACCAACATTACTCGTACGCTTACGAGAGACCGGTTTCATCGACTAAAATGCAACTTGTTGCATAAATATGATTGGCGGGTGTTTGTTTCTCCAACTTTAGTTGAATCGGATTTGACCGAGGCGGTCCTTGGAGAAGGTTAAATAGTAACTTGCATATCACCGTTCTGGTTTTGCGTAAGTAAGATGTGATCATACTAGATACCCATAGTAGCCACGTAAAACTTGCAACAACAAATTAGAGGACGTCTAACTTGTTTTTGCAGGGTATGTTGTGATGTGATATGGCCAAAGGCATGATATGATATATTTGATGTATGAGATGATCATGTTGTAATAGTTAAATATCGACTTGCACATCGATGCTACGACAATCGGCAGGAGCCATAGGGTTGTCTTTAATTATTTTGTGCTTGGTGATGCTGTCCTTTATCGCTAGTCAGTAGCTTTAGTAGTAGTAGCATAGGTAGCGCGACAACCTCGATGGCAGCACAATGATAGAGATCATGACGATGGAGATCATGGTGTGGCGCCGGTGACGATGGAGATCATGTCGGTGCTTTGGTGATGGAGGTCAAGAAGCACAAGTTCATGGCCATATCATGTGACTTATGATTTGCATGTGATGTTAATCCTTTTATGCACTTTTTTTGCTTAGGACAACGTAGCATTATAAGGTGTTCCCTCACTAAAATTTCAAGATAAAATTGTGTTCTCCCCGTGTGTGCACCGTTCTGACAGTTTGTCGTTTCGAGACACCACGTGATGATCGGGTGTGATAGACTCTACGTTCACATACAACGTGTGCAAAACAGTCGCACACGCGGAACACTCGGGTTAAACTTGATGAGCCTAGCATGTACAGACATGGCCTCGGAACACAAGAGACCGAAAGGTCAAACATGAGTCATATAGTGGATATGATCAACATAGATATGTTCAACATTGAAGCCAACTTAACTCACGTGATGATCGGACTTGAGTTGGTGAATTTGGATCACGTACCACTCGAATAACCAGAGGGATGTCAATTTGAGTGGGAGATCTTAAGTAATATGATTAATTGAACTAATTATCATGAACATAGTCAAAAGGTCTTTGCAAATTATGTTGTAGCTTGCGTTGTAGCTCTATTGTTTTTGATATGTTCCTAGAGAAAATTTAGTTGAAAGATGATAGTAGCAATATGTGTACTAGGTCCGTAAACTGAGGATTGTCCTCATTGCTACATAGAAGGCTTATGTCCTTAATGCACTGCTCGGTGTGCTAAACCCCGAGCATCGTTTGTAGATGTTGCGAACATCTGACATACACGTTTTTGATGACTACATGATAGTTCAGTGCATAATGCTTAAACGGCTTAGAATTGAGGCGCCGAAGATGTTTCGAATGTCAAGAGACTGATGAGATGTTCTAAGAGACGAAATTGGGATTTCAGGATCGTGCCCATGTTGAGAGGTATAAGACCTCCAACAAGATTCTTTGTCTACAAAGTAAGGGAGAAAAGCTCAATCGTTGAGCATGTGCTCAGATTGTCTCGGTACTACAATCTCTTGAATCGAGTGGGGGTTAATCTTCTAGACAAGATAGTGATTGACATAGTTCTCAAAAGTCACTTCCACCAAGCTACACAGCTTCATGATGAACTATAACATGTCAGGGATACAGATGATGATCCTTGAGCTATTCGTGATGTTTGACACCGCGAAGGCGGAAATCAAGTAGGGGCATCAAGTGTTGATGGTTAGTAAAACCACTAGTTTCGAGAAGGGCAAGGATTAAAAGGTGCACTTCATGAAATGTCAAACTAGTTGCCACTCAAGTAAAGAAACCCAAGGTTGAACCCAAACCCGAGTCTAAGTGCTTCTATTATGAGGGGAACAGTCACTGAAGCACGCAATGGATATCATTATGTTCTTACTTCACAGATGATTTGAGTAGATACTAGTATATTTACTTGATGAAACACAAGTTTGAATTATTGAAAGGTTCAAGTAATTTCAGAGTGAAGTTGAAGATCGTCGTGACAAGAGGATGAAATGTCTACGATATGATCATAGAGATGAATATCCGAGTTGCGAGTTTGGTACACATTTAAGACAATGTGGAAATTATTTCACAACTAATGCCACCTAGAACACCATAGTGTGATGGTGTGTTCGAACATCGTAGTCACGCCCTATTAGATATGGTGCATAGTATGATGTCTCTTATCGAATTACCACTATCGTTTTGGGGTTATGAATTAGAGACAACCACATTCACTTTAATAGGGTGCCACGTAAGTTCCATTGAGATGACACCATATGAACTATGGTTTGGAGAAAGCTAAGCTATCGTTTCTTAAAGTTTGGGGCTACGATGCTTATGTCAAAAGGTTTCGGCCTGATAAGATCGAACCCAAAGCGGATAAATACATCTTCGCAGTATACCCAAAATAGTTGGGTATACCTCCTACCTCAGATCCGAAAGCAAAGTGTTTGTTGTCTTAAGCGAGTCCTTTCTTGAGAAAGAGTTTCTCTCGAAAGAATTGAGTGGGAGGATGGTAGAACTTGATGAGGTTTTGAACCATCACTTCAACCAAAGAGTAGAAGGGCACAGGAAGTTGTTCATGTGGCGCCTACACCAGTTGAAGTGTAAGCCGATGATGGTGATCATGAAGGTTTAGATCAAGTTACTTCCAAATCTCATAGGTCGACAAGGACACGCACAACTGATGCCACATGGAATACCATGGTGTGATCGTGTGTCCGAACGTCATAGCCGCGTCCTATTGGATATGGTGCATACTATGATGTCTCTTATCGAATCACCACTATCGTTTTTGGATTAAGGCATTAGAGACAATCGCATTCACTTTAAATAGGGCACCATGTAATTCCATTGAGATGACACCGTATGAACTATGGTTTGGAGAAACCTAAGCTGTCATTTCTTAAAAGTTTTGCGCTGCGATGCTTATGTGAAAAAAAATTCAGCCTCATAAGCTTGAACCCAAAGCGGCTACATGCATCTTCACAAGATACCCAAAATAGTTGGGTATACTTCCTATCTCAGATCCAAAAGCAAAGTGTTTTTTCAGGAAACGGGTCCTTTCTCGAGAAAGAGTTTCTCTTGAAAGAATTGAGTGGGAGGATGGTGGAACTTGATGAGGTTTTGAACCATCACTTCAACCAGAGAGTAGAAGGGCACATGAAGATGTTCATGTGGCGCCTACACCAGTTGAAGTGGAAGCCAGTGATGGTGATCATGGAGCTTCAGATCAAGTTACTTCCAAACCTCGTAGGTCGACAAGGACACGCACTACCCCAGAGTGGTACGGTAATCCTGTCTTGGAGGTCATGTTGCTGGACAACAATGAACCTACGAGCTATGGAGAAGCAATGGTGGGTGCGAATTCCGACAAATGGCTGGAGGCCATGAAATCCGAGAGAGGGTCGATGTATGTAAACAAAGTGTGGATTTTGGAAGAACTACTTGATGGTCATAAGACTATTAAGTACAAATGGATCTTTAAAAGGAATACACACGATGATGGTGAATGCCACAATTTAAGAAAGCTCGACTTGTTGCAAAGAGGTTTCCGACAAGTTCAAGGAGTTGACTAAGATGAGACTTTCTCACTCGTAGCGATGCTAAATGTTTGTTGGAATTATGTTAGCAGTTGCTCCATTTTTCAATTATGAAATCTTGTAGATGGATGTCAAAACATTGTTTCCTCGACGGTTTCCTTGAGGAAAGGTTGTATGTCATACAACCAGAAGGTTTTTTCAATCCTAAGGATGCTAACAAGTATGCAAGCTCCAGTGATCCTTCTAAGGATTGGAGTAAGCATCTCGGAGTTGGAATACGCATTTTGATGAGATGATCAAAGCTTTTGGGTTTATACGAAGTTTATGAGAAACTTGTATTTCCAAGGAAGTGAGTGGAAGCACTATAGAATTTCTGATGAGTATATGTAGTTGACATATTGTTGATCGGAAATGATGTAGAGTTTCTGGAAAGCATATAGGGTTGTTTGAAAAGTGGTTTTCAAAGGAAAACCTGGATTGAGCTACTTGAACATTGAGCGTCAAGATCTATAGAGATAGATCAAAACGCTTAATAGAACTTTCAAATGAATACATACCGTGACAAGATTTTGAAGGAGTTCAAAATAGGTCTGTCAAAGAAGGAGTTCTTGGCTGTGTTGTAAGGTGTGAATATTGAGTAAAACTCAAAGCTCGACCATGCCGGAAGAGAAGGACGAAGGTCGTCCCCTATGCTTTAGCCATAGGCACTATAGTATGCCATGCTATGTACCGCAACTGATGTGTGCCTTGTCATGAGTCTGTCAAGGGGTACAAAGAGTGATCCAGGAATGAATCACTGAACATCAGTCAAAGTTATCCTTAGTAACTAGTGGACTAAGGAATATTTCTCGATTATGGAGGTGATAAAAGAATTCGTGGTAAAGGGTTACAACGATGCAAGCTTTGACACTAACCCGGATGACTTTGGGTAGCAAACCTGATTCGTATAGTGGACGGTCATTTGGAATGGTTCCAGATGGCACGTAGTAATAACATCCACAAGATGACATAAGATTTGTAAAGCACATAGGGATCTGAAAGGTTCAGACCCATTGACTATAAACCTCTGCATGTCAAGTATGTGTTTCTATGACCATGAGATCATGCAACTCCCGGGCACCGGAGGAATGCCTTGTGTGTATCAAACGTCACAACGTAACTGGGTGACTATAAAGGTGATCTACAGGTATCTCCGAAGCTGTCTGTTGGGTTGGCATGGATCGATAATGGGATTTGTCACTCCGTATGAAGGAGAGGTATCTCTAGGGTCCACTCGGTAATGCAACATCACAATAAGCCTTGCAAGGAATGTGACTAAGGAGTTAGTCACGGGATCTTGTATTATGGAACGAGTAAAGAGACTTGCCAGTAATGAGATTGAACTAGGTATGGAGATACCGACGATCGAATCTCGGACAAGTAACATAGCGATGGACAAAGGGAACAACATACGAGATTAACTAAATCCTTGACACAGAGGTTCAACCAATAAAGATCTTCGTAGAATATGTAGGAGCCAATATGGGCATCTAGGTCCCACTATTGGTTATTGACCGGAGAATGTCTCAGATCATGTTTACATAGTTCTCGAACCCGCAGGGTGTGCACACTTAAGGTTCGGTGACATTTCGGTATTATTAAGTTATGTATGTTGGTAACCGAAAGTTGTTCGGAGTCCCACATGAGATCCCGGACGTCATGAGGAGCTCGGAATGGTCCGGAGGTAAATATTTTTATATAGGAAAATGGGTTTTGAACTCCGGAAAAGTTTCGGGCATTTCCGGCAGTGTTCCGGGAGTGATGAATGGGTTCCGGGGATCCACCACGTGGGCCCACTGAGCCCAAAGGTTCACATGGGCTGTGGAAGGACGTGAACCAGCCCCTAGTAGGCTGGCCGAAGTCCCCACTAAAGCCCAATGTGGCTAGGAGGTGGGAAGGAAATAAACCCAAGTGGGGGAGGGAGGAATCCTACTAGGAGTAGGATTGGAGGTGGACTCTTCCACCTCCTCTACTTCGATCGAACCCATGAGGGTTTTGAGGCTGCCTCCTCCCCTCCCTCCCTCCTATATATACTAGAGGAATTGAGGGTAGTCCTAACCCTAATAACCCACGTGCTGCCCTCTCTCTCTCTAGATCGTGTTCTCCTTTAGATTAGTTCCTAGAGCTTGGCAAAGCCCTGCTGGATTAGTTCACTAACACAACCACCATGCCGCCGTGCTAGAGAACTCATCTACCTCCGCGCCCCTTTTGTTGGATCAAGAAGGCGGAGACCGTCATCGAGCTGTACGTGTGCTGAACGCGGAGGTGAAGTCCATTCGGCACTAGATCGGGATGGGATCGCGGGACGGTTTGTGATGAGATCGCGGGACGGACTGCGATTTGGATCACGAAGATGTTCGACTACATCAACCGCGTTATATACGTTTCCTCTTAGCAATCTACAAGGGTATGTAGATGCACTCTACCCTCTCGTAGATGATCATCACCATGGATAGGTCTTGCGTGTGTGTAGGAAATTTTTTGTTTCTGATGCAACGTTCTCCAATACTTCCTTCTTTCCTAATTTTTCCTTGATGGTGTTACCCGAACACGCCACCGTTTACTGCCACTTCCCCACCGATTTCCCGCCACAAGCGAATGAGCATAAGAGTTGGCACACAACACACGAGGATGCACACCTAGTGCAACCTAGACCATCTGCCAAATATGCCAACCCGACAAAGATCTGCCTCTTCCATCAACCTCCTCGGTGACAAAAACGATCCGGTGGAGGAGCAATGGCCTTCTTAAGAACTTAGAAGCTTCCTTACAATCTTCATCAAACACAAAAGGAATATCCTTCTGGAGGATATTAGTGAAAGGTTTCGAAGTCTTAGAAAAGTCTTTAATAAATCTTCTATAGAAACCAGCATGACCGAGGAAACTACGAATACCTATGATGTCCTTTGGATAAGGCATCCTCTCGATTGCTTCGACCTTTTCCCTGTCCACCTCAATTCCCTTTCCAGAAATCTTGTGGCCAAGAACAATTCCCTCATTGACCATGAAGTGGCACTTCTCCCAATTGAGTACCAAGTTCGTCTCCTCACATCTGTGCAAAACTTTATTAAGGTTGTGGAGACAATGGTCAAAAGATGTTCCACAGACGGAGAAATCGTCCATGAAAACCTCCACAATTTCCTCACAAAAACCATGAAAGATAGCATACATACACTTTTGAAAAGTAGCAGGAGCATTGCATAAACCAAAAGGCATACGTCTATAAGCATAAGTATCAAAGGGGCAAGTAAAAGTGGTCTTCTCTTGATCGGCAGTGTTAACATGAATTTGAGAGAAGCCATAATACCCATCAAGATAACAAAAGTGAGTGTTTTTGGATAACCTTTCAAGCATTTGGTCGATGAACGGCAGCGGGTAGTGGTCCTTCCTAGTTTCTTTGTTCAGCTTCCTGTAATCAATAAACATTCTATATCCAATAATAATTCTTTGAGGTACTAGTTCATTCTTATCATTAGGAATCACAGTCGTACCTCCTTTCTTGGGAACACAATGTACTGGACTTACCCACTTACTATTAGCTATAGGGTAGATAATACTTGCGGCTAGAATCTTGAGGATTTCGGTCCTCACAACATCCTTCATCTTCGGGTTCAACCGTCGTTGATGATCAACAACCGTTTTAGCATCACGCTCAAGATTGATAGTATGCTGACAAATAGATGGACTAATCCCCTTAAGATCATAAAGGGTATAGCCAATAGTGCCCTAATGTTTACGAAGGACTTCCAATAATCGCTCTTCTTCATATCCTGAAAGGTTAGCATTGATAATAACATGATATACTTTCTTTTCAGCTCTTCTTCATATCCTGAAAGGTTAGCATTGATAATAACATGATATACTTTCTTGTCATCTAAATAAGCATACTAGAGCGTATTGGGAAGATGTTCAAGATCAAACACCGAGTCTTCTTTTGGTTTTGATAGAATTCCCAAAGGCTCAACCGGAAGGTTGTGCTTCAGGATAGCAGGTTGTCTCATGAATATGTCGTTGATACATCTCAAACGTATCTATAATTTTTGATGGTTTCACGTTGTTATCTTGTCATCTTTGGATGTTTTATGTACCTTTTATATCTTTTTTGGGACTAACTTATTAATTCAGTGCCAAGTGCCAATTCCTGTTTTTTCTGTGTTTTTGATTCTTTTCAGATCTGATTTTGGAATGGAGTCCAAACAGAATAAAAACCCCGAAATGATTTTTTCCCGAACGGAAGAAGATCAGGGGGCCTCTGGGCCAAGCCAGGTGGGCTCCAGGGAGCCCACAAGCTCCCACCACGCCACCAGGGGAGGCGGCGGTGTCAGGGCTTGTGGCCTCCCTGGCCGCCCCCTGACCTAGATCCTTGGCCTATATATTCCCAAATATTCAGCAAAAAATCAGGGGGAGCCTCGAAACTACTTTTCCACCGCCGCAAGCTTCCGTTTCCACGAGATCTCATCTGGAGACCCTTCCCGGCGCCCTGCCGGAGGGGACTTTGGAGTTGGAGGGCTTCTTCATCATCATCATCGCCCCTCCAATCACTCGTGAGTAGTTCACTTCAGACCTACGGTCCCGTAGTTAGTAGCTAGATGGCTTCTTCTCTCTCTTGGATCTTCAATACAAAGTTCTCCATGATTTTCATGGAGATCTATCCGATGTAATCTTCTTTGGCGGTGTGTTTGTCGAGATCCAATGAATTGTGGATTTGTGATCAAATTATCTATGATATATATTTGAGTCTTTGTTGATTTCTTATCTGCATGATTTGATATCCCTGTAAGTCTCTCCGAGTCTTGGGTTTTGTTTGGCCAACTAGATCTATGATTCTTGCAATGGGAGAAGTGCTTGGTTTTGGGTTCTACCATGTGGTGACCTTTCCCAGTGACAGTAGGGGCGGCAAGGCACACATTAAGTAGTTGCCATCAAGGGTAAAAATATGGGGTTTTCATCATTGGTTTGAGATTATCCCTCTACATCATGTCATCTTGCTTAAGGCGTTACTCTGTTCTTATGGACTTAATACACTAGATGCATGCTGGATAGCGGTCGACGTGTGGAGTAATAGTAGTAGATGCAGAAAGTATCGGTCTACTTGTTTTGGACGTGATGCCTATAGATATAATCATTGTCATAGACATCGTCACGATTTTACACGGTTCTATCAATTGCTCAACAATAATTTGTTCACCCATCGTCTACTTGCTTTCATGAGAAAAGCCACTAGTAAACACTGCGGCCCCGGGGTCTATTCACATCCATCGTTTACACCTCTGCTTTTACTTTGCTTTGTTACTTTGTGGCTTTCAGTTCTCACTTGGCAAACAATCTATAAGGGATTGACAACCCCTTCATAGCGTTGGGAGTAAGCTTTTGTGTTTGTGCAGGATCTTGTGATACTCCTCCACTGGATTGATACCTTGGTTCTCAAACTAAGGGAAATACTTACCACCGCTGTGCTACATCACCCTTTCCGCTTCGAGGGAACACCAACGCAAGGCTCCAAGGCCACGGGGGAAATCCTTTGCATATTTGCCTAGGAAGTCCGTTAAGGCGTAGCCGCAGCAGAAGGATCCCCGGTGCCGTCGACACGACTATTCCTGGCGCCGTTGCAAGGGAAGCTCAGCTGACATCAGAAGTATTTCTGGCACCGTTGCCGGGGAGGAGAAATCAAGATCTATCCAAGTAGGTCTCACAAACTCCAAATGACACCCCTGAAAATGGAGTTCTCAATTTCAGGCAAAATGAGGAAGAAAATTTGAAGGACGCTTGGTACAGGATTTGCAATGCTCAAAGTAGATCTACTCGTAAGCAATCCACTACCGTCCTCCTTCGCAGTTTCTATGTTGGAATTTCTCCTTGGAATAGGTATATCCTTGATACCATTGTAGGCGGGAACATTTTGGGGAGCCATACTGTTGACTCCTATAGAGCTATCATGAATTTGGTAGGCTCCCCCCCCCCCCCCCCGCTTATGGTTAATGGAACTATCTTGACCTTGGAACACGTGATGCAAAGGCTTGACGCTATTGAAAACAAAATTGCCACAGTTGAACTTATTGAGGGTTTGGATAGAAGGATCCACAATCAAATTACTCAGTACGGATCCAAAGTGGGAAACTTTTTGAAAAATTTAAGGGAGAAGGAACTTATAGTTAATGATTCTTCTAGAATTGGCAAATTAGAAGATGTCATAACCAACTCGGGTTTCGCTTTTGCCGCTGTGCAAAATACTCCAAATCTCACTCTCAAAAAGACCGTCAAGCCTGTTTTTGTTCCTAAAGCTAGTGGTGAGTCATCCAATAAAGATGAATATCTTAAGATGATAAATGATCACACTACTTATGGGTTGAGCACCAAAGATGACTATACGTGATTCCATCACTTTTTGCCTAGGTAAGGGCGTTAAACAAAAGCGCTTGTTGGGAGGCAACCCAACGAATCTATCCTTTTTCTTTCTGTTTTGTGTTTACCACACTTTCATAATTCTGTTATGATTGTGTTTTTTGTGTTTCTCTTTTGTGTTTGTGCCAAGCAAAACCGTTATGATTAGTCTTGGGGATGATCGTTTGGTCATGCTGGAAAAGACAGAAACTTTCTGCTCACGAAAAGAATTTTCATTTTTTTTCTGTGAGAGCTTTTGAGTTGATTCTTTTTGCTTCTGATGGCTACGCAAATTATTCAGACTGTCGTAATTTTTCAGAATTGTTGAAGTACCATAGGTATACTAAATATATATATTTCTACAGACTGATCTGCTGTTAACAGATTCTGTTTTTTGTTGTGTTGGTTGCTTATTTTGATGAAACTATGGATAGTATCGGGGGGTATTAGCCATGGAAGATTGAAAATACAGTAACCCAACATCAGCACAAGTAGAATTTAAGTTTGCTACAGTACCTAAGGAACTGGTGGTTTGCTTTCTCATACTAATGTTATCACGAGTTTCTGTTTAAGTTTCGTGTTGTGAAGTTTTCAAGTTTTGGGTGAAGTTCTTATGGACAAAAAGATAAAGAGTGGCAAGAGCTCAATCTTGGGGATTCCCCGGAAAGGCATCCCCTCTTTCGTATTCAATCCATCGGTAACGTTACTTGGGGCTATATTTTTATTCACCACATGTTATGTGTTTTTGCTTGGAGCGTCTTGTATCGTAGGAGTCTTTTATTTTTGTTGTGTCACAATCATCCTTGTTGCACACCTAGAGAGAGAGACATGCACACACCGTGATTTTGTTGAGCTTCACTTATATCTTTTGGTAGACAATTCAGCTCACACGTGCTTCACTTATATCTTTTGAGCTAGATACTTTTGCTCTATGTGCTTCACTTATATCTTTTAGAGCGCAGCGGTGCATGGCTTGGT
Source organism: Hordeum vulgare subsp. vulgare (assembly GCF_904849725.1). Taxonomy (NCBI): domain Eukaryota; kingdom Viridiplantae; phylum Streptophyta; class Magnoliopsida; order Poales; family Poaceae; genus Hordeum; species Hordeum vulgare. The sequence goes on from NC_058524.1 coordinate 421,176,439, forward strand.
AGTTGATCTATGCTTTGAAAGTAGTCTCAAAAGGGGTAGTTATACAAAGGGATATGAAAACTTCCACCTTCATGTGCATTGAATAGTTAGAGAAGTTTGATTCATCTCAATTAGTTTTGAGTTGTGGTTATGGTAATATTGAAGTCATGCTAGTAAGGTGTTGTGGATCTAGAAATACTTGTGTTGAAGTTAGTGATTCCCGTAGCATGCACGTATGGTGAACCGCTATGTGATGAAATCTGAGCATGATTAGTCTATTGATTGTCATCCTTTGTGGCGGTCGGGATCGCGCGATGGTTTATACCTACCAACCCTTCCCCTGGGAGTATGCGTTGAATGCTTTGTTTCGATTACTAATAAAACTTTTGAAACAAGTATATGAGTTCTTCATGACTAATGTTGAGTCCATGGTTTAGATGCACTTTCACCTTCCACCATCACTATCTTCTTAGTGCCGTGCAACTTTCGCCGGTGCACAAAACCCACCATTAGCCTCCCTCAAAACAGCCACCATACCTACCTACTATGGCTTTTTCAAAGTCATTCCGAGATATATTGCCATGCAACTACCACCATGACATGTGCCACCACGTCTGCATTGCCATTATATGATCGTAAGATATCTAGCATGATGTTTCCATTAATGTCTATGCCATGCTAGATCATTGCCACGGTACACTACCGAAGGCATTCCATATAGAGTCATAGTTGCTCTAAGTTTTGAGTTGAAAGTGTGATGATCATCATTGATGGAGCATTGTCCCATGTGAGGAAATAAAAGAGGCCAAAGAAGCCCACCAAAAAAATGAGAGAAAAAGAGAGAAGGGACAATGCTACCACTTTTTCCACACTTGTGCATATTAAGCACCATGATCTTCATGATTGAGAGTCTCTTGTTTTGTCACCAACATATAGCTAGTGGGAAATTTTCATTATATAACTTGGCTTGTATATTCCAATGATAGGCTTCCTCAAAATTGCCTTAGGTCTTCGTGAGCAAGCAAGTTGGATGCACACCCACTAGTTTTCTGTAAGAGCTTTCACATACTCGTAGCTCTAGTGCATCATTTGTATGGCAATCCCTACTCATTCACATTGATATCTATTGATGAGCATCTCCACAGCTCATTGATATGTCTAGTTAATGTGACTATCTTCTCCTTTTTTGTCTTGCAACCTCCACCACATTCCACACCATCTATAGTGCTATAACCATGGCTCACGATCATGTATTGCGTGAGAGTTGAAAAGGTTTGAGAAAGTAAAGGTGTGAAACAATTACTTGGCCAATACCGGGGTTGTGCATGATTTAAATTCATTGTGCAATGATGATAGAGCATAGCCAGACTATATGCTTTTGTAGGGATAACTTTCTTTTCGCCTTGTTATTTTGAAAGTTCATGATTACCTTGCTAGTTTGCTTGAATTATTATTGTTTCCACGTCAATAGGAAACTATTGTTTTGAATCTAATGGATCTGAACATTCACGTCACATAAGAGGAATTAAAAAGGACACCTATGCTAGGTAGCATGAAAGCATCAAAAATTCATTCTTTATCACTTCCCTACTCGAGGACGAGCAGGAGTTAAGTTTGGGGATGCTTGATACGTCTCAAACGTATCTATAATTTTTGATGGTTTCACGTTGTTATCTTGTCATCTTTGGATGTTTTATGTACCTTTTATATCTTTTTTGGGACTAACTTATTAATTCAGTGCCATGTACCACTTCCTGTTTTTTCTGTGTTTTTGACTCTTTTCAGATCTGATTTTGGAACGGAGTCCAAACGGAATAAAAACCCCGAAATGATTTTTTCCCCAGCGGAAGAAGATCAGGGGGCCTGTGGGCCAAGCCTGGTGGGCTCCAGGGAGCCCATAAGCTCCCACCACGCCACCAGGGGGAGGCGGCGGTGTCAGGGCTTGTGGCCTCCCTGGCCACCCCCTGACCTAGATCCTTGGCCTATATATTCCCAAATATTCAGCAAAAAATCAGGGGGAGCCTCGAAAATACTTTTCCGCCGCCGCGAGCTTCCGTTTCCGCAAGATCTCATCTGGAGACCCTTCCCGGCGCCCTGCCGGAGGGGACTTTGGAGTTGGAGGGCTTCTTCATCATCATCATCGCCCCTCCAATGACTCGTGAGTAGTTCACTTCAGACCTACGGGTCCATAGTTAGTAGCTAGATGGCTTCTTCTCTCTCTTGGATCTTCAATACAAAGTTCTCCATGATCTTCATGGAGATCTATCCGATGTAATCTTCTTTGGCGGTGTGTTTGTCGACATCCGATGAATTGTGGATTTGTAATCAGATTATCTATGATATATATTTGAGTCTTTGCTGATTTCTTATATGCATGATTTGATATCCGTGTAAGTCTCTCCGAGTCTTGGGTTTTGTTTGGCCAACTAGATCTATGATTCTTGCAATGGGAGAAGTGCTTGGTTTTGGGTTCTACCATGTGGTGACCTTTCCCAGTGACAGTAGGGGCAGCAAGGCACACATTAAGTAGTTGCCATCAAGGATAAAAAGATGGGGTTTTCATCATTGGTTTGAGATTATCCCTCTACAGCATGTCATCTTGCTTAAGGCGTTACTCTATTCTTATGGACTTAATACACTGGATGCATGCTGGATAGCGGTCGACGTGTGGAGTAATAGTAGTAGATGCAGAAAGTATCGGTCTACTTGTTTTGGACGTGAATCATTGCCATAGATATCGTCACGACTTTACGCGGTTCTATCAATTGCTCGACAATAATTTGTTCACCCACCGTCTACTTGCTTTCATGAAAGAAGCCACTAGTAAACACTACGGCCCCGGGGTCTATTCACATCCACCGTTTACACCTCCGCTTTTACTTTGCTTCGTTACTTTGTTGCTTTCAGTTCTCACTTGGCAAACAATCTATAAGGGATTGACAACCCCTTCATAGCGTTGGGAGCAAGCTTTTGTGTTTGTGCAGGATCTTGTGATACTCCTCCACTGGATTGATACCTTGGTTCTCAAACTGAGGGAAATACTTACCACCGCTGTGCTACATCACCCTTTCCGCTTCGAGGGAACACCAACGCAAGGCTCCAAGGCCACGGGGGAAATCCTTTGCATATTTGCCTAGGAAGCCCCTTAAGGTGCAGCCGCAGCAGAAGGATTCCTAGTGCCGTTGACACGACTATTCCTGGCGCCGTTGCAAGGGAAGCTCAGCTGGCATTAGTCGTCTAGCTCATTCCTTTCCTGCATATGCATATCATTCTCGTGGTCCTCCATAAATTGTTGCGAAGGATCGTTCGGAGGAATAGCAATAGAAGCAATCTCTTCAATAATTTTATCATTACTATGAAAATCAGTACCACGAGTTTGCTTCAATAATTTAGACAAGTTAAATTCATATGGCTCACCATTAAATTCAACAGATACTTTTCTTTTCCTGCAATCTTTAAAGGTCCACATGTTTTGAGAAAAGGCCCACCAAAGATAATAGGGCAAAAACTATCTTGCACTCAACTGAGTACTAGAAAGTCGGTAGGATATTTTACCTTTCCACATAGGACTTCAACATCTCGCACAATTCCAATAGGAGAGATAGTTTTTTGGGATTTTTATTCTCATGCCCCTGGTTCCTTAGTTGTACTCAGTTTTCCCCATTTCCTTAGTTTTTCTCACTTTTCCCCATGCGATGAAATTCTGCTTTCACATTTTCCTCACTTTTGCCCCCAAAAAATGGCTCAAAACATACCCAAAATGAGTGTGTGGGTTGAAAACTAAGTACGACTAAGGAACCAGGGGCATGGGAATAAAAATCCCTAGTTTTTTTGTTTGCAAGATGAATAGTAACATCAATGTCTTCAATTTCACATGGTAGAATCTCATTCATAATCTCTTGATAAAGTGAAAAAAAGAATAGCACTAGCACTGGATCCCAAATCACATAGCCCATAATAATTATGATCTCCTATTTTAACATATACAACTCGAGTACCTGAAATTGGGCCTTTATTCTTGGATGTAACAAGATTAGTAGAAACAACACAAAAATTTATATTGGAATCCTCAATATTACTAGTAACAAGATCCTTGACTAATGCAACTTGAGGATTGACCTTAATCAGGTCCTCATGCTCATCAGTTGTTCTTTCACTTTTATTCAGTATGCCTCTAACAAAATAATGCCCCCTCATCCTTGTGGGAAAGGGGGGATTTTCATATAAAACTGCAGGCAAGATAGGGTCAGCAATATTGATATCAACAGGTAATTCCTTAAAAGGTTTATGGTGCTGATCCTCCTTCTTCTTAGAGGAATCAATATGAGAGGCAAAGTCTTTGCAAAAATCAATTAGAAGCTGGGAATCAAGACCAATCTTAGCACAAAAGGTATTGAAGTAATCAATTTTCACATAGTTCTCAATGTAATCATGCTCCTAATTTATAACATGTTCAATACATTTATCAATCTCCCATTCTTCAGTGTTCTTATGGATCCTTTCAATAAGATCCCACCTAGCTTTAGTGCTTTTGTTGGAGAATGCCCCACTAGAGGAGGCATCAAGCATTTCTTTATCTTGACGAGAAAGCCTTGCATAAAAATTTGTGAGAATAATTTCCTTGGGGAGCTCATGATTGGGACATTTGAGCATTAGGGACTTCAATCTCCCCCAATCTTGAGCATTGCTTTCTCCGCCACGACACCAAAAGTTATAAATATAGTTCATGTCTCGATGTATTTCATGAAGAGGATAAAACTTTGCATAAAGGAGAGGCATAAGATCTTGCCAATTTAGCAAATGAGAGTTATCAGGAAGTCTATACCAATCCAAAGCTTTATCTTTTAATGATAGATAGAATAGCTTTCTCATAACAAAATCCATTGATAGACATGCAAGCTTAAATAAGGAGCATAGTTGTGAAAGATATAGCAAGTGTTCGTCTGGATGTCTATCTCCTGCATATCGATTAGCCAAGACACAATCAATAATACTAGTTGGTATTTTAAAGGGCACAATTTCCATAGGTGGAGGAGGCTTCTACATCACAATAGCATTGGGGAGGTTCCCCACAAGCAACAAACCAAGAGCAGAGTTGTCCATACGCACAAAAAGCGGAAACAGCAAAATAAAAACAGCACGTACAGTGTAAAGGTTTCCTTACCAATTTCACTTACCAATAGCGCTACACTCCCCGGCAACGGCGCCAGAAAATGGTATTGATGACCCACAAGTGTAGGGGATCTATCGTAGCCTTTTCGATAAGTAAGAGTGTCGAACCCAACGAGGAGCAGAAGGTACTGACAAGCGATCTTGAGCAGGGAATAACTGCAAGCACTGAATGGTAACTTTTTATGTGTTTTCTGGTATAAGCAACAAGGAAATAAATGCAAGGAAAGTAAATGGTGCCGATGTGCAGCAAGTGGCCCAATCCTTTTGAACACAAAGGATAAGACGATGGACTAAACTTATAAAGACTAAGGCGTTACTGAGGACACACGGGAGAGATAATCAAGTGATTTCTCCATATTCCGTCTAGTACTATGTTTTGTATTGATAAGTGTTATGTGGGTGGATCTTTACAAGTGCACCGTCTAGGATAAGACAAGTACACTCTTATGGTTCAACCCCTTGCAAGCATCCGCAAATACAAGAGAGAAATTAAGGCAAATCCTAACCATAGCAATAAACTTTTGGATCCAATGCTCCCTCGTGCAAAAGCATGTGAACTGGGGTTCATGTTTCTGTCACTCCGGCAACCCACCATAAGCATTCTTTGTACACGATGCATTCTCCTATGTCCTTAGAAAGGTGAAGTGTTATGTAGTCGATGTTCACATAACACCACTAGAAGAATAACACCACAACTTAAATATCAATCAACACATATTACTTCAACATCATATGACTACTATCAACTAGACTTCTCCCATGTCCTCAAGAACTAAAGGAACTACTCACAAGACATAAAAGAGATCATGATCAGAGGGGATGAAAATATGATGAACAATCTGGTCATAACAATAATTCTCCAACAAAACTCAATAGCATTCACCACAAAAGAGTAATCAACACTTGTAGAGTAAAGGATATGAATAGTGCAAGGTACAACTCTGATTGCAATGGTAAAGTGAGATGGGGTGAAGATGGAGATGGTGCTGGTCATGAAGATGATGGTGATGATGATCTCGATGATGCCCGTGACGATGGTGATAACGATGAGGACGATTTCCCCTTCCGGGAGGAGTTCTCAACGGCGGAATCTGCCCGCCGGAAAGGTCTTTTCTTCTCTGTAGGTTTCCGCCCCGGAGCGGCGGCGAAACTCCGGAAAAACTTCTGCCCCCTGGATTTTTAGGTCACGACGGTCATATAGGCCAAAGAGGGGCACCGTAGGTGGGACCCATCGCCCAGGCGGCGTCCATGCGCGGCGAGGAGGCAAGCCGTGCCACCAGGGCACCTGGGTGCCTGGTGGCCCCCTCGAGGCCTTATTCGGCATGTCTTCGTATTTTGTTCAGAAACTCCTTCCCCATAAATTTCAGCTCAGTTGGTGATGTTCTGATATGGCAACTCTTCATGCTCTTTTCTCCGTTGAATCCCGCGTCTGCTGTTTCGGCACCGGAAAGTTGTAAACTGTGTAAAATAAGCCAAAACACTATAAGAACAGCATCATATTGTGAAATATATCAATGAATAGAGACAAATTATGATACAAAATAGTGATGCATTTTGTACGTATTAGTGGAGCTATCATATGTCCACGTTGGTGGAGACTTCAACCCACGGAGGATAACTGCTGCGAGAGTCCATGCAGGGCTCCACCCACAGGGGGTCCATGAAAAAGTGGCCTTGTCTATTCCACCACGGCTTCCGTCCACACAGGACTAGCATTAACGGCGGTAGATCTTCACCAAGTAGGCGATCTCCTTGCCCTTAAAAACATCTTGGTTCAACTCCACAACATGAAGTAGGAGGCTCCCAAGTGATACCTAACCAATCTAGGAGGCACCACCCTCCAAAAGGTAATAGATGTGGTAGAATGATGAACTCCTTGCTCTTGTGCTTCAAAAGATAGTCTCCTCAACACACAATAACTCTCTCTCAGATTTGGCACGGGTGGGAGAGATTGATCTTGTGGAAAGCAACTTGGGGAGGCTAGAGATAAAGTTTCAAATGATTGGAATGGAATCTCTTGATCTCAACACATGAGTAGGTGGCTCTCTCTCAGAAAAATGGATATAGCAAGTGTAAGTGTGTTGTGAGTGCTTCCTCTACGAATGAGAGGTAGGTGGAGGGGTATATATAGGCATCAACCAAAATCCAACCATTACATCATTATTACCCAAGTCGGTGACACCGAAATGAATCTCGGTGGTACCAAGTTGCACTAAATGTGGCAACTTTTGAATTCTCGATGAGACCGATATAGGAATCTCTGTGGTACCGATACCATGACCTAGACTAGTTTCCAAAACTCGATGAGACCGATTTCAAACTCGGAAATTCCGAAACATGAAATCATATCAACAGAATGTTGGTAACCAAATCTGGTGGCGCTGATAGGAATGTTGGTTGTACCGAGATGGTGGGTTTGGCATAGGATATGTCTAAGTGTTAAGTCGGTATGGCCGAGTAGGAAATGTTGGTGGCACCAATTTTGCATATGTGTCTTGGGACAGATATATTTTGTGGGAAAGTGGTTGAGTATTTTTGGTGGCTATCTCTAAGCACTTGAGCCACCAATTAATCATAATACCTCATCCCCTTTTAATAGTATTGGCTTTCCTATGGACTCAAAGTGATTTATCACAAAGTATAAAATGAAGAGTCTTCTTGCTTAAAGCTTTAGCTAATCCTATTTATTCCTTGCATCAAAGGGGAATCTCCACACAATCCTATAGCCAAAGCTCTCTGTGGACTAAACCTGAAATATACTAGGTAAAAGTATTAGTCCAAGAGACAATGTATGTTATCATGAATTATCAAAACCACCAAGGGAGCATATGTGCTTTCATCCCCCCTCCGGCAGAGTGCCGGAACGGAGCTCTAGATGGCCTCCCGCCGAAACACAGACTTGCAGCATCGTAAAAAGTGTTTTGGGACCTCCTCTGATGGTTTTAGGGTAAATAAGAATTTATAGGTCATAGAACGGGTCGGGAGAGCCACGAGGGGGGCCACAAGCCATCACCCCCCCAGGTCATGCCATGTCGGCTTGTGGGGGCCTCGTGCGCTCTCTAGCCTTCTTCCAATGCTCCACGGTCTTATTTTGGTCCAGAAATTCACAAAAAGTTTCAGGCCAGATGGGCTTCGTTTGGTACTCGAACCTGAAAAGTGGAAAAACGTGCAGAAAACAGCAGCTGTCACTTGGCACTAATTTGTATACATAAGTTACCAGTTCATTTTATATTATGCAATGACGTGGATGGGTACTATAACCACGGAATACGCGGGGATGGGCGAAATTTTGTATGTCTCAATTCATCGCACATGATCAAAGCAGAAAAACCATGTCTAATGAATCTTTGCGCGCCAAGTTTCCCTGCACCTAGCAAAAAAATTCACCAACCGCTGCAATATCTTCCTCTCCCTCCCTCTACCCCTACGAAAGGCCACATTTCCCCTCTTTACCCCTTTCTTCCACTGCCACATCTCTCCGTCTCGCATCCGACCATCATGGATGCCATGGTCTCCTTGAATGACCCCTCAAGCGGTATCTCCTCCGACAACGAATCTCTAACCATCCAGGTATTCATCTCTCCTCTCTCTAGCTCAACTAGGCTTATGGTTTTGGTTAGTAATTGGGGATTTTAAGGCGGCAAGCCAATTTGAGTCATTTCTTTCTCTTGTAGCTTCCTAGGACGATCACTTCCAAGGAATGGAGCGGGGTAGCTGAAGACTTTCCTGCTCGTATTCAACATCAATCTCCACCCGTGAAGTTAGGTGATTTTGAATATGGGTATAGTGGGAGGAAGTCTCTGGAACGTGCAAAGAAGGTTAGTCCAACTCTCATTGTTAGAAATCATTTGTTATATTAGGTGTAATTCATACACTTTCCATGTGTATTTGGTTCTGGATGTGATTAAGACACTATGAGAGTTCTACGATTGTGAGTGCTCTTTTAATTGATATCATTAGTAATATGTTTTAAAATTTGTGCATGTGCATACGTGTCACTATTAATTTATCTCATTCAAACACCGCTCGTGTGCATCCTGTACTACAAAGATTGTTTCATTTATATTTAGCTTCCTCGCAAAGTTGGAAATTTGTTATTACACATGACAGAAATAGAGGAGGGGTGAAAACGAGAGCATCCTACTACAAATACCTTTGACCAGAACCATGGCATACCCGATGAAGAAATTGACATGATTCTATCTAAGAATAAAGCAAATCCATTTGAAGCATGCAAGTACAAGCATGGCCAGTTATTTCTTGTTGGTGAATACTTTGAGGAGTGCAGTTCTAGTTGTCTGAAGTTACATAAATATTGCATGGACATAATGTCAAATGGAAAAGATTAGAACATTATGCATTTGAATCACCTTCCATGTACCATCAGTGTGGAATTTAAGGACTTTCATGTCTTCTTCAACTTTGATGAGCTCTCCGCCACTCTTGTTAAATGATTGATGTTGTAAGTACTTCACAAACTCTTTTCAACTTCTCCGTACAAGGTTGTAAAAAAAGCTAATTGTATGGTACTCCTTTCAGGGGATTGATGGTGCAGAGGTCATTAAGGGAGCATGTGTAGTTCATAGGTCTTGATTTAGCAAAAAAAAAATTATTAAGTGATAGTGGTACACACAAGGATTTCATTGAACATGTCACCAATAGCTTGTATAGGTTGCACATACGTGAATTCTTTACGTGTCCATATTATGAAGGGTAATTTAAATATACAACCACGCATGCATTGATCGTCTTTCAGTTTTCAACATAGTTCGTAAGTTCATGGTTTTCTTAAACTGCAGTTGTCACTGGATCTTGGTGGTCATTATACCAAAACGCAACATAGTTTACTACCTGGATTCTCCGAGAGAGTCAAGAACCTCAGGATCTAACGCACCTTTAGGAATTCATGGATATGTATTGAATTCTTTGGTGTTCATATTTTGTAATCATATATGGTTCAAGAATTGAGTATGTGAAAATTCTTCTTCATTTGCAGTGTATTGTCAAGGTACATAACTTTAGGATGGAAACAGTTCGACCGCCAACTATCTCTGCAACACGAGATCGTTTCTCTGGTAAGACACCGAAATCCGTTATTTTCAGAAAATGCTAGTCAGATTTTCTAAGTAACCCTCTTTCTATTTCTCTCCAAAGAAAAAAAGAAACAACTTACACCGGTTAGGTTGTTCCTAACAAGCCAAATACATGACTAATTATGTACATAAAATTTCAGTGTCCTCAACAACAAAAAGGGACCAACCTTTGTGGATACTGCGTTTGCACACACATGATGTCCTTATGCATATCTTATGAATGTTGTGTTGATGCTGCCAAAATAGTATGAGTAAGTCTGTTTCTTCATTACTATCTTCTACTCCACACGTATGACACATTCTGATCTAAAAAAATCCTGCAGGTGATCTTTGAACCGATGACCCCTGACCGCTCCCTACAGCTGAATTGTTGTGTGCTAGTAGACTTATCAGGAACTTCTTGGTGAAATTCTATATCAAGCCCACTCAAGCCCATGAAAATTTCAGTCTTCCTATTCTTTGAATAATAAGTATGCATCCACTTAGTGTTATCAGCTAAATATATACGCATGGATGCGATATTTTCCATTTGATCAAGTCTTTGTATTTCGTAAACTATGATTATGTCATACATATGTGTAATTTAGCTAGCATTTGTTCAACTGTATATTGTTGTGCATTATGATGAATGCTCTTCATGTGGACATTATTTTTTCAATTGCATATTGTGTCGAATCTGCTATTCACATGGCGAGTCAAATGCAATATTTTACCATAGCCTGACCATTTAAATGCACATGGTTCAAGCAACTAACTGTGTGCGACCTAGAACGAAAAGCACACGTAACTCATAGCACAATTGCCTGTGATCGACAGGAAAACTACACGAGATAAAAACTGAAACGATGGTGACAGAATCTTATCTCACACGTGAGCTAATAGGAATCCATGCCCGATGCAAAGAGCAATCCGAGACATAAATTATTCAAAAAGCGTGTGCGATGATATCATGCATGGCAACGCTTGCCAGGTAAAACTCGCAAGCGATGATGCATTTATCACACAAAGTTTCTATGATGGCCTGGGCTTAGTCAATATTTGGTAAACATTTTAAGGTCAAACACCCTTTGTTTCCAATAGCAATTAGACGTGTTTCTGTCGTGATAGACGTGTGCGATTTCTCTCCAAATTCCACACGTGTGCCCAAAGTATAGTGTGTGCAATATGTTACTACATCGCACAAATTATATTTGGCAAAGCGTGTGCACCATCGGAGACGATTTTTGTGTCGTGTGAGATGGACCCCCCTATCACCACACAGGTAAGGCGACGGTTTAAAACGACATAGCAAAAAGGGATTAAAAATGTTTGTATAGAATATCGTTGCATCAATGCTAGAAGAAGCACTTACGAGGGGAGAAGCACATCTTCTATAGCAGAAGGAGCGAGGGGAAGAGCAAAGGTGCATTACAACAACAACAATCATGGAATGAGTGAACGAGTACACCAACAGCAACAACAACCATGGAAGGAGGGGAGGAACACACCAGCAGTAGCAGCACCCAGGGGAGGAGGGGATGAGCAGACCAGCAACAACAACAACCAGGGGCGTCGGCACCTGCCAAGGAGAGGGTTGGGTCGGGGTGGGGGAGAATGGTTCGATCTAGGTTTCTCGGGATTGGAAAGCAAATATTGTAACACAAACATATGATAGATGGGGCCCAAAACGGACTAGCGCTTGAGTCGCTTGACTCATCCCACGAGTCGACTTGAGAGTTAGAGTCGACCCTCGAATTACGACTTATCGACTAATCGCGTGATTTGAAAACACATAAAGCACCATTAGCCACTCAGCCTCCATTGATTTTGTGTTCAATAAGTCGTGCGCACCCTTCTAGATGTAGGAATACAGCCGGATTTTTTGCCATCCATTTTTCTTTTGTTTTTTCTTTTATTTCTCCATTTCTTTTTTTTTTAGCTTTCTTTTTTTTCATTTTTCATTTTTTTGTTTTTTTAAAAAAAATCTTCTCTGTTTTTTTGTTCTTTTTATGCTGTTTTCAATTGTTTCTTCGGTTTAATTTTCATTTTTTTCATTTTCTTTTGATTTATTTTGTTCCTTTTTTGCTTCTCATTTTTTCCTTTGTTTCTTTTGGTTTGCATTCTACATTTTTTGTATATGTCAATAACATTTTTCTAATATAGATTTAATATATTTTTCAATACAAATTGAACATTTTTGTAATACATAGTCAATATTTCTTCTATACATATTTTAAAATTTCTCAGATGCTTGATTACCAATTTTCCAATACAATATTAAGATTTGTTTAATACATGTGCAACATTTTTCTGATACATACACTCTTTAAACTTTTTCAAATGCTTGATTAATATTTTTCCAATACATGGTCATCATTTTTTCTATTTTTTGAAATGCAAGATCATCATTTTTTGAATGCATAGTCAATATTTTTTCTACATGATAAAAAATTGTTATTTTTGTAATACATGGTCAACATTTCTTGAATACACATTTAAAATTTCTCAAATGTTTGATTAAATTTTTTCAAATATTTTTCAACATTTAAAAAATTATTGGTTAACATTTTTATATACATGATAAAAAATAATCATTTTTTAGTACATGGTCAACATTTTTTCTATACACATTCAACATTTCCCAAATGCATGAGTAATGTTTTAACAAACATTTTTAGTATTTATTTAAAGTTTAGTAAACATTTTTATATGCGTTATTAAGAAATTAATTGATTTTAATACATGTTCAACAATTCTTCTATTTATATTTAAAAAGTTCCGAATGTTGTTTAACATTTTTGAAATACTTTTCAATAATTTTTAAATACTTGTTCAACACTTCTCAAAAATGTATGTATATTTAGGATAGTAAAACCGGACCTAAAGCGAGTCCTCTCACGTTCTTAACGTTTTCGGCCGTTCGATTTCGTGTTTGATTAATTTCTGGCCGTTCGATCTTCCTATAAGTGTAGTTTACCACGATTTGAGCTAGCTGTCCTAATAGGCCGCTGTTCTAGACACCGTTTTGAAGGCTTGTTGTTAATTGGGCTTATACGGGATGCTAGAAGCCCATTTAGGTAACCGACGAGAGTCCAACGATATGTTGCCTTCTCCGGAAAAAATATGTTCGCTCGACACAGCACAAATGGGTCGGTCGTCCTAGGAGGCCAATATGGCGGCTGATTTGTTGGCTACAAAGTCGGAGCCCTCCAGAACTATTGTTTGGTAGAACGAGGCTCCGTACTTTTTGCTTGATGTACTCACAAACGATGTAGCCCTGTTTTCTCATGAAATATAAACCGCCATGATGGCATTTCCCGCAAAAAAACGGTTCGGTCGTCGCTTGACAGAGGGGAGGGGATCCAGCCGCACCCGTAGAGATGAGGGGATCCAATCGACGAGCGCACCATGCTTGCGATCGATCTTTTGATGAGAAGCCGACGCGCCCATGGAAATCCAACACTTGCGCACGGTCTGGGTGCGGATTCAGCGGACACGTGCGATGCGGATGACTCAAGGGCCGCTCGATATCCAGACGAGGCGGACGATCCATGTACATGTGCGAGGTGCAAAGGAGGGGATGCGGGCGATGGCTGACGCCTCGTCTGATCGAAACTGCTCCACTAAGACTTGAAAGATGCAATGATACATCAACTTTTGAGCGTCCATTCATGGCAAGTATTGTGCTCTTTCCGCTGTCGAGGGGTTCACGTATGTCTATATACTCCTCCTTCCCTACAACTCTTTCCGCTCCGGCAACACATCTTTCAGGAAGATGCTTGGGTAGGTTTCCCTATTTTTTCAGGTCATGTACTCATTGTCGCATCAACCAATTATGCACATGTATGTGTATATCTTCTTCCTTCCTTACAGCACAATATCCATCAGCCTGGTGCTCCATGAGGTTCCCTATATTTCTTTCATGTTCATGTATGATTCCTTCTTCCGCCAAACAATTACATTGTCCTCATATCCTCTCGGTCCCAAATTTCTATAGGTGTTGTTGATTCAGGCAGATCTTGGAGACTGCCAATGGCTTCTGGATAGGTAATTACTTCAGTTTATAGTTTTTTGCAATTCATTTCAAGAACAGACAGTCATGATGATTGTAATTTGCATAAGCTATTGACAATGTTTCAGAATCACATATGGCTTGCTGCTGACAATCTATATGCAGTCAGTCAGATAAGTTGCAGTTTTTAGTTCATATGCTATATATGCTCTGTCTACCATGATCGTTAATGTGATGATGATATTCACCTTGTGTTTTCTGTCTGTTGAAATCAATATGACTCAATCAGAAACCGCATGTAAGAACATCATAGGTCCTATATATGCTCACAATTTTCTGCGGATGCAATAACAATTTGATGTTAATCATATAACTGCACCTATGGTACGAGACCAAGCACTAGCAGGATATGGTGTACTTGCAAATCATTTAGATTCAGAGGCTAGATAAATTTAAGTAACCAAACTACAAATATTATGTATGCAACATTTAATTATTGTTCTAGTGGTAGCTACATTGTTGAAAATCCTCAATTTTGTAGTGAGTTGGACTGTACTTTTTGTCAAGATGCATAACTTGTTCTATTCAGTATGTCTATATAGCTAGAAATTGCCACTTTTATGCAAACTGTGGCCGAACATTGATGCCACTTTTATTAATGAAACAAGATAAAGCTCATAGGTAGATATGCCACCGGTTCGGTTCTGTGGTGTGTGCTCATGCCACCGCATGAAGAGCTGCAAAGATGCAGTCTTCGGAAGCTACTGGAAGGAGTCTGGCTGGCGTCGTGTGTTGGCAGCCTCCGAGTAATTGCGTGAAGTAATTGAGCTGTTGTTGCCGAAGATCTGAAAACGTATAGACCAACAGATATTCAATTGCAAGAGTGACCCAAGGAAGCTACCAGCCGAAGGATGCTGAAGATTAACATGAATGATTATCACACTGCACAGATTCTGGTTTAGTAGAGACTAGAGAGGTTTCGAGTGTGGTATGTTGCAAAATCTCTAGCCTATGTGTGGAGAATTGACATCTCACGATTGTAATGCTACCTCTTAACCTTGATTAAATACACATGTTTTACTAGATACCTTTGGAAGCTGCATAGATTTCATCTCATACTTACAATTATCTGTTATTTATACATTTTTGTCATACTATAGTTTTGTGGCATTATCCTAAAGAACAGAGTCATATCCTCGAAGAAAACATAATGCTATCTTTTGTTGATATAGAAAGTTAATTTCTGTATTTTTGCTGGCTTTCTATAGTATTTCAAATTTCATACCATCATATATGTTCTATACTTTCTACCACTCCATTGAAAGAATAGAGGGGCGTGGTAGCCCTCGCTATCTTGAGCCAAAAGAGTCCAATCTATCAAAGCCATGTGTCCATCGACCATACTAATTGAAAACACTACACTTTGAGACATTGTGAGCCAAAACAGGCCACAATCTATCAGAAAACATGTATCAACCGTCCTAATGCAAAGCACATTTAAGCTCAAACACACTACTTTCTAGACAATCTACCATATTCTTCTTCAGTTACATACCAGTATACTTCTAAATGAAGAAGACAAGCACAAGCTATAAGAAATTACTTTATATCCTTAATAAGTAAGAGACAAAATAGATTGGTGTGCGTTGTATATAGGAAAATGGATTAGTACTCCTACGAGTACATACTACTAGCCAGGGTGTCTCTTGTCGAATTTTTCTTACATCATACTCCCTTTGTTCGGGTTTATTAGGCCTGGAGACCACTTCTCTTAGGGAACCTTCAGTCATGTCCCAATAGCCCCCCCCCCTCCAAGCCCCTTCTTTATCGCCGGCGCTAAAAAATGTCTCTGTCGCGTTCTCAGGATCTTCGTTTTTCACCAGTTTGGGCCGAAATTGGCGTCGGCAGACCCAGGTTGAACCCAGCACGCTCGGGGTCGCCTGGGGGCGGATGGAACGAAAAGTCGTGTGGGGACGCGCCGTCGGCGACGCTGGTCATTTTTCTCGCCGTTTTCTGCCTTTTCCCTCCTTTTCCTCCCCTATCATCCACATCCCCCCACCGGTCCCGCCATTCTCCCCATACCCTCTCCCCCGCCATGCCACCGAAGAAGTACGTCGCCCCCCGTCAGGCCACCGAACCCGCCGCACCAAAGGCGAGGAAGGAGAGGGCGTCAAAGCCGAGGCCCGCGGGCTGGACGAACGCACGGTGGAAGGCCGACGTTGATCGCGGGAGACAGTGACCGCGATCCACGGAACAAGATCATCATGAAAAGAGTCAGGGATGCGGCGGGGGAGCAGGAGGCATCATCTCGCTCGGCCATAACGAACGAGCGGTCAATCTTTTCTCCTCAACAGGCGGGCCCGTTTCCACAAGGTGCATGGGCAAGCCAGCACAGCGTCGCGTCGGCGACCAACTTTTTGTCGCCCAACTTTCCATTGTCGGCGTGGGGTTACGCGCCCTCCTCGCTGGAGTATGCCGACGACTACGCTCTCGACGGCTTCAACCCCAACGCCATCTTTCTGGGTACGCCTTCCGGGTTAACCGCCGGCCATAACGCCCAACATGGCTACTCACCGACGTACTCGAGTTCGTTTGCGACGGGTCTACGTCCCGGCCCCTTGCCTTTCACGTCAGGTTCGGTGCCATGGTTCAGCAATGCCGACGCCGACATGGACGTGAAGGAAGACGAATGCCTCACCTAAGCGTGGAAGACTGTCAGCATGGACCCGATCACCGACGCGAACCAGAACACCGACACGTAGTGGAGAAGGAGCAACGACACGTAGTGGAGAAGGAGCAAGACGGCGTACGACGAGTGCAAGTTGGTCGACCCCGAGTTCGCCAGCATACACATGGAGCGTGGCGACAAGGCCATGTCCAACCATTGGGCAAGCATCCAACTGACGTGCAACAAATGGCATGGAATTCAGGAAGAGGTCATGGCTTGTCCGGAGAGCGGCGTCAACGTCGAACGACTGGTATGCCCATGGCTCGCCGATCCGAGATCTTCGGCTTCCTTTGCTGACCGTGTTCTTCGTGTGCGCAAATGTTTTGAATGTTCGAGATATTCCACTAGGAAAGCAGCACCGACACTGACATCAAGTTCCTTCACATGTTCACCAGGATCGAGTCGTGCGAGAAATGGGCGAAGGTCTGGCTCGCTCTCGCCAAGGCCAAGGACGGCGTGTACAACCCGGACGCGCCTGCCTCGGTGGCGGCATAAGGTCGGCGTGATGGCAATAAAAAGGCAAAGAAGGCGAGGGACTCGGCGCCCGCTACCGGACGGCTGCAGGCGTCGATCGAACAATGCATCATCGACGCCAAGAGCCACTCTGCCATGCGAGACGAGAAGTCAGAGGCGAGGTGGTCGGCGTTGATGACGAAGCAGGACGCCGAGCGCGATCTTCTCAAGACGAACATGGCCACGAAGAAGCGCAACACCAACCTGGCGTTCTTCATGGGAGGAGGTTACACGACGACGATGGACCTGCTGGTGAAGGCGTGCTACTTGGCGGAGCGGAACCTCATGCCGGAAAAGACGGCGACCGCATCGACGCTGAATGCGCGTGCATCGCCAACGCCGAGCACTGCCACCTCGCCGGCCTTTCCTGCCCCTGCAGAAGATGATGAGGAGCTTGTCATTTGAGTTCCATATCTGCATATCCTGCCTTGATCGCCGAACTATTGGTGAGATGTCGCCGACCTATGGCATGATGTCGTCGAACATGCGTTTTTTTGTAACGGGAAAGAAAACTTTGAATTTTATGTGCACGTGGAGGCCGAAACTCGAGGATGCGACTGGAACGTGAGCCACCCCAAGCCGAAAAACCACCGGCTGGAACGTCTTAGCGCCTATGCCGGGTCCGTGTGGGGGAGGGGGGGCAAACGGATGGAGATGATCTTAGACCAAGGCACATAATAACTTGCTTGTCTCACATGCAACCGATGAAAAACATACATGCAATGTACTCCCTCAGTTCCTAAATATAAATCTTTAAAAAAATTCATTAGCTGACTATATACAAAGCAAAATGAATGAATCTATACTTTAAAATATGTCTATTTACATTCGTATGTAGTTTTTTAATAGAATCGCTAGAAAGACTTATATTTAGAAACGGAGCAAGTATTTATTATTAAGCTATGAAACTAGTAACAATGTCTCTCTCGTTTCGACAATGAAATGGTTGCATGCATGTTGGTTTTAAAGCAAGGCATTATAAAGAGGGACATGCTTGTGCTGATTTTAGGCTTAATAAACCTTGACATAGGGGATTACCCATTTAAAATTTAGATTTAAGTAATAAAAGTGAAAAAAGGCTAGGTTGTTGGGGATCCAATTTTCCTGTCATTTTATTTGCTACTAGTGCCGAAAAAAGCGCGGCGCCACACCGCGCCCGTAAGAGAGCCCGTCTGAATTTTTGTTGTTCATTTAGTTAAAGAAAAAGAATAGAAAATGATGCGAAGAGGTTGATTGAGTGACATTTTTTGGCAAATAGTTTTTATGTAGGTCGTTGAGTAGTTTCTTTCAATTTAACATGTAGTACATCCTTTTTGACAATTAATTTATCGTTAGTACAATTTCTGTTTATTAGTATATGTCGAGGGGTGATATCAAAAGAAGCAACCAATGGGTTATTTTATATAAACTACTTAAGAGGTTCATTCAACAGTTGATCGTGAAGATAATGGTTAAAGGGTTTCACACATTGGATTACTGAGTGGCAATTATACCTTTTGTGTTTCATCTTCATCTATATTCCAGGGAACCTTTGAGTAAAATTGTAGTAACTCTTTGTTTCTATTTATATTATGGATCAGCTTTACTCTCTTATGTTTAGACCCACTTTTCTCTTGCAAAGCTATGGAAGTTAAACCCATTTGGTAGGAAACATTTTCTCTTATTGACACTTAATTCTTACTTGTAAGATATTCCTGGTTGAATAAATGAAAATCAGGTGATAAGGCTTTTAACTAAATTTATTATAATAAGATTATTGGTTTGTCAACTTTGAAATAAAATATAATTAAGTAGTTTATGTCAGAAGAAGATTTACAATACATTATTTTGATCGGGCCAATTGTCTAGAAACAGAATATATACATAATTGAGTTTTGCTCTGTCTTTATTCATAGAATATGCTCACTAAGCGAGATAAATTTTGTATTGGGTTAGTCAATATTATTCTTTCCTCGAATGTACGTAGGAAAATATATGAAAAAATGATCTTTTATTGACTCTTTAGAAATTTTCATAGGGTATCCCATTAAATTGTAATCTCTATGTTTGTGGTGCTGCAATTACAAAATAGCCAAATGATAAATTAACATAAAATTTTGGACAATGCAAGATGATGTACTATGAACGTTAAAAGAATTATTTAGTGGAAAAAGTATAGAATCATCGTGGGAGAGAGCTTTAAGACGGCACGCTTAAAACTGATAAATATGTCATGGTATTTGAGACCATTTCAACAATATAGTTATGTTTATACATTTTTAATTAAGAATTTGTAAAAAAGAGGTTAATATGCCATTAAAATAACTTGTCATTGCATTATCATTACTATATATAGGCATCATGTACATTATGTTTGGCACGAATAGAAAATAAAAGAGAAAAAGCAATACCTACGTTATTTAGTATTTTTGTTTATTTTGGTTTGTTGTTTTGGTTTATTCGGGTTACTATTATTCAAAAATAAGATTTCCTTTGAACCATTGAAGGGAAATAAATTTGTAGGGTATCAGTCCATAAGAATGGATCTGAAGAAAAATAGAATGAGCAATTCTTTTGTAAGCAATTAAAAAGGATAGAACCAAAGATGCTATATTTTTTCCTGTGTATTATTCCTTGGACGAAATCAACAGCTACTGTTTTCCTATAGTTACTGTTTGTATACAGTACTGTTTATTATTACTATTTACTGATGTTGACATTGCCGTGTAACTGGACAGTAGATGCCAAAAAATATTCAAAAAAACCAGAAAAAAGGGATAGCTGTCGCATTATCATTACTATATATAGGCATCATGTACATTATGTTTGGCACGAATGGAAAATAAAAGCGAAAAAGCAATACCTACGTTATTGAGTATTTTTGTTTATTTTAGTTTGTTGTTTTGGTTTATTCAGGTTACTGTTATTCAAAAATAAGATTTCCTTTAAACCATTGAAGGGAAATAAATTTGTAGGGTATCAGTCTATAAGAATGGATCTGAAGAAAAATAGAATAAGCAATTCTTTTGTAAGCAATTAAAAGGATGGAACCAAAGATGCTATAGTTTTTTTTCCTGTATATTATTCCTTGGACGAAATCGCTAACAGCTACCGTTTACCTGTAGTTACTGTTTGTATACAGTACTGCTTATTATTACTATTTACTGATATATATATTACCTGTAGTTACTGTTTGTATACAGTACTGTTTATTATTACTATTTACTGATATATATATATATAATATATATAGTATATATATATGTATATTCAACCACCGCCGAGCTTATCTGTTTCTCCACCAGTTGCATCGGCATGTAGTGGCGGCGGCCGCTTGCAAGGGCCACATCACCGGCTTCCAAACGAAGGAGATCCTTCAGGAGTGGCCTACATGGAAGCAGACCAGCGGCGCACTGGTAGGATCTGGTAAGAAAGATGTTTGCCGGCAGCTACTTGCACATCTAGATACGTCGTGATTTATTTATTTTTGTGTCTTTGATTGATAGAGGTTCTAGTTTCTTCCCGTGTGAAAACTGACATGATGAAACCCCCAACAGGAGAGGCAACACACGGGAGAACAGAGATGTGCAGATTTTATCAATATTTCCATCTAATTCTCCCAGCTGCCTATGATAATGGACCGTATGGACTTGTATGTCATTTTTTTTAAACAAGACAAAAGATTTATCATTTTCATTGATTAAGCCCCTGTTTAGAACCACAATAAATTATGATAATCTGAATTATGAAGGTAGATTATATAATCTGGTTTATAAAAATAATCCAGGTGAACATGTTTGGGCGCCAGATTATATAAACTGTAATCCAGATTTTACATTGCATAATGACATGTCTGTCCTCTGTTTTTTTAAAAGAGGAGGGTGACGGTGGTAGGAATGTAATTATCTCCAACTTTAATGGGTCATTAGCAATTCATAATCTGATTTTAGCTGGTGTATAGTAGATTATGAGTTTTTAATAATCTGTCTATATAGTTTTTTATAATCTACACCATAATCTGTCCTGTTTGAAGACATAATAGATTATAAAAACTGGATTATATAATCTGGGTGGTTCCAAACAAGGCCTAAGAAGAAGATTTATACATAAGTCGTGAGGCGGCAAAAAAGAAAAAAGCATACTCTCACGACATAACAATACTAAGCTTCTTCGCTCCTGTCAAAGTCCAAAGGTGGGCCTTCTCTTTGATTTTCGCGGTAACAATGGAGGTCGGGGCAGAGACATTTTGGAAGATTCTTACATTGCGCTCCTTTCAAATTTTTCATGAAACAAGCATCATCAAGGAGGCGATGGCCTTCCTATGGTCACCTCCCCATTAACCGCCTTGAGCCACAAATCTCTAACCGAGTCTTTATGACGCCAAATCATCGGTGAGGAGTCAAGGATGCCAAGCCAAGTGCAAATTTCAGTCCAAATCCGAGCACTGAACCTAAATTGGAATAGGAGGGGAGGAGCGAATTCTTGCATTTGCTTGCAGAGAGGGAACAAATTGTTGTCTCGCTAACCTCGACAAAGTAAACGATTAGTTGTCCAAACACGATTTTGAAAGATCAGCCAAGCAAAAAAAAATTGCACTTCGGAGGAGCCCACATCTTCCAGATTGTAGCATTCATTGGACAAAATGAGAGACCGGCAAATTGCGCCATGTAAGCCGAGGAGGCACAGTACTCGCCACTATTGGTGAACTTCCAAGTTATGGTGTCTTGGCTACCCTTGTTGAGGTTTACATCAACAAGCATCTCCCAAAGTGTTGCAAATTGTTGAATATGAGCCAAGGCCAGCCCTTGTCGAGTGTCAATTTGGCAGACCTAAGGTCGTTGTCAAGAGCTTTCCTGACTGGGCACGTTTTCTTTTTGACAACTAGAAAATCTTTGGCGCAATGTCTTTAGGCCGGAGGCCGTCCAAACATGGAGTTTTCCAAAGTTTAGCTTTGTTTCCATCTCCGATGCACCCGCGTGGCAGCAACAAAGCGATCTTTGTCGTTGCTACTGCAAGGCGTTCCAGAGCTAGACCAACTCTTAGGTGGATCATCCCATTTGTACCAAAGCCGATGCAAGTGCAGGGTGGTCGCAAATTTTTGGAGGTTGAGCACTCCCAAACGACCATAAATCTTGGGCTTGTAGACGAGATTGCAGTTAACCTTGCACTTTCCGCCGCCTACCTTATCACAACCCATCCAAAGGTAGGCACGTCGCAGGCTATTGATCTTATTCATCACTTCAACCGGTAGATCAAGAGCCGAGAGGTGGTAAATGGCAATGGCAATGAGCACAACCTTGACCAAAATAATGCGCCCCGGTGTAGACACGTGCATCACCAACCAAGGCGGGACCTTGCCTGCCACCTTGTTCTCCAGATACTGAAAGTGAATGCACTTTACCCTTTTGACTCATAGCGGAAGACCAAGATATCTCATGGGGAATGTAGCCCGGACAGTCGGGAAGGCCCGTAAAATGGCATCAAGGTCGATGTTGCCAGAGCGAATGGGCGCCACAAGGATTTTTGGCGCAATTGGTGACCAGTCCGGTAACCTCCCCAAAGGATCTTAGAGTTGAGGCCAAGTAATGAATATCATCCTTGATCGGCGCAACAAATATAGCAGCATTATCCGCATACAAGGATGCACGGATCGGCCGACCACGAAGGGGATGCAACAAGCCTTGATCGGTAGCCTTGGCGAGGATGTGGTGGCACGGGTCAATAGCGAGGACAAAAACCAAAGGGGAGACAGGATCCCCTGTCGAAGACCACATCCATGCTTAACTGGATAACCAGCAACACCATTTAGCAAAACTCTAGAGGCTCTCGATAGGAGGTGGGAGACCGAGTCTCGAAACCGGCTCAGAAATTGGTGGTGACAAAGCGAGTCCATCAAATAATCCCATCTCATAGAGTCGAAGGCTTTCTTGATGTCAATCTTGAACAGCAAGAATGGTGTTCTGTTGGGGCGCTGCCATCGAGCCAAATTGCATTATCATGCATACTCCGCTTCTTGATGTGTTAGAGATACGACATACAATCGATACGATGAAGAACAGAACCAAGCAAAGGGACACAAGATTTTAATGTGGAAAACCCCTCCAACATGAAGGGGAAAAAACCACGGGCGCCAGCCAGCCAAACTTCACTATGATCGGGAAAGGTTACAAACGTCGGGGATTACGACTAATTGTTTTATCCCGTGCGGCGGCTTACAGGAGGTATTTATCTCGCACGTCAGAAGTTAACCTTCCTCTTTATATTAGAATCTGAAGCATAACATAACAGAAAGCTTGAGTATTGAAAACGAGGTTGGGCATGTGACCAGCAAGGCGAATGACCGTCATCTTAGCAATGATCTTTGCAATAGTATGAATAAGACTTATGGGCCTGAAGTCAGATATGTCCTACGCCCCATGGCTCAAAGCATGATGCAGGAGCAAGGGAAGGAGAGCCGCGGCATCTGCCATGATGGTTCCTAATTCATAAGTTGATTGCTTGTTACTTCAGTCATCTCAACTCCCGTAGTGCCTAGCTCCTCTGAACGGACGTCAGATCAGAGATGCTACTACAAATATAATTCATGAGTTGATTGCTTTTACTTCAGCTATCTCAACTGATGGCGTTTCTTGAAGCATTTGTCTCCTAATGACTTTTGTCTACATGTACGGAAGATGCAGAATGAAGTACTAATCTATGATCATTTGTTTGCTATGTAAATATGCTCCCGATTTTATTGATAAAGTAGTATACGTTGTATCAAACTTGCCTGATCTAAAATATTGTACTCCTACTTTATTCTTGTTTTCTAACAATTTAAAAAAAAAATTCAACCCCGGCCTCTGCATCAATCGATGCATACAGCCATCTTTATTAATTATGTCATAAAGATCTGACAAAAATATATCATCCGAAGCCACCATTCATGCCTACAGAATTGATAATGTGGAGTGCTCTCATTCCCCATATCTAAACCGGTGTTGTCGCTAATCCATCCACATAACGTATTGGGACCAACAGCTGATGCATCATACCTAAAGCGCACACCACATATATGCACACATTAGAAGCCGTCATCATCATCGATCCACTGACCCATCTTTAGGAGAGAGATCTGTATCATTTTTGCGAGTTCGTGTTGGAAATATGCCCTAGAGGCAATAATAAAATGGTTATTATCATATTTTCTTGTTCATGATAATCGTCTATTGTTCATGCTATAATTGTATTAACAGGAAACAGTAATACATGTGTGAATAAATAGATCACAATGTGTCCCTAGCAAGCCTCTAGTTGGCTAGCTCGTTGATCAATAGATGATCATGGTTTCCTGATCATGGACATTGGATGTCATTGTTAACGGGATCACATCATTAGGAGAATGATGTGATGGACAAGACCCAATCTAAGCATAGCACTAGATCGTGTTGTTCGTATGCTAAAGCTTTTCTAATGTCAAGTGTCTTTTTCTTCGACCGTGAGATTGTGCAACTCCCGGATACCGTAGGAGTGCTTTGGGTGTATCAAACGTCACAACATAACTCACTGACTATAAAGGTGCACTACGGGTATCTCCGAAAGTGTCTGTTGGGTTGGTACGAATTGAGATTGGGATTTGTCACTCCGTGTGACGGAGAGGTATCTCTGGGCCCACTCGGTAGAACATCATCATAATTAGCTCAGTGTGACTAAGTAGTTAGTCATGGGATGATGTGCTATGGAACAAGTAAAGAGACTTACCGGTAACGAGATTGAACAAGGTATGGGATACCGACGATCGAATCTCGGGCAAGTTCTATACTGACAAACAAAGGGAATTGTATACGGGATTGATTGAATCCTTGACATCGTGGTTCATCCGATGAGATCATCGTGAAACATGTGGGAGCCACCATGGGTATCCAGACCCCGTTGATGGTTATTGGTCGGAGAGATGTCTCGGTCATGTCTGCATGCATCCTGAACCCGTAAGGTCTACACACTTAAGGTTCGATGACACTAGGGTTATAGGGAATTGTTATACGAGGTTACCGAAGGTTGTTCGGAGTCCCGGATGAGAGCCCGGATGTCACGAGGAGCTCTGGAATGGTCCGGAGGTAAAGATTGATATATAGGATGGATGGGTTTGGACGTCGGAAATGTTTCAGGCACCACCGGCAAAGTACCGGGACCACCGGGAGGGTTCCGGAGGCCCACCGGGAGAGGCCACCATCCCCAGGAGGCTACATGGGCCAAGTGTGAGAGGGAACCAGCCCTTGGGTGGGCTGGTGCGCCCCCCACACCCAGCCCATGGCGCCTAAGAGGCGGAAAGGGGGGAACCCTAGCGCAGGTGGGCCTAAGGCCCACCAGGGGGTGCGCCACCCCCTCCTCCCCTCCTGGCCGCCACCCCCCTCCCCCCATCTAGGGCTGCCGTCCCCCTTAGGGGTGGAAACCCTAAAGGGGGCGTAACCCTCCCTTCCCCCTATATATAGCGGGGTTTTTGGCCATTGGAGACCGGTTTTCCATCTTTCTCTCGGCGCAACCCTGCTCTTCTTCTTCCTCCTTTCCCACGGTGCTTGGCGAAGCCCTGCCGGGAGACCTCGTCTCTCCATCGACACCACGCCCTCGTGTTGCCGGAGATCTTCCCCAACCTCTCCCTCCTCCTTGCTGGATCAAGGTGCGGAGACGTCACCGGGCTACACGTGTGTTGAACGCGGAGGTGCCGTGGTTCGGCACTACATCGGAATCACACCACGATCTGAATCGCCGCGAGTACGACTCCATCAACCGCGTTCTAGCAACACTTTCGCTTGCTAGAAACCCAAATCGGCCCCGTAAAACTTGCAACAACAATTAGAGGACGTCTAACTTGTTTTTGCAGGGTTTGACATGTGATGTGATATGGCCAAAGGTTGTGATGTTACATGTGTGATGTATGAGATGATCATGTTCTTGTAATAGGATTCACAACTTGCATGTCGATGAGTATAACAACCGGCAGGAGCCATAGGAGTTGTCTTAATTTATTGTATGAGATGCAACGCCATGTGTTTACTACTTTTACTTCATTGCTAACAGTTAGCTATAGTAGTAGTAGTAGTAGTTGGCGTGACGACTTCACGGAGACACGATGATGGAGATCATGGTGTCACGCCGGTGACAATGATGATCATGCGATGCCCGAAGATGGAGATCGAAGGAGCAAAGATGATAATGGCCATATCATGTCACTATATGATTGCATGTGATGTTTATCATGTTTTTCATCTTATTTCTTAGAACGACGGTAGCATAATAATATGATCCCTCATAAAATTTCGAGAACGTATTCCCCTAAGTGTGCACCATTGCGAAGGATCGTTGTCTCGAAGCACCACGTGATGATCGGGTGTGATAGATTCTAACGTTCGCATACAACGGGTGTAAGCCAGATTTACACACGCGAAACACTTAGGTTGACTCGACGAGCTTAGCATGTACATACATGACCTCGAATACAAGAGACCGAAAGGTCGAACATGAGTCGTATGGTTGAACACGACCAGCATGAAGTTGCTCACCATGACGACTAGTCCGTCTCACGTGATGATCGGACACGGGTTAGTCGACATGGATCATGTATCACTTAGATGACTAGAGGGATGTCGATTTAAGTGGGAGTTCATACTTAATTTGATTAAATGAACTTAATTATCATGAACTTAGTCTAAAAGTTGTCTTTATAAATATTGTAGATCCAATGGCCAACGCACCTGTCAACCTCAATTTCAACGTGTTCCTAGAGAAAAACAAGCTGAAAGATGATGGTAGCAACTATGCGGACTGGGTCCGCAACTTGAAGCTCATCCTCATTGCATCCAAGAAGGCTTATGTCCTTGATGCGCCGCTAGGTGACCCCCTGTTCCCGCGGCAGCCAAGATGTTCAGAACGTCTGGCAAGCGTGGAGTGATGACTACTCTCTGGTTAGGTGTGGCATGTTATACAGTTTAGAACTGGGGCTCCAAAGGCGTTTTGAGCAACACGGAGCATATGAGATGTTCCAGGAGCTGAAGCTAGTTTTTCAAGCTCATGCCCGGGTCAAGAGATATGAAGTCTCCGACAAGTTCTTTAGCTGCAAGATGGAGGAGAACAGTTCTGTTAGTGAGCATACTCTCAGAATGTCTGGGCTGCACGGACGTCTGACTCAGCTTGGAGTCGAACTTCCGGATGACGCTGTAATTCACAGAATCCTCCAGTCTCTCCCACCAAGCTACAAGGGTTTTGTGCTGAACTACAACATGCAAGGGATGGAGAAGACCATTCCCAAGTTGTACTCGATGCTCAAATCTGCAGAAGTAGAAGTCAAGAAAGAGCATCAAGTGTTGATGGTCAACAAGGCCACCAGTTTCAAGAAGGGCAAGGGTAAGAAGAACTTCAAGAAAGACGGCAAAGCCGTTGGCGCGCCCGGTAAGCCAGATGCCGGGAAGAACAAAAAGAATGGACCCAAGCCTGAGACTGAGTGCTTCTATTGCAAGGGAAAAGGTCACTGGAAGCGGAACTGCCCCAAGTACTTAGCGGATAAGAAGGCCGACAACGTTAAAGGTATATATGATATACATGTTATTGATGTGTACCTTACCAGCGCTCGTAGTAGCTCCTGGGTATTTTATACCGGTGTTGTTGCTCACATTTGCAACTCAAAGCAGGAACTGCGGAATAAGCGGAGACTGGCCAAGGACGAGGTGACGATGCGCGTCGGGAATGGCTCCAAGGTCGATGTGATCGTCGTCGGCACACTGCCTCTACATCTACCTTCGGGGTTAGTTTTAAACCTTCATAATTGTTATTTAGTACTAGCTTTGAGCATGAACATTGTATCAGGGTCTTGTTTAATGCGATACGGTTACTCATTTAAGTCAGTGAATAATGGTTGTTCTATTTATATGAGTGATATGTTTTATGGTCATGCTCCGCTGGTGAATGGTTTATTCTTGATGAATCTCGATCGTGATGTTACACATATCCATAGTGTGAATACCAAAAGATGCAAAATTGGTAATGATAATCCTACATACTTTTGGCACTGCCGCCTTGGTCATATCGGTGTTAAGTGCATGAAGAAACTCCATACTGATGGATTGTTAGAGTCTCTTGACTTTGGATCATTTGACACATGCGAGCCGTGCCTCATGGGCAAGATGACTAAGACTCCATTCTCAAGAATAATGGAGAGAGCAACCGACTTATTGGAAATAATACATACTGATGTGTGTGGTCCAATGAACGTTGAAGGTCGCGGTGGCTATCGTTATGTTCTCACTCTCATCGATGATTTGAGTAGGTATGGGTATATCTAATTGATGAAGCACCAATCTGAAACGTTTGGAAAGTTTAAGGAATTTCAGAGTAAGGTTGAGAATCAATGTGACAGAAAAATAAAGTGTCTACGATCTGATCGTGGAGGAGAATATTTGAGTCACGAGTTTGGTACACATCTAAGGAAGTATGGAATTGTTTCACAACTGACGCCGCCTGGCACACCGCAACGTAACAGAGTGTCTGAACGTCGTAATCGCACTTTATTAGATATGGTACAATCTATGATGTCTCTTACCGACTTACCGCTATCATTTTTGGGATACGCATTGGAAACTGTAGCATTCACTTTAAATAGGGCACCGTCTAAATCCGTTGAGACGACACCGTGTGAACTATGGTTTGGCAAGAAACTTGAGCTATTGTTTCTAAAATTTTGGGGTTGCGATGCTTATGTGAACAAACTTCAACCACAGAAGCTCGAACCCAAAGCGGAGAAATGCGTATTCATAGGATACCCTAAGGAAACTATTGGGTATACCTTCTATCTTAGATCTGAAGGTAAAACCTTTGTTGCCAAGAACGGATCCTTTCTAGAGAAAGAGTTTCTCTCGAAAGAAGTAAGTGGGAGGAAAGTAGAACTTGATGAGGTAATTACACCCCCTCTCGAACCGGAGAGTAGCGCAGCGCGGGAAATTGTTCCTGTGGCGCCTACGCCAACTGGAGAGGAAGTTAATGATGATGATCATGAAGCTTCGGATCAAGTTGCTACTGAACCACGAAGGTCCGCAAGGGCACGTTCCGCACCAGAGTGGTACGGCAACTCTGTGATGGAAATCATGTTGTTAGACAACGGTGAACCTTCGAACTATGAAAAAGCAATGGCGGGCCCGGATTCCAATAAATGGCTTGAGGCTATGAAATCCGAGATAGGATCCATGTATGAGAACAAAGTATGGACTTTGGTGGACTTGCCCGATGAACGGCAAGCCATAGAAAATAAATGGATCTTCAAGAAGAAGATTGACGCAAACGGTAATGTGACCGTTTACTAAGCTCGACTTGTCGCAAAGGGTTTTCGACAAATTCAAGGAGTTGACTACAATGAGACTTTCTCTCCCGTAGCGAAGCTAAAGTCAGTCTGGATCGTGTTAGCAATTGCCGCTTTTCATGATTATGAAATTTGGTAAATGGACGTCAAAACAGCGTTCCTTAACGGGTATCTTAAGGAAGAGTTGTATATGATGCAACCATAAGGTTTTGTCGATCCTAAGAGTGCTAACAAGGTATGCAAGCTCCAGCGCTCCATCTATGGTCCGGTGCAAGCATCTCGGAGTTGGAACATTCGCTTTAATGAGGTGATTAAAACGTGTGGGTTCATACAGGTTTGTGGAGAAGCCTGTTTGTACAAGAAAGTGACTGGGAGCTCTATAGCTTTTCTCATACTATATGTGGATGACATATTATTGATGGGGAATAATATAGAGTTATTGGAGAGCATAAAGGCCTACTTGAACAAGAGTTTTTCAATGAAGGACCTTGGAGAAGCTGCATACATATTAGGCATCAAGATCTATAGAGATAGATCGAGACGCCTCATAGGTCTTTCGCAAAGTACATACCTTGACAAGATATTGAAGAAGTTCAATATGGAAAACTCAAAGAAGGGGTTCTTGCCAGTTTTGCAAGGTATGAGATTGAGTAAGACTTAGTCACCGACCACGGCAGCAGATAGAGAGAAGATGAGTATTGTCCCCTACGCTTCAGTCGTGGGCTCTCTAATGTATGCCATGCTGTGTACCAGACCTGATATAAACCTTGCCATAAGTTTGGTAGGGAGGTACCAAAGTGATCCCGGTATGGAACACTGGACAGCGGTCAAGAATAAGAAGGGGAAAGGGGGGAACCCTAGCGCAGGTGGGCCTAAGGCCCACCAGGGGTGCGCCACCCTCTCCTCCCCTCCTGGCCGCCACCCCCTCCCCCCATCTAGGGCTGCCCCCCCCCCCTTAGGGGTGGAAACCCTAAAGGGGCGCCACCCTCCCTTCCCCCTATATATAGCGGGGGGTTTGGCCATTGGAGACACGGTTTTCCATCTCTCTCTCAGCGCAGCCCTGCTCTTCTTCTTCCTCCTCTCCCATGGTGCTTGGCGAAGCCCTGTCGGGAGACCTCGTCTTTCCATCGACACCACGCCGTCGTGCTGCCGAAGATCTTCCCCAACCTCTCCCTCCTCCTTGCTGGATCAAGGTGCGGGAGACGTCACCGGGGTGCACGTGTGTTGAACGCGGAGGTGTCGTGGTTCAGCACTAGATCGGAATCACACCGTGATCTGAATTGCCGCGAGTACGACTCCATCAACCGCGTTCTAGCAACGCTTCCGCTTAGCGATCTTCAAAGGTATGAAGATGCACTCTCACCTCTCTCGTTGCTGGTCTCTCCATAGGAAGATCTGAATATGGCGTAGGAAAATTTTGAATTTATGCTACGTAACCCAACAGTTTGAACATCCGCCGATGCCACCACGGCGCCAAACAGCGCCACTGCCTTGCGCTCATTCGTCCACACGCGAAGATTCTGGAAAAACTATCGTGCGTAGCACCTACCAACCAGGCATGACTCAGCATAGCACGTGTCGGTCAGGCATGACTTGACAGCTCCACCAAATCTTCGGGCCAGACGAAGCCGCTCCATCTCCTGCCACTGTCATCCAGCGCAGCTCCACAAACTATGCTCCTAAGAGAGAAATGGCACCGCAGTACCGCCATCGTCCGATCTGGAAGGTCAAATCTTAGGGCTTCCCTTGAAACAGTGCCCACCACCAGCAACCGTCAAAGACCCACACAGTGCCCACCACCGCTCAGCCCTCAAGGCGACGCCTTCAGGAAGGTCATGGCGTCAAGGACGCCGCCACCGTCCACCGAGTTAGGGTTTTCATCCGAGAGGCAATGAGGTAGGTGGTGGAGGAGTAGACGTAGACCGACGTCTTCAAGAAGAACAACGGCGTCAATGAGCGTCGGCGGCGGCGCGGTCGGCCAGGGCCGACCAAGGGGCTTCCCCTTAGGGTTTTCTAACAAATGTAGTATATACTCCTTTGTTTTCTATCAAATGTAGTCTATAATTTATACTCATGTTATATTAGCATAAACGGATAGTTGCCTTCCTGCATATATTCCGATGAAGTATATACTTTTTTTATTACAATCAACTAAAAAAATATGCCTGTGCGTTACAACGGAACAAAATGTACATATCCTCTATTTTCACACGACACCCTCATCTCTCTCGTCGCCTTTATTCTTTACGCCCATATCAACGGTGACCGTGACAAATATTTGCCTAACAAATTTGTAGGAAATATATTCTTGTACTCTCTGACTATTTCTATGTAAATAAAATGTTGACATCTACATTAATGATAAAAGTATTCTAAAAATACCTACATTTTTTGATAGCTAGACTTTTCAATTATCCTCAAGGTTTAAGTTGTGCCATGTAAGATCATATCACGATGAGAAATGTTGGACGATTAATATCAATGATTTCTGCTCACATATGATCACATGATACACTTCTTCGACACTTATTATCAGTACATTGCAATTATTATTTTTCCTTTGTGGTATAGTACATGTTATCTCATGCTGAGGATCATGAATGATGTCAATGAACCAATAATTTACCAAACGCTTATACTCAAACAACCATGACTAAGGTGCGGACTCCTTACGGGCACCCTCATTTTAGCGATAAACCACCCCAAATGAGAGCTCAGACTACTTTTTTATGTGGAAGAAGATATAAGGTACTGTGGGAGAGGGCTCATCGGAGAAGGTAGGGATCACATGGATGCCTGCACCAGAGATCGCGAAGGGCATCGAACACCGCGCCAATATGACCACATCCGAGCAGCATCCAGATGTCTCACAGATTCCCGATTTTTTAACCATATATTCCGTAAAAATCGAAATCAATGTATACTTTTTGACCGCAACGTACTTTTTGAAATATAGTTTTTTCACCTATAAACAAATCAGTGTATACATAAACCTGTAAAAATATATAAACTCGCATGAATTTTTCATGAAACTCATTTTAAGGTATCTAGTAATTATTAATGAAGTATATTAAAAATAATAATGGGGTATAAAAGACTCATCATCTATCTGATATATATATGGTGATATCATGGCCCCAATTTTTATCTCTAATTGTTTTGTTAAAGTATTTTGGAATATGAAAAATAACTCTATAACAAAAATATCGCGGCTTTGGACTAGTAAGACAAGCAAACATGCAATAATGCCAAAAAGGCAAGCAAGAAGGTTGACAGAAATGAGAAAGTGCCATTTCTACACAACGAAAAGACACTTGTGTTAAAAATATAATAAAAAAATAGAAGTGAGAAAAAGTCATTTCTATACAACAAAAAATCACTTGTGCCAATGCATTCAAATCCGATACCTCATGTATCAAAAAGACACTTTATGTCAAAGGATGTGTAGCTGTCACCATGCATAAAAATCGCCTCTCATGTATATATGTGTGAATCCCAACAGTGGAAATAAAGAAAATAAAGTACAAAAGATACAAAAATAAAAACAGAAAACAGAAGAAAAAAATGCACCCTGTCGTGCGCATGGGCTGGCCTATCTTGTTTGCCGTGGACTCGCTGAACGTGAGATATAGGTATTGCCCCGAAGGGAGCTTCTATTAGGGACCTCCTATTGGACGTATTCTGCGTCTAATAAGTACCTTCGCACACGCAAGCCACTGGGCCGCCGCCGCTAATGGACAACTGGGCTGGCCCAAGTAACTAGCTCGTTTTTCTTGATTTTTATTTATTTATTTTCCTTTTCCCTTTTTTGTCTTATTATTTATTTATCTTTTGTGTTACTTTTTCTCTTTTTCATAAAAGGATTTATGTCACGAAATTTTTTAAGTTTCTGAAACTTAATCAGCTCTTATATTTACAGATAAAAATTATCAATGCAATTCTTTTGAATTTCCGAAGAATTTCCAATAACACAACAAATTTGAAAACAAGAGCATTTTAAAGCATAGAACATTTTTATAAAGGTACATTTTCAAATACTTGTAAACAATTTTTGAAGCGGGAACATTTTTTCAACTTGTGTGTAGTTTTTGAAACATGAACTTTTTTTAACTTACGTTCATTTATTGAAAAGGTAAACATAATTCAGAAAATGAAGAATATTTTATAAAGTTCCTGAACATTTTTTGAATTGGTGAACAAAACTTGAACAACTTTACAATTGTTGAATAAAATTTTCAAAAAGAGAAACATTGTAAGTGCATCTAGTGCCCCTTAGTGATTTTGGTGGTTTGAAGACTTATAGGTTAAGTATCTAATGTGTTTATGAGTATACACATGATCTATAAGTCATTCAGGAGTTTGAGATATTTGATGAATATCGATCCCTAAAAATGTATATCTTCGGTTGAAGAAATTGGTCTGAATCTGAAGAATTGAATCGCGAAGAATCTGCGATGAAATTGATATTCCTCATGAAGATATTGAAATTGAGGAATACGGTGTGTCCTGAAGAAAATCATTCTGAAGACTTTGAAGCATGAAGATTTACTCTTTCTGTTTTACTTTCTTCACACTTGAGTAATAGGAACACCGTACTGTTAAAGGGGGTCGAAGTTACACTTTGGAATGAATTTCCTCATGATGCTCAACCCAAGCCTAATCCTACCAAAAGCCTCAAGTGAGGAATACGAGTGACATGAGGACTCTCACAGTTAAGGGTTCCGACCGTTTCGATAGCCATGCCACATCATTGGTCTTATCCACACCAACGGTCATATTATTTAGGGGCATTAGTGTCAAATCATGTCGGGATGCTCCCAGGCTATAAATAGCCGCCCCCCACAACCATTAGCTGGTTGGTTGCTCCGTTAGAAACTGACACTTGTCATAAGAACAACCCAATTCCTCGGAGTCTACGAGAGTAATTCATCAGTGAGGAAATACCCCAAACACCAAACCACAAACCTAGGACCAAGTGATTGAGCATCACTGAAGAAGTTGTTCCTGTGTGGGACTGAAGCCTTTTACCTTCGAGGACTATGCATCCTCCAAATGGTTAGCCGTCATGGTCTAGAGCAATCCAGCAGTCAATTGTGGATCACCGGGTGACCAAGTTTGTGAGGGTTTGGAAGTCTGCCATGAAGACTTACCACGAGTGTTTGGCGAGGACTGTGTGTTCTTAGCCCAAGGAGAACACGGTAGAGACTGTGTGTGTGGGGACTGTGTGTCCTTTGGTTTCAATACCAAGTCGCTCCAAACCAGATGTACAACTGTCACAGCAGTCGGAACTGGGTCATCAACTACTGTCTTCACTGTGAAACGAGTTCTAATTCATCAACTCCTTACTTTCCTCAGATTATGTGTTGATGACTTTCACTGTTACTGTTTGAAGAATTTGCTGAAGACTTTCTCTGGAATTCCTCAACCCCAAATTCTTCACGCTAGTTAATCCTCATCTGTTTTATGCGTGCCTGCTCACTGTGCAATCTGTTTTCACATTCCTCACACTGAAAAACTGTTGTTGTGAAACTTTGCACTTCTGATCCTTTACTGTTTCCGCTGTAAGTTAGTCATCAGTGAGGAATTTCCTCAAAAGGAATTTCCTCGGTGATGAAATTCTAAAAATCTCCTATTCATCCCCCCTCTAGTCGATATAACGCACTTTCAATTGGTATGAGAGCAAGGTACTCCCTTGTTCTATGTGATTTTGGTTTGACCACCTGGAGTTTTAGTTATGTCGACTACAGGCATGTTTAAGGTGACTGCAGCATGTCCTACTTTCGAAGGAAAGAACTTTCCCTTCTGGAAGAACAAGATGCAAATGCATCTACAAGCTATTGATAATGATCTCTGGTATATTGTGGAAAATGGCGTCCCCATCATCTCTGCTAGTGTCTCTGCTGTTGATGTGAAGAAATTCAAGCAACTTGATTCTCAAGCGAAGAATATCATCTGTGGCCATCTGAGCCCATGCCAGATTGGAAGAGTGAGTGCTTTGGGCTCTGCGACACTGATCTGGGAGAGACTGTGCAAAGTAAATGAAGGGGTATCAACCCAGCATGACTCTCGTGTTGATATTCTTCGCAATCTCTTCAATCGCTTCAAGAGGCATGACAATGAAAGCTGCCAAGACACCTTTGATCGCCTCACTGACATATCAAATGAGCTGCAAGCACTGGGAGCTCGAGACATTACTGATCATGAAGCTATGAAGAAACTGCTAAGATATTTGGATTCTTCATTTGATAATTTAGTTCTGATGATTCAAGAAAGACCAGACTACAAGATGCTTGATCCAGCTGATATACTCGAAAGGCTAAATACTCATGAATTCCAGCTAGAAGAAAAGAAAGATCTATATGGACCAAGCTATTCTAGACCACGTGGACTGAAGGCTAGAGCAATTTCCTCATCTGAAGAAGAAGATTCGGATGACAGCATTGGTGACCCTGAAGAATTTGGACAGGAGCTTGCAATGCTCGTGAGGAAATTCTATAGGTTTACACGACGTGGCCAGTTCGGTAAATCTTCAAGAAGAGACATGAGGAAATCAGAATCTTCATCTGAGGACTACAAGAAAAGAACCTGCCACAAGTGCAAGAAATCAGGTCATTACTTTGCTGACTGTCCCCGTTGGGGAAAGGAATAAAAGAAGAAGAAATACAAGGATGACAGTTCTGATGACTCGAAGAAGAAGAAGAAATCTTCAAAATCCTCATCTTCAAAGCCCTCATCGCACAAGAAGACCAGTTTCAGAAAGGCACGGGCACTTATTGGCAAGGAAATGGATTCTGAGGCAGAATCAGAGGAATGTGATGAAGAAGAGGGTTCTGATGAAGACTCAGAATCCGGACAGGCTAGTCTTGCACTGGCAACCACCTTCGTCAGCAAGTCAATCTTCAACCTTGAAGAAGATGATAACACCATCCACACTGATGACTATGCTGATGACTTCACTCCAACCTATTGCTTCATGGCAAAAGGTTCAAAGGTACCGAATGATGCTTCCTCCTCTGATTCAAGTGACTGTGAACCTGGTGATTATAAAAAAAACCAGTTACAGTAAACTTGCTATCATTGCCACTAAACAACAAACTGCCCTGGAAAAGCTTCAGAAACTGCTAGATAGAAGCAATGATCTGTTGAATGATGAAACGAATCTTACCCAAATCCTCACTGAAGATGTGAAAAGTCTTCAGTTTAGATTTGATAATCTTCAAGATCGTTATGATACACTCCTCGTTGATCATGAGAAACTTTCCTATGAATTTCTTCAAAGGAAGCTTGATCTAGAGAAGCTTGATCTAGAGAAGCTGAGGATTTCTCATGATGATCTTCGTATGGAAAATGATTCATTGCTAGCTCAACAGATCAGCGCTGCTCAAGCTGAATTCATTCCTCCATGTCTTAAATGCATTGAACGTGAAACTGCTAATTCTTCACCAGAACCATCAAATGCTTCTATTGCTACAAATTCTTCAACTGCACCTGTAGTGTCTATTTCCTCACTTGAGGAAAACACAAATGTTACTGATGAAAATGCAGGGTTGAAGGAATTGTATGTGACAGGCATATACAAAAGCCTCAAAGGACATGAAACCCTTTGTGATGTGCTCAAAAAGAAGATCTTGAACAGGAACCCGAGGAAAGAAGGAATTGCCTTTGAGAGGAAATTAAATGCTGATGGATCTTATTGGAAACCTGAGCAGTATCCCAAAACCTCATGGGTTGCTGCTACTGGGCCTCCTTTTGATCCATCTAATCTAACTGGCTTTTCATGTGAATTATCTTATTCCTCAGATGAGTCATTTGACTCCAACTACAAATTGTTCAAAAATCAATCTGGTGAAGTATTTGCTCGATATGTTGGAACTAACTGCAGGAATGGCCCTCCCTTGAGGAAAATCTGGGTTCCCAAAAGTTGTCTTGAAAATCTTCAGGTGAATGTCCTCATGACACCACCAATGAAGAATCTGAACCCCAGATCAAAATCCTCAAGGGGACCAAATTCTTCAAGAGGATCAAAATCCTCAACTGGTCAAAATTATGCTCGTACCCGTGCTAATGCATCTAACATGTAGGGAAACTACAAGGAATATGAATATGAGCGCGACTCTTCAAATCATTATGTTCATAAATCCTCAAACCAGTTCTCTGGATATTCATATGAGTACTTTAACCCCCCCCCCACTGTTAAGAGAAGTGCATTAGCTTCAATGCCACCTTTCTCATATGGTGCTCGCAGGATGATGAATGCTTTACCACCCCTTCAGATGTGGGTGGTGAAGAAATCAAACTAACCACTTCTGCAGGTCAGGTCTCCAGATGAAAATCATCATCTGAAGAATTTGTTGGAGACCTGAGGAAATGCTTGATAGGATGCAAGCTAATATTGATGAAATAGAAATATTTCACACGTCCTTATAATTCTGTTGTGATGAAATTCTTATCTGATGAAATTGATATCATATTCTTCAAATCTGAAGCATATGAGATGGTAAGCTGTACTAATTCATCTGCAGGATGATAAACCCAAGAATACTGAGTGGGTTCTTGATAGTGGCTGCACACATCACATGACTGGTGACAAAATCTTGCTGATGAATATGCCACTAACTCCATCACCTCTGAAGCAAATCACATATGCTGACAAAGGTAAAAGCAAGGTATTGGGACTTGGCAAAGTGGCTATTTCCAAGGATAGGCATATGGACAAAGTGATGCTTGTTGAGTCCCTTGGTTTTAACCTCATGTCAGTCTCGATGCTTTGTGATCTTGATATGATTGTTATCTTTGGTAGATATAGATGTGTAGTCATCATGGAATCTGACAGATCCAAAGTCTTCGAAGGTGTAAGAAGAGGGGATTTGTACATTGTTGATTTCTCTATAGGTCCTCAACCAGCCACTTTCTTACTAGCAAAAACCTCAGAAGGATGGATGTGGCACCGAAGACTAGGTTATGCAGGCATGAGGAATTTGCACACGCTCGCGAAGAAGAAGCATGTTATCGGCATCGAATCAGTCAAATTCCTCAAGGATCATCTCTGCGGTGCATGTGAATCTGGGAAAATGACCAGATCCAAGCATCCCTCGAAGACTATCATGACCACTACTCGTCCCTTCGAATTGCTTCATATGGATCTATTTGGGCCTACTCACTATGCCACACTAACCAATGCAGCATCTTTATATGGCTTCGTCATAGTTGATGATTATTCCAGATATACATGGGTGCATATCATAGTATATAAAACTGAAGTGCAGAAAATCTTCAAACGATTTTCTTCAAGGGCCTCGACGAACTTTGGCATCAAGATCAAACATATCAGGAGTGATAATGGAACAGAGTTCAAAAACACTGGTCTTGATGATTATCTTGATGAACTTGGTATTACTCACGAATTATCTGCTCCTTATACTCCTCAGCAGAACGGTGTCGTCGAAAGGAAGAATAGGACTCTGGTTGAGATGGCAAGAACTATGCTTGAAGAATATCAGACTCCTCGTCGCTTTTGGCCTGAAGCAATCAACACTGCATGCCATATCATCAAGAGCGTATATCTTCACAAATTCCTCAAGAAAACCTCATATGAACTCCTCACTGATAAGAAACCCAATGTAAGTTATTTCAAAGTCTTCGGTGCAAAATGTTGGATTAGAGATCCTCACCATAGCTCAAAATTTGCACCTAAGGCACATGAGGGTTTTATGCTCGGTTATGGAAAGGACTCGCACACCTACAGAGTCTTCAACAACTATCACAACAAAGTTGTTGAGACTGTAGATGTGCGGTTCGATGAAACTAATGGCTCGCAAAGAGAGCAATTGCCTTCTGATCCAGATAAGTTGTCTCCTGAGGAAGCAATAAAGCTCAAACCTACTGAAGACATTGTTCCCACTGAGGAAATTGATGAAGAAACCATCCCCATCACTGATGAAAATCAAGAAGA
Source organism: Hordeum vulgare subsp. vulgare (assembly GCF_904849725.1). Lineage (NCBI taxonomy): Eukaryota > Viridiplantae > Streptophyta > Magnoliopsida > Poales > Poaceae > Hordeum > Hordeum vulgare. Next base: position 421,216,171 of record NC_058524.1, read on the forward strand.
TGCTCCTGAGGAAAGTGCACCAGAACCACTTCCTGAGCCCAGACGAAATCCTCAACCAGCTCATCCGAGGATTGCAAATGAAGTAGAACTTGACAAAATCGTCAACGACATCAACGCGCCAGGTCCTCTCACCCACTCAAAAGCTTCACACTTAATTAACTTTTGTGGGCATTTTTCCTTTGTATCTATCACAGAACCCTCAAAAGTTGTTGAGGCTTTCCTGGAACCGGAGTGGATCCAAGCTATGCAAGACGAACTTCTTCAATTCAAGATGCATGACGTATGGGAGCTCGTCAAACGACCAGATCCTCGCAAGCACAACATCATCGGTACCAAGTAGATTTTCCGAAACAAGCAAGATGAGGACGGTCAAGTGGTGAGGAACAAGGCACGACTTGTAGCCCAAGGCTACACCCAGGTTGAAGGAAGACATTTCGATGAAACTTTTGCACCTGTTGCTAGACTTGAAGCTATTCGAATACTACTTGCTTATGCTAATCATCATAACATCATCTTATATATCAAATGGATGTGAAAAGTGCATTCCTCAATGGTAAGCTTGAGGAAGAAGTATATGTTGCTTAGCCCCCAGGTTTTGAGGATCCAAAGAATCCACACAAAGTCTTCAGACTCAAAAATGCGCTCTATGGTCTCAAGCAAGCCCCTCGGGCATGGTATGATACATTGAAGGAATTCCTCATGAAGAAAGGCTTCAAACCTGGTTCACTCGATCCAACTCTTTTCACTAAATCCTATGATAATGAGCTATTTGTGTGCCAAATATATGTCGATAATATTATATTTGGCTGTACTGACAAAAGATACAGTGATGAATTTTCTTACATGATGAGTGAAGAATATCACATGTCTATGATAGGGGAGCTGAAATTCTTCTTAGGTCTTCAAATTCGTCAACAACGCAATGGAATCTTCATATCACAGGAGAAATACCTCAAGGATGTTCTGAGGAAATTCGACATGCATGAATGAAAAGGTGCCAAGACTCCAATGCCTACCAACGGCCATCTCGGCACTGATGAAAATGGTAAAGAATTTGATCAGCAGGTATATCGCTCTATGATTGGCTCTTTATTGTATCTATGTGCATCTAGGCCAGATATAATGCTTAGTATTTGCATGTGTGCACGTTTTCAAGAAAAACCGAAGGAATCACACCATAAGGATGTGAAGCATATTCTTCGATACTTAGCTCACACACCAACACTAGGATTATGGTATCCCAAGGGCTCCGTTCTTCATCTGGTAGGATGTTCTGATTCTGACTATGCTGGTGATTGTGTGGATCGCAAGTCAACTTCTGGTATATGTCACTTCCTCGGAAGATCACTAGTTTGCTGGTCCTCAAAGAAGCAGAACTGTGTATCACTCTCCACTGCCGAAGCTGAGTACATTGCTGCTGGTTCATGCTGTGCTCAATACTATGGATGAAGCAAACCCTCAAGGACTACGGCATCAACATGAAGAATGTGCCTCTCTACTGCGACAATGAGAGTGCAATCAAGATTGCATACAACCCAGTACAGCACTCGAAGACTAAGCACATCCAGATTCGTCATCATTTTCTTCGGGATCATGTCCTCAAGGGCAATATCCTCATCGACCATGTGAAGACTGATGATCAACTGGCAGATATCTTCACTAAGCCCTTGGATGAGAAAAGGTTTTGCAAGTTGCGGTGTGAGCTAAATATCTTAGAATCTTCAAATGTTTTGTAAAAATATGCACACATCCCAACACTTATGCAAAATTGATGACTTAGATGTGCAACACATGATGAATCGATTTTCTTCAACTGATGAAGAATATCACTCTGAATGTGAAGAAATCAACGAAGAAATTGATTCTCAGGTCCCTACGACAATTGTACGCGACGTCTGTAATCAACATTCTTATATGGTGGGTCACGCCACCTCCCAACGTGAAATTCCTCAAGATGATTTTCTTCAATGTTCCATTTCCTCAAAATGTGTTTTTCTCCAAAAACAGTTGTTCTTCATTGTGACGTTTTATCACAAAATCCTCAAGTTACTCAAATCTTAAAAAACACTTGATGACTTTCGTTTGACTAGATAGACTGTGATTTCAAGTCCTCAACAGCATTCACTTATAGCTATTTCTTCAAGTTGATATTTCATCTAAGTGAATGTGATCGGACCCTACTTTCCCTCTTTGCTACTCTCATCCAGTCTATTCGATTCTTCATATGCGTTCTACTTGAAACTTTGTTCAAAATCCTCACTGCGTCCTTGTCAGCTGATGATTATGTAACAAAATCCTCAACTCTTCAAAATGTTTCTTTAATGCACAGTAACTGAACCCCACTTCCCTCGTTCGGATAGCCACGATCTCCACTATCTCCACCGCCTTGCTCGGGAGCTACACGTGTCCTGCGGAGACGTAGAGGCAGGGGTTGTTTGGTCCGAATTCTTCGCGCCAACAGTAACTGTCTGGCTATAAATATGTTCTTATCCCCCTCGACAAACACTTCTTCGCCCCATCGTTCTCCTGCTACAGCAAAAAGCACCGAACCCTGGCGCCACCGCTGGAAGTCTCGTCGCCGGCGAAGGAGAGCTTCATTGCCTCGACTTCCTCGTCGCCGGAACCACGCCGGAGTCGGACCATCTACGTCCGCCGCCGCCGTAGACATCCTCTGCTGCCGGGTTAGGGCGCATTGGACACGCACTGAAGAGCCTCTCTCTACAACTTTTCTGTGTTCTTCGTGCGCGCCTTCAAGGGTAAATAAGAACCCCATTTTTACAGCAAGTTAGATCTACTATTTTACATCTCCGATGTGGAATCTGTTTTTCCTCAAGAATCGATATGCACTTGATTCCTCAAACACTGCCTATCACCACACCATTGATGAACTTCACTAAGCATCTAAGATTTTCACGAGATTCCTCAATTGTGCGAATTTTAGGATCTGTACAACTCTAGAACCCAAGAACAGTACGCTTAGGCAAATTCCTCAACCACTGGTTAAATTCCTCAACTGTCAAACTTTTTCATTTTCTTCAAATCTGAGAACGCATATGACCTCTTCAAATTCTTCGCAACTATACTCTGTTCACAGGTACACACATGTCAGCTGATGAATCTCTCGGTTCTCATCAAATTAACTCATTTGAAGTGTTTCTTGAAGGAAATCTTCAAGTCTCATCAGAATCCTCAAGAATTCAATTTCATCAGCAAAATCCTGAGCTGAAGAAAATGGAGGGTGATAGGAAACAGAAGGGAGGGAAGAAACTTGAACAGAACACAGCTTTGGATATCCCTGAGGATATTTACTTGGACTATTGCACACCTAATGAGTCTGAAACAATGGCCAAGAGAAAGATTCGGCTTCAGAAGATAGAACGCCGATGGGCAAAGGAGTGGAAGGAATACAGATTTGTCACTCCCAAGTATGCGAAGAAATTCACCCTGAAGCCTCCTGGCAAACGGGCCCCACTTGAGTCTCATCAAGTAGCACACCCCTCAAGCCTCAAGACCCTTGATGACTATCCTGATGAAAAGGACAAGCATTTGGCTAAGCTCAAGAAGCAAGCAGATGCTGCGGTGAGGAAATTCAATGAATCCTCAGCTGCTGCTTCAACTGCGGCTACTTCCTCTGCCGCCGAGACCTCTGGTTCAGCCATTCCTCAACCAAAGTCTGTGCCGTCAAAAACAAGGGCTCCAAAGCCTAAAGAGAAACCAGCTCAAGCATCAGTTACAAAACCCTCAGCGCAAAAATCCTCAGCGCAAAAATGCTCAGCACCACCACCAAAGCCTCAAGAGAAACCAGCACTGAAGACGGTCATGAAGCCAATGCCCGCTACCTCCAGCTCCTCACTTCCAGCTGCAACCAGCTCGGAGACAAAGTCTTCACCACCTCGTGTGAAGACTCAGGTGTCTGCTGAAAGAGCAACACAACCAAGCCCCAGCAAAATCATCACAGTCCCGTCTTCTTCAGAGGGTAGTGATGAATATGATGATCAAACCCTGCAAGTTATAATTAGAAACAAGCAGGAAAGGGTAGCTCAAGCGTCTGGTAGCACCATTCCTCTGGCCATGGACCCCAAGGTCCTCCTAGACTACATCAACATCTGGTATGAGGACCCAAACACTCCGCTTGATGATTTGAAACTTCCCCCTGGCATCAGCCACATGGTGGCCACATTCATCAACGAAGCCAAGTGGAAAGAACAGCAAGCCAAGCAGGCCAAGGTTGCTAAGCTTAAAAAGGAGAAATTCCTCAAGCAGAATCTCCTCAACTTGACGCCTGATGCACTGGTGTCAACACAGGCCGAGTTGAAGACTTTGACAGATAAGTACTCCAAGCTATCTGATCGTCAGAGTCTCAAAAGCAGTTTCATCAAATTTGCCACTAAAGTTGTTGATGACTACAACAAGACGGCTGCCCCTCGAGTTTCAACTCATCAGCCTCTGATTGAAGAGGCAGTCGATGAATCTCCTCAAGCTGATGCAACTCCTCAAGCTGAGGAAATACCCCAAGAAAGCCGTGTGGATGTACCGGCTATTGAAGAAATCACCATGGAAAATCAAGCTGATGAATCTGCTACAGCTGGTGAGACTGTCCCTGACCCAGCTGCTTCATCAAAGCAAGCTGATGACTATGCTCCAGCTGGTTCCTCAAAGCCAGCTGATGAATCTGTCGAGAGAACCCCTTCACCAAAAGCTTCAAAGGTGAATAAAATGACTTCGTCTGCATCAGACGTGAAGAAAACCAGGGTTGCGGAGAAGGAAGCCAAAAAGAGAAAGGCCTCCTCAGCAGAAGAAGAAACTGAGGCCAAGCGCCTCAAAGCGCTTGAAGATAATGCTCCACTGGACCCTGTGCCCCTCAACGTCGCTCCATCCTATGAAATGGTCATCCTTGCAGACCAAGAGAAAGGGACAGATGAGGAAATGAAGGATGCCGCATCTGAGGAACACACTGACAAAGAAATTCGTATTGACGACAGTCCTCAGCCCTCCATTCCTGAGGAAGACACTGCACAAGGATCAGCTGCACCAGTTGATGAAACTGCCTTTGTCACCAAGCCAGCTGAGGAAGAGCAAAGTGAAATTTCTCAAGCTGATGAAATTCAGAGTCCTGAGAAAAATCCTCAAGATGAGGAACAGGCTGACCCAACTCCTCCACCTCAGCAAGATCTTCACCCTGAGGCTCAGAATGAACCTACTCCTTAGCCTGATGCCCAGCGAGATCCCATTCCTCAACATGAAGCACAACTTGAGCAAGCTCCTCAGCCTGAAGCCCAAGCTGATGAAATTCCTCACCATGAGGGCAATGCTGAGGAAAATGCACCAGACCAAGAGAATGCTTTTGTCGTGCTGAATCCAGAGACTGCAATTGTTGTCTCCCCTCCAGTTCCTCAGCAAAATCTTCAGCCAATGCAGCGTCGGCCATTCTCCAAGCGACCACGGTTTCAAAAGGAGAACTTCTTTGAAGAACGCATGTACTTCATTGGAGAAAATCCCTATGATAAGCCTCAAATCAGACATCTGAAGTTTTGGACGAGGACACAGCTGAATTACTATGCCTCTGTGTTGTGTGGAAGAAATAAGATATTCCAGCACAGGCATATTCCTCATGTTGAACTTGAAGCAATTCCATGCCTCGTCCCAGTCCTCAATGTTCTTCATGAAGCTGGACTGCTACCAATGTGCTCAGACATCTCTGATTGGAACAGTGAGCTAATTCTTCAGTTTTATGCCACTCTTCACATATCTGGCGATCCTGAAGACATTAACACCTGGGTGTTTGACTGGATGACACAAAACACTCACTACAAGGCTCCTGCTACTGAGCTACTGCGTGAATTGCCAGTATCAATTCCCTTAGAGGACGCTGTGAAGCTTTATGGTGAGCGTGAGCTGCCCAACGGGATGATGGAAGTCCTCATGAAGCCTTTGGCTAAAGGGCAACCACCGAGAAAAACCTTCCTCGTCCACGAGCTCAAGTATGAACAAAGGTCAGTTTACAGAATCCTCTGCAGTGTGCTTGCACCGATCAAAGGCCATGATGATGAAGAAGATGTCGTAGGCATCATGAAGAATATCCTCTTCAACATCATCCATGGTATTTCTATCAACATACATGATTTCTTCTTGAGGACTTTGGCCGACAATGCTATGTGTCCATTTGATCACAAGATATATGCCCCATGGATCATGATATTCATCAGGACAAGGACAGGCATCAACTTTCACGCTGATTGCAACAACCACGTTGGCTACATGCCTCCTATCAGGGTCAACAAGAAGACTTTCGAGCCTGTTGAAGGAAAAGGCAAATCTGTCATTGATGAAGGAAGTAGGCCCCTTGATGGCCAGTTCAGAGAACCTGAGCCTTATTCTTCATGGGATGATACTGAGACTCACCCGCCAAGCCCTGTTGCTCCTTGTAAGTGCATCTACTGCCCCTTAGTGATTTTGGTGGTTTGAAGACTTATAGGTTAAGTATCTAATGTGTTTATGAGTGTACACAGGATCTATAAGTCACTGAGGAGTTTGATATATTTGATGAATATCGACCCCTAAAAATGTATATCTTCGGTTGAAGAAAATGATCTGAAGCTTAAGAATTGAATCGCGAAGAATCTGCGATAAAATTGATATTCCTCATGAAGATATTGAAACTGAGGAATTCGGTGTGTCCTGAAGAAAATCATTCTGAAGACTTTGAAGCATGAAGATTTACTCTTTCTATTTTATTTTCTTCACACTTGAGTAATAGGAACACCGTACTGTTAAAGGGGGTCGAAGTTACTCTTTGGAATGAATTTCCTCATGATGCTCAACCCAAGCCTAATTCTACCAAAAGCCTCAAAGTGAGGAATACTAGTGACATGAGGACTCTCACAGTTGAGGGTTCCGACCGTTTCGATAGCCACGCCAAGTCATTGGTCTTATCCACACCAACGGTCATATTATTTAAGGGCATTAGTGTCAAATCATGCCGGGATGCTCCCAGGCTATAAATAGCCGCCCCCCACAACCATTAGCTGGTTGGTTGCTCCGTTAGGAACTCACACTTGTCATAAGAGCAACCCAAATTCCTCAGAGTCTTCGAGAGTAACTCATCAGTGAGGAAATACCCCATACACCGAAACCACAAACCAAACCTAGTGATTGAGCATCACTAAAGAAGTTGTTCCTGTGTGGGACTGAAGCCTTTTACCTTTGAGGACTGTGCATCCTCCAGGCGGTTAGGCGTCATGGTCTAGAGCTTTCCAGCGGTCAATTGTGGATCGCCGGGTTACTAAGTTTGTGAGGGTTTGGAAGTCTGCCCTGAAGACTTACCACGAGTGTTGGGAGAGGACTGTGTGTTCTTAGCCCAAGGAGAACACGGTAGGGACTGTGTGTCCTTTGGTTTCAATACCAAGCCGCTCCAAACCAGATGTACGACTGTCACAGCAGTTGGAACTGGGTCATCAACTACTGTCTTCACTGTGAAACGGGTTCTAATTCCTCAACTCCTTACTTTCCTCAGATTATGTGTTGATGAATTTCACTGCTACTGTTTGAAGAATTTTCTGAAGACTTTCTCTGAAATTCCTCAACCCCAAATTCTTCACAATAGTTAATCCTCATCTGTTTTCTGCGTGCCTGCTCACTGTGCAATCTGTTTTCACATTCCTCACTCTGAAAAACTATTGTTGTGAAACTTTGCACTTCTGATCCTTTACTGTTTCCGATGTAAGTTAGTCATCAGTGAGGAATTTCCTCAAAAGGAATTTCCTCAAAAGGAATTTCCTCAGTGATGAAATTCTAAAAATTTCCTATTCACCCCCCCTCTAGTAGATATAACGCACTTTCACTCCTTGCGTGATGAATACAAGAGAGCTTCTCCTCAGTCTTCACCAGAAGGTGGATCGCAATCACAAGTGGGTCAAACGCGAGTTCGTCGCCATTGTGAAAACCCTCACTGAAACACAGAACTCTGTGAAGCTTAACCATCACTCTGTGCATGAGGTTTTTGATCGCACCTGGGCTACACTTGCTCATCTGAAGACTCGGACAGAACTTGAAGAATTGGACTTTGAGCATGACTTTGACTGGTCGTGGCCCCAAGAAGAAGTTCAGGCCAATCCCTGTCCCAGACCTTGAAGACAGTTCCTTTTCTTCATTCCGCACTGCTGAATCTGATGACGAACAGACCGACACTGCCACCGGTCCAAGGAAGAAGACTACTCCCAAGAAGCTCCACGCATCTTCATCAACCGCCAAGAAGTGAAGTCTTCACGGGCGTTAGTCCTCAGTTTGTCCCTTTTTGTCACTTGATGACAAAGGGGGAGAAACTTGAGAGTTAGTCTTCAAGCGGGATATTTTGGGGCTTATGAACTATATTTAAGTTACAAACTCTTGGCTCTTCTGAAGTTTTTATGTAATGAGTTGTAACTTAAGCCCGATGGTACTCTGACGCTTTTAAACATTTTTCTTCGCATGCTTATTCCTCAAGTTTTTGATGCACGCATCTGGAATTCGTCAGATACCATTTGTCATCATGCATCTTCATTTTCTTCATACTATATGTTACATATATGCATGATTTACAAGACTCAGGGAGAGATCTCCATGATATAAATCATCAATGTGTATTTGCTGTAGAAGGCAAAATCCTCAAGATATGCACATCTTCAGGGGGAGTCTCTCTGAATCTTGATTTCAAATTCCTCAAATAAGTATTTACACTTCATATTGTTATCCCTGTTGAATACTTAACCTAATTGTCATCAACCACCAAAAAGGGAGAGATTGTAAGTGCATCTAGTGCCCCTTAGGGATTTTGATGGTTTGAAGACTTATAGGTTAAGTATCTAATGTGTTTATGAGTGTACACAGGATCTATAAGTCACTCAGGAGTTTGAGATATTTGATGAATATCGAGCCCTAAAAATGTATATCTTCGGTTGAAGAAATTGGTCTGAAGCTTAAGAATTGAATCGCGAAGAATCTGCGATGAAATCGATATTCCTCATAAAGATATTGAAATTGAGGAATACGGTGTGTCCTGAAGAAAATCATTCTGAAGACTTTGAAGCATGAAGATTTACTCTTTCTGTTTTACTTTCTTCACACTTGAGTAATAGGAACACCGTACTGTTAAAGGGGGTCGAAGTTACACTTCAGAATGAATTTCCTCATGATTCTCAACCCAAGCCTAATCCTACCAAAAGCCTCAAGTGAGGAATACGAGTGACATGAGGACTCTCACAGTTGAGGGTTCCGACCGTTTCGATAGCCATGCCACATCATTGGTCTTATCCACACCGACGGTCATATTATTTAGGGGCATTAGTGTCAAATCATGTCGGGATGCTCCCAGGCTATAAATAGCCGCCCCCCACAACCATTAGCTGGTTGGCTGCTCCGTTAGAAACTGACACTTGTCATAAGAGTAACCCAATTCCTCAGAGCCTTCGAGAGTAATTCATTAGTGAGGAAATACCCCAAACACCAAACCACAAACCTAGAACCAAGTGATTGAGCATCACTGAAGAAGTTGTTCCTGTGTGGGACTGAAGCCTTTTACCTTTGAGGACTGTGCATCCTCCAGATGGTTAGCCGTCATGGTCTAGAGCAATCCAGCAGTCAATTGTGGATCGCCGGGTGACCAAGTTTGTGAGGGTTTTGAAGTCTGCCCTGAAGATTTACCACGAGTGTTGGGTGAGGACTGTGTGTTCTTAGCCCAAGGAGAACACGGTAGGGACTGTGTGTCCCGGGACGGTGTGTCCTTTGGTTTCAATACCAAGCCGCTCCAAACCAGATGTACAACTGTCACAACAATTGGAACTGGGTCATCAACTACTGTCTTCACTGTGAAACGGGTTCTAATTACTCAACTCCTTACTTTCCTCACATTATGTGTTGATGACTTTCACTGTTACTGTTTGAAAAATTTGCTGAAGACTTTCTCTGAAATTCCTCAACCCCAAATTCTTCACGCTAGTTAATCTTCATCTGTTTTATGCGTGCCTGCTCACTGTGCAATCTGTTTTCACATTCCTCACACTGAAAAACTGATGTTGTGAAACTTTGCACTTCTGATCCTTTACTGTTTCCGCTCTAAGTTAGTCATCTGTGAGGAATTTCCTCAAAAGGAATTTCCTCAGTGATGAAATTCTAAAAATCTCTTATTCACCCCCCTCTAGTCGATATAACGCACTTTCAAACATTTTACGCAAAACAAGAACATTTTGCATAAAAGTGTGTAAACAAGATCATTTTTAAAAAAGTCGACTATAAACAATTTTTGAAGCAGGATCTTTTTTTCAACTAATGTACACTTTTTGAAACACTGACATTTTTTGAACTGACGTACACTTTTTGAAAAGCCAAACATTTTTTAGAAAAAGAAGAAAAAAAATTAAAGTTTCCAAACATTTTGAAATCATGAACATATTTAGAATTGGTGAAACAAATTGGAACAAGTTCTCAATTTGTGAACAAAATTTTCAAAAGAGACATTTTTCATATAATAGTAACATTTGTTTATAAAAATTTGAAAACCAGAACATTTTCTAATTTTTTCTGACAAATTTATGAAAAAAGGAACATTTTTTAAAGTTTGTAAACAATTTTTGAAGCAGGAACATTTTTTCAACTTATGCGCACTTTTTGAACATGAACATTGTTTTATCTTATGTACATTTTTTTAAAAGCTAAATATATTTTATAAAATGAAGAAAAAAAAGTAAATTCCTGAACATTTTTAAAATTGGAGAACAAAATTTGAACAACTTTCCAATTGGTGAACAAAATTCTAAAAAAGAGAAACATTTTATGTAAAACAGGAAGATTTTTATAAAAGGGTGAATCAAGGACATTTCTTAAAATATCGACCAATTTATGAAAAAAAGAACATTTTTTGAAATTTGTAAACACTTTTTGAAGCGCGTTCATTTTTTCAAGTTATGTACACTTTTTGAAACACGGGCATTATTTGAACTGATGTGCACCTTTTGACAACACAAACATTTTTTAGAAAAAGAAGAACAATTTCTAAAATTCCCAAACATTTTCAAATCGTGAACACTTTTAGAATTAGTGAACAATATTGGAACAAGTTTCCAATTTTTGAACAAATTTTTCAAAAGACATAGTTTATATAACAGTAAATTGTTTTTATAAAAATGTGGAAACAAGAACATTTTTTGAAAATTGTGAATAATATGTGAAAAAAGAACATTTTCTGAAATTTGTAATGAAATTTTGAAGTGGGAACAATTATTCAACTTATGTACACTTTTCGAAACACAAACATTTTCTGAACTTACGTACATTTTTTGAAAAGGAAAAAACATATACAGAAAATAAAGAATACTTTTTAAATTTCATGACTATTTTCAAATCATGAACATTTTTAGAATTGGTGAAAAAAGTTTGAAAAAGTTTTCAATTTGTGAACATATTTTTTAAAAGAGAAACATTCTTCGTAAAACAGGAACATTTTTTATAAAAAATTGAAAAAGGAAGAATATTTTTTGAAAACTTTGACAAATTTATGAAAAGAACAAAACTGAAAATACCTTTTTGAAAGACGAACATTTTTTAAAAAGCAAGAATATTTTTAATATGAGAAAAATTTGTGAAAAAGCAAGAATATTTCTAATACGAGAACATTTTTTGAAAGACAAACATTTTTGAAAGATAAACACATTTTGAAAAAAAGGAAAGCTTGTTACGAATTAAAGCAATCAAAAATTATAAAGGCAACAATAACATTTTTGAAAAAAGGAACATTTTTCTAAAATTGCGAACAACTTTTTCAAAAATGTCGAACATCTTTGTAAAATGCCGAACATTTATTGAAGTTATGAATGTTTTTGAAAAACGGCATTTATTTGAAATTTAGAACATTTTTATAAAAGCAACAATATTTTCTGAATTTCAAAAGCAACTTTCAAACATGAACTTAGTTTTAAAAAATAAACATCGAAAAAATGAAACAAGAACAGAAAAACGAAAAAACGAAACAGAAAAAGGACACAAAAAGCAAAATACGATACTGCCTGCAGAGGGAGATGGGCTGTCCCAGTTGCTCGCCCCTGTGCGTTTGCCTGACTATTTGAGGCGGTGAGCCTCAAATAGGGTTTTCCATTCTATTGGTTGCTGTAGGCGTCCGTTGAAGAATTGGCTCCGCAGTAACCAATAGCAGATCATGGCCCATTATAAAATCGCTCCTTTAGGTTCGCTTTCATTTGCCTTGCTGCCTCTTTATTCTGGCTTGCGCTGCTGGTTCATGAAAAAGACTGATTTTCATAATTTTGAATATGTTTGTCAAACACTAAAAAATGTTCACAGATTTATGAAATATCTAAAATATGGTCCATCGATTTTGAAAGAAAAGCACAAATCTGTAAAAAGTCCATCAATTTTCAAATACAAATCACTGAATTTGAAAAAGTTTATCAAAATTTAAAGAAAGTTAATCGAATTGATAAAAGTTCATTGTATTTTAAAAAGTTCACCAAAAATCTTAAAAAGTTCATTGAATCCGGTAAAAATGATAACCGAATTTGAAATTGAAAACAGTTCATCATTTTGAAAAAATAGTTCGTGCAATTAAAAAAATATGAACCTATTTAAAAAGATTGATGAATTTTCAAAAATACTCTCATTATAGGTATTGAAAGATGATGAGGAAAAATATAAAAGATAGAAATAAACAGGGAAATGCGAGTTGGAGCCCGAGCTTAGATCCTCTTAATATGAGTACGAGTCATTCTCAAGATCAGTAATGGACATCTATACCTACTAATAAAGAAAATAGATATCCTTAGTTCGTCATACTATTTTTTAGAAAACCCCCTCAAGTTTCTGATCATCAACCCGCAATATTAATTTATTTTTCATAAATACATATCTTTTGAACCTTAACTCTAAAGTTAACATGTCATATATGAAATTAGATTAAATAAATATATAGAATATGAATATGATATTATTTAACCTGATAACCTTTGAAAAAGTGGTATCTATGATGAAATCTTAATCAACATCGCATGACCGGTCTTTCTTTCATATCGGTGTCAATACGAATTGACAATGAACACTTCGGCAAAACTAAGACGAGGAACCAAAAAATGTCTATAACCATGCATGCACACCTTACCAAAATCTCACAAAAAATAGATTTATCATCCTATATCAAGAGGAAGACGTATTAAGATTGACAACATTCAAACGTGTTGTGATGGTATGAACATTAAAGCCACCATAGACGAGACTAGAAAGAAGGATAAATAAAAAAGGCATATGGGATGGCATGTGTTGAAATAAAAGAAATGGACCTCTTAAAATCTTGAGTCATGAGGAAGTGAGCCTAGCTCACTTGGCTAGTGGAGTGGATGTACAACCCAGCCACCTTGGTTCAAGTCCCCACGGGCGCGAATTTAGGTTCTTATTATTTAAAAAAAACTCGCTGTGGGGGGTTTCCCTTACAGTTTTCCTTCAAAAAAATAATAATCTTGAGTCATGCTTATTAGGTTAGGGAGTGTGTTCTCTTTTTACTCGTTGCAACGCACGGGCTCATTTGCTAGTTGTATTTAAAGGAACTCCTACGTGCCACTCCCTGCAGCAGGGGATCGCTCCCACGCACAGGGGGCACGAGACAAGGCCGGCCCAACTTCTTGTTTGTCTAAAAAAATTGGATAATTTCTTCTCTCTTTTTTCCTTTTTTCCTTTTTTTCTTCCGGTTTGTTTTTTTTCATTTTTATTCAAATCGAAAAAACGTGAAATTTCTCAATCATTTTGTGAAAACATGAATGTTTTTTAAATTAAAGAACAAGTCTGAAAGCGCAAACATTTTTTAAAGTATAAACATTTTTTAATCTTGAGAACAAATTTTAAAACCAAGGACAAAAAATCCTAAAAAAATTAGGAATGCGAACAATTTTTTAAAGCATGAACATTTTCGAATCTTGAGAGCATAATTTTGAAAACTCCGAACAAATTTGGAAGCATGAACAATTTTTCGGAAAGTATGAACATTTTTTGAATTTTTAGAACAAGTTTTGAACATTAGAAAATTTTGAAAAATACTGAACAAATTCATAAACTTGAACTTTTTTGAAAACACAAACATTTTTATGAATCTTCAGCACAAATGTCGAAAAACAAGAACATTTTCTGCAAACATTTCAAAAAATCCAGAACATTTATTGAAAATCCAAAACTTTTTTCTAAAAAGCAAATACCGTTTTCGAAGTTGAAGAACAGTTTAGGAAAACATTTTTTTAAAAACCAGGAACCTTTTTCGAATTTGAAAAACATTTTTTGAAAATCCAGAATATATTCTGAAAATCCAGATATTTTTTTAGAAAAGCAGAAATATTTTCCAAATTTATTTGCAAAATCTTGAACAAATTTGGAAGTGCGGACTATTTTTTAAAGCACGAACATTTTCGAAATCTTGAGAACAAAATTTTGAAATAGAGAACAATTTTGAAAACCCCCGAAAAATTTGAAAGCATGAACAAATTTTAGAACACAAAAAGTTTTTGAATTTTGAGAACAAAATTTGAAACCCGGAACAATTTTGAAAAATCTTAAACAATTTTTTAAATCACGAATATTTTTTGAATCTTGAGTACAAAATTTTGAATAGGAGAACAATTTTGAAAAACTCCGAATAAATTCGAATGCACGAACGTTTTTTGCATTTTGAGAAAAGTTTTGTAACCGAGAACAATTTTGAAAAATCATGAACAAATTCGGAAGCACGGACAATTTGTTAAAGCCCAAGCACTTTTTGAATCTTTCAAACAAAATTTTTAAAACACCGAACAAATTTGGAAAGGCGAACAATGTTGAACAATTTTTTAAAACGGAGAACAAATTTGAAAGCGTGAACAAAATTTTAAAGCACGAAATTTTTTGTAATCTTGAGAACAAATTTTTAAAGCATGAACATTTTTTGAAGTTATAAATGTTTTTAAAAAATGGCAACTATTTGAAATTTATAACATTGCTAAAAAGCAAAAAACAATTTCGAATTTAAAGAACATTTTCTGAAAATCCCGAATATTTTTCATAAGTCTAGAACATTTTTTTGAAAACCAAGAACATTTTATTAAAAATCAATACCATTTTTGGAATTTGAAGAACAATTTATGGAAATTCCAAACATTTTTCAAAAACCCCGAACACTTTTTGAATATACATAACTTTTCTGAAAATCCTGAACACTTTTTGAATATACAGAACTTTTCTGAAAATCCAAAACATTTTTTGAGAAAAGCAGATACATATTTCGTATTCGAAGATTTTTTTTTTAAATCCAGAACATTTTTTGAAATAGAAATTGGAAAGAACAAAGAATAAAGAAAACGAAAAAAATACGGTCCAGAAACCTTCTAGAAGTTTTCAAAAATCAAAATAAAACGGCTGAAACCTCTAAAAGGTTCCTAAAATCAGGACGATCTGCTGGAACTGGGCCGTCCCATCTTGTTGGGAGCATCACTGCCCCGTGTGCGAAGCCCCGACGGTTCGCCGCTGTTGAAAGGGAATAGTCACGTTACTCAACGGCCGCAACGAGCGGCGAATAGGGTTTTGCTATATTTACTCCCTTATACGGATCGTTCAGTTAAGTTTTGAGTAAAATGACACGCCACCCATGGCCCATGGTCAATTATTGCGAGCTACCGGGGCGTTCTCCACGACTTGCTGCTGGAGTCGAAGCCATATGTGCTTGGCGTCGCGCGTCCCGACCACCAGCGCTGACGGCGGTAATGGTGATATGGATACAAACATCGTGTGTGGAGGCGCCGCTGCTCTAGCCGTTCGACATGACACAAGAGGCCTGCGAGTTGTGTTTTATGCTTCTAGCCATTGTCAGCACCACCTCGTGCTCCCACACTTGCTCCCTCTGTCGGATGCCAGCATTGGCGGCGAGTAGCTGCGAGGGATGTGCTCGCGTCGCATGTGTTCCTTGACAGCCTACTATTGCCAGTGGGGCTGATGACTACCTCGTTCCGTGTATGCTCAATCGCCAGCATGGTGTGTAGCCACCATTGCCATGTCCGTCGTGGCCGTGGTTGTCCTGGCCATGCACGCAACACCCCCGATGTGGTGGCCTTCCGTACCGCCACCTAGCACGCCGTTTGCGAGCCTCGGTGCCTGGAGCCAAATAGGATAACCTCGCGCTTCCATAAAAAGATAATTCACACCGATTTAGAGGGCCGACGACGGCGTTCACAACCTACCCATCCAGATCTTTGCGTTAGGCCTCTTGGTTATGCATGTTGCACCACCTCTCAGGGAGACCTATGACCTGTGATAGGCCTCGCTGTGGCCACTCAGTGTCTAAGGCTGGTTGTAATGGGGAGTGTCATATATTAGTATCATGCATACGATAATACTATACGACATTATATCCATAATACATAGTATTATATGTTAGTATCATATGATAGTCCATTTATTGTCATCCATAACACACAGTAGTCCATCATTTAATATGATACGGTATCATGATATAATACTCAATCCTATCTTTATTTGTTTAATTTTATGTCACCTCATCAAAATTACTTAGTTGGTATGCATGATACAACCTATAATACTACCATTTAATAGTACCATTATCGTAATGGGAATATCATAGATAGTATCATGCATGTCAACTAGGTAATTTTGATGAAATGACATAGAATTAAACGAAAAAAGGGTTGAGTGTCATATCATATGATACCGTATCATATCAGATGTTGTGATAGTATGTGTCATGCATGGCAATAAAAGTACTAACCTATGATACTATGCATTATGAATGTAATATTATATATTAATATGATATGCATGATTGTAGTATCATACATTAGTATCGTATGCATGATAGTAGTATATACTATTTCCATTACAACTAGCCTAAGACGCGACGATCTCTGAGGAGAACACATTTATATTTATGCAGACATCACACGCAGGAGCAAACAAAGGATACCTCATTAGAGCATCTCCAACAACCTTTGTATATTGAATTGTTAAAAACTTGTTATAGCAAGAGGAGAGAGAAGGTTTAAAAAGCCAATATGTTTTTTTGCTTTGGTAGCCTTTGTATATTGGATTCCTATATTTGCACAAAATACACAATGACATGTGGGAACAGTTTGTCATAGACACGCTACACACTAGCATGCGTACATGTATATATATACTAGCACAACTCGCGTTCATGTACACATGCACAAACGCGTACACTTACTCACATGCAGCACACACACGTACACATGGAGCACACACATGTACACATGCAGCACGTACACACACACGTACATGTACAAAAAAATACGTACACGTACACACACAGCGCACGCGCATCACACACACTAGTACAGGGACCCACCTGTCATTGAGCAAAGTGAGGTTTGCTAAAAATTGAGAAAGTGACCTTTGACTTGGCAAATAGGCAAAGTATGATGCAAATATAGCAATCTTTATAAAATAAATTATGGGGGATCACTTATACAAAGATTATTGCAAAATATTTTTTGACCAAAATTTATAAAATAACAAGAGAATACAAATATACAAAGCTTGTTAAAGATGCTCTTAGAATTCTTTTGAGGCGCTATACCTCCCAACAAATAATGTTAGCCCTGATTTGGAACGGCATGAGGCGCAATGAAGCTAGTCGTTGCTGGTCTCACAAATAGGTCCCTCGATGCCTCACTGGTGAAGCCGGGCTGTTTAGATGGATCACGATGGGTATGCGATAGAAGGAGCCATGAGCTCATGATACAGCAAGAGAGGAACTCTCCAGCGGGCTGATTGAGTCGATCTTTCATCCTGCTCGCCGGTGACTATGCGTACGGTCGCCTACACATGAGAAGGATGACGGGATCCACACTTCGATCCGGCACCGGAGAAGAGGGAGAGGCAGTAGGTTCGCCATTATTGCGGAGAATGAGACGACGGGGGGAGATCTTGAGTGCATGACAATTGGCTTTCAGTGCGACGGTATATGATAGTGCATGGCGTATTTTTCCGTGTATAAACTCAAACTTGAATTTGGCTCACATCCCCATCCTCAACTGAATGATACAGATAGCAGGAGCAAGTGAGCTCGGGAACTGAACAACAAAATGAACTAAAAGAAAAAAACCAAGTGTATGTACAATGTTGGGGTGATGTTCGGGTGGTTGAAGATGACGACACCTAACAAAGGATAGTGGTTTGATTCCCTCTACCCGCAACGGAAGCTCCTATTTGGGGCAACCTCTATTTAGCGTTTATGCGTCCGTTTGCAAACGGGCGCCTTCAAGGCGTCGCTACTTGGGCTAGGCATGTTTGCTTTTCTCTTTTTAAATTAAAACCCAAAAAGAATGCATGGGTATAGCATTCAAAACCGCGGCCTTCCCGTGGAAGTTGCCTCTTGTAACCATCCCACTAACATTTTACCCTATATGTCTTTTATTTGTTCTTTATTATTTTTCCTTTTTTCCTTTTTTTCTTTTTATTTCCTTCTTTTCCCCTTGCCTGATAAGTTGTCCGCAAGTACATGGACTTTTGTCTTCAAGTTGATGAACTTTAAAAAAAAATGATGAACTATTTTAATTTTGATGATTTTTGAAAAGACCCGTGAACTTTCTTTTTTGAATTTCGATGATTCTTTTTAATTTAACGAACTTTTATAAAATTGGATGATTTTTTTTTCAATTTGTATGAACTTTTTTAAATTTGATGACCATTTTTCAAATATGATGAACTATTTTCAAATTCGATGAACATTTTTGAAATTTCATGAATGCTTTAAAATTTTATGAACATTTTTCAAATTTGATGAACTTTTCTTGAATATCCAATTTCAAAAAATCATCGAATTTGAAGAAAAATATATTGAATATGAACATAAAATCATTGAATTTGGAAAAATATTGAATTTCAAAAACTTTCATCAATATTATAAAACTGATTGAATTAGAAAAATGTTCATCCAATTTGCTGGTAAGATAAAAAACAGAAGAAACGAAAAACGAAAGAAAGGATAAACGAAAAACAGAAAAAACGAAAGAAAAGATGATAAGATAAAAAAATGATGGAACTTTGTGCATCAAGTTCCCGTGATGGGGTGGGTGGTTACCACAATGCACATTGGGTGATCCCAGTTCGATTCCGTCTCTTACAAAAAAACTCCACTAATGTGGCTGCAGGCGCTAGTTTGCGGAAAGAGTAACAACGTTAAATAGGGTTTGCCGTCAGCAACGGCACATTTTATATGTTTCCAAATGAAGAAAAAATAGAATGGATTGGCCTAGCTGTGTTTGTTTGGAGTGTTCATATATGTTGTTTGTGTTGGGCGCGCGCGATTTTTTTGCATCGCTTGCTGAAGCGGCTCGTACGCGCTATTTTTTTGCGACGGTCGCTGGAGCGAGCACTCTCCGACACTCTAAAAATCGTTATTTCAGCGCTACAAAATATTTTTAGCGCGCGTGGCGGTTACGCGGCTATTAGAGATGCTTTAACAAAGGGTAGTTGTTTAATTCCCGCTACCCGCAACGGGAGCTCCTATTCAGGACAATCTCTATTTGGCGCTTATGCGCCCGTTTGCAAACGGACGCCTGCAGGGCGTGGCTACTTGGGCTTGGCCCGGTGGATTTTCTGTTTTTAAAATGAACTGAAAAAGAGTGCATGGGTATAATTCTCAAAAGTGCGACCTTTACGTCGAAGATTGCCTCGTGTAACCATCCTGCTAACATTATACCCTATATGCCTTTTATTTATTTTCTCCTTTTTTTTTCTTTACTTCTTTTTTTCCTTGCCTGATAAGTTGTCCGCAAGTACATAGACTTTTGTTTTCAAGTTAATGAACCTTTTTTTAAATTTTATGGACTTTTTAAATTTTGATGATTTTTAAAAAAAATACATGAATTATTTTTTTGAATCTCGATGATTCTTTTTAATTTAGTGATTTTTATAAAATTGGATGATTTTTTAAAAATAGTATGACTTTTTTCAAATTTGATGACTGTTTTTCAAATTCAATGAACATTTTTCATATTTGATGAATGTTTTAAAATGTTATGATCTTTTTTCAAATTTGATGAAATTTTCTTGAAAATCCAATTTCAAAAAATCATTGAATTTGATTTTTTTATTGAATTGTAAAAAGAAAATCATTGAATTTGGAAAAAATATTGCATTTCAAAAATATTTATCAATATTATAAAATTGATTGAATTAGAAAAATGTTCATCCAATTTGCTGGTAATATAAAAAAACCAAAAAAACAGGATAAACGAAAATCAATGAATATGGAAAAAATGAAAGAAAATATGATAAGATAAAAAAAATGATGGAACTTTATGCATCAAGTTCCCGTGATGGGGTGGTTACCAGAATGCACATTGGGTGACCCCGGTTCGATTCCCATCCCTTAAAAAAATTCCACTAATGCGGTTGCAGGCGCTAGTTTGCGAAAATGGTAAGGACAGGTGCCTGCAACTTCAAATAGGTGTTGCCCATTTTTTTAATACCCGCAAACGGGCACACACACTCCACCCTTCGCGCTAGTCCAACCCATTTTTCCTGGTTTTTTCCCTCTAAAATCCAGCAAAAAGTTGCGTGTGTGGTTATTTGAACTAATGACTTCATATTTATGCCCATACTACACTAACCAGTCGGGGCAACACACATGTCGTCCTTGTTTTCTTCCGTATTTCTTTATTTATTTTTATTTATTTTCTTTTATTTTCCTTTTTATTACCTAGTTTTTTCTTTTTTTAAATGCAAGGACGTTTTCTAATTCGAATAATATTTCAAACAATAAACTTTCATTCGAATCGATATACTTTTCTCAAATTTGATGAAAATTTTATTAAATTGGATGAAGTTTTTAGAAAATATAAGCTTCTTAGAATTTTGCTAACTTTTTTCAAATTCGATGAAACTTTTTTAATAGTAAACGAATCTTTTTTCAAATTTATGATATTTTTTTCAAAACCAATGGAATCCATAGTTTTTAAAATTGTGGTACTTTTTTACAAAATCATTTTTTTTAAATTGATGAACTTATTTCAAAATTGTGATATTTTTTTCAAACTCGATGAACATGTTTTGAAAATTGATGAAATTTTTCCAAGTTTGTGTAAGATTTCCTCAAAATTGATGATTTTTTTAATCGATGAACTTTCAAAATCTGTGAACCTTTTTTCAAAGTCGATGATTGTTTTTTCAAATTTTTGAACTTTTTTCAAAATCTTAAATTTGCTTACAATTTGATGAACCTTTTTAAAGCCGATTAACATTTTTTGAAATTCCCTGAAGTTTTTCAAAATTTGGAAAAAAATTCGGTGTTGCTCAAATTTTTATTGCAAATATAATATTTTTTTTCTTTAAGTTATTTATGTTTGTACAGAATATATGTTGTATGTTGTCCAAGAAGAAGCATTAAATAGCATTGTTTTCGCATTGTAGACAACTAAGTCGTTTTGATCAAGTGGTTAGTGTGCTTTGTCATTGAGCGACGACATAGGCATGTGGATTAGATTCCCCACTCTCCAATATGTTATGCTCACATATAATTTTTTTCATATATGTTTTTACAGAGATTGTTGGGCCCACACGCTAGGGCCGTGTGTGAACGCTAGGAGCCCCAAACGGTGTTAAAAGCATAAAATAGGAGCTCCCCATCAAGTTGCTTGCAGCACTGAAAAAGGTCAACTTACTTGCCATTTCTTTTTTCTTTTTGAAAAATCAAGTTACTTGCCCGCTTTTCCGCAAGAGCCGATTATGTATATCATTGAAATCACTATGCATACTACATCTCCATGTTTGATTTTCGTAAGAAGTTGTAATTATTGGAAATATGCCCTAGAGGCAATAATGAAATAGTTATTATTATATTTCTTGTTTCAATATAATCATTTATTATTCATGCTATAATTGTATTGAATGGAAACACAAATGCATGTGTGGATATATAGACAAAACAATGTCCCTAGTGAGTCTCTAGTTGACTAGCCTGCTCGTCAATGATGGTTAAGGTTTTCTAGTCATAGACAAGTGTTGCCACTTGATGACGGGATCACATCATTAGGAGAATGATGTGATGGACAAGAACCAAAGTACAAACGTAGCAATTGATCGTGTTATTTTGTTGCGTTTTCTGCATGTCAAATATTCATTCCTATGACCATGAGATCATGTAACTCACTGACACCGGAGGAATGCCATGTGTGTATCAAACGTCGCAACGTTATTGGGTGACTATAAAGGTACTCTAAAGGAATCTCCGAAGGTGTTCGTTGAGTTAGCATGGATCAAGACTGAAATTTGCCACTCCGTGTGACGGAGAGGTATCTCGGGGCCCACTCGGTAATACAACATCACAAACAAGCCTTGCAAGCAATGTGACTAAAGAGTTAATCACGGGATCTTGTATTACGGAACGAGTAAAGAGACTTGCTGGTAACGAGATTGAAATAGGTATGGAGATACCGACGATCGAATCTCGGGCAAGTAACATACCGAAGGATAAAGGGAATGATATACGGGATTGTGTGAATCCTTGACATAAAGGTTCAACCAGTAAGATCTTCGTAGAATATGTAGGATCCAATATGGACGTCTAGGTCCTGCTATTGGATATTGGTAAGAGAGTGTCTCGGTCAAGTCTACATAGTTCTCGAACCCGCAGGGTCTGCATACTTAAGGTTGGATGACATTTTCGGTATAGTTGAATTATTGATGTTGGTAACCGAATGTTGTTCGGAGTCACACATGAGATCTCGGACGTCACGAGTGTCTCCGAAATGGTCCGGAATCGAAGATTGATATATATGATTGTTGCATTTGGCTTCAGGAAAGATTTCTCGCGTTAACGGTAAAGTACCGGGAGTGACGAATGGGTTCCGGGGTTTTACCGGAAGGGGCCACCCACCCGGGAGAGAACCTAATAGGCCCATGGGTGGCGTACTAGCCCTTAGTGGGCTGGTGAGGCCAGCCCAATAGGGCTATTTCGGCTAGAGCAAAAAAAGGAAAGGAAAAAAAAGAGAGGAGGTGGGCAAGAAGGAAAGGACTCCTCCACCAAACCGAATTGGAGGAGGAGACCTTCCTCCTTGGCCGAGGCGACCCCTCCTACTTGGAGTAGGAGGCAAGGCAGCCACCCCTTGGTTCCTGCTATATATAGTGGAGGTTTGAGAGTGTTTTTGCACCTCAAGCCTTTGTGCAAACCCCTCCCCCCTCCACTACTTCGTGACACATCGTAGCTAGATCGAATCGGCACGACGAAGCCCTGCTGGAGTAGCTCCACCATCATCACCGCCACGCCGTCGTGTTGCCAGAGAAATCAGCTACCTCTTTGTCTCTCTTGCTGGATCAAGAAGGCGGAGATCGTCATCGAGCTGTACGTGTGCTGAACGCGGAGGTGCCGTCCGTTCGGTGCTAGATCGGGACAAATCATGGGATGGCGGCGATTTGGATCACGGCGATGTTCCACTACATCAACCACGTTTCTTAATGCTTCCCACTTAGCGATCTACAAGGGTACGTAGATCCGATCTCCCTCTCGTAGATGATCATCACCATGATAGGTCTTCGTGTGCGTAGGAAATTTCTTGTTTCCCATGCAACGTTCCCCAACAGTGGCATCATGAGCTAGGTTCATGCGTAGATGATATCTCGAGTAGAACATAAAAGAGTTTGTGGGTGTTGATGTTCAATTTTCTGCCCTCCTTAGTATTTTCTTGATTCAGCGGCATTATTGGATTGAAGCGGCCCGGACCAACCTTACTCATACGCTTACGAGAGACCGGTTTCATCGACAGACATGCAACTTGTTGCATAAAGACGACTGGTGGGTGTCTGTTTCTTCAACTTTAGTTGAATCGGATTTGACCGAGGCGGTCCTTGTAGAAGGTTAAATAGCAATTTGCATATCACCGTTGTGGCTTTGCGTAAGAAATATGCGATCATACTAGATATCCATAGCAGTCACGTAAAACAGGCAACAACAAATTAGAGGACGTCTAACTTGTTTTTGCAGGATATGCATGTGATGTGATATGGCAAAGACATGATATGATATATTGGATGTATGAGATGATCATGTTGTAACAGTTAAATATCGATTTACACGTCGATGCTACGGCAACCGGCAGGAGCCATGGGGTTGTCTTTAAACTAATGTTTGTGCTTGTAGATGCGTTCACTATATTGCTAGGTAGTAGCTTTAGTAGTAATAGCATAGAAAGCACGACAACCTCGATGGCGGCACAATGATGGAGATCATGGCGTGGCGCCGGTGATGATGAAGATCATGCCGGTGCTTTGGTGTGTTGGGTAACGTAGCATAAATTCAAAATTTTCCTACGCCATATTTAGATCTTCCTATGGAGAGACCAGCAATGAGAGAGGGGTGAGTGCATCTTCATACCTTTGTAGATCGCTAAGCGGAAGCGTTGCTAGAACACGGTTGATGGAGTCGTACTCGCAGCGATTCAGATCGCGGTGTGATTCCGATCTACTGCCGAACCACGACACCTTCGCGTTCAACACACGTGCGGCCCGGTGACGTCTCCCGCACCTTGATCCAGCAAGGAGGAGGGATAGGTTGGGGAAGATCTCCGGCAGCACGACGACGTGGTGTCGATGGAGAGACCAGGTCTCCCGGCAGGGCATTGCCGAGCACCGTGGGAGGAGGAAGGAGAGGAGCAGGGCTGCGCCGAGGGAGAGTAGAAACCGTGTGCAGAACAGCCCCAAACCCCTTGGTATATATAGGAGGAGGGGAGGGGGGGTGCCATCCCTAGGGTTCCCACCCTAGGTGGTGCGGCAGCCCCCCCCCTAGATGGGAGGTGCGGAGGCCAGTGCAGGGGAGGGGATGGCGCACCCCTAGGTGGGCCTTAGGCCCACCAACGCCTAGGGTTTCCCCCCTTCTCCACCTCCTGCGCCTTGGGCCCCATTGTGGGAGGCGCACCAGCCCACTTTGGGCTGGTTGCCCTCCACCTTTTGGACCATGCTACCTCTTGGGGCTGGTGGCCGCTCCCGGTGGACCCCCGGGACCATTTCCGGTGGTCCCGGTACGCTACCGGTGACGCCCGAAACATTTCCGGCGTCCAAAACCATCCATCCTATATATCAATCTTTACCTCCGGACCATTCCGGAGCTCCTCGTGACGTCCGGGATCTCATCCGGGACTCCAAACAACTTTCGGTAACCTCGTATAACATTTCCCTATAACCCTAGCGTCATCGAACCTTAAGTATGTAGACCCTACGGGTTTGGGAAACATGCAGACATGACCGAGACGCTCTCCGGCCAATAACCATCAGCAGGATCTGGATACCCATGGTGGCTCCCACATGTTCCATGATGATCTCATCGGATGAACCACGATGTCAAGGATTCAATCAATCCCGTATACAATTCCCTATGTCTGTGGTATAAAACTTGCCCGAGATTCGATTGTCGGTATACCTATACCTTGTTCAATCTCGTTACCGATAAGTCTCTTTACTCATTCCGTAGCACGACATCCTGTGACTAAATCCTTAGTCACATTGAGCTCATGATGATGTTCTACCGAGTGGGCCCAGAGATACCTCTCCGTCATACGGAGTGACAAATCCCGATCTCGATTTGTACCAACCCAACAGACACTTTCAGAGGTACCCGTAGTGCACCTTTATAGTCACCCAGTTATGTTATGACGTTTGATACACCCAAAGCACTCCTACGGTGTCCGGGAGTTGCACAATCTCACGGTCAAAGGAAAAGACACTTGACATTAGAAAAGCTTTAGCATACGAACAATATGATCTAGTGCTATGCTTAGGATTGGGTCTTGTCCATCACATCATTCTCCCAATGATGTGATCCCGTTATCAGTGACATCTAATGCCCATGATCAGAAAACCATGATCATCTATTGATTAACGAGCCAGCCAACTAGAGGCTTGCTAGGGACACATTGTGATCTATTTATTCACACATGTATTACTGTTTCCTGTTAATACAATTATAGCATGAACAATAGACGATTATCATGAACAAGGAAATATGATAATAACCATTTTATTATTGCATCTAGGGCATATTTTCTACAGTTTCCCACTTGCACTAGAGTCAATAATCTAGTTACATTGTGATGTATCGAACACCCATAACATTATGGTGTTGATCATGTTTTGCTCGAGGAAGAGGTTTAGTCAACGGGTCTGCAACATTCAGATCTGTGTGTACTTTACAAATATCTATTACTCCACTCTGGACATGGTCCTGGATGGAGTTGTAGCGGCGTTTGATGTGCTTGGTCTTCCGGTGAAACCTGGGATCCTTGACTATGGCAATGGCCCTAGTGTTATCACAGAAGAGTGTCATTGGACCTGATGCGCTTGGAACCACTCCAAGGTCGGTGATGAGCTCCTTCATCCAATTGCTTCATGAGCCGCTTCTGAAGCAGCTATGTACTCCTCTTCACATGTAGATGCTACCACGACTTCTTGCTTGCTCCTGCACCAGCTCACTGCCCCACCATTCAAAACATACACATATCCGGTCTTTGACTTAGAGTCATCCGGATTCGTGTCGAAGCTAGCATCAACGTAACCCTTTACGATGAGCTCTTCGTCACCTCCATAAAGGACAAACATCTCCTTAGTCCTCATCAGGTACTTGAGGATATTCTTGACCGCTGTCTAGTGTTCCATACCGGGATCACTTTGGTACCTTCCTACCAAACTTATGGCAAGGTTTATATCAGGTCTGGTACACAGTATGGCATACATTAGAGAGCCTATGGCTGAAGCGTAGGGGACAATACTTATCTTCTCTCTATCTGCTGCCGTGGTCGGTGACTGAGTCTTACTCAATCTCATACCTTGCAAAACTGGCAAGAACCCCTTATTTGAGTTTTCCATATTGATCTTCTTCAATATCTTGTCAAGGTATGTACTTTGCGAAAGACCTATGAGGCATCTCGATCTATCTCTATAGATCTTGATGCCTAATATGTATGCAGCTTCTCCAAGGTCCTTCAATGAAAAACTCTTGTTCAAATAGGCCTTTATGCTCTCCAACATCTCTATATTATTCCCCATCAATAATATGTCATCCACATACAATATGAGGAAAGTTACAGAGCTCCCACTCACTTTCTTGTACAGACATGCTTCTCCATAAACCTGTATGAACCCAAATGCTTTAATCACCTCATTAAAGCGAATGTTCCAACTCCGAGATGCTTGCACCAACCCATAGATGGAGCGCTGGAGCTTGCACACTTTGTTAGCACCCTTAGGGTCGACAAAACCTTCTGGTTGCATCATATACAATTCTTCCTTAAGATTCCTGTTAAGGAACGCTGTTTTGACGTCCATTTGCCAAATTTCATAATCATAAAAGGCGGCAATTGCTAACATGATTCAGACTGACTTCAGCTTCGCTACGGGAGAGAAAGTCTCTTCGTAGTCAATTCCTTGAATTTGTCGAAAATCCTTTGCGACAAATCGAGCTTTATAAACGGTCACATTGCCGTTTTACCGTTTGCATCAGTCTTCATCTTGAAGATCCATTTATTTTCTATGGCTCGCCGATCATCGGGCAAGTCCACCAAAGTCCATACTTTGTTCTCATACATGGATCCTATCTCGGATTTCATAGCCTCAAGCCATTTGTTGGAATCCGGGCCCGCCATTGCTTCTTCATAGTTCGAAGGTTCACCGTTGTCTAACAACATGATTTCCATCACAGGGTTGCCATACCACTCTGGTGTGGAACTTACCCTTGTGGACCTTCGTGGTTCAGTAGCAACTTGATCCGAAGTTTCATGATCATCATCATTAACTTCCTCTTCAGTTGGCGTAGGTACCACATGAACAATTTCCCGCGCTGCGCTACTCTCCGGTTCGAGAGGGAGTGTAATTACCTCATCAAGTTTTACTTTCCTCCCACTTACTTCTGTCGAGAGAAACTCTTTCTCTAGAAAGGATCCGTTCTTGGCAACAAAGGTTTTACCTTCGGATCTAAGATAGAAGGTATACCCAATAGTTTCCTTAGGGTATCTTATGAATACGCATTTCTCCGCTTTGGATTCGAGCTTCTCTGGTTGAAGTTTCTTCACATAAGCATCGCAGCCCCAAACTTTAAGAAACGACAACTTAGGTTTCTTGCCAAACCATAGTTCATACGGTGTCGTCTCAACGGATTTAGACGGTGCCCTATTTAAAGTGAATGCTGCAGTTTCTAATGCGTATCCCCAAAATGATAGCGGTAAGTCGGTAAGAGACATCATAGATCGTACCATATCTAATAAAGTGCGATTACGACGTTCAGACACTCCTTGCGTTGCGGTGTGCCAGGCGGTGTCAGTTGTGAAACGATTCCACACTTCCTTAGGTGTGTGCCAAACTCGTGACTCAAATATTCTCCTCCACGATCAGATCGTAGACACTTAATTTTTCTGTCAAGTTGATTCTCAACCTCACTCTGAAATTCCTTGAACTTTTCAAACGCCTCAGATTTGTGCTTCATCAAGTAGATATACCCATACCTACTCAAATCATCGGTGAGAGTGAGAACATAACGGTAGCCACCGCGAGCTTCAACGTTCATTGGACCACACACATCAGTATGTATTATTTCCAATAAGTCGGTCACTCTCTCCATTATTCCTGAGAATGGAGTCTTAGTCATCTTGCCCATGAGGCACGGTTCGCATGTGTCAAATGATTCAAAGTCAAGAGACTCTAATAGTCCATCGGTATGGAGCTTCTTCATGCGCTTAACACCGATATGACCAAGGCGGCAGTGCCACAAGTATGTGGGACTATCATTATCAACTTTACATCTTTTGGTACTAACACTATGAATATGTGTAACATCACGATCGAGATTCATCAAGAATAAACCATTCACCAGCGGAGCATGACCATAAAACATATCACTCATATAAATAGAACAACCATTATTCTCTGACTTAAATGAGTAGCCTTCTCGCATTAAGCAAGACCATGATACAATATTCATGCTCAAAGCTGGTACTAAATAACAATTATTAAGGTTTAAAACTAATCCCAATGGTAGATGTAGAGGTAGCGTGCCGACGGCGATCACATCGACCTTGGAGCCATTCCCGACGCGAGAAATTACGATAACAAATCTAAAGTGAAGCCAATCGCTTATAAAAAGAAACCAGTCTCCTTTTAAAAGGAACTGGCCAATTAACTTAGAAAAACTACGTTCTAATTTGAGCAGAAAAATTGGTGTCATTTGACATCTAAAGTTTCACCACCCCTACTACTGCCCGAAATCCTGCTTTGGTGAGCTTTCCCCAAGGTGACACCGAAGGTCTACCTCCTTTCGTGCGCCCCTCACCTCCTCCATGAGGATGATCCACTGGATTCATTGCAACATCATGTGGCCAGTCTCCGCTTATTCCGCAGTTCGTGCTTTGAGTTGCAAATGTGAGCAACATCACCGGTATCAAATACCGAGGAGCTACTATGAGCGCTGGTAAGGTACACATCAATAACATGTATATCATATATACCTTTAACGTTGCCAGCCTTCTTGTCCGCTAAGTACTTGGGGCAGTTCCGCTTCGAGTGACCTTTTCCCTTGCAATAGAAGCACTCAGTCTTAGGCTTGGGTCCATTCTTTTTCTTCTTCCCGGCATCTGGCTTACCGGGCGCGGCAACGGCTTTGCCGTCTTTCTTGAAGTTCTTCTTACCCTTGCCCTTCTTGAAACCGGTGGTCTTGTTGACCATCAACACTTGATGCTCTTTCTTGATTTCTACTTCTGTAGACTTGAGCATTGAGTACAACTCGGGAATGGTCTTCTTCATCCCTTGCATGTTGTAGTTCAACACAAAACCTTTGTAGCTTGGTGGGAGAGACTGGAGGATTCTATCAATTATAGCATCATACGAAAGTTCGACTCCAAGTGAAGTCAGACGACCGTGTAACCCAGACATTTTGAGTATGTGCTCACTGACAGAACTGTTCTCCTCGATCTTACAACTAAAGAACTTGTCGGAGACTTCATATCTCTCGACACTGGCATGAGCTTGAAAAACTAGTTTCAGCTCATGGAACATCTCATATGCACCGTGTTGCTCAAAACGCCTTTGGAGCCCCGTTTCCAAACTGTATAACATGCCACACCTAACCAGAGAGTAGTCATCACTCCGCGTTTGCCAGGCGTTCAGAATGTCCTGGGATGTTGTGGGAGCAGGAGGGTCACCTAGCGACGCATCAAGGACATAAACCTTTTTAGCTGCTTCAAGGATGAGCTTCAAGTTGCGAACCCAGTCCGCATAGTTGCTACCATCATCTTTCAACTTGTTTTTCTCTAGGAATGCGTTGAGGTTGACATTGGCCATCTACAATATTTATAAAGACAACTTTTAGACTAAGTTCATGACAATTAAGTTCATTTAATCAAATTAAGTATGAACTCCCACTTAAATTGACATCCCCCTAGTCATCTAAGTGATACATGATCCACGTTGACTAACCCGTGTCCGATCATCACGTGAGACGGACTAGTCGTCATGGTCAGCAACTTCATGCTGATCGTATTCAACCATACGACTCATGTTCGACCTTTCGGTCTCTTGTATTCGAGGTCATTTCTGTACATGCTAAGCTCGTCGAGTCAACCTAAGTGTTTCGCGTGTGTAAATCTGGCTTACACCCGTTGTATGCGAACGTTAGAATCTATCACATCCGATCATCACGTGGTGCTTCGAGACAACGATCCTTCGCAATGGTGCACACTTAGGGGAATACGTTCTCGAAATTTTTAAGAGGGATCATCTTTTTATGCTACCGTTGTTCTAAGCAATAAGATGAAAAACATGATAAACATCACATGCAATCATATAGTGACATGATATGGCCATTATCATCTTTGCTCTTTCGATCTCCATCTTCAGGCATCGCATGATCATCATTGTCACCGGCGTGACACCATGATCTCCATCATCATGATATCCATCATCGTGTCTCCGTGAAGTCGTCACGCCAAGTACTATTACCACTACTACTATAGCTAACCGTTAGCAATGAAGTAAAAGTAGTAAACACATGGCGTTGCATCTCATACAATAAATTAAGACAACTCCTATGGCTCCTGCCGGTTGTCGTACTCATCGACATGAAAGTCGTGAATCCTATTACAATAACATGATCATCTCATACATCACACATCCAACATCACAACTTTGGCCATATCACATCACATGTCAAACCCTGCAAAAACAAGTTAGACGTCCTCTAATTGTTGTTGCTAGTTTTGTTGGGGAACATCGCATGGGAAACAAAATTTTTCCTACGCGCACGAAGATCTATCATGGTGATGTCCATCTACGAGAGGGGATTTCCGATCTACGTACCCTTGTAGATCGCACAGCAGAAGCGTTAAGAAACGCGGTTGATGTAGTGGAACGTCCTCACGTCTCTCGATCCGCCCCGCGAACCGTCCCACGAACCGTCCCGCGATCCGTCCCACGATCTGCTCCGATCTAGTGCCGAACGGACGACACCTCCGCATTCAGCACACGTACAGCTCGAAGATGATCTCGGCCTTCTTGATCCAGCAAGAGAGACGGAGAGGTAGATGAGTTCTCCGGCAGCGTGACGGCGCTCCAGAGGTTGGTGGTGATCTAATCTCTGCAGGGCTCCGCCCGAGCTCCGTAGAAACGCGATCTAGAGGTAAAACCGTGGAGGTATGTGGTCGGGCTGCCGTGGCAAAAGTTGTCTCAAATCAGCCCTAAAACCCCACTATATATATAGGAGGAAGGGAGGGGAGGAGGCAGCCTCAAACCCTAAAGGTTTGGCCGAAATTTGAGGTGGAGGAGTCCTACTCCAATCCTACTTGGAGTAGGATTCCACCTTCCCACTTGGAAACTCTTTCCACCTTGTGTTTTTCCCTTCTCAAACCTTATGGGCCTTAGTGGGAACTTATTCCAGCCCACTAGGGGCTGGTTTATCTCTTCCCATAGCCCATGAGACCCCTTGGGGCATGACACCCCTCTCGATGGTCCCCGGCACCCCTCCCGGCACTCCCAGTACACTACCGATGAGCCCGAAACTTTTCCGGTAATGCACGAAAACCTTCCGGTAACCAAATGAGGTCATCCTATATATCAATCTTCGTTTCCGGACCATTCCGGAAACCCTCGTGACGTCCGTGATCTCATCCGGGACTCCGAACAACATTCGGTAACCAACCATGTAACTCAAATACGCATAAAACAACGTCGAACCTTAAGTGTGCAGACCCTGCGGGTTCGAGAACTATGTACACATGACCCGAGAGACTCCTCGGTCAATATCCAATAGCGGGACCTGGATGCCCATATTGGATCCTACATATTCTATGAAGATCTTATCCTTTGAACCTCAGTGCCAAGGATTCATATAATCCCGTATGTCATTCCCTTTGTCCTTCGGTATGTTACTTGCCCGAGATTCGATCTTCAGTATCCGCATACCTATTTCAATCTCGTTTACCAGCAAGTCTCTTTACTCATTCCGTAATACAAGATCCCGCATCTTACACTAAGTCACATTGCTTGCAAGGCTTGTGTGTGATGTTGTATTACCGAGTGGGCCCCGAGATACCTCTCCGTCATACGGAGTGACAAATCCCAGTCTTGATCCATACTAACTCAACGAACACCTTCGGAGATACCTGTAGAGCATCTTTATAGTCACCCAGTTATGTTGCGACGTTTGATACACACAAAGCATTCCTCCGGTGTCAGTGAGTTATATGATCTCATGGTCATAGGAACAAATACTTGACACGTAGAAAACAGTAGCAACAAAATGACACGATCAACATGCTACGTCTATTAGTTTGGGTCTAGTCCATCACATGATTCTCCTAATGATGTGATCCCGTTATCAAGTAACAACACTTGCCTATGGCCAGGAAACCTTGACCATCTTTGATCAACGAGCTAGTCAACTAGAGGCTTACTAGGGACAGTGTTTTGTCTATGTATCCACACATGCACTGTGTTTCCAATCAATACAATTATAGCATGGATAATAAACGATTATCATGAACAAAGAAATATAATAATAACTAATTTATTATTGCCTCTAGGGCATATTTCCAACAGTCTCCCACTTGCACTTAGAGTCAATAATCTAGTTCACATCACCATGTGATTCCAACGAATCCAACACCCATATAGTTATGGGGTCTGATCATGTCTTGCTCGTGAGAGAGGTTTTAGTCAACGGTTCTGTATCTTTCAGATCCGTGTGTTCTTTACAAATCTTTATGTCATCTTATAGATGCTGCTACTATGTGCTATTCGGAAATACTCCAAATATCTACTCTACTATACGAATCCGTTTCACTACTCATAGTTATTCGGATTAGTGTCAAAGCTTGCATCGACGTAACCCTTTACGACGAACTCTTTAACCACCTCCATAATCGAGAAAAATTCCTTAGTCCATCAGTTACCAAGGATAAATTTTGACCACTGCTAGTGATTCAATCATGGATCACTCTCTGTACCTCTCAACAGACTTTGAGTCAAGGCACACATCAGGTGCGGTACCCAGCATGGCATACTTCAGATTCTATGGCCAAGGCATAGAAGACGACCTTCGTCTATTCTCTTTATTCTGCCGTGGTCGGGTTTTGAGTCTTACTCAAATCCACACCTTACAACACAACCAAGAATTCCTTCTTTGCTGATCTATTTTGAACTCCTTCAAAAACTTGTCAAGGCATGCATCTTGTTGAAACTTCCATTAAGCGCTTTCGATCTATCTCCAGAGATCTTTGATGCTCAACGTTCAAGTAGCGCAATCCAGGTACTCCTTTGAAAAACTCCTTTCAAACAACCTTTTATGCTTCACAGAAATTCGACATTACTTCTGATCAACAATATGTCAACCACATATACTTGTCAGAAATTCTATAGTGCTCCCACTCACTTCTTTGGAAATACAAGTTTCTCATAAACCTTGTACAAACCCAAAATCTTTGATCATCTCATCAAAGTGTATATTCCAACTCCGAGATGCTTGCACCAGTCCATTGAAGGATCGCTGGAGCTTGCATACTTGTTAGTATCTTTAGGATCGACAAAACCTCCTGGTTGTATCACATACAATGTTTGCTCAAGGAAACCATCGAGGAAACAATGTTTTGACATCCGATGTGCAATATTTCATAAATAATGTAGCAACTACTAACATAATTCTAACAGACTTTTAGCATCGCTACGAGTGAGAAAGTCTCATCATAGTCAACTGCTTGATCTTGTCGGAAACATCTTTGCGACAAGTCGAGCTTTTCTTAATAGTGACTTATCACCATCGTCATCTGTCTTCCTTTTAAAGATCCATCTTTACTCAATAGTCCTACGACCATCAAGTAGTTCTTCCAAAGTCTAGACTTTGTTTTCATACATGGATCCTCTCTCGGATTTCATGACCTCCAGCCATTTGTCGGAATCCGGGCCCACCATTGCTTTCTTCATAACTCGTAGGTCACTGTTGCTCAACAACATGACCTCCAAGACAGGGTTACCGTACCGCTCTGCAGTAGTACGCGACCTTGTCAACCTACGAGGTTTGTAGTAACTTGATCTGATGCTCGATGATCACCATCATCAGCTTTCACTTCAATTGGTGTAGGCGCCACAGGAACAACTTCCTGCGCCCTGCTACACACTGGTTGAAGTGATGGTTCAATAACCTCATCAAGTTCTACCACCCTCCCACTCAATTCTTTCGAGAGAAACCTTTCCTCGAGAAAGGATCCGTTTCTAGAAACAAACACTTTGCTTTCGGATCTGAGATAGGAGATGTACCCAACTGTTTTGGATATCCTATGAAGATGCATTTATCCGCTTTGGGTTCGAGCTTATCAGACTGAAACTTTTTCACATAAGTGTCGAAGCCCCAAACTTTCAAGAAACGACAATTTAGATTTCTCTAAACCTCAGTCTATACCGTGTCATCTCAACGAAAATACGCGGTGCCCTATTTTAAAGTGAATGCGGTTGTCTCTAATGCATAACCCATAAACGATAGTGGTAATTCGATAAGAGACATCATAGCATGCACCATACCAAATAGTGCGTGGCTATGACGTTCAGACACATCATCACACTATGATGTTCCAGGTGGCATGAACTACGAAACAATTTCCACATTGTCTTAACTGCGTACCAAAACTCGTAACTCAGATATTCATGTCTATGATCATATCTTAGACAGTTTATCCTCTTGTTACGACGAACTTCACTCTGAAACAGAATTGAACTTTTCAATATTTCAGACTTGTGATTCATTAAGTAAATACTCTTGTATCTACTCAAATCGTCATTGAAGTAAGAACATAATGATATCCACTGCGTGCCTCAGCACCCATTGGATTGCATACATCAAAATGTATCACTTCCAACAAGTTACTATCTTGTTTCATCTCAATGAAAACAAGGCCTTGCTCATGTGGTATGATTTGCATGTCACTAGTGATTCGAAATCAAGTGAGTATAAAGATCCATCAGCATGGAGCCTCTTCATGCAATTTATACCAACATGACTCAAGCGGCAGTGCCACAAGTAAGTGGTACTATCATCATTACCTCGTATCTTTTTTGGCACCAATATCATGAACATGTGTAACACTACGATCGAGATTCAATAAACCATTGAAGGTGATTATTCAAGCAAATAGAGTAACCATTATTCTCTTTAAATGAATAATCGTATTGCAATAAACACGATCCAATCATGTTCATGCTTAACGCAAGCACCAAATAACAATTATTTAGGTTTAACACCAATCACGATGGTAGAGGGAGCGTGCGACGTTTGATCATATCAACCTTGGAAACACTTCCAACACGTATCGTCACCTCGCCTTTAGCTAGTCTCCGTTTATGCCGTAGCTTTCATTTCGTGTTACTAATCACTTAGCAACCGAACCGGTATCCAATACCCTTGTGCTACTAGGAGTACTAGTAAAGTACACATCAACATCATGTATATCAAATATACTTCTTTCGACTTTTTCCAGCCTTCTTATCTACCAAGTATCTAGAGTTGCTTCGCCTCAGTGACTGTTCCCCTCATTACAGAAGCACTTAGTCTCGGGTTTGGGTTTAATCTTGGGTCTCTTCATTAGTGCAGCAATTGTTTTGCCGTTTCACGAAGTATCCCTTCTAGCCCTTGCCTTTCTTGAAACTTAGTGGTTTTACTAACCATCAACTATTGATGCTCCTTCTTGATTTCTACTTTCGCAGTGTCAAACATCGCGAATTGCTCAAGGATCTTTGTATCTATCCTTGATATGTTATAGTTCATCACGAAGCTCTCACAGCTTGGCGGCAGTGACTTTGGAGAACCATCACTATCTCATCTGGAAGATTAACTCCCACTTGATTCAAGCGATTGTCGTACTCAGATAATCTGAGCACACGCTCAACGATTGAGCTTTTCTCCCTTACTTTGTGGACAAAGAATCTTGTCAGAGGTCTCGTACCTCTTAACAAGGGCACAAGCATGAAATCACAATTTCATCTCTTTAAAACATCTCTTATGTTCCGTGACGTTTGAAAACGTCTTCGGCGCCTTGCTTCTAAGCCATTAAGTATTTTGTACTGAACTATCGTGTAGTCATCAGAAACGTGTATGTCGGATGTTCACAGCATCCACAGACGACGCTCGAGGTGCAGCACACCGAGTGGTGCATTAAGGACATAAGCCTTCTGCGCAGCAACGAGGACAATCCTCTGCAAAGTTTGCTACTATCAACTTTCAACTAAATTTTCTCTAGGAACATATAAAAATAGTAGAGCTATAGCGCAAGCTACATCGTAATTCGCAAAGACCATTAGACTATGTTCATGACAATTAGTTCAATTAATCATATTACTTAAGAACTCCCACTCAAAAAGTACATCTCTCTAGTCATTTGAGTGGTACATGATCCAAATCCACTATCTCAAGTCCGATCATCACGTGAGCCGAGAATAGTTTCAGTGGTAAGCATCTCTATGCTAATCATATCAACTATACGATTCATGCTCGACCTTTCGATCTCATGTGTTCCGAGGCCATGTCTGCACATGCTAGGCTCGTCAAGCTTAACCGGAGTGTTCCGCGTGTGCAACTGTTTTGCACCCGTTGTATGTGAACGTTGAGTGTATCACACCCGATCATCACGTGGTGTCTCGAAACGAAGAACTGTCGCAACGGTGCACAGTCGGGGAGAACACAATTTCGTCTTGAAATTTTAGTGAGAGATCACCTCATAATGCTACCGTCGTTCTAAGCAAGATAAGGTGCATAAAGGATTAACATCACATGCAATTCATAAGTGACATGATATGGCCATCATCATGTGCTTCTTGATCTCCATCACCAAAGCACCGACACGATCTTCTTTTCACCGGTGTCACACCATGATCTCCATCATCATGATCTCCATCAACGTGTCGCCATCGGGGTTGTCGTGCTACTCATGCTATTACTACTAAAGCTACGTCCTAGCAATATAGTAAACGCATCTGCAAGCACAAATGTTAGTTTAAAGACAACCCTATGGCTCCTTCCGGTTGCCGTACCATCGACGTGCAAGTCGATATTAACTATTACAACATGATCATCTCATACATCCAATATATCACATCACATCGTTGGCCATATCACATCACAAGCATACCCTGCAAAAACAAGTTAGACGTCCTCTAATTGTTGTTGCATGTTTTACGTGGTGACCATGGGTATCTAGTAGGATCGCATCTTACTTACGCAAACACCACAACGAAGATGTATGAATTGCTATTTAACCTCATCCAAGGACCTCCTCGGTCAAATCCGATTCAACTAAAGTTGGAGAAACCGACACTCGCCGGTCATCTTTGAGCAATGGAGTTACTCGTAGCGATGAAACTAGTCTCTCGTAAGCGTACGAGTAATGTCGGTCCGAGCCGCTTCGATCCAACAATACCGCGGAATCAAGAAAAGACTAAGGAGGGCAGCAAAACGCACATCACCGCCCACAAAAACTTTTGTGTTCTACTCGAGATTACATCTACGCATGAATCTAGCTCATGATGCCACTGTTGGGGAACATCGCATGGGAAACAAAAATTTTCCTACGCGCACGAAGACCTATCATGGTGATGTCCATCTACGAGAGGGGATTTCCGATCTACGTACCCTTGTAGATCGCACAGCTGAAGCGTTAAGAAACGCGTTGATGTAGTGGAACGTCCTCACGTCCCTCGATCCGCCCCGCGAACCGTCCCACGAACCGTCCCGCGATCCGTCCCACGATCTGCTCCGATCTAGTGCCGAACGGACGACACCTCCGCGTTCAGGACACGTACAACTCGACGATGATCTCGGCCTTCTTGATCCAGCAAGAGAGACGGAGAGGTAGATGAGTTCTCCGGAAGTGTGACGGTGCTCCGGAGGTTGGTGGTGATCTAATCTCAGCAGGGCTCCGCCCGAGCTCCGCAGAAACGCGATCTAGAGGTAAAACCGTGGAGGTATGTGGTCGGGCTGCCGTGGCAAAAGTTGTCTCAAATCAGCCCTAAAACCCCACTATATATAGGAGGGAGGGAGGGGAGGAGGCAGCCTCAAACCCTCAAGGTTTGGCCGAAATTTGAGGTGGAGGAGTCCTACGCCAATCCTACTTGGAGTAGGATTCCACCTTCCCACTTGGAAACTCTTTCCACCTTGTGTTTTTCCCTTCTCAAACCTTATGGGCCTTAGTGGGAACTTATTCCAGCCCACTAGGGGCTGGTTTATCTCTTCCCATAGCCCATGAGACCCCTTGGGGCGTGACACCCCTCTCGATGGTCCCCGGCACCCCTCCCGGCACTCCCAGTACACTACCGATGAGCCCGAAACTTTTCCGGTAATGCACGAAAACCTTCCGGTAACCAAATGAGGTCATCCTATATATCAATCTTCGTTTCCGGACCATTCCGGAAACCCTCGTGACGTCCGTGATCTCATCCGGGACTCCGAATAACATTCAGTAACCAACCATATAACTCAAATACGCATAAAACAACGTCGAACCTTAAGTGTGCAGACCCTGCGGGTTCGAGAACTATGTAGACATGACTCAAAAGACTCCTCGGTCAATATCCAATAGTGGGACCTGGATGCCCATATTGGATCCTACATATTCTATGAAGATCTTATCCTTTGAACCTCAGTGCTAAGGATTCATATAATCCCGTATGTCATTCCCTTTGTCCTTCCGTATGTTACTTGCGTGAGATTCGATCGTCAGTATCTGCATACCTATTTCAATCTCGTTTACTGGCAAGTCTCTTTACTCGTTCCGTAATACAAGATCCCGCAACTTACACTAAGTCACATTGCTTGCAAGGCTTGTGTGTGATGTTGTATTACCGAGTGGGCCCCGAGATACCTCTCCGTCATACGGAGTGACAAATCCCAGTCTTGATCCATACTAACTCAACGAACACCTTCAGAGATACCTGTAGAGCATCTTTATAATCACCCAGTTACGTTGCGACATTTGATACACACAAAGCATTCCTCCGGTGTCAGTGAGTTATATGATCTCATGGTCATAGGAACAAATACTTGACACGTAGAAAACAGTAGCAACAAAATGACACGATCAACATGCTACGTCTATTAGTTTGGGTCTAGTCCATCACATGATTCTCCTAATGATGTGATCCCGTTATCAAGTAAGAACACTTGCCTATGGCCAGGAAACCTTGACCATCTTTGATCAACGAGCTAGTCAACTAGAGGCTTACTAGGGACAGTGTTTTGTCTATGTATCCACACATGCACTGTGTTTCCAATCAATACAATTATAGCATGGATAATAAACGATTATCATGAACAAAGAAATATAATAATAACTAATTTATTATTGCCTCTAGGGCATATTTCCAACAAGTTTTACGTGGCTGATTTGGGTTTCTAGCAAGAACGCCTTCTTACCTACGTGACAGCCACAACGATGATATGCCAAATCTATTTACCTTTCATAAGGACCCTTTTCATCAAATCCAATCCGACTAGAGTGGGAGAGATAGACACCCGCTAGCCACCTTTATGCACGGTGTGCATGTTTGTCGGTGGAACCAATCTCACGTAAGCGTACGTGTAAGGTCGGTCCGGGCCGCTTCATCCCACAATACCGCCGGAAAAGAATAAGACTAGTAGCGGAAACAAATTGACAAATCATCGTCCACAACCGTTTGTGTTCTACTCGTGCATAGAATCTACGCATAGAAAACCTGGCTCTGATGCCACTTTTGGGTAACGTAGCATAAAATCAAAATTTTCCTACGCCATATTCAGATATTCCTATGGAGAGACCAGCAACGAGAGAGGGGTGAGTGCATCTTCATACCTTTGAAGATCGCTAAGCGGAAGCGTTGCTAGAACACGGTTGATGGAGTCATACTTGCAGCGATTCAGATCGCGGTGTGATTCCGATCTAGTGCCGAACCACGGCACCTCCGCGTTCAACACACGTGCAGCCCGGTGACGTCTCCCGCACCTTGATCCAGCAAGGAGGAGGGAGAGGTTGGGGAAGATCTCCGGCAGCACGACGACGTGGTGCCGATGGAGAGACGAGGTCTCCCGGCAGGGTTTCGCCAAGC
This sequence comes from Hordeum vulgare subsp. vulgare, assembly GCF_904849725.1. NCBI lineage: Eukaryota > Viridiplantae > Streptophyta > Magnoliopsida > Poales > Poaceae > Hordeum > Hordeum vulgare. The sequence goes on from NC_058524.1 coordinate 421,256,788, forward strand.
ACCGTGGGAGAAGGAGGAAGGAGAGGAGCAGGGCTGCGCCGAGGGAGAGAAGAAACCGTGTGGAAAACAGCCCCAAACCCCTAGGTATATATAGGAGGAGGGGAGGGGGGGGGTGCCACCCCTAGGGTTCCCACCCTAGGTGGTGCGACAGCCCCCCCCAGATGGGAGGTGCGGCGGCCAGGGCAGGGGAAGGGGGTGGCGCACCCCTAGGTGGGCCTTAGGCCCACCAGCGCCTAGGGTTTCCCCCTTCTCCACCTCCCGCGCCTTGGGCCCCTTTGTGAGAGGCGCACCAGCCCACTTTGGGTTGGTTTCCCTCCACCTTTTGGCCCATGCTACCTCTTGGGGCTGGTGGCCCCTCCCGGTGGACCCCCTGGACCATTTCCGGTGGTCCCGGTACGGTACGGGTGACGCCCGAAACATTTCCGGCGTCCAAAACCATCCATCCTATATGTAAATCTGTACCTCCGGACCATTCCGGAGCTCCTCGTGATGTCCGGGATCTCATCCCGGACTCCGAACAAGTTTTGGTAACCTCGTATAACATTTTCCTATAACCCTAGCGTCATCGAACCTTAAGTGTGTAGACCCTACGGGTTCGGGAAACATGCAGACATGCCCTTGACGCTCTCCGGCCAATAACCATCAGTGGGATCTGGATACCCATGGTAGCTCCCAGATGTTCCACGATGATCTCATCGGATGAACCACGATGTCAAGGATTCAATCAATCCCGTATACAATTCCCTTTGTCTGTCGGTATAAAACTTGCCCGAGATTCGATCGTTGGTATACCTATACCTTGTTCAATCTCATTACCGGTAAGTCTCTTTACTCGTTCCATAGCACGTCATCCTGTGACTAACTCCTTAGTCACATTGAGCTCATGATGATGTTCTACTGAATAGGCCCAGAGATACCTCTCCGTCATACAGAGTGGCAAATCCCGATCTCGATTCGTACCAACCCAACAGACACTTTAGGAGGTACCCGTAGTGCACCTTTATAGTCACCCAGTTACGTTGTGACGTTTGATACACCCAAAGAACTCCTACGGTGTCCGGGAGTTGCACAATCTCACGGTCGAAGGAAAAGACACTCGAACGATCTAGTGCTATGCTTAGGATTGGGTCTTGTCCATCACATCATTCTCCCAATGATGTGATCCTGTTATCACTGACATCTAATGCCCATGATCAGGAAACCATGATCATCTATTGATTAACGAGCCAACCAACTAGAGGCTTGCTAGGGACACATTGTGATCTATTTATTCACACATGTATTACTGTTTCCTGTTAATACAATTATAGCATGAACAATAGACGATTATCATGAACAAGGAAATATGATAATAACCATTTTATTATTGCCTCTAGGGCATATTTCCAACATGGTGATGGAGATCAAGAAGCACAAGATCATGGCCATATAATGTCACTTATGATTTGCATGTGATGTTAATCCTTTGATGCACCTTATTTTGTTTAGAACGACGGTAGCATTATAAGGTGGTCCCTCACTAAAATTTCAAGATAAAATTGTGTTCTTCCCGACTATGCACCGTTGCGATAGTTCGTTGTTTCGGGACACCACGTGATGATCGGGTGTGATAGACTCAACATTCACATACAACGGGTGCAAAACAGTTGCACACACGGAACACTCGGGTTAAACTTGACGAGCCTATCATGTACAGACATTCCCTCGGGACACAAGAGACTATACTCAACTCACATGATGATCGAACTTGAGTTAGTGAATTTGGATCATGCGACACTCGAATGACTAGAGGGATGTCTACTTGAGTGGGAGTTTATTAGTAATATGATTAGTTAAACTCAAAATTGTCTTGAACATAGTCTAAGTAATCTTTGCAAATATTTATGTTGTAGATCAATGGCTCGCGCAATAGCAACCCTGAATTTCAATACGTTCCTAGAGAAAGCTAAGCTGAAAGATGTTGGTAGCAACTTTGTTGACTGGACTCGAAATCTAAGACTTATCCTCCATGATGGTCAAAAGAATTATGTCCTTGATGCAGCGCTAGGAGATGAACCATCCGCTACGGTTTACCAAGACGTTTTGAACGCTTGGCAAGCACGTAAGGATGACTACTCACTAGTTCAATGTGCAGTTTTGTATGGCTTAGAACCGGGACTTCAAAGACGTTTTGAACGTCATGGAGCATATGAGATGTTCCAGGAGTTGAAGTTTATTTTTGAGAATAATGCCCAGATCGAGAGGTATGAGACCTCCGATAACTTCTATGCTTGCAAAATGGAGGAGAATTCGTCTGTCAGTGAACATGTGCTCAAAATGTCTGGGTACTCAAACCGTCTGGCTGAGCTAGGGATCGCTCTCCCGCAAGAAGCTATCACTGATAGAATTCTTCAGTCACTGCCACCTAGCTATAATAGCTTCCTGTTGAACTATAACATGCAAGGGATGAATAAGTCACCCGGCGAGTTATTTGCGATGCTGAAAGTCGTTGAGTCAGAGATCCAGAAAGAACATCAAGTGTTGATGGTAAATAAGACCACTAGTTTCAAGAAAAACGACAAAGGCAAGAAGGGTAACTCCAAGAAGAGTGGCAAAGCTGTTGCCCCTCCGACGAAGAAACCCAAGGTTGGGCCTAAGCCGGAAACTGAGTGTTATTATTGCAAGGGGACCGGTCACTAGAAGCGCAACTGCCCCAAGTATCTGGCCGATAAGAAGGCGGCCAACGCCAAACAAGGTATATATGATATACATGTTATTTATGTGTACCTCACCAGCTCTCGTAGTATTGCCTGGGTATTTGATACCGGTTCTGTTGCTCACATTTGCAACTCGAAACAGGAACTGCAGAATAAACGAAGACTGGCGAAGGATGAAGTGACAATGCGCGTGGGAAATGGTTCCAAGGTTGATGCGATCACCGTCGACACGGCTCACTTCAGTTACCATTGGGATTAGTTATGAACTTAAATAATTGTTATTTAGTGCCTGCATTGAGCATGAACATTATATCTAGATCTTGTTTATTGCGTGACGGTTACTCATTTAAGTCAGAGAATAATGGTTGTTCTATTAATATGAGTAATATCTTTTATGGTCATGCACCCAGTGTGAGGGGTTTGTTCATATTGAATCTCGATTGTGATGACACTCATATCCATAACATTGAGATCAAAATATGTAGAGTTAACAATGATAACACCACTTTCTTGTGGCACTGCTGCTTAGGTCATATTGGTGTTAAGCGCATGAAGAAACTCCATGCTGATGGACTTTTGGAGTCACTTGATTTTGAATCACTTGACACATGCGAACCATGTCTCATGGGCAAGATGACTAAGACTCCGTTCTCTAGAACAATGGAGCATGCAAGTGACTTGTTGGAAATCATACATACTGATGTGTGCGGACCAAGGAGCATGGAGGCGCGGGGCGGATATCGTTATTTTCTCACCTTCAGTGATGATTTGAGGAGGTATGGCTATATCTACTTGATGGAGCACAAGTCTAAAACTTTTGAAAAGTTCAAACAATTTTGGAGTGAAGTTGAAAATCATTGTATCAACAAGATCAAGTTCCTACGATCTGATCGAGGAGGTGAATATCTGAGTTACGAGTTTGGTGCTCACTTAAGACAATGTGAAATTGTTCCACAGTTGACATCGCCTGGAAAACCACAGCGTAATGGTGTGTCCGAACATCGTAATCATACTTTATTAGATATGGTGCGTTCTATGATGTCTCTTACCGATTTACCATTATCATTTTGGGGCTATGCATTGGAGACAGCTGCATTCACTTTAAATAGGGCACCATCAAAATCCTTTGAGACGACACCATATGAGCTATGGTATGGCAAGAAGCCAAAGTTGTTGTTTCTTAAAGTTTGGGGATGTGATGCTTATGTCAAAAAGCTTCAGCCTGAAAAGCTGGAACCCAAAGCGGAAAAGTGCGTCTTCATAGGTTACCCAAAGGAGATAGTTGGGTATACCTTCTATCTCAGATTCGAGGGCAAAGTGTTTGTCGCTAAGAATGGCACTTTTCTTGAGAAAGAGTTTCTCTCGAAAGAGTTGAGTGGGAGGAAGATAGAACTTGATGAGGTTGTGGAACCTCTGCTTCAACAAGATGGTGGCGCAACATAGAAAGAAATTTCTGTCGAGGCAACACCAGTTGAAGAGGAAGCTAATGATGATGATCTTGAAGCTTTAGATCTAGTTACTGTCGGACCTCGTAGGTCGACAAGAGCATGTACTGCTCTAGAGTGGTACGGGAATCCTGTTTTGTCGATCATGTTGTTGGACAACAATGAGCCTGCGAATTATGAAGAAGCAATGGTGGGCCCAGATTCCAACATATGGTTAGAAGCCATGAAATCCGAGATAGGATCTATGTATGAAAAAAAGTACGGACTTTGGAAGTATTACCTGAAGGTCGCAAGGCTATTCAGAACAAATGGATCTTTAAGAACAAGACAAAAGCAGACGGTAATATGACTGTTTATAAAGCTCGACTTGTGGCAAAGGGTTTTTCACAAGTTCAAAGAGTTGACTACGATGAGACATTCTCACCCGTAGCGATGCTTAAGTCCGTCCTAATCATGTTAGCAATAGCTACTTTTTCGATCATGAAATCTCGCACATGGATGTAAAAACGGCATTCCTTAACGGGTTTCTTAAGGAAGAGTTGTATATGATGCAACCCGAAGGTTTTGTCGACCCAGAGAATGCTGACAAGGTGTGCAAGCTCCAGCGATCCATGTATGGACTGGTGCAAGCATCTCAGAGTTGGAATCAACTCTTGGATGAGGTGATCAAGGCGTTTGGGTTTTTACAAGTTTTTGGAGAAGCTTGTATGTAACAACCCAGATGTTTTCTTTGCTTATTTGTAACCCTCTTTCCAATTATGGATACCTTGTTGAACCTATGTTATGGAAGTGATGAGGTGTTTTTCATTTCATGTGTTGTCATTTCATGTGCATCTCATGCATCATATCATCTTCATGTTGTGTTTGTATTCTTCTTGTCTACCTTGTTGTGATGATTTATGTGGCTTGTCTGGTCTTGTAGAGTGTGGTGTGGGTGCAACAATGACCTCAACATCAAGTTGCACCATAGCCCAAAAAACCCCCACTCTTCTTATAAGTTTGAGGTGGAATTTAGTTGCTGTTTTGGGGTTTTAAAAATGTTCCCCTTCTTTGGAAATTCTTTCAAATATTTTTGGATGTGAAACATCACTGATTTAAAACTATTTTCTTTTTGTTTTATTTAAAAGCAGGAGCTGATTTATAAAAAAAATCAATTAATTTGCTTTGCTCTAAAATGCCACTTCCATTTTTACAAATAGGAGCATCATTGTAGAGACTTGTTATGATTTTCCTTTTCTTCTTTTATTTAGTTTTAGCCTATCTCTTATTTATTCAAAGTCTGATTTGAATTATTTGAAAGAGAGAACCTGCTTTGTTTTAAAGAGAGGTGAGGCAGTTGGATGGGCTCCTGGCCCATGGCTTTCTCCCTGGCGCTAGAGCCCACGTTCCTTTCCTTCTTCCTCCTCCTCACGCCGTGTCCTCGTTGTTGCTTTCCGTCAGAGAGCTGAGAGGGAGGGAGGTCGTGCCAACACCGTCAAGCCATCCCATCCACCCCTATTTAGAGCCTCCCCCTCGGCGTGCGTGCTAGTGTTCCCTCTCTGCCGCCACCAGCCTCTCTTCTTCCTTCTTTCCCCCTCTACAGGTAAGGTTTCAGAGAGAGATTCAGAGAGAGAGAGAGAGGGGTTCAGAGAGAGCATCGTCGCCTCGCCGTCATCCCTCCCCTCGTCACCGGTGCTTCCCCATCGAATCCAAGCACATAGGGAGGATGCTGGATCCTCTCTCATCCCGTTCCCAGTGTTAGGAGGGCGAATCCCTTCCTCTGTCGTCCCCTCCTCGTCGTCCTCGTCAAGTGACGGAAGGGAGCAGAGCCGTCGCCGTCACCCTGCCTCTTCTTCCTTCTTCTCGGCATCAAGCGCGCCTCCGAGCAGCCCCAGGGTGAGCGCCGTTCCCCTCTCTTCTTTCCCGCATGTAGTATCTCCCCTCTGCGTGTCGTAGTTCGCCGGATCGAGCTCCGTTTGGGCCGGAGCAGAGGCCGCGTCGAGCCGCTGCTACGGGCTCCCTCCCGTAGAGCTAGGCATGGGAATGGAACCCCCTAGGGTTCCCGCATCCCCGCCGGTCCCTAGGAGCAGCCGCCTTTGCTACATCGTCGCCGGAGCCGAGCTGCTCCTTCCCTGATCTGGAGGTAGAAGATGATGTGTAGTTGCCGTGTGTGGTAGCTTAGCTAGTTCAGAATCCCTTCTGGTTCAGAACCCCCCTTGTAGCCCGATTGGTTCCAGCGCCGTGCCCCGACCAGAGAGGTCATGGGTTCGATTCCCACCGGCGCCCTTTTTATTTCTTGTTTTCCTACCTGTTGCGAGTAGTAGTGCGGATAGCTTAGCTCGTTAGGCTTCCCTCTGTGGTTAGACTCGAGGCTGTAGCGCACCGGTGTGGTGTCGTGTGTGCAAGCAGGAGGTGGTGGGTTCGAATCCCCCCTCTTCACCTTTACCTTTTTATTTTTTCCCAAGTGTTGCAGCTTATGTTTTCATGCCCTCTTTAGAACCTAATATTAGGTGGAGCTCTGATCTTTTGTTGGTAATTCCTTGATGAAATGGTAGTGGGTGAAGCCCTCTACAACATGGGACTTTCATTTTGTTCTTATGTTCTTTCATGCACCTATTGTGCCCTGTCAAAGTGGACACTTGGCTGAATCTGTCAGATTTGTGAAAACCTGAGAATTTCACTAAGTCTGGGAATCTGGAGTTATTTTCTTCCCCTCTTGTCTTGTGTGATTTAGCTCCTGTGCTGGGAATTAGCCCATGCAACAAACTATGTTTGTTAGATGTTATGTTTGTCTAGCTACCTTCTGTAGATATCATTTTGGAGGCTGCCAAAATGCTTCAGAGCATAAGCAGCTGGTGAAAATCTGTAATTTTCACTAAGTCCCAATCTGTGATATTTTGTTCAAGTTAGTGGCTATAGATCTGCTCATGGGTGATTCTTATGCCTTAGATTTGTGTCCAGGTTTGTAATGCTTTTGGATGGCTTCAATTTCATGCCTTGTTTGATTCATTTAGAGGGCTGTAGCTACTGAAGATCTTGTAGACAAACTGCTATGTTGCTGTTGAAAACAGATTGTATGCTTATATGGTTTTAGAGCTTGTGTGGGTATTGGTTGTTGGTGTGGTGTGTTCCCAAGCACCCTTCCACTTGTATTTTGTTGCTTGATCACGTGGCAACCTGGTTACACCAGTGAGTGCCCATATGTTTGTGTTTGTGGCTGTTTTGAACCGTAGACCTTTGAAACTTGTTTTGTAGTTTCCGGTTGATCCATGACTCCGTTCATTACGTTCTTTATATTTTTTTGCATCATTTTATCGTGATGCACATGTTCATGCCATGTTCTGCATGTCAAGATAACTTAATATGAGGTTCTGTCCAGAATTCAATTAACTCAACTAATGCACATGAAAGTGACTAGAATAGTGATGCATGCTTACTCCATCACACATGCATCATATTGGTTGTTGCATTATGTTTTGCCGGTGTTCATTGGCTGTTATCTTATCTTGGGTAGCACCGGGAACGGAGAGAGAGTACATGGATTCTGGAGAGTACGTGCAGGACGAACAAGAGCAGTTCCAGGCTGAAGAAATCACAAGCAAGATGACCGTGACCTTGACACCGTTTCTAGCTTTGTTATGCTTAGAATCACGTTTCCTTCGTTACATGCTCGCTGCCTACCACTTGATATAAATGCCACCTGTCTCTGCCATGAACCCCAAACACTTCCCTCTCTTAGCAAATATTGTTTGGCTAAGTAGGCTTGCTCAACCTCTAATGGATAGCTTTGCTAGTTGCAGGTGCCAGTTGGTCCATGTGATAACATGGGCATTTTGATATCATTATGTTATAACTGCTATTTAATTAATGCACCTATATACTTGGTAAATAACGGAAGGCCTAGCCTTTTTCCAGGTGATTTGTTCCGTTGTTGCCGCCTTAGTTTTGGCTACGGTGTTTGATTCCATAACTGAGCGCTCCTAACACGTTCGGGGTTGTTATGGGGACCCCTTGATAAATCGTGTAGTGTTAAGGCTTGTCTGGCAGGACCCAACATTGGTTTTAATTTGCTAATAACCTAATAATAATTTGCATAGGGAATAGCAACAACCCGGGCCAGTGCTCCTCATGAGTGTTGGTCCAACCCGTCAACCGCCGGTGGCTACCAGGGGCAACTTTGTGATTGGCCTACCGGAAATTTGGACAATCCATCGTGTCCTGAGAACGAGATACGCGGCTCCTATCGGGTTCGTCGACACGTCGGGAGGTCTTGCCAGATCTTTCTTTCCTTAGCGATATATCTTGCGCATTGGAATTCCGGTGAAACTTTGGGTCTCCTCAAAGTTGAGGTTTTTCTCTTAGGAATCCGACGAGATCACGAGTTTCATGATAGATGATTACTATGTGGCCTCTGGTAATTTGTAATGGACTAGTTGGAGCACCCCTGCAGGGTTAAATCTTTCGGAGAGCCGTGCCCGCGGTTATGTGGCAAATATGGATAATTTGTTAACATCAGGTTCTAGACAACTTAAAGTAATTCTAATAAAACTGCCAACTGTGTGCGTAACTGTGACTGTCCCTTTCGGAGATTGTTCTCTGATCGAGAACACGGTGGGGTCATGTCTGACGTAAGTAGGTGTTCAGGATCACTTAGTGATCAATCTAGTGTACGACCGACTTGCGTAGACCACCATATGTTTAATACTGATCATCGTAGGGTAGCCACCACATATGCTTAGGTTGCTGCAAACTCATACACTTAACCTTCCTCACCCAATAACTTGGCTAGATTCGATACCAAGGTCATTTGATTGCTGAGTCCCCGTGGCTCACAAATTACTACAAACACCAACAGGTACAGGTACGCCTGACGCAGGAGATCCTGATGACAGCCAGCTAAAGTGGGAGTTCGATGAGGACTCTGGCAGACTGTACGTGACCTACCCAGAGGACTGAGGCCGTGGTTGTGATCGTGGGGCCAGCATGCGGGATTTCATAGTTTTACTTGTTTCATGTTGTCCGTAGCTGGACTAAACTATGCTCTCAATAATGTGTGTCTGTAAGCTATATGCTATACTTTTATCACATGGCAAGTGTATGCCCTACTTGTCACTCTTTCAGTTATGTGATGTTATGATTATCTCGCTTGCGAGACGTTTAGATGCGCCCCTTTCCCTTTTGAGGCCTCGCCCCCAAAATAGGAAAGGGACACATCTTAGTCATTACATTGTATATACAAGAAAGTGAGTGGGAGCTCTATAGAGTTTCTAATATTATATGTGGATGACATATTGTTGATTGGAAACGATGTGGAGTTTTTGGAAAGCGTAAAGGATTACTTGAATAAAAGTTTTTCAATGAAAGACCTAGGAGAAGCTGCTTACATATTGGGCATAAAGATCTATAGAGATAGGTCGAGACGCCTAATAGCTCTTTCACAAAGCACATACCTTGATAAAGTTTTTAAGAATTTCAAAATGGAAGAATCCAAGAAGAGGTTCTTGTCTGTGTTACAAGGTATAAAGTTGAGTAAGACTTAATGTCTAGTAATTGCAGAAGATAGAGAAAAGATGAGTGTCATTCCCTATGCTTCAGCCATAGGGTCTATCATGTATGCAATGCTGTGCACAAGACCGGATGTCAGCCTGACCATAAGTATGGCACGCAGGTTTCAAAGTGATCCAGGAGTGGAACACTGGGCGGCGGTCAAGAATATAATGAAGTACCTGAAAATGACTAAGGAAATGTTCCCCGTTTATGGAGTTACGAAGAACTCGTCGTAAAGGGTTATGTTGATGCAATCTTTGACATTTATCCGGATGAATCTAAGTCGCAAACCGGATACGTATTTATTCTTGACGGGGGTGCGATAAGCTGGTGCAGTTCCAAGCAAAGCGTCGTAGCTGATTCTACATGCGAAGCGGAGTACATAGCTGCCTCGGAGGCGGCTAAGGAGGGTGTTTGGATGAAGCAGTTCATGCCAGATCTTGGAGTAGTGCCAAGTGCATTGGATCCAATCAATTTGTTCTGTGAGAACACTCGTGCCATTGCTCTAGCCAAGGAACCAAGGTTTCACAAGAGGACTAGACACATAAAGCGACGCTTCAACGCCATCTGCGATTACATCAAGGAGGAGGACATAAATATTTGCAAAGTGTTCTGAATGTCGCAGATCCGCTGACTAAACCTCTTCCACAAGCAAAGCATGAACAACAGCAGAACTGTATGGGTGTTAGATTCATTACATTGTAAATCACATGAAGACGTGAGGCTAGATTATTGACTCTAGTGCAAGTGGGAGACTGTTGGAAATATGACCTAGAGGCAATAATAAAATAGTTATTAGTATATTTCTTGTCTGAAGATAATCGTTTATTATCCATGCTATAATTGTATTGAATGGAAACACAAATACATGTGTGGATATATAGACAAAACAATGTCCGTAGTGAGTCTCTAGTTGAGTAGCCTGTTGGTCAAGGATGGTTAAGGTTTTCTAGCCATAGACAAGTGTTGTCACTTGATAACGATATCACATCATTAGGAGAATGATGTGATGGACAAGACCCAAACTACAAACGTAGCATGTGATCGTGTCATTTTGTTGCTATTGTTTTCTTCATGTAAAGTATTCATTCCAATGACCATGAGATCATGTAACCCTCTAACACCGGAGGAATGCCTTGTGTGTATCAAATGTTGCAACATTACTGGGTGACTATAAACGTACTCTACAGGCATATCTGAAGGTGTTCGTTGAGTTAGCATGGATCAAGATTGGGATTTGTCACTCCGTGTGACGGAGAGGTATCTCGGGGCCCACTCGGTAATACAACATCACAAACAAGCCTTGCAAGCAATGTGACTAAAGAGTTAGTCACATGATCTTGTATTACGGAACGAGTAAAGAGACTTGCCGGTAACGAGATTGAAATAGGTATGGAGATGTCGACGATCGAATCTCGGGCAAGTAACATACCGAAGGACAAAGGGAATGATATACGGGATTGTGTGAATCCTTGACATAGAGGTTCAACCGATAAGATCTTCGTAGAATATGTAGGATCCAATATGGACGTCCAGGTCCCGCTATTGGATATTGGTAAGAGAGTGTCTCGGTCATGTGTACATAGTTCTCGAACCTGCATGGTCTGCACACTTAAGGTTCGGTGATGTTTTCGGTACAGTTAAGTTATTGATGTTGGTAACCGAATGTTATTCGGAGTCCCGAATGAGACCCCGGATGACACGAGTGTCTCCGGAATGGTCCGGAAATGAAGATTGATATATAGGATTGTTGCATTTGGCTTCCGGAAAGATTTCGGACATTACCGGTAAAGTACCGGGAGTGACGAATGGGTTCCGGGGTTTTACCGGGAGGGGCCACCCACCCGGGAGAGAACCTAATAGGCCCATGGGTGGTGCACCAACCCTTAGTGGGATGATGAGGCCAACCCAATAGGGCTATTTCGGCTAGAGAAAAAATAAAGGAAAGGAAAGAAAAAAAGAGAGGAGGTGGGCAAGAAGGAAAGGACTCCTCCACCAAACTGAATTGGAGGAGGAGACCTTCCTCCTCGTCTCGGCCGACCCCTCCTACTTGGAGTAGGAGGCAAGGCAACCACCCCTTGGTTCCTCCTATATATAGTGAAGGTTTGAGAGGGTTTTTGCACCTCAAGCCTTTGTGCAAACCCCTCTCCCTCCACTACTTCGTGACACATCGTAGCTAGATCGGATCGGCACGGTGAAGCCCTGCCGGAGTAGCTCCACCATCGTCACCGCCACGCCGTCGTGTTGCCGGAGAATTCAGCTACCTCTTCGTCTCTCTTGTTGGATCAAGAAGGCGGAGATCGTCATCGAGCTGTACGTGTGCTGAACGCGGAGGTGTCGTCCGCTCGGTGGTAGATCGGGACGAATCGTGGGACGACGACGATTTGGATCGCGAAGACGTTCCACTACATCAACCGCGTTTCTTAACGCTTACCGCTTAGCGATCTACAAGGGTAAGTAGATCCGATCTCCCTCTCGTAGATGATCATCACCATGATAGGTCTTCGTGTGCGTAATTTTTTTTTTGTTTCCAATGCAATGTTCCTCAATAGTAATAGACGGCTGCAACCCATGTGATGAAACTGATGAATGGTTCTTTGCACTAGTACAAAAAATCCTTTATAGAATTTTGCTACTAGCAGTGTGTGGTTATGAGCGAACGCGACCACTAGTTGTCCACATTACTAGGAGCGCTCGGCCAAACATAAAGCATCACTCACGCTAAAACACTAGCGGTGTTCAGTAAAAGGTACGTTGCTAGTATGGTGCACCCTGCATGCATATGAGCGAGAAATTTATAGCAGCGAGATGAACGTCGTTGATAATACAAAAACTGACAGGGTGAGGCGGCCGGTGCTGACATTATTGTGTGTATTTTATATTTAAATTTAAAAACTCTTGTACAATAAGTTATTGTGTATGTATTTTTTTTATACACCAATATTCTACATACAGATAGAAAGGCAAAAGACACACAATACTGCTTAAACTTCTAAAATACATAAATCGTACCGACGGCGTTTGTAATGGTGGCAATCATGGCTAGTACTAACACTAGAAGCCTTCCGTGGCCGAACGCCTGCAAAGGTAATTATCATATTAACTGGCTTTCAAATTTTAGAGTACCCTCAGATAAATTTATAATTGGATATGCAAAAGTTAAGCATTTCATAATAGATCTATATAATTTTTTGTAACCATATGAATGACAACACTCTATCATCTCTCTCAAACTTTCCGGATGCTTCCGCTCCCCCCACCCCCTTCGAAATTATCATAATGTTTTGTCGTGTTTGAAATATCCAATAAAAAATTCTAACTATTATGTTGACAAACACATAAGTATACACTAAAGCTATTTGTCCATACAAATTGGAAGGCAAAAGATAAAAATTGAGTTTAAATTCCTAAAATTCAGGAAACATATAAGCAACGTTTGGCATGAGGGAAACACAACTAGTGTGAGTTCTAGCAGCATTTGGCTTACGTCAAACGCTGCTAAGGTGATTATTATATTAAATGACTTTCAAATTTTAGAGCAATCTCAAATAAATTCATAATTGAACATGTAAACGTAAAATGATGCATATTATGTGTATACTAATTTTTGTAGTCATATGATTAACAACACTATTGGCTACCAACATATCACTCTCGAACATGTTGAAAGCTTCTCATGGCCATCTTTGAAACTATCAGAAAAATCTGTGTGTTTCAAATGTCCCATAAAAATAGGTATTTCTCAACTATAATGTCGATAAACACATAAATATACGCTAAAACTACTAGTACATACAAATTGGAGGCAAAAACAAACGGTTGTGCTTAAACTCCTAAAATGAATAAATGATACCAGCCACGTTTGTTTGACCACGACACGCTGCAACTCCTCACCCTAATATTGTTTGTTTGTGGAAACGCTGCTAGTATTTATTGTAGCAGTGTGTATTTTTAATTAAATGCCTTGAATTTAATTATATTACGACAACCTTCTTTATTCCTAAGCTCGGCAACATTATTTAGAATATATATTTTGTTGTTAGCAGTGTGTTTCTATTGCAAGCATACACTGCTAGTGACATAAAAACGGTCACATGCCACGCTATTAATTTTTTGCTTTCTCTAACTTTGCTTCTCACCCCCCTCTCTCCCTCCTCACGGCGTCTCCCCCCTTCTCACCTTTCTTGATCCCTATCGATGTGCCCTAGCCTGGGTCGCCTTTCCCCGCGCCCGTCGACACCCGAGAGCGCCTTGCCCTTGTGGATACTGACGCCCCTGTCGTCGACGCGTGAAAGTGCTAATTATTGAATAGACAATTTTTATGAAAAGCTTCGAAATAGTAAATGTCTTCAAAATAGGCGAAAGTGAATCAATATCACTTAGGGATAACAATCAAGGCACTATGCTAAGCATGCGACATAATGAGGACAAATAGATAAGACCGGCATAGTCATCATGCAAACAGGGATGTAACAAAGATAAACACAAGGAGCACGATGACAAATAGGCGATCAGATGAATATCTTCAACAGATTTCTTCGCACACAGATGAGCAAGCAATGACTTCACAATACTAAACAGTATATAAAGAAGTGAAAGGATAGAACCAGTTGCTCGACGAAGACAATGAATTTGTTGGACCAGTTCTAGTTGTTGTGACAAGTGGAAGTCCGGTTGGGGAGGATGAGATTGAACTCCGAAGACCTCGTTTTTACCTTATTCCCCTTGAACCAAGGTCACTTAGATCTCACCCAATCACACTAGCAAGTATTGAAGGTAGACTTTCAAATCCTTCACCAACTTGGTCACCCGACAATCTACAATGGCTCTTGGATGCTCTGGACCATGACGCCTAACCATCTGGAAGTTCACAGTCTTCAGGTTTAATAAGTCTTTAGTTCTCTCAAAATAGAATGACTTCGGTGATGCTCAAACACGCTCGCTCTAGGTGTTTGGATTTATCCTCGCTGGATATCTCTCTCTCAATGTCTTCGAGTTTGGTTGCTCCGAAACGATAGAAGTCGTGCAATAACTCTAAGCAGTCACCAAATTATAGTGGAGGGGTGGGCTATTTATAGCCAACACGCAACCTGGCATGATATGACTGAAATGAACCTGGTTCAATGGCCAACTAAAATGTATTCCAATGGTCGAATTTCAAACACACGCGACAAATTTACTTGGGTTACAAGCAAAGCTGACTCAACCAACATTAGAAGAGATTTTCTCTCATTGCCTTCACTCGAAGACATATGTATTTGAGTTGAGCATCACGCCCGTTTCTAACTTTGATCGCATTGACCCCACTAAATAGTATGGTGGTTCCTATGACTCATGAAATAAGAAAACGAAACTACCAAAAGACTAAATCTTCGTGTCTCATTATCTTCATGCGTATATCTTCGCGCACCAACATTATCTTCAACTGTCTTCAATGACTTCGGACATTTTGAGGGGTCATCTTCGATGGTTAAACCGAATCTCCAGGGACTTCTATTTGTGTTATCTTGTGAACTCTTGCAAACACATTAGTCCCTCAACCACGTTTGTCTTCAATACTCCAAAACCAACAAGGGGTGGCACTACATGCACTTACAATCTCCCCCTTTTTGGTGACTGATGACAGAATGGATGAAGTTTTCAACGGGGATGAAAATATTTGAAGAGAAAGACCTGAAGATTTTGATTACAAGATATAGAGAGCTCCCCCTGAAGATGTGCATATGAAGATTTTGTTTTGAATGCAAAGGCACATGGCAGGTTTTAATTGTGGAGATCTCCCCTATACCTTGGAATCCAATCGTAGTGCATTTAGCAGATATTATGAAGATAATGAAATGCACAATAAAAAATGGGTTTTGGCAGAATGACTTCGGCGCATAAGATATAATTCTAGCAAAGCTCCAAAATATGAAAAGTGGCAAATCTGCACACGTCCATCAAGACTTAAGTTTTATAATTCAAAATAACAAATGAACAGAACAAAAGTTTTAAACTTAACAAAAATATACGGCCCGACCCATGTTCCTGTTTGAAGACTATCAATCCAAATGTTGCACCCCCTTTATAATCGAATGACCAAAAAGGGACAAAGACATTGAATTTCTACATGTCCCCAACATGAGTCAATGAAGATGACAATGCAGGGACAATGTCGGTTTTGGGCAGTGTAGATGGGGGAGATGCATGTTGGGGAACGTTGCATGGGAAACAAAAAAATTCCTACGCACACGAAGACCTATCATGGTGATGATCATCTACGAGAGGGAGATCAGATCTACGTACCCTTGTAGATCGCTAAGCAGGAAGCGTTAAGAAACGTGGTTGATGTAGTGGAACATCTTCGCGATCCAAATCACCGCCATCCCATGATCCGTCCCGATCAAGCACCGAACGGACATGAGCTCCGCGTTCAGCACACGTACAACTTGATGACGATCTCCGCCTTCTTGATACAGCAAGAGAGACGAAGAGGTAGCTAAATTCTCTGGTAGCACGATGACGTGGCGGTGATGATGGTGGAGCTACTCCGGCAGGGCTTCACTGTGCCATACCGATCTAGCTACGATATGTCACGAAGTAGTGGAGGGAGAGAGGTTTGCACAAAGGCTTGAGGTGCAAAAACCCTCTCAAACCTCTACTATATATAGGAGGAACAAAGGGGTGGCTGCCTGGCCTCCTAATCCAAGTAGGAGGAGTCGGCCAAGCCAAGGAGGAAGGTTTCCTCCTCCAATTCGGTTTGGAGGAGGAGTCCTTTCCTTCTTACCCACCTCCTCATTTTTTTCTTTTCCTTTATTGTTGCTCTAGGCGAAATAGCCCTATTGGGCTGGCCTCACCAGTCCACTAAGGGCTCGTGCGCCACCCATGTGCCTGTTAGGTTCTCTCCCGGGTGGGGTGGCCCCTCCCGGTAAAACCCCGGAACCCATTCGTCACTCCCGATACTTTACCGATAATGCCCGAAATCTTTCCGAAAGCCAAATGCAACAATCTTATATATCAATCTTCGTTTCCGAACCATTCCGGAGACACTCGTGATGTCCGGGATCTCATCCGGGACTCCGAACAACATTCAGTTACCAACATCAATAACTCAACTATACTAAAACCGTCACCAAACCTTAAGTGTGCAGACCCTGCGGGTTCGAGAACTATGTAGACATGACCAAGACACTCTCCGGCCAATATCGAATAGCGGGACCTCGACGTCCATATTGGATCCTACATACTCTACGAAGATCTTATCGGTTGAACCTCTATGTCAAGGATTCACACATTCCCGTATATCATTCCCTTTGTCCTTCGGTGTGTTACTTGCCCGAGATTCGATCGTCGACATCTCCATACCTATTTCAATCTCGTTACCGGCAAGTCTCTTTACTCGTTCCGTAATACAAGTTCCCGTGACTAACTCTTTAGTCATATTGCTTGCAAGGCTTCTTTGTGATGTTTTATTACCGAGTGGGCCCCGAGATACCTCTCCCTCACACGGAGTGACAAATCCGAGTCTTGATCCATGCTAACTCAATGGACACCTTCGGATATGCATGTAGAGTACCTTTATAGTCACCCAGTAATGTTGCGATGTTTGATACACACAAGGCGTTCCTCCGGTGTCAGTGAGTTACATGATCTCATGGTCATAGGAATGAATATTTGACATGCAGAAAAAAATAGCAACAAAACGACATGATCACATGCTACGTTTATAGTTTGGGTCTTGTCCATCACATCATTCTCCTAATGATGTGATCCCGTCATCAAGTGACAACACTTGTCTATGGCTAGGAAACCTTAACCATCCTTGACCAACTGGCTAGTCAACTAGAGACCTACTAGGGACATTATTTTGTCTATATATCCACACATGCATTTATGTTTCCATTTAATACAATTGTAGCATGGACAATAAACGATTATCTTGAAACAAGAATTATAATAATAACTATTTTATTATTGCCTCTAGGGCATATTTCCAACAGTCTCCCACTTGCACTAGAGTCCACAATCTAGCCTCACATCTCCATGTGACTTACAATGTAATGAATCTAACACCCATACAGTTCTGGTATTGTTCATGCTTTGCTCGTGGAAGAGGTTTAGTCAGTGGATCTGCAACACTCAGATCCGTGTGCACTTTGCAAAAATTAATGTGCTCCTCCTTGATGTAATCGCAGATGGCGTTGAAGCATTGCTTTATGTGTCTGGTCCTCTTGTGAAACCTTGGTTCCTTGGCTAGAGCAATTGCGCGAGTGTTGTCACAGAACAGATTGATTGGATCCAGTGCACTTGGCACAACTCGAAGATCTGTCATGAACTGCTTCATCCAGACACCCTCCTTAGCCGCCTCTAAGGCAGCTATGTACTCCGCTTCGCATGTAGAATCAGTTACGACGCTTTGCTTGGAACTGCACCAGCTTACCGCACCCCCGTATGTATTCGGTTTGCGACCTAGAGTCATCCGGATCAGTGTCAAAGCTTGCATCGACGTAACCCTTTACGACGAGCTCTTCGTCACCTTCATAAACGACAAACATTTCCTTAGTCCTTTTCATGTACTTTAGAATACTCTTGACCGCCGCCCAGCGTTCCACTCCTGGATCACTTTGAAACCTACCTGCCATACTTATGGCCAGGCTGACATCCGGTCTTGTGCACAACATTGCATACATTATAGACCCTATGGCTGAAGCATAGGGGCCGACACTCGTCTTTTCTCTATCTTCTGAAGTTACTGGACATTGAGTCTTACTCAACTTTATACCTTGTAACACAGGCAAGAACCCCTTCTTGGATTGTTCCATTTTGAACTTCTTCAAAATTTATCAAGGTATGTGCTTTGTGTAAGAGCTATTAGGCGTCTCGACCTATCTCTATATATATTTATGCCCAATATGTAAGCAGCTTCTCCTAGGTCTTTCATTGAAAAACTTTTATTCAAGTAATCCTTTACGCTTTCCAAAAATTCCACATTGTTTCCAATCAGCAATATGTCATCCACATATAATATTAGAAACGCTATAGAGCTCCTAATCGCTTTCTTGTAAATACAAGCTTCTCCAAAACCTTGTATAAACCCAAAGACATTGATCACCTCATCAAAGCGTTGATTCCAACTTCGAGACGCTTGTAACAGTCCATAAATGGATCGCTGGAGCTTGCACACCTTCTCAGCATTCTCTGGATCGACAAACCTTCGGGTTGCATCATATACAACTCTTCCTTAAGAAACCCGTTAAGGAATACCGTTTTGACATCCATCTGCCAGATTTCATAATCGAAAAATGCAGCTATTGCTAACATGATTCGGATGGACTTAAGCATCGCTACGGGTGAGAATGTCGCATCATAGTCAACTCCTTGAACTTGTGAAAAACCCTTTGCCACAAGTCGAGCTTTATAAACGGTCACATTACTGTCCGCGTCCGTCTTCTTCTTAAAGATCCATTTGTTCTGAATAGCCTTGCGACCTTCAGGTAATACTTCCAAAGTCCATACTTTGTTTTCATACATAGATCCTATCTCGGATTTCATGGCTTCTAACCATATGTTGCAATCTGGTCCCACCATTGCTTCTCCATAATTCACAGGCTCATTGTTGTCCAACAACATGATTGACAAGACAGGATTCCCGTACCACTCAGGAGTAGTACATGCTCTTGTCGACCTGCGAGGTCCGACAAGAACTTGATCTGAAGCTTCATGATCATCATCATTAGCTTCCTCTTCAACTGGTGTTGCCTTGACTGAAATTTCTTTCTGCCCTGTTCCACCATCTTGTTGAAGCAGAGGTTCTGCAACCCCATCAAGTTCTATCTTCCTCCCACTCAATTCTTTTGAGAGAAACTCTTTCTCAAGAAAAGCTCTGTTCTTAGCGACAAACAGTTTGCCCTCGGATCTGAGATAGAAGGTATACCCAACTGTCTCTTTGGTAACCTATGAAGACACACTTTTCCGCTTTGGGTTCCAGCTTTTCAGGCTGAAGCTTTTTGACATCAGCATCACATCCACAAACTTTAAGAAAAGACAACTTTGACTTCTTGCCATACCATAACTCATATGGTGTCGTCTCAACGGATTTTGGTGGTGCCCTATTTAAAGTGAATGCAGCTGTCTCCAATGCATAACCCCAAAATGATAATGGCAAATCAGTAAGAGACATCATAGATCGCACCATATCTAATAAAATACGATTACGTCGTTCGGACAGACCATTACGCTGTAGTGTTCCAGGCGGTGTCAAGTGTGAAACAATTCCACATTGTCTTAAGCGAGCACCAAACTCGTAATTCAGATATTCTCCTCCTCGATCAGATTGTAGGAGCTTGATCTTCTTGCTATGATGATTTTCAACTTCACTCTAAAATTGTTTAAACTTTTCAAACATTCCAGTCTTATGCTTCATCAAGTAGATATAGCAATACCTACTCAAATCGTTAGTGAAGGTGAGAAAATAATGATATCCGCCGCGCGCCTCTATGCTCATTGGTCCGAACACATCAGTATGTATGATCTCCAATAAGTCACTTGCACGCTCCATTGTTCCAGAGAATGGAGTCTTAGTCATCTTACCCATGAGGCATGGTTCACATGTGTCAAGTGATTCAAAATCAAGTGACTCCAAAAGTCCATCAGCATGGAGTTTCTTCATGCGTTTAACACCAATATGACCTAAGCGGCAGTGCCACAAGAAAGTGGTGCTATCATTGTTAACTCTACATATTTTGGTCTCAATGTTATGGATATGAGTGTCATCACAATCGAGATTCAATATGAACAAACCCCTCACATTGGGTGCATGACCATAAAAGATATTACTCATATAAATAGAACAACCATTATTCTCTGACTTAAATGAGTAACAGTCTTGCAATAAACAAGATCCACATATAATGTTCATGCTCAACGCATGCACCAAATAAAAATTATTTAAGTTCATAACTAATCCCGATGGTAACTGAAGTGAGACCATGTCGATGGCGATCGCATCAACCTTGGAACCATTTCCCACGTGCATCGTCACTCCATCCTTCGCCAACCTTCGTTTATTCCACTGTTCCTGTTTCGAGTTGCAAATATGAGCAACAGAACCGGTATCAAATACCCACACACTACTACGAGAGTTGGTGAGGTACACATCAATAACATGTATATCATATATACCTTGTTTGGCGTTGGCCGCCTTCTTGTCGGCTAGATACTTGGGGCAGTTGCGCTTCCAGTGAGCAGTCCCCTTGCTATAATAGCACTCAGTTTCTGTCTTAGGCCCAACCTTGGGTTTCATCGTCGAAGGGGCAAAAACTTTGCCACTCTTCTTGGATCTACCCTTCTTGCCTTTTCCGTTTTTCTTGAAACTAGTGGTCTTATTGACCATCAACACTTGATGTTCTTTCTGGATTTCTGACTCAGCGACTTTCACCATCGCAAATAACTCGCCGGGTGACTTATTCATTCCTTGCATGTTATAGTTCAACATGAAGCTATTATAGCTAGGTGGCAGTGACTCAAGAATTCTGTCAGTGATAGCTTCTTGCGGGAGAGCGATCCCCAGCTCAGCTAGACGGTTTGAGTATCCAGACATTTTGAGCTCATGTTCACTGACACACGAATTCTCCTCAATTTTGCTAGCATAGAATTTATCAGAGGTCTCATACCTCTCGATCCGGGCATTCTTCTCAAAGATAAACTTCAACTCCTGGAACATCTCATATGCTTCATGATGTTCAAAACGTCTTTGAAGTCCCTGTTCTAAGCCATACAAAATTGCACATTGAACCAGTGAGTAGTCATCCTAATGTGCTTGCCAAGCGTTCAAAACGTCTTGGTCAGCCGTAGTGGGTGGTTCATCACCTAGCGCTGCATCAAGGACATAATTCTTTTGCCCAGCTTGGAGGTTAAGCCTTAGATTTTGAGCCCAGTATACAAAGTTGCTATCGTCATCTTTCAGTTTAGCATTCTCTAGGAACGTATTGAAATTCGGGGTTGCTACTGCGCGAGCCATTGATCTACAACATAAAATTTTGCAAAGATTACTTAGACTATGTTATAGACAATTGAGTTTAGCTAATCATATTACTAATAAACTCCCACTCAAATAGACATCCCTCTAGTCATTTGCGTGCCGCATGATCCAAATTCACTAAATCAAGTCCGATCATCACGTGAGTTGAGTATAGTTTCAGTCGTGAACATGTCCATGTTGATCATATCAACTATATGATTCATGCTCAACCTTTAGGTCTCTTGTGTTCCGAGGCCATGTCTATACATGCTAGGCTCATCAAGTTTAACCCGAGTGTTATGCGTGTGCAACTGTTTTGCACCCGTTGTATGTGAACGTTGAGTCTATCACACCCGATCATCACGTGGTGTCTCGAAACGAAGAACTGTCGCAACGGTGCACAGTCGGAGAGAATACAATTTTATCTTGAAGTTTTAGTGAGGAATCACCTTATAATGCTACCGTCGTTCGAAGCAAAATAAGGTGCATAAAAGGATTAACATCACATGCAAATCATAAGTGACATGATATGGCCATGATTTTGTGCTTCTTGATCTCCATCACCAAAGCACCGACATGATCTTCATTGTCATCGGCGCCACACCATGATCTCCATCATTGTGTCGCCATCGAGGTAGTCTTGCTATCTATGCTATTACTACTATAGCTACTACCTAGCAATATAGTAAACGCATGTGCAAGCACAAATGTTAGTTTAAAGACAACCCTATGGCTTCTGCCGGTTGCCGTAGCATCAACGTGCAAGTTGATATTTAACTATTACAACATGATCATCTCATACATCCAATATATCATATCATGTCATTGGCCATATCACATAACATGCATACCCTACAAAAACAAGTTAGACGTCCTCTAATTTGTTGTTGCATGTTTACGTGGCTGCTATGGGTATCTATTATGATCGCATCTTACTTACGCAAAGCCACAACGGTGATATGCAAATTGCTATTTAACCTTCTCCAAGGACCGCTTCAGTCAAATCCGATTCAACTAAAGTTGAATAAATAGACACCCGCCAGTCATCTTTATGCAACGAGTTGCATGTCAGTCGATGAAACCGGTCTCTCGTAGGCGTACGAGTAAGGTTGCTCCGGGCCGCTTCATGCCAACAATACCGCTGAATCAAGAAAAGACTGAGGAGGGAAGCAAATTGAACATCAACGCCCACAAACTCTTTTGTGTTCTACTCGAGATTTCATCTACGCATGAACCTAGCTCATGATGCCACGGTTGGGGAACGTTGCATGGGAAACAAAAAAAACTTCCTACGCACACGAAGACCTATCATGGTGATGATCATCTATGAGAGGGAGATCGGATCTACATAACCTTGTACATCGTTAAGTGGGAAGCGTTAAGAAATGCGGTTGATGTAGTGGAACATCTTTGCGATCATAATCGCCGCCGTCCCATGATCCGTCCCGATCTAGCAAGAACGGATGGCACCTCCGCCTTCTTGATCCAGCAAGAGAGACGAAGAGGTAGCTGAATTCTCCGGAAACACGACGGCGTGGCGGTGATGATGATGGAGCTACTCCGGCAGGGATTCGCCGTGCCGTACCGATCTAGCTACGATATGTCACGAAGTAGTGGAGGGAGAGATGTTTGCACAAAGGCTTGAGGTGCAAAAACCCTCTCTAACCTCCACTATATATAGGAGAAACCAAGGGGTGGTTGCCTTGCCCCCTACTCCAAGTAGGAGGGGTCGGCCGAGCCAAGGAGGAAGGTTTCCTCCTCCAATTCGGTTTGGAGGAGGAGTCCTTTCCTTCTTGCACACCTCCTCTGTTTTTTTTCTTCTTTTTTTTCCTTTATTGTTGCTCTAGCCTAAATAGCCCTATCGGGTTGGTCTCACCAGCACACTAAGGTCTGGTGTGACTCCCATGAGTCTATTAGGTTCTCTCCTAGGTGGGTGGCCCCTCCTGGTAAAACCCCGGAACCCATTCGTCACTCCCAATACTTTACCGGTAATGCCCGAAATCTTTCCGGAAGCCAAATGCAACAATCCTATATATCAATCTTCATTTACGTACCATTTCGGAGACACTCGTGACGTCCGGGATCTCATCCGGGACTCCGAACAACATTCGGTTACCAACATCAATAATTCAACTATATCAAAACTGTCACCGAACCTTAAGTGTGCAGACCCTACGGGTTCGAGAACTATGTAGACATGACCAAGACACTCTCCGGCCAATATCCAATAGCAGGACCTGGACGTTGATATTGGATCCTACATATTCTATGAAAATCTTATCGGTTGAACCTCTATGTCAAGGATTCACACAATCCCGTATATCATTCCCTTTGTCCTTCGGTATGTTACTTGCCCGAGATTCGATCGTCGGCATCTCCATACCTACTTCAATCTCGTTACCGGCAAGTCTCTTTACTCGTTTTGTAATACAAGATCTTATGACTAACTCTTTAGTCATATTGCTTGCAAGGCTTGTTTGTGATGTTGTATTACCGAGTGGGCCCTGAGATACCTCTCCGTCACACGGAGTGACAAATCCCAGTCTTGATCCGTGCTAACTCAGCGGACACCTTTAGAGATGCATGTAGAGTACCTTTATAGTCACCCAGTAACGTTGCGACATTTGATACACACAAGGCATTCCTCCGGTGTCAGTTAGTTACATGATCTCATGGTCATAGGAATGAATACTTGACATGCAGAAAACAATAGCAACAAAATGACATGATCACATGCTACGTTTATAGTTTGGGTCTTGTCCATCACATCATTCTCCTAATGATGTGACCCCGTATCAAGTGACAACACTTGTCTATGGCTAGGAAACCTTAACCATGCTTGACCAACAGGCTAGTTAACTAGAGACTTACTAGGGACAATGTTTTGTCTATATATCCACACATGCATTTATGTTTCCATTCAATACAATTATAGCATGGATAATAAACGATTATCTTGAAACAAGAAATATAATAATAACTATTTTATTATTGCCTCTAGGGCATATTTCCAACAATGCAGTGTCGGCATGAGTGGCCGGTGCTGTAGGAGAAGTGACATCTTTGGCTTTATCGTTGGTGAGATTTGCATGAACTATTTGAGCCGAAGATGAATAGTCATTATCTTCAACGGATGGCGTGTGACGCCATGTTTCTATCGCAGGAGGAGTGTAGAACTTGAACTTCCTCTTGAAGCTATCATCATGAAGATATTCTTTAGAGGCCATTAGCATCAAGATCTTCCATGACTGCTTGCAGGTTTGATGAGCCACTAACACATTCTTCGTTGACAATGTGCGAATGCGATTGATATTAGTGATAATGCTTCGCATCTTCCTCTTTGACCACTCATGATGGCTATCCTGCTTTTGATGGAGAGAAACAAGAAGTTCTCTATCTATAGTTGTGTGAACCCCACGAGGCTGATGCCTTTCAGGTGGGGTACTAGAAGTGGCTTGTGTTGCAGTGACACTGGGTTGGGATTGACAAAATGCACCGATAAGTCTGGCCTAGGCTGGATTATTCGGTATGTGAAGCCCTTCAACATTAGTAGTTCCACTTGATACTTCCACAATAGGATTCTTGAACTTTGAAGGATATATGTTTTCATGAATGCCTTCAACTTCGGGAAGATATATGATCTGGTTTCGTGCAGCGGCCAACTACTGGATGTTTGACTGATGCTTGATTGAACAAATGATCCAAGGAGCATATACTTTTGGTTCAAACAAACCCATGCATGATGCTGCTAGCTAGCGCAAGAAGAAGTCTTGAAGGTTAATCTCGATGTCATAGACAATATTGTAGACCATTGTCTTCAGAGCTCCTACTAGCTTGTGTGATGACATGTGCCCATTGATTGACCATAGAGTGTGACGAAGTATGTGGTACAGTATCTTTGGCAGATACTCAAGGTATTCAACATAGAAGTCTGTGGGGGCACAGAGCATCATGTGCCATTGGGATCATGAGGAAGATGCTCTAAGTGGCTTTAATGTAGGTAGCATACTGAGGATGAAATCCTTCACCATATGTATCAAGAAGTGTGACTCTAAAGAGTTCATGGGCAGGGACCTTGATGTGTTCAGCTCTGACCATGAAGTCTAGAACTCATGTCTTCCGGTCTCTACTAAAGCTTGCTATGTGGAGAGTTGCATAAAATTGAAGAATAAGTTCTTCTTTCTTGACGGGGATAGTACCCCTGGGTATACCAAGAGTGGACATTAGATGTCTCCAATACATTTGAGGCCGCGTGCCCCCCAGGCCGGCCAATGATAGCCGGCCCATTCGGTCAACTCAAGCCCGACATGCTGTCGATAACTGGCCCCTGCGACCAACCCATGACCAGTCGACTGGCAATAGCCGGCCCCTTTGGCCCGTACATAACTGGTCGACTATCGATAGCTGGCCACTTACCCAACGCGCGCCTGGCCACCTGGCGGGGCTCAGTCGGCCGGCCGGCTGGCTTGCCGACAACCGGGCAGTCGGCTCCCGTCCCATCCGGTCGTACCACCATATGTAGACAAGACAAGACGACTGATCAGAGGCTATCGTGGGAGCAGTACGCGCTGACATGTTCGGCCCTGCTGCAGCGTGATGATGGGAGGGTCAGCGGGGCTACACGCACCCCGACCCTAACCAGGCAAGACAGTCCTGTAGCCACGTCCCCCTCTATCGCCTGCACCCTCACGGCTCGGCGCGTCGGCCGCTGATGCACATGACCGATGGGCCACATGACAAGACTCAACCGCGGGTGGGCCCCGCAGCCGGCCTGAGAGGCTGGTAGCCGGCCCCCACCTCTTGTCCTACCGTTACCACTATATCACCTAGATGCACTATAAAGCCTTGTGAAAGTGCGTTATATCGACTAGAGGGGGGGGTGAATAGGCGATTTTTAGAATTTCATCGCCGAGGAAATTCCTTGTTAGGAAAGTCCTCAATGATGAATTAGGTGCAGCGGAAATAGTGCAGGATCAGGAGTGCAAAAACGACTACAACAGAATACACAATGAAGATTACGAGATTTGGTTTGCACGGTACACAGGTACGGAGTAAGCAGGTGAAGATTAACTCGAGTGAAGAATTGGAGGTTGAGGAAATTCAGAGAAAGTCTTGAAACAAATTCTTCAAACAACGCAGATGAAAGTCTTCAACATATAATTTTGAGGAAATGAAAGAGTTGAAGAAATAGAACCCGTAGCTCGATGAAGACAGTAGTTGATGACCGAGTTCCAACTGATGTGACAGTTGTACGTCTGGTTATGAGCGGCTTGGTATTTAAACCAATGGACACACAGTCCCGGGACACACAGTCCCTACCATATTCTCCTTGAGCTAAGGACATACAATCCTCGCCCAACACTCGTGGTAAGTCTTCAGGGCAGACTTCCAAACCCTCACAAACTCGGTCACCCGACGATCCACAATTGACTGCTGGATGCTCTAGACCATGATGCCTAACCGTGTGGTGGATGCACATCCTCAAAGGTAAAAGGCTTCGGTTCCACACAGGAACAACTTCTTCAGTGATGCCCAATCACTTTGTTTTGGTTTGGGTTTGGTGTTTGGGGTATTTCCTCACTTGATGATTTTCACTCGAGGACTTTGAGGAATTTAGGTTGCTCTAAATGACAAGTGTCAATTTCTCTCGGAGCAGCCAACCACCTAGTGGTTGTGGGGGGCGACTATTTATAGCCTGGGAGCATCCCGACATGATTTGACGTAAATGCCGTTAAATAATGTGACTGTTGGGTGGATAAGATCAGTGAGGTGGCGCGTGTCACGACAAAGACTGGAACTTTCAACTGTGAAAGTCCTCATGTCTCTCATATTCCTCACTTTGAGGCTTTGGTAGGTTTAGGCTTGGGTTGAGCATCATGAGGAAATTCATTCCGTAGTATTACTTCGACCCCCTTTAACAGTATGGTGTTCCTATTACTCAATAGTGAAGAAAATGAAACAGAAGGAGTAAATCTTCACGCTTCAAAGTCTTCAGACTGTTTTTCTTGAGGACACACCGAATTCCTCATCTTCAATATCTTCATGATGAATATCAATTTCATCGCAATTTCTTCGCGATCAAAGTCTTCAAGGTAAGATCAAAGTCTTCAGCCGAAGACATACATTTTTAGGGGTCGATATTCATCGTATAACTCAAACTCCTCAGCGACTTATAGAGCTTGTGTATAGTTACAAACACATTAGTCTCTTAACCTATAAGTCTTCAAACCACCAAAATCACTAAGGGCACTAGATGGACTTACAATCTCCCCCTTTTTGGTGGTTGATGACAATTAGGTTAAGTTTTCAACGGGGATAATAATATAATATGTAAGTACTGTGTTTGAGGAATCTGAAATCAAGATACCGAGATACTCCCCGTGAAGATGTGCATATTTTGAGGAATTTGCTTTGGACAACAGATGCACATTGATGATTTATATCATGGAGATCACCCCCTGTATCTTGTAAATCATGCATACATTTGACATATAATATGAGGAATTGAAAATGCATGATGAAAAAATGGTGTCCGACGAACTTCACCATGTCTGCATTAACAAACTTTGAGGAATAAGCATGCGAAAAAACGTTCAAAAGAGTCAGAGCACCATCGGGCTTAAGTTCCAACTCATTACATCGAACACTTCAGAAGAGCCAAGAGTTTGTAACTTAATAAACTTTATAAGGCCCAAAATAGATCCCGCTTGAAGACTAACTCTCAAATTTCTCCCCCTTTGTCAGCAAGTGATGAAAAAGGGACAAAACTGAGGACTAACGCTCTTGAAGAACTTCACTTCTTTGTCGATGTAGAGGCGCGAGCATCCTTGGAGACTGGCTTCTTCCTTGGACCAGTTGCAGTATCTTCTGGTTCTTCATCTGATTCAGCAGTGCGAAATGAAGAAAATGAACTGTCCTCCAAATCTGGAATTGGAATTGGCTTGAATTTCTTCTTTGGAGGCCACGACCAGTCGAAGTCTTGAGTAAATTCCAATTCCTCAAGTTCCTCCGGAGTCTTCAGATGAGCCAAGGTGGCCCAAGTGCAATCAAATACCTCATGAAGATAATAGTGATTTTTCTTCACTATATTTTGAGTTTCATTGAGGGTTTTCACAATGGCACCAAACTGGCGTTTCACCCATTTGTGATTGCGATCGACTTTTTGGTGAAGACTGAGGAGAAGCTCTCTGTTAATAATCACTCTTGGGGCAGTTGGACTTTGAGGATCTTGAGTGGCAGTGTCATCGTATGAAGAATATGATTCAACCTCGCGAAATTGGGCATCTAGAGGCTGATTTCCTTCATCTATCACGGACTTACCTTTGCCTTCAACTAGTTCAAAAGATGACTTGATGACTTTTATAGGCGGTAGATATCCGAGGTGATTCTGAAAGTCAGCTTGATAGTTGATGCCTGATCTGGTTCTGATGAATCGCATGATCCAAGGCGCATAAATCTTCAGCTCATATGGTGACATAGCATTGTCAGCCAAAGTCCTCAAGAAGAAATCATGAAGATTCATAGGTATGACATGAATGACATTGAACATGATATTCTTCACGATGCCTACGATATCTTCTTCCTTGTCATGCCCTTTGATAGGTGCAATGGCATAGGACAAGATTTTGTACACTGTTTTGGGCTTATACCTCAAGTCCTGCACCAAAAATCGAGTCCATGGGGGTTGGCCCTTGGCCAAAGGCTTCACGAGGACTTCCATGAGCTTGTTGGGAAGTTCTCGTTCATCATACATCTTAACTGCGTCCTCTGAGGGAACTAATATTGGGATAGCTCGAAGCAATTCAGTGGCAGGAGCTTTGTAGTGCGTGTGCTGAGTCATCCAATCCAATACCTAGGTGTTGACATCCTTTGGGTCGCCTAAAATATGCAGTGTGGCATGAAATTGAAGAATTTTGAGTTCAGCCTAAGTTGATACAAGTACTTCAGGTGACAAGTTGAGGAGATTCTGCTTGAGGAATTTCTCCTTTTTGATTTTGGTAGCCCTTGCTTGCTTGGATCGCTGCTCTTTCCATTTTGCTTCATTGATGAAAGTAGTCACCATATGGCTGACACCAGGGGGAAGCTTCAAATCATCAACCGGTGTATTTGGATCTTCATACCACAGATCAGTGAAATCCATCAATACCTTCGGATCCATAGCAAGAGGGATGGAGCTGCCAGAAGCTTGTGCAACACATTCTTGTTTGTTTCTGATGATGGCTTGGAGTGTTTCATCATCAAATCCTTCACTTCCTTCTAATGCAGAAGGAACGTTGATGATTTTGTTTGGACTTGGCCTGGTACCTCTACCAGCAGTCATTTTAGTCTTCAATAGAGTTGGTGGAGACTTTGAAGCAGACCCAATAGAAGATGGCACTGAGGAACTTGATTGTTCAGGTTGAAACTTACTGAGTTGCTTCTGTTGTGGGGGTGAAGACTATGGTGTTGTTGAGGATTTTGCAGTCGTTGCGACTTTCTAAGGCAATTGCTCTTTTGGCATTGTATTTGAAGCTTTGGGTTTCTTCAGCAGAGTCTTCTTCTGAGGAATTGCTCTAGCAGAGGCCTCAGCAGCTGAAGAAGTGGCAGCAGCAGCAGAATCCTCATTGAATTTCTTCACAGCTGCTTCTGCCTTTTTTGCAACTTAGACATGTATTTGTCTTTCTCATCAGGATAATCCTCAATGGTGGCTACACTTGAGGGATGAGCTGCTTGTTGATCACCCTATGGCGGCCTTTTGCAGGGTGACTTGAGGGCGAACTTCTTTGCATATTTTGGAGTGACATATCTGTACTCCTTCCACTCTTTAGCCCACCTGCGCTCAATCTTTTGAAGCCTTATTTTGCGCTTTGCTATGGTCTCCTTACCATGTATTTCCTCATCAAGTGTACAATAACCATCATATATTTCTTTGGGTATCTCAAAAGCAGTATTCTCCTCCAGTTTCTTTCCACCTTTTTGTTTCCGATCTTCCCCCATTTTCTTCAACTGAGGTTTTTGTTGAGGAATCTTAACTCTTGATGATTCTGAAGACACAGGTAGAGTTTCTTCGAGAAATGATGCAAATGAGTTAAGTTGATGAGAACCTAGAGATTCATCAGCTGACATTTTGTATGTGTGAACAGAGTATAGGTGCGAAGAATTTGGAGAGATCATATGCGTTCTCAGATTTGAAGGAATTTGACTAAGCATTCTAGTCTTGGGTTCCAGAGTTGTGCAGATTCAAGAATTTACACAATTGAGGAATCTAATGAAGAATTTTAGTGGCTTAGTGAAATTCATCAAGTGTTTGAGGCATGAGTGAATGGCTCACAGACTTTCTGAGAAAAAACAGATTTCGCGAATCTAAAGAGAATTAAAAGATCAACAGGGGCAGTAAAAATGATTTTATTTACCCTGTGCGAAGAACACGAAGAACTGGAGTAGTAAAGGGGAGAAATTCCTCGGTTCAGATCTTCAGCGCCCTAACTTGGCAAGTGAAATAAGCTACGGCGGGGTGGAAGAAGATTTTTCGTGGTCGGCGTGAGTCCGACAACGGTGAGGGCGAGGTAGTGAAGCTTTTTCTCACCGGCAGCGAAGATGTTAGCGGCGACGCTAGGGTTCGAGCTCGAGCGGAGAAGACAAGAGGGCGAAGAGTTTTGACTGAGGGGGGTAAGGGCCTATTTATAGCTCAGGTGAAAAACTGTTCGAGCCAAAACTTTTGGACCGAACTGCCCTTGCCCCTTCGTCTCCGCATGGCATGTGGTGCCCATGACTGAAGCGGTGGAGTTCGTGGTTATTTGATCGTTAGAAGTGGGTCCGGTAACTGTGTAACGTTATAAAAAACATTTTTTGAATTTTGAGGATTTTGTTGCAAAGTCCTTAGCTGACAAGGACTTAGTGAGGATTTTGAACAAGTTTCAAACAGAACGCATATGAAGAATTGAGAATAGACTGGGTTGAGCTTAGCATAGAGGGGAGTCGGGTCCGATCACATTCACTTAGATGAAATATCAAATTGAAGACTAAGCTATAATTGAATGCTGTTGAGGACATTGAAAGCTCATTCTCTCTCTCTCTCTCTACACACACACACACACACACACACACACACACATATATATATATATATATATATACTCAAATGAAAATCATCAAACGTTTTGAAGAATTTGAAGATTTTGAAAATTTGAGGATTTTGTGACACAGTGTTAGATTGATGAATTTCAACTTTGAAGAAAAACCAGCTTCAAGAATTTCAAAGTTGGGTGGTGGCGTGACCCACCATATAAGAATGATGATTTCAGCCATCGCGTACAATTGTCGTAGGGCCGTGAGAACCAAATTCTTCATTAATTTCTTCACACTAAGAGTGACATTTTTCATTGATTGAAGAAAATCGTTTCTTCATGTGTTGCACATCTAAGTCATCAAT
The DNA here is from genome assembly GCF_904849725.1 of Hordeum vulgare subsp. vulgare. Lineage (NCBI taxonomy): Eukaryota > Viridiplantae > Streptophyta > Magnoliopsida > Poales > Poaceae > Hordeum > Hordeum vulgare. The sequence continues at coordinate 421,288,864 of NC_058524.1, forward strand.
TTTGCATAAGTGTTAGGATTTGTGCATTTTTTCACAAAACATTTGAAGATTCTAGGATATTTTGCTCAAACCGCAACTTGCAAAATCTTCACATGGTCGATGATGATATTGCCCTCTAGGACATGGTCACGAAAAAAATGATGACGAATCTGGATGTGCTTAGTCTTCGAGTGTTGTACTGGGTTGTAGGAAATCTTGATTGCACTCTCATTGTCACAGTAGAGGGGCACATTCTTCATGTTGATGCCGCAGTCTCTGAGGGTTTGCTTCATCCATAGCAGTTGAGCACAGCAGGATCGAGCAGCAATGTACTCAGCTTCGGCAGTGGAGAGAGAAACACAATTCTACTTCTTGGTGGACCAGCAGACTAATGATCTTTCGAGGAAATGACATGTGCTTGATGTTGACTTGCGATTCACATGGTCACCAGCATAATCAGAATCAGAATATCCAACGAGGTGAAGATTTGACCCCTTGGGGTACCAAAATCCTAGTGTTCGTCTGTGAGCTAAATATCGAATAATATGTTTCACAACCTTATGGTGTGATTCCTTCGGGTTTGCTTGAAAACAAGCACACACGCGAACACTAAGCATTATATCTGTCCTAGATGCACATAGATACAATAAAGAGCCAATCATAGAGCGATATACCTGATGATCGAAATCTTTACCATTTTCGTCAATGCAGAGGTGGCCGTTGGTAGGCATAGGAATCTTGACGCCTTTGCATTCATGCATGTTGAATTTCCTCAGAACGTCCTTGAGGTATTTCTCCTGAGATATGAAGATACCATTGCGTTGTTGACGAATTTGAAGACCTAAGAAGAACTTCAACTCCCCCATCATAGACATCTGATATTCTTCACTCATCATGTAAGCAAATTCATCAGTGAAACGTTTGTCAGTACAACCAAAGATAATGTCGTCGACATATATTTGGCACACAAATAGTTCATTGTTAGAAGATTTTGTGAAAAGAGTTGGATCAAGTGAACCAGGTTTGAAGCCTTTCTTCATGAGGAATTCCTTCGATGTGTCATACCACGCCCGTGGGGCTTACTTGAGGCCATAGAGTGCCTTTTCGAGTGTGAAGACTTTGTCAGGATGCTTCAGATCTTCAAAACCTGGGGGCTGAGTAACATATACTTCTTCGTCAAGCTTACCATTGAGGAATGCACTTTTCACATCCATTTGATATAGAGTGATATTATGATGATTAGCATAAGCAAGTAGTATTCGAATAGCTTCAAGTCTAGCAACAGGTGCAAAAGTTTCATCGAAATCAATTCCTTCAACCTGTGTGTAGCCTTGGGCTACAAGCCGTGCCTTATTCCTCACTACCTGACCATACTGATCTTGCTTGTTTCGGTAGATCCACTTGGTGCCGATGATATTGTGCTTGCGAGGATCTGGTCATTTGACGAGTTCCCACATGTCATTTAGCTTGAACTGAAGAAGTTCATCTTGCATGGCTTGAATCCACTCAGGTTCCATGAAGGCTTTAGCAACTTTTGAGGGTTCCGTGATAGACACAAAAGAGGAATGCCCACAAAAGTTAACTAAATGTGAAGCTTTTGAGCGAGTTAGAGGACCTTGCGCATTGATGTCATCGAGGATTTAGCCAAGTTCCACTTCATTCGCAATCCTTGGATGAGCTGGTTGAAGACTTTGGTTGGGCTGAGGAATTTGATGTGGAGCAATTTCATCAGGTGCACCTGTCTGAATTTCATTAGTGTTGGGGACAATTTCTTCAGCAATTTCCTTAGTAGGAATGATATCTTCACTGTCTTTGAGCTTGATTGTTTCCTCGAGAGGTAATTTATCCAGCACAGGAGGTTTGCTCTCTTTGCGAGCCATTAGTTTCATCGAACCGCACATCTACAGTTTCAACAACCTTGTTGTGGTAGGTATTGAAGACTCTGTAGGTGTGCGAGTCCTTTCCGTAACCCAACATAAAACCCTCATGTGCTTTAGGTGCAAACTTTGAACTATGGCGAGGATCTCTAATCGAGCATCTTGCACCGAAGACTTTGAAATAACTTACGTTGGGTTTCTTGTCAGTGAGGAGTTCATATGAGGTTTTCTTGAGGAATTTGTGAAGATATACCCTGTTGATGATGTGGCAAGCGGTGTTGATTGCTTCAGGCCAGAAACGACGAGGAGTCTGATAGTCTTCAAACATAGTCTGTACCATTTCAACCAGAGCCTGTTCTTGCGTTCAACGACGATGTTCTGTTGAGGAGTATAAGGAGCAGACAATTTGTGAGTAATACCAAGTTCATCAAGATAATCGTCAAGACCAGTGTTTTTGAATTCTGTCCCATTGTCACTCCTGATGTGTTTGATCTTGATGCCGAAGTTCGTCGAGGCCATTGAGTAAAATCGTTTGAAGACTTCCTGCACTTCAGTTTTATACAAAATGATATGTACCCAAGTGTATCGAGAATAGCCATCAACGATGACAAAGCCATATAAAGATGCTGCATTGGTTAGAGTGGCATAATGAGTAGGTCCAAACAAATCCATGTGAAGCAATTCAAATGAGCGAGTAGTAGTCATGATAGTCTTCAAGGGGTGTTTGGATCTGGTCAATTTTCCAGACTCACAAGCCTCACAGAGGGGGTCCTTGAGGAATTTGACGGATTCGATGCCAATGACATGTTTCTTCTTCGCCAGCGTGTGCAAATTCCTCATGCCCGCATGACCCAGACGTCGATGCCATAGCCAACCTTCTGAGGTTTTTGCTAGTAAGCATGTGGCTGGTTGAGGACCTGTGGAAAATGAGCAATGTACAAATCTCCTCTCCTAAAGCCTTCAAAGACTTTGGATTTGTCACATTCCATGATGACTGCGCATCTGTATTTTCCAAAGATAACTAACATATCAAGATCACAAAGCATTGAGACTTACATGAGGTTAAACCCAAGGGATTCGACAAGCATGACTTTGTCCATGTGCCCCTCGTTGGAAATAGCCACTTTGCCAAGTCCTAATACCTTGCTTTTACCTTTATCAACATAAGTGTTTTGCTTCAGAGGTGATGAAGTCAGTGGCATATTCATCAACAAGTTTTACCACAAGTCATCTGGTTTGTGCAACCACTGTCAAGAACCCACTCTGTATTCTTGGGTTTGTCATCCTGCAGATGAATTAGTACAGCTTACCATCTCATATGCTTCAGATTTGACAAATATGATTTCAATTTCATCAGATAGGAATTTCATCATAAAACAGTAAATTTGAGGATGTGTGAAGTGTTATCATTTCATCAATTTTGGCTTGCGTCCAATCAAGCAATTTCCTCAGGTCTGCAGCAAATTCTTCAGATGACGACTTTCATCTGGAGACGTGACCTGCAGAAGTGATTAGTTCAATTTCTTCACCACCCACATCCGAGGGGGTGGCAAAGAGTTCATCATCTTGCGAGCCCCATATGAGAATGGAGGCATTGAAGCTAATGCACTTCTTTTCATAGTAGGGGGATTAGAGTACTCAAATTAATAGGCAGAGAAGTTCTTTGAGGATTTATGAACATAATGGTTAGAGGAATAATGCTCATATTCATATCCCTTGTAATTTCCCTGCATATCAGAAGCATTAGCATGAGTATGAACATAGTATTGACCATTTGAGGATTTTGATCCTCTTGCAGACTTTGGTCCACATGAGGAATTTGATCTGGGGTTCAGGTTCTTCACAGGTGGTGTCATGATGACATTCATCTGAAGATTTTCCAAGCAACTTTTGGGGACCCAAATTTTCCTCAGGGGTGGTCCATTCCTGCAGTTAGTTCCAACATATTGAGCAAATACTTCACGAGACTGATTTTTGAACAGTTTAGTTGGAGTCAAATGACTCATCTGAGGAATAGGATAATTCGAATGCAAAGCCTGTTAGAGTGGAAGGATCGACACGAGGACCTTTAGCAGCAACCCATGAGGTGTGGGGGCATTGTTCAGGTTTCCAGTATGATCCATCAGCATTCAATTTCCTCTCGAAGACAATTCCTTCTTTCCCGGGGTTCCTGTTCAAAATCTGCTTTTTGAGCACATCACAAAGGGTTTGATGCCCTTTGTGAATTTTGTATATGCCTGTCACATACAATTCCTTCAGCCCCGCATTTTCGTCAGTAGCATTTGTGGTTTCTTCAAGCGAAGAATTTGATACCACAGGGACAGTTGAAGAATTTATAGCAATAGAAGCATTTGATGATTCTGGTGAGGAATTAGTAGTTGCACGCTCGATGCATTTCAAACATGGTGGAATGAATTCATCCTGAGCAGTACTGATCTGTTGAGCAAGCAATGAATAGTTCTCCATTCGAAGATCATCATGAGACATTTTCAACTTCTCAAAATCAAGTTTCCTTTGAAGAAATTCATAGGAAAGTTTCTCATGATCAGCTAAAAGTGTGCCATAACGATCTTGAAGACTGTCAAACCTAGACTGAAGACATTTCACATCTTCAGTGAGGATTTGAGTACAATTCATTTCATTGTTCAATAGATCATCACTTCTGTCTAGCAGTTTTTGAAGCTTTTCAATGGCACTTTGTTGCTTAGTAGGAATGTTGGAAAGTTTAGAGTAACTGGGTTTTTGATAATCATCAGATTCATAGTCACTAGAATCGGAGGAGGAAGTATGGTTTGGTACCTTTGAACCTTTTGCCATGAAGCAATAGGTTGGAGAAAAGTCATCAACATTTTCATCAGTGTAGATAGCGTTGTCATTTTCTTCAAGGTTGAAGATTGACTTGCTGACAAAGGTGGTAGCCAGTGCAAGGCTAGCCACACAAGACTCTGAATCCTCTTTAGAACCTTCTTCTTCGTCACATTCCTCATATTCTTCTTCCGAATCCATTTCCTTGCCAATGAGTGCCCGAGCCTTTCTGAAACTGGTCTTCTTGTGCGATGAGGACTTGGAGGATGAGGACTTTGAAGATTTCATATTTTTCTTTGAGTCATCAGAACTTTCATCCTTGCATTTCTTCTTCTTTGATTCCTTCACCCAGCGAGGACATTCAGCAATGTAGTGACCAAATTTCTTGCATTTGTGGCAGGTTCTTTTCTTGTAATCCTCAGAGGAAGATTCTGATTTCCTCATATCTCTTCTTGAATATTTACCAAACTAGCCACGCCTTGTGAACTTCTGGAATTTTCTCACGAGCATAGCACGTTCCTGTCCCAGTTCCTGAGGGTCACCAATGCTGCAATCCGAGTCTTCTTCTTCAGATGAGGAAATAGCCTTAGCCTTCAGTGCATGAGGTCTTGAGTAGCTTGGTCCATACAGATCTCTCTTTTCTTCCTGTTGGAATTCATGATTATTGAGTCTTTCAAGTATATCAGCAAGATCAAGCATCTTATAGTCTCCTCTTTCTTGAATCATTGGAACCAGTGTATCAAATGATGGATCAAGAGATCTTAGCAGTTTCTTCACAACTTCATGGTCAGTGATGTCTCGAGCTCCCAATGCTTCCAGTTCATTTGAGATGTCAGTGAGGCGATCAAAGGTATCTTGGCAACTTTCATTGTCAAGCCTCTTGAAGTGATTGAAGAGATTGCGAAGAACATCAACACGAGAGTCATGCTGAGTTGAAATTCCTTCATTGACTTTGGACAACCTATCCCAGATAAGCTTAGCTGTGCCCAAAGCACTCACTCTGCCATACTGACCTTTGCTCAGATGGCCACATATGATATTCTTCACTTGAGAGTCAAGTTGCTTGAATTTCTTCACATCGGCGACAAAGATAGTAGCAGTGATGGAGGGAATACCATGTTCCACAATATACCAGAGATCATTGTCAATAGCCTGAAGATGCATCTGCATCTTGGTCTTCCAGTAGGGAAAGTCCTTTCCTTCGAAGGTAGGACATCCTGCAATAACCTTGATCATACCCGTGGTCGACATAACTAAAACTCCAGGTGGTTAAACCAAAATCACACAGAACAAGGGAGTACCTTGCTCTAATACCAATTGAAAGTGCATTTTATCGACTAGAGGGGGGTGAATAGGCGATTTTTAGAATTTCACCTTGCCCCTGCCTACCGAGAGAGGCACGGTTCACATGCTCACAACTACACACCAGACACACGTAAAACACCATCTGAGGAAGCGAGATCGGGAGCCAACGCTCCGTCTCCCTCCTCATGAACAGCTCAGGGAGCAACCTTTGTACTGTGATTCTCATATAGTCACACATGCACGACTAGGGGTTTTACCTCATCGAAGGGCCGTGAACCTGGGTAAAACAACGTCATGTGTGTTGCACCAACACCCGTTCCCACACGTCGTCGGCGCCCATCGGCCCCAAACCACAAGTTAAGCCACCCCATGGCATGTGTTCCGGAAATACCACGATAGTTCTAATCTTCCTTGTCAATGACAAAGGGAAACAAGCCAAATCCTCGAAAGCATTCAAGTGCTTGATCAAAGCATGGTAGTCCATTCATGGCTTCATAAATAAGCCTAATGTGCGGGAAGATCCTATTTTGGCCACAGAGAACACAAATGTAATAGTTTTATTGTTGCTAGATCCAGAAACAGTCAGATTGGATCTTCTAATAGTCATAGATGTTCTTGTGAGAGTCAAAGAATGTGTCATCAGGTCTGAAGTCCTTAACACTAAAGACCATGCGGTTAATGGGGACTTGCTCACAAAGACTTGGAAGTTTAGGCAATGGGTTCACGACAGTGGGGGGACAATGAACATTGAACTCATATTGGGTCCCATTCTCTCTAGAGAGGCAAGTCTGGGCCATCTTACTTGAACTTTGTGGCCTCCTCTATTACGAGCCAACATAATTTTGTCAACATTGTGTTTTGTTCAGGATGAAGCTATCACAGGAGGGTGAAATCACATATGCTCCCTTGGAGGTTTTGATAATTCATGACAACATACATTATCTCTTGGACTAATGGTTCTACCTAGTGTTTGACATTTAGTCCAAAAGATTGTTGTGGCTGGAAGTTGTTAGAAGGATCCCCAATAAGGAAATAATAGAATTGGCAAAGCTTCAAGCTTCAAGACTCCACATTTTATATTTAGAGTAAAATACACCAAAAGTCCTAAATGTATTCCAAGTGTGTCAAGTAGGTCCTACAAGTTTGAAATTGTTCACCACGGGTCCTATATGTATATTTTACCAGCAACTTTTAGGACCTACTTGACACACTTTGAATACTTGTAGGACCCGCGGAGAATGACTTACACACATTTAGGACCCACGGTGAACGATTTTAAACTTTTAGGACCTACTTGACACACTTGAAATACTTTTAGGACCTCTAGTGTATTTTACTCTTATATTTAAGTGAGAAATCATATTTGAGTCCGTAGTAAAGCCAAAACTATTAAAAGGGGATGATGTATCTATGATGATCTGGTTGCTCAAGTGCTTAGAGTTTAGCCACCAAAAATTCTCAAGAATTTCCCATGGTATATCTTGTCAAAACCCTAACAGTCAAATTCGATGCCACCAACATTTCCAAATGGCCCATATTGAGTTTTCCTTAGACACATTCCAGAGCCAAACCCTAGCATCTCGGTTCCACCAAGACCACATTCGGTACATCTGAAAAATAAGTGCCAACTTTTCGTTGCCAAGGTGTTAAATTTCAGAATTCCCGAGTTTTTCATTTCGGTCTCACCAAGAGATTTTCCCAAGGTCACCCGAATCAGTGTCACCGAGTTGTGTATATCTGTCTCATCGAGAACCTGAAAGTTGCCACATTTTGCACTAGTCGGTGTAACCGAGTTTCTGTTTTGGTTCCACCGAGTTGGACAATAATGTTGTAACAGTTGGATTTTGGGAGATGGCTATATATACTCATCCACCTCCCTCTCAGTCATAGAGAGATCACTCAGAGCAAGCCAACACTTGCCCCATGCATTTTCTGAGAGAGAACCACCTACTCATGTCTTGAGATCAAGATCTTCCACTCCAACCATATGAATCTTGATTTCTAGCCTCCCTAAGTTGACTTCCATCCAATCAATATCTTCTACCAAGCCAAATCTGTGATAGAGTGATTGAGTGTTGAGGAGACTATCCTTTGAAGCACAAGTGCAAGGATTTTATTGTCCATACCAAATCTATTACCTTTTGGAGAGTGGTGTCTACTAGATTGGTTAGCTGTCGCTTGGGAGACTCCAATTCATTGTGGAGTTGAACCAAGAAGTTTGTAAGGGCAAGGAGATCGCCTACTTCATGAAGATCTACCCCGAGTGAGGCTAGTACTTCATGGACGTAAGCCATGATGGAATAGATAAGTTTGCTTCTCCGTGGACCCTTCATGGGTGGAGCCTTGAGTAGACTTTCTTAGCCGTTACCCTCTATGGGTTGAAGTCTCCATCAATGTGGGCGTACGATAGAACCACCTATCAGAACTACGCCAAAAATCTCCGTGTCATCTTTGTGTTTGATATTCCTATATCTACTCGTTACTTATATGTGCATGTCTTTACTTTCCACTTTTATACTCGTTAACTTGCATGTGTAGGGTGCTCTAGACTTGCTAGAATTGCTGAAACTTTCCAACCATTAGAATTGGGAAAAGGTTAGGTTTTTCTTTTGCCAAGTAGTCTATTCACCCCCACCTCTAGACACCCCTTCTCAATCCCTCAATTGGTACGTTCTCCATAGCTTTGGTTTAGTCACAATTGGAGGAAGATGGATGTGCCTAGTTTGGGGAGTATTAGTTGTGGAGTGTCTTTTCTCAATGGGGAGTACTATAGCCAATGGAAAGACAAAATTCTTGATCTTTCGATGAGTTCCATTTAAGTAAGTATGTTGAAAATCCATATATGCCCCCATTGATCCCTTACATCCTTCACACGAGGAAGAAAAAGATATGCTTCGTAATCTTAGAACCATCAATCTCATCATTAGAGGATTTGGAGAAAAGATACCAATTTTAGTGTGCTTATATTTTGTGGAAAGATTTGGAGAAAAGATATCTAAACTACTCTTGGAAATCTTCATGTCATTCTTCATAAAACTATGCCCTTTCACAAAATGAAACCTAGTGATCCCAACTTTGATAAATACTTGTTTGAGCTTTGTGACCTCATGTGTGCTAAAGGAGATGTCACAAGCATCAATAACATCATTGTTGAAGCCATTCACATTCATAAACTTTATTACTTGAACATTGGCATGGTCACAATTCTAACGACTCTCTTAATCTGTGTGACGAGGATATTATATTTGACAATGACGGTGTGGAACATGGATACTATGATGAAGATGAGAAGTTTGACATTGAATGTGAGAAGACTATGAAGAGTCCAAATCTCATGGAAAACTTCAAAGACTACATGTGCGAGGAAAATAGTGGATGCACTGATCACATGACCGGAGATAGAGACATGTTTCACGAGATCACACAAAACCATGGACCACACACGTATGTGACCTTCAGAGACAACTCGAAGGGTAAAGTAGTTAGTCTCGGTACGGTGGCCATATCTGATGATAGTTCCATTCAAAATGGCATGCTTGTTAAATCCCTTGGCTACAATCTTCTTCCTGTATCTAGACTAGCCAATTTTGGTTTCAATGTACTATTTACTAAAGTAGATTGCCAAGTGTTTCGTCAAGACAATTGGTACATCTCCATCGTATCTATAATTTTTGATTATTTCATGCCAATATTCTACAACTTTCATATACTTTTGGCAACATTTTATATTATTTTTTGGTACTAACTTACTTATTGAGTGCCTAGTGTTAGTTCCTGTTTTTTGTTTCACAGAAATTCCATATCAAACACGGTCCAAACGCGATAAAAATTTACAGAGAATTATTTTGGAATATATGTGAATTTTGGAAGGAAGAATCAACACAACAGGGTGCCCAAGGGATGGGAAAGCCAACATTACGCGTGCAGGGGTTACACTCCCTAATGGCTTGTGGCTCCACCTTAAGTAGGTTGGGGGCCCTAATTTCGTCACAGGAAATATATTTTTGCGATAAAAATCCCCTCAAAATTTCACCCTCATCGGAGTTACGAATCTCTGTATATTTAAGAAATGGCGAAGGAGCAGAAAACAGTAGCGAAACCAGGAGAGAAATAGAGAGAGATGCATTCTCGGAGGGGCTGCTGCCGTCCAGGAGCCATGGTGGCGATGGACCAGAGGGGAAGCCTCGTCCCACCTAGGGAGGAGGCCAAGGAATAAGAATGAGAAGGAGGGGGCTCTCTCCCCCTCTCTCCCAGTGGCACAGGTGCGCCGCCGGGGCAACCATCATGATGGCGATCTACACCAACAACTTCACCACCGACAGCACTAATTCATCCCTATTGTAATATCTACTTAAACATGGTGTTTAATGCTACATATTATTATCCAATGATGTGTGGCTATCCTATGATGTTTGAGTAGATTTCTTTTGTCTTATGGGTTAATTATGGTATGATGTTATTGATATGAGTTGTATATTGATATGGTGTTGTCCTAAGGTTCACTCCGTATGTTCATGATTCACTTATACTGGGTGACTAGAGTGACAGATGCTTACAACTGAGTAAGGGATTGTTTGCGTATGGCAGTAAAGAGGACTTGATGTTTAATGCTATGGTTGGGTTTACCTTAATGATTTCTAGTAGCCGTGAATACTTTCTAGAGGTCCAATCATAAGTGCATATGATCCAAGTACAAAAAGTGTGTTAGCGTATGCCTCTCCTTCATTGCATATGACAAGTATCTATCATGTTATATTCAATTACCTATGTACAATCTTTCTCTTGCGCTGAAAAAGCTTTCTACTTAATAACTAACTAAATTAATATTTTCTACAACAGTACCTAACTTTTATTTTCGTGTCCTTTATTATCTTGCAAAACTATCTATTACACGTACTAAGTACTTCTAGTCTTATTCCTGCAAAGTATTTGTTCTAGTTAAAGTAAGGGTTAGCATGCGTAGAGATGTATCGGTGGTCGATAGAACTTGGGAGAATATGAATTCTACCTTGAGATCCTCGTTGGGTTCGACACTCTTACTTATCGAAAAATACTACAAATGATCCCCTACAGTTGCGGGTTATCAAGACCTTTGTATCGTGCCGTTGCCGGGGAGCAATAGCGTGGCGATTGATATTCTCGTGTGTGCTTGTTTGCTTTATCACTAAGTAATTTTATTTTCTATTCTAAGTTGTTTTATATCTTTATTTTTGGATATGGAACATGAAACACCAAAAAAATAGTTGTACTTGCTACTCATGGAGATGGGGAACCTTCTAAAACCCTTGATGTTGGTTATGTGGAAAACATTAAATACTAGTTTGGTAATCCTCAGAAATCCCCATTGAACTTGATAATGGGACACACATTCGATCAACGTAAGTAATTTAGGGATTATCGCTTGACTCAAAAAGGGAAACACTTATGTGATCAAATTAAAATGCTGCATTGGTATGCTTGGAATTTATGGTTGAGATGTGATTATACTTGTTTCTCTAAGATGGAGAATTCACACCTTACCTTTCAATATTAATTTAATGATAATGAAACCTTGGCCTCTTATTCTAATGGTATATATGATTACTATTATATGGAACAAATAGAAGATTTTGTTACTTTTAATGGTGCTTATAAAATTGCTTCTTTGATTGAAAAGTAGGATGCTATTATTTACAATTTTGAAAATTTTGTGATACTTAAATAGTGCTATGAGAACTATGAATAAAATGCCTATATTAATGAAACTGTTGAAAGAATGTTTGCTTCCTTGGAAGAGACTAATATTTTGTAGGAATCTATGGAAGAAGAAATTGATGAATCTATGAGATCATTAGATGAAAAAGATGAGGAGGAGAGCGAAGAACAAAAGGAGGACGAGTGGATTAGATAACTGTGCCCACCTTCTAATGAGAGTAACTCTTGAACTCATACATTGTTTAATTTCCCTTCACACGTACCGAAGGATGGATGCTATGATGATTGTTATGATCCCTTAGATTCGTTTGAAATATGCCTTTTTGATGAACTTGATGCTTGCTATGCTTGTGGACATGATGCCAATATGAATTATGCTTATGAAGATGAAATTTCTATAGTTCCTTATGTTAAGCATGAAATTGTTGCTATTGCACCCACACACGATAGTCCTATTATCTTTATGAGTTCTCCCAAGTACACTATATCGGAGAAGTTTGCACTTATTAGGGACTATGTTTATGGGTTGCGTCTTAATATTACACATGATGATTTTGATGAATAGAATATGCATGTGCTTGCTGCTCACACTTGCAATTATCATGAGATAGGAACCAAATCTTCACCTCTTTATGTTTTCGGTACAATAAAATTGCAAGAGACTACTTATGGTATGTATTGGCCTTTACTTTGTGTGAATGAATTGTTCTTTTATGACATGCCAATGCATAGGAAGAGATTTATACTTCAGAGTCACATGATATATATCACATTTTTCTCACTACTTAATTACAAATCATTTTTAATTAAAATTGGCTTTGATATACCTTTGGATCTAGGTGGATCAATTACTTGAGCACTATATGTCTAGCTTAATTGCTTTAAAGAAAGCACAGCCAGGGAGACAACCCGGAAATTTTAGAGAGTCATTTTATTCTTTTATGTGATTTTAAAATAATAATAAAAGAACTAAAGTGGGAAATCTAGAACTTTTTCAAAAAGAAAAGTGAAAGTGAGAAGGACGAGCACCGTTGGGCTAGCCTTGAACTTTGTTCATGCCCATGGACAAGTTGTAAATCTTGATTACAACAACTTTTCAACAAAAATAATTACCCCTTGTACAAATCCATTGTATTATAAAAATAATGTGCCAAGATTTACCTTCGGGATGTTTGAATTGCTTGTTTGATATGTGTTGTGCAAAAACTGAAACTTTGGCTGTAGTGTTTGATTTTTCCTATTTTACTGGAAAGTAACAAAAATATGAAAATTTTACACAATAATTTTACAAAAAAATTAACACGTCCTATTTGTTCAGACTTTTTTGATTTACGAAAGTATATGTTTCATCTACATCTTCGAGAGTGTTATGTTTTTAACACATTGCTGTTATAGTTGCTTTGTGTGATTATATTTGAATTTTTGTTGAACCCCATTGACTTGGGAGCCATATAATTATGATAGCATACAATAGGTAATGTTTAATTATAATTATCCAATAATGTTATGACAGGACATGATGAGATTTGATGTTATATGAACTAACCTCTCTAATGAAAGTTCTGTTAAGTTTTGTGTGTATGAAGTGTTCGAAGATCGATGAGGTATCGATATGTGAAGAATAAGAAGAGATAAGAATTCAATATTGGGGATTCCCAAGGCACCCCAAGTAAACATTCAAGTTACTCAAGCATCTAAACTTGGGTATGCCCCTGAAGGCATCCCATATTTCTTCTTCAACAATTATCGATATGTCTTGGTTCTTGTTTTGTTCACATGATATGTGTAAATTCTTGGAGTGTCATGTGCTTTTAATTTACTTTTAGCAATGCACCATTCTGGTATAGGAAAGTCCATTGTTTATTTATAGAATTCTCTTTCCACTTCACTTATATCTTTTGAGTATGGCTTTATAGAACGCTTCATGTGCTTCACTTATATCATTTGAAGTTGGATGCTTGTTTCACTACATATAGAAAACCATTATTTATAGAATGCTCTTTTGCTTCACTTACATTTATTAGATCATGGTATCCTATAGAAAGAATTAAACTCTCATGCTTCACTTATACCTATTTAGAGAGTCAACGTGAATTTGTCATTTACATGGTTAGTCATAAAATCCTACATAAAACTTGTAGATCATTGAATATGATATGCTTGATTCCCTGCTATAGTTTTGCGACATTAAGATATTAATATGTGGGTGCACTAGTGGATGATTGTGGATTAGTAATAATATTGATGTTAAGGTTTGTGATTCCCGAAGCATGCACGTATAGTCTCTAGTCATGCGATGAAGTTTGGAGCACAATTTATCCTTGATTGAAATCCTTTGTGTTGTTATAATCGGAGGCATGCGATGGTTAAATCCTACCAACCTCCTCCCTATGGGCATGTGAGTAGTGACTTGCTTCAAGACGGCTAATAAAATCTTGCAATAAGTATGTGAGTTCTTTATGACTAATGTGAATCCGTGGATATACACACTCTCACCTCCACATATTTGTTAGCTTCTTCGGTACCATGCATTGCCCATTCTCACCTCGAGGATCGGTGCAACTTCCGCCAGTGCATCCAAACCCCGCGACATGATACACTATGTTGCACATAAACCACCTTATATCTTCCTCAAAACAACCACCATGCCTACTTATCATGGCATTTCCATAGCCATCCCGAGATATATTGTCATGCAACTTCCATCATCATCATTTACATGACTTGCGCATTCATTGTCATATTGCTTTGCATTATCGTAATATAGATAGCATGATATTTCCATGCCTTGTCCGTTTTTTGATATCTTTGCTATACTAGATCATTACACATCCTCGTACACCGCCAGATGCATTCATATTGAGTCGTCTTGTTTTATAGGTTTTCATATCAAGTTGTAAGTAAATAAAAGTGTGATGATCGTCATTATTAGAGAATTGACCCAGTGAGTAAAGGATGATGGATACTATGATTCCCCCACAAGTTGGGATGAGAATCCGGACGAAAAAAGAAAAATGAGGGAGGCCAAATGAGACCACCACAAAAAAAGAGAAATGGGGAGGCAAAAAAAAGGAGAGCCCACCGTGGAAAAAATATAAAAACAAGAAATAATAAATGAGAGAAAAAATAGAAGGGACTTTGCTACTATCCTTTACCACACTTGTGCCTCAAAGGGGTACCAGGGTCTTGATATAGAGAGTCTCTTGTTTTGTCACTTGAATATGCTAGTGGGAATTTCTCATTATAGAACTTGGCTTGTATATTCCGTTGACGACCTTCCTAGAATTCCCTAGGTCTTCATGAACAAGCAATTTAGATGCACACCCACTTAGCTTTAGTTGATCTTTCATACACTTATATCTCTAGTGCATCTGTTGGATGGCAATCCCTACTCTTTGCATTGATATCTTTTTATGGGCATCTCCATAGCCCGTTGATACACCTAGTTGATGCGTGACTTTCTTCTCCACTTTTACCCCTTTGAAACCTACCACCATATTCTGTTACACCTTTATGCTATATCCATGGTTCACGCTCATGTATTGAGTGAGTAATAAGAAGCTGAAGCATGTTAAAAAGTATGATCCAATTGCTTGGTTTGACACCGGGGTGCTCATGACTTATACTTTATGGTAGAAATACCAAGCATGACAGTCTATATGGTTTTGTAGGGATAGCGTTCTTTAGCATTGTTATTTTCAAAAAACACAATTGTTTGCTAGTAAACCTGAGTATGGATGTATTTTTGTCAAATGATAGACTATTACCTTGAATCACTTGTATCTTAATATTCATGCCATGATTAGACATTTGTTCAAAATTATGTTAGGTAGCATTCCACATCAAAAATTATATTTTCATCATTTACTTACTCGAGGACGAGTAGGAATTAAGCTTGGGGATGCTAATACCTCTTCGTTGTATGTATAATTTTTGATTGTTTCTGTCGGGACCCCGATTCTAAGCCATAGGAATCCAGCCTGTAACACATCGCATCTCTTTGCAGTCTCACGCACGGTTAACCCCACGGCTGCAGCCTTACCTTAGCCGGGACCGTTTGCGCCTTTTGACTCGCGTATGCAATTGTGTCGCTATCAAACCAATGACAAAGAACCCGGATCGACATGTCTAGTCATAAACCAAAGTGGCAGTTCCGCACAGGGACATGCATACATGACCCAGCAAAGCAGGTGTCGGTCACCAGCGAATGTAGAAGAGTCATAGCAAGCTACAAGGACTCCATTACATTGCGTGACATTTCACCAAAAGGGGACAGACACAACAACTAAGAAGGACACATGCTGGTCGACCAATGTGTCCGGAGCAGTAGCGAGCTACCATGGCTCGTTGGATCACAAAGGGGCATTTCCCTGTAAAGAATGCTAATAAAGTCTATGGCTAGGTAATCGAACCCCATACATATCAAGTACGACACACGTACGCATGGCATACCGATATGTATAGATACATCGATGGCATCACAACATAACCATAAACATACAATCTTTATTTAAGAGGCTCGGAAGAGCCACACACATAATATTACATAGTAAGGGTCTCACGACCCATCATAGCAGTCATTCAGTTACAAGCCAGCGGAAGTGATTAAACTGTCTGAGTACAGACAGGTGAAACTAGAAGGCACATGGCCTGACTATACTATAGACCCAACCTAGGGCCAGATCGTAGCTGGGACACCAGCTACTCGTCGTCGTCGATGTCTAGGAAGAACCCTCCATTAGGGTCATTAACAACCTCTGCAACAATTATTAAGCAAACATGAGTACGGAGGTACTCAGCAAGACTTAAGGATAACTATCTACTCATGCTATGTATCAATAAGGAATTGTGGGGTTTCATGCGGAAAGCCAGCATTTGACTCGTGGCTAGACAACTTGCATATTTAAATAATTTTTGACAACTTGATTTCTCGCACACGAGTCCACTAACACCACAACAATACTCTATCGTGGAATCATTCCGTCTCCATACGGAAATGCCGTCCACGACACTCACGCTTATCTTGACAATTTTATGAGTAGCCATTTAAGTTATCTATGAACAACATATGTCTCCAAGTAGTCCATATCCGCGGACGCGGCTATTCGAATAGTTCATAACCCTGAAAGGGTGTACTTCTTCACACACGCTCTCACCACTTATCGCCATGTGCACGTCATGCACCTCGGCAACCTTCAAGCGGAAGCCCAGCGAGGGAGTCGGCCACGACCGTTAACCATGCTAATACTTAGTCCAGGTCTATCGCCTATCTGAGGGTAAATCGCACGGAAGTCCGGCCGAGGTTTCCGCCATGGCCTCAAACGATGTGCGCAGGGTTCCCAAGCCCACCATCCGGGTGCCATTTGGTACACCGTGCCACTGCCTACCGCATCACAGCCCACCTCTCAGGTCAACACTATGCACGACCTCCAGCATGACTATAAACACCAGAAACTACTTGCAACTCCTGGACCGAGCACTAAGCGATTAACAAGGTTCAGCTATTTACTGTGACAAGGACAGATCATGCAAAGGAAGTGGGTTCAACTAACGTGGCAAAAGCATTTGAAGCATTTCATCCTAATGCAATAAATAAGTGCAGGAGCGAGAACATGGGATTTATCGGGATGATCAAAATGGGTGCTTGCCTTGTTGCTCAGAGGAGGGACAATATCCGTCAGTCAGACTTTCGGTGGAATCTGGAGGAGCGGAGCCTACCGAAAGGAATGACAACAATCAATAACAAAATATGCAACAAGATGATGCATGAGCATGGCATGAGGATGCAAGGTGGTATACTATTATAGTTAACATTTATTAGGTTTGAAGTTGATTTGAATCAAATTCAAATATTACTTCAAACGAGGTATTCTCGAATACCATTTTAATTGATTCGACGTGATGCTCAGATCTACTTGTTATTTTACATGCATGGAAATGACATGTTAAGTTGCTGGTTTGTGATTGAACAATGTTGGACCATATCATTTAAGGTGGAATTCAAATGATTTCCAAATTCCATATCCAAAGTATTTATAAAATTTAACCTATTCATTATTCTATATGTTTGGGTCCAGTAACATTTTCAAACATGTTTGAAAATGACATATTAAGATTCCTTGGATTTTTCTGATACTTTTTCATATATAAATTATTTTTATTGGAGTTGAAGATTAATTTCTATGATTTTTAGAAGTTTTGGCATTTTTCTGTTATTCTTTTAAATCAGAAATCCACTTATTGCGTCATAACTACATCATCATGGCGTCAGCAGGTCAACTGACCTCATCAGGTCAAACCTGGCAGTGGGGACCCACTGGTCAGTGTCTCACGAGTTAATCCCACGCTGACCAGCCCCTAAGTGGGTTTGACTTGGCCTGGGGCCCACTATTAGTGGTTGCTTAGCGCTAAAACACCGGGGTTAGCCGGCCACGTCGTTCCCCGCCGGAGTCTGACCGGCGGCGACGAGATCCGCGGCGGAACTTCGCCGGACACGCGCTAACTCGTGCTGTGGTGCTCGGAAACGGTTGCTGAGAACACTGGGATGATCCCCAGGCTCGGCCTCATCCAGCAGTGGCCTCAGGGGGGCTATGGGTGGCCGGAGCAAGCCGGTGACGAGCCGAGGCGGCTGCCGGAGCTCGGGTTCGTTGGTCTAGTGAGTAGGGGGCACAAATCCGAGGGGAAGAACAGGGGAAATGATCACAGGCTCACGGAGGAGGTGAAGCTAGGCTCAGACTGCTCGGGGAGGGGCTGTAGCCGGCGATCCACCGTCGATTTGCCGGCGGCCGAAGGTTGAAGACGATGGCACTTGGGGCGTTGCAGGGCTCGGGGAGGCTTTGGCTTTTGCAGGGAGAACCAGCTCGTCGAGGCGGAGCTACTTGACTACTCGGGAGGAAGGTCCTGTGGCTAGGGGCACGATAGCTCGAGCTTGAGCTCTTGGCAATGGCGGCAGGAGGAGGGCGGAGAGAACCCGAGAGGAGGGGGGAACTGGAGCACGGGAACGGATAGGCACGCGCTCGGGGAGGATAACCCTGCTATCACGCTGTCCTGGGAGGCACCGGAGGTTGCCACGGCGAAGCAGGAGGTGGAGGAGCCCCCGTGGTCGATCTGTCCTCTGCCAGAAGGCAGAGGAAGAAGACGACCCTGCCCCTGATGGGCTGGGCCTCCTCAGGCGACAGGTAGGGTTTTCCCCATTTCTTTCTATTTGGTTTCTGTTTTAATTATTGAAATTACTTACCATTTATTTTGGCTTCACAAGCAAACTATAAATAGTTTGAAAAATGCTGCGGTGTTAGTTGGCATATTTCCAATCACCCATAAAGTTTTCAGCATTTTTGGAAACTATATACTTTTGAATTCAAATTTAAAACTTGAACCCAGTAGTCTTTTGCATTTATTTAAAATTCCAAATGTATTAATACAATGGTTTTCTTCATTGCTTATTTGTTTTCAAGAATTATCAGAAAAGTTGAACTTTTCTTGAGGCCATTTTGGGTTCATTGATTTGAATAAGTTTATAATTCCTTTGAATTTGAGAAGTGGCTAGGGTTTTTGAGTTTTCCTTCTCCACTTGCTTTGTTCTTGTTGAAATTTTCTTAGATGCAATGCAAAGAAGATATGAGCACAATGCTAACTTGATTAGGGTTTCAGGGATGTGACAACTCACCCCCACTCAAAAGAATCTCGTCCCGAGATTTAGAAGTCGTCGGGAATAACGCAGGATACTCAAGTCGGAGACGATCCTCTCTTTCCCAAGTTGCCTCCTTCTCAGATTGATTTGACCACTAAACTTTAAGAAACTTGAGGTTTCGACGTCGAGTGGTACGCTCAGCTTGATCAAGAATACACGCGGGGTATTCTTGGTATGAAAGGTTATCTTGGAGATCAAGCGTTTCGTGGTCCACTTCACGGATAGGATCTGAAAAGCAATGCCTGAGTTGCGAGACGTGGAAGACATCATGAACCTTGGAAAGGTGCGGAGGAAGTTCCAACTGGTAGGCAACTTCTCCTTGTTTAGCAAGAATGCGAAAAGGACCAATGTAACGAGGAGCCAACTTGCCCTTGATACCGAATCGATGGGTACCCTTCAAAGGTGTAACCCGAAGGTAAGCCTTCTCGTCAACTTCAAAGGTCATAGCCTTATGATGACGATCATATTGGCTCTTTTGACGAGACTGGGCTGTTTTCAACTTTTCACGAATAATGCGAACCTGCTCTTCTGCATCCTGGATCATATCCGGGCCAAAGAGTTGCCTCTCTCCGGTTTCTGACCAATTAAGAGGTGTTCGACATCTTCGTCCATAGAGAACTTCAAAAGGAGCTTTGCCCAAGCTTGATTTATAACTATTGTTATAAGCAAATTCAGCGAATGGAAGGCACTTCTCCCAATTCATACCGAATGATATAACACAAGATCGGAGCATATCTTCTAGGATTTGATACACTCTTTCTACTTGACCACTTGATTGAGGATGGAAAGCAGTGCTAAAAGATAAGTGAGTCCCCATGGCATTCTGAAAACTTTCCCAGAAGCGAGAAGTAAAGATACTCCCACAGTCTGAGTTAATCTCCAGGGGAACACCATGAAGAGACACTATTCGAGAGATACGTAACTCTGCTAGCTGGCTAGCTGTTATACTCTCACGAACTAGAAGAAAATGAGCTACTTTGGAGAGACGGTCAATGACCACAAAGATAGCATTATTTCCTTTCTTGGTCTTGGGAAATCCGGTAATGAAATCCATACTAACTTTATCCCATTTCCATTTAGGAATAGCTAAAGGTTGAAGGGTGCCAGCAGGCCTTTGATGTTCTGCCTTCACTCGACGACAAACGTCGCAGTTAGCAATGAACTCAGCAATTTCTCTCTTCATCCTGGTCCACCAGAACCTCTGGCGTAGGTCCTGATACATATTAGTACTACCGGGATGAATGGTGAGAAGAGAATCATGGGCCTCCTTAAGGATCAATTGCCGCAGACGTTTGCTCTTAGGAACTACTAAACGGTTCTGAAAGAACACAACACCTTTCTCATTGATGGAGAAATCCCTAGCGTTACCGCTAGCAATATTCTCCTTGATCCGGGATATACCCTTATCATAAGCCTGCACGGCTATGATCTGATCCCTAAGAGTAGGCTTCGCCACCAGGGTAGAAAGGAATCCTTGAGGAACGATATGGAGATTTAACTTCCGAAATTCCTCATAGAGATGTGGTTGACCTTGTTGTAGCATCAAATTGTTACAATAAGATTTACGACTTAGTGCATCAGCCATAACATTGGCCTTCCCCGGGGTGTAAGTTATCCCTAAGTCGTAATCCGAGATCAACTCAAACCACCGTATTTGCCTGAGATTCAAATCCGGCTGGGTGAAGATATATTTCAGACTTTGGTGATCAGTGAAAATTTCACAACGATTACCCATAAGGTAATGTCGCCAGGTTTTTAGTGCATGGACTACAGCTGCAAGCTCAAGGTCATGTGTGGGATAGTTATCCTCATGTGGACGCAACTGTCGAGATGCGTACGCAATCACATGACGATCTTGCATGAGAATGCAACCTAATCCTTGTCGCGAGGCGCCGCAATAGATAACAAGGTCCTTAGAAAAATCTGGTGGTAGCAACACAGGTGCGGAAGTCAGGCGTCTTTTCAATTCCTGAAAACTATGCTCACACTGTGGTGTCCACTCGAACTTTTTATCCTTCTTGAGGAGTTCAGTTAGAGGCTTTGCAACCTTGGGGAAATTCTCGACAAAGCGGCGACAATAGCTCGCTAGACCAAGAAAACTCCTAACTTGCTTAACCGATTCAGGTTGAGTCCAATGAAGGACGGCTTGAACTCTCTCGGGATTGACAACAATAACCTTACCAGAGATTACGTGACCTAGATAGGTCACTTCTGGTAACCAAATTCACATTTTGAAAACTTGGCATAAAGGCGATGCTCTCGAAGTTTCATCAATACCAGCCTTAGATGCTCGGCATGTTCTCGTTCGTTCTTCGAGTAGATGAGAATATCATCGAGGGATACCACTACGAATTTATCCAAATACTCCATGAAGATTGAATTCATCAGACGAGAGAAAGTGGCTGGGGCATTGGTTAAACCGTAGGACATGACGGTGTACTCGTATTGGCCATAACGAGTAACAAAAGCCGTTTTTGGAATGTTCCCGTTCTTGATCTTGATTTGATGGTATCCCAACCTCAAACCCATTTTGGAGAAGACTGAGGATCCAGCGAGCTGATCGTATAGACCGTTGATCCTGGGGGGCGGATACTTGTTCTTTATGGTGACCAGATTAACTGGTCGGTAATCTACAACCATCCGATCCGTTCCGTCTTTCTTCTTGATGAATACGACGGGGCAAGCCCAAGGAGAAGAGCTAGGACGAATGAAACCTTTATTCAAGGCCTCATCTAGTTGCTTCTTAAGTTCGGCTAGCTCCAAGGGTGCCATATTATATGGTCTTCTGGCTATTGGAACAGTTCCCCGAACAAGATCTATCACGAACTCTACATCTCTGTCAGGTGGAATTCCTGGCAGTTCCTCTAGAAAAACATCCGGGAAGTCACGGACTACCGGAATGTCTTCAAGTTCCGGAAGAGGGTTGGCATTGAGGGAATAGAGTTGGCATTTGGCAACTCGAGTAGAGACATTGATTATCTCACCCGAGGGATGGGTAAGCTGAACATTTCTAGTATGAGTATCAATCTTGGCATAATGAGCTGACATCCAGTCCATGCCCAAGATGATATTAATATCCGAAGATTTCAGGGCTATCAATGAGGCTAGAAAAACTAGCCTGTCTACTAGAATTTCATTGTCATAGGTTATCCTAGAGGTTTGCCACTTACTACCAGGAGTTTGAACAACCATTGGAATTGGCATATCACAAAAAGACATGTTATGCAACTGTGCATAACTTTCTGAAATGAAGGAATGAGAAGACCCAGTGTCAAAGAGAACAGACGCTGGGTGATGATTAACAAGAAGCGTACCCAGTATGACGTCGGGATCCTCCATAGCTTCTTCTGCTGAGACATAGTTCACACGGCCACGTGCAGGATTTGGCTTCACATAGTAAGCCTTGCCCGACTTGCCTTGCCCGACGGACTTACCGGGTTGCTTGGCACCCACATTCTGTGGACACTCACGGGAATAGTGCCCTGGTTCTCCACACTTGTAGCATATCACTTGGTTCGCACGTGGTGCAGCATTGCTAGCTGGACCACCATAAGTTTTTGCTAGAGGGTTGGTCTGATTCGTCTGAGGCGCCACGTAGGATGGCCTCGGAGTGTATCTTGGCGGCAGAGAACTGTTTGGAACCCACAGCCTGCGTTTTGGAAACGCGGAGCCAGATGATGAGCCAAAGTCACGGGAGTGCTTCCTTGTGGCTTCAAAGTCGGTATGACCAGTCTCGGCACTGATCGCCTTGTTGACCAGGGCTTGGAAGCTTGCACACTCATGGAGGCGCATATCGCAACGAAGCTCAGGGCTCAGACCCTTACGGAATCTTGCTTGCTTCTTGGCGTCAGTAGACACCTCCTCTGTTGCATAGCGGGCGAGGTTACCGAACTCGCGGCTATAGGAATCCACGGTCAACTTTCCCTGGGTGAATGCACAGAACTCCTCTCTCTTTCTGTCCATCAGACCCTCTGGAATATGGTGCAGACGGAAGGCTGCACTGAAGTCTGCCCATGTGGCTGCTGGATCAGCAGGACGCATAGCTTCAAAGTTCTCCCACCACAGATTGGCGGGTCCTTCCAGGAAATACGCCGCGAAGGTCACCTTGTTGGCCTTAGCAACATGCGCAGAGCGAATCTTGCGTGAGATACTGCACAACCAGTCATCAGCGTCGAGGGGATCGACGGAGTGATGGAACTTTGGAGGGTTCAGCTTCACGAAGTCATTGAGGGACACTGCATCATTCCTAGGCTGACGAGCCGTATTCTGCTCAATATGCTCTAACAGTCGATTGGTCTCCCTTTTGTTCCTCTCTGCCTCAAGCATCACTTCCGCCAGAGAGGGCGGGTGAGGCAGGTCTTCCTGCGATGCTTGACTACCCTCGCCTTGCTCATGAGCAGGGGCACGGTTCAACCTAGTGAACACCATCCTGACAAACAAACTCACAGCTTAGACCAATTTCATTAACAATACTAGTTATGGATTAAGAATGCACTGAACACACGGAATGCGGAAATGAATATCCGAACAACATGGTAACAAGAAACTGCTATATATACACCATGGTTCATACACACCCTTACATAGTTCAGTACAACCTTAACTGAAGAGCAAACTACTGAAATTATGAAACTACTCATCAGAGGCTTACAAGCTTCCTATACATTATTTATCTAGGCCTCCGGGATTAATTTCACATCACAAGCATACTTCACAAGTCACACAGGTCTGTGAGCGTACGGCTACTACCATACTATCCTTCCACTCACAGCTCAGGCATCCGCATAGAACATCTCGTAAAGATTGCCTCCATGACCTGGAAGCTAAACCTGCGGATCAGGAAACACTCTGGCCTGAGATCCCTGGGATCGATAAGGACACGGATGTGGCCTTGGTCCCCTGACTGGTGGTAGTAGGGGTCCCCGAAGAGGGGTGACTGCTCCTATAGCTGGCCAGTTAACGTGGGCCGGAAGATGGGTTCTAACAGGGTTCAGCATCTCCATATCTCCGTACCCTGTCTGGACTACCGGTGCTAGCTGCGTCAAAGCCGTCCACAGACGGGCACGTGTAGCATAAAGCTCCATGCGGAGAGCACGAGCATCCCTCTCTCTGTTCTCTAGCATCTCAGAAGTGGACTACAATAGCGTATACTCCATAGAGGAATCAAAATAAACCCCGCTGAGATATCCCTCTTCACCAGGCTGAGAGGCAGGAACATAGCAGAACTCTGAATTCTGCAGCAGTGCATGTCTCGCCCTCATAATGGTCAGCATTGAATAGGCAGCATCTTGTACTGCCATGTCAACAGTGACTCCCAATCCATAGGACCAATGGATTGGCTCCTCAGCTGCAGGGTAGTCTCGAAATACCCTAACAGTGCAGATATACTGGCTCTGGTTGAAGTCTCGATACTGTTCCTCCACTGTGTACTCTGGGTACCAGCGGTAACCGCACACCGACATCACCCTGACCAACATGGCCGTATGACCCGGCACATCAATGCACCTGGTAAGACAAACCACCTGACGAGAAGGACGGCCAGGCATATGAAAATAGAGAGTAATGCAAAAGCATTAGAGCTCTGAATGCAAAATTGGGCAGCATAACGGCTGTAAATGCTCAAAAACAAATTTTGAGACAACCCAAAATAGAATAGTGTAACCACTCAACTATTAAGTTCAATTCTTTGATCATCAAACTTACTTCCTTTTTCCTAGGGATAAAAGAAACCCAATATAACTCTCGACCCATAGTCTTATAATCTACCGATCAGAAACACGGTCCTAGAAGAAGATGAGTAACCTAGTCCTTAATTCCCGCAGAAAAGGCCAGGATGACCATAATAGAATACTTGAGAAGAGAACAAGAATCTTACGTTCCCTTCCACAAACAATTCCCTTATATATAACTAAAGCAATTCTAGACTCAACTTCGACCAGTTTGGCTTAGTAGTCCTACAGTCAGTCAGGCTCTGATACCAACGCCGTCGGGACCCCGATTCTAAGCCATAGGAATCCAGCCTGTAACACATCGCATCTCTTTGCGGTCTCACGCATGGTTAACCCCACGGCTGCAGCCTTACCTTAGCCGGGACCGTTTGCGCCTTTTGACTCGCGTATGCAATTGTGTCGCTAGCAAACCAATGACAAAGAACCCGGATCGACATGTCTAGTCATAAACCAAAGTGGCAGTTCCGCACAGGGACAGACATACATGACCCAGCAAAGCAGGTGTCAGTCACCAGCGAATGTAGACGAGTCGTAGCAAGCTACAAGGACTCCATTACATTGCGTGACATTTCCCCAAAAGGGGACAGACACATCAGCTCAGAAGCACACATGCCGGTCGACCAATGTGTCCGGAGCAGTAGCGAGCTACCATGGCTCGTTGGATCACAAAGGGGCATTTCCCTGTAAAGAATGCTACTAAAGTCTACGGCTAGGTAATCGAACCCCATACATATCAAGTACGACACACGTACGCATGGCATACTGATATGTATAGATACATCGATGGCATCACAACATAACCATAAACATACATTCTTTATTTAAGAGGCTCGGAAGAGCCACACACATACTATTACATAGTAAGGGTCTCACGACCCATCATAGCAGTCATTCAGTTACAAGCCAGCGGAAGTGATTAAACTGTCTGAGTACAAACAGGTGAAACTAGAAGGCACATGGCCTGACTATACTACAGACCCAACCTAGGGCCAGATCGTAGCTGGGACACCAGCTACTCGTCGTCGTTGATGTCTAGGAAGAACCCTCCATTAGGGTCATTAACAACCTCTGCAACAATTATTAAGCAAACATGAGTACGGAGGTACTCAGCAAGACTTTAGGATAACTATCTACTCATGCAATGTATCAATAAGGAATTGTGGGGTTTCATGCGGAAAGCCAGCATTTGACTCGTGGCTAGACAACTTGCATTTTTAAATAATTTTTGACAACTTGATTTCTCGCACACGAGTCCACTAACACCACAACAATACTCTATCGTGGAATCATTCCGTCTCCATACGAAAATGCCGTCCACGACACTCACGCTTATCTTGACAATTTTATGAGTAGCCATTTAAGTTATCTATGAACAACATATGTCTCCAAGTAGTCCATATCCGCGGACGCGGCTATTCGAATTGTTCATAACCCTGCAGGGGTGTACTTCTTCACACACGCTCTCGCCACTTATCGCCATGTGCACGTCATGCACCTCGGCAACCTTCAAGCGGAAGCCCAGCGAGGGAGTCGGCCACGACCGTTAACCACGCTAATACTTAGTCCAAGTCTATCGCCTATCTGAGGGTAACCCGCACGGAAGTCCGGCCGAGGTTTCCTCCACGGCCTCAAACGATGTGCGCAGGGTTCCCAAGCCCACCATCCGGGTGCCACTTGGTACACCGTGCCACTGCCTACCGCATCACAACCCACCTCTCAGGTAAGCACTATGCATGGCCTCTAGCATGACTATAAACACCAGAACTACTTGCAACTCCTGGACCGAGCACTAAGCAATTAATAAGTCGAGAGGGTCAATTAAGTATCCCAACGTGTGGTAGTATCTAGTCTTGGATTACATACACGGAACTCAGTTCCTAAGGACGGTTCCAATGAAACAACCCGCCATGTACTCCTACATAGCCTTTCACCGGTACCTTTACCAAATAAGGTTCAACACACCACCTTTACTTATTGAACACATTCTCACAGTTCTGTTCATCTCCCAGATGACAGACCATACACAACTGTAAGCATAGCATGCATAGCAGGATAAGGCACATCATGGCTCAAGGAACTACCAGGTATGCTAGGTTGCAAGGTTCAGCTATTTACTGTGACAAGGACAGGTCATGCAAAGGAAGTGGGTTCAACTAACGTGGCAAAAGCATTTGAAGCATTTCATCCTAATGCAATAAATAAGTGCATGAGCGAGAACATGGGATTTATCGGGATGATCAAAATGGGTGCTTGCCTTGTTGCTCAGAGGAGGGACAATATCCGTTAGTCGGATATTCGGTGTAATCCGGAGGAGCGGAGCCTACCGAAAGGAATGACAACAATCAATAACAAACATATGCAACAAGATGATGCATGAGCATGGCATGAGGATGCAAGGTGGTATACTATTATACTTAACATATATTAGGTTTGAAGTTGATTTGAATCAAATTCAAATATTACTTCAAACGAGGTATTCTCGAATACCATTTTAATTGATTCGACCTGATGCTCATATCTACTTGTTATTTTACATGCATGGAAATGACATGTTAAGTTGCTGGTTTGTGATTGAACAATGTTGGACCATATCATTTAAGGTGGAATTCAAATGATTTCCAAATTCCATCTCCAAAGTATTTATAAAATTTAACCTATTCGTTATTCTATATGTTTGGGCCCAGTAACATTTTCAAACATGTTTGAAAATGACATATTAAGATTCCTTGGATTTTTCTGATACTTTTTCATATATAAATTATTTTCATTGGAGTTACAGATTGATTTCTATGATTTTTAGAAGTTTTGGCATTTTTCTGGTATTCTTTTAAATCAGAAATCCACTTAATGCGTCATAACTACATCATCATGGCGTCAGTAGGTCAACTAACCTGATCAGGTCAAACCTGACAGGGGGACCCATTGGTCAGCGTCTCAGGAGCTAATCCCGCGTTGACCAGCCCCTAAGTGGGTTTGACTTGGCCTGGGGCCCACTGTCAGTGGCTGCTTAGCGCTAGAACACCGGGGTTAGGCCGGCCACGTCGTTCCCTGCCCGAGTCTGACCGGCGGCGACCAGATCCGCGGCGGAACTTCGCCGGAGACGCGCTAACTCGTGTTGTGGTGCTCGGAAACGGTTGCTGAGAACACTGGGATGATCCCCAGGCTCGGCCTCATCCAGCACTGGCCTCAGGGGGGCTATGGGTGGCCGGAGCAAGCCGGCGACGAGCCGAGGCGGCTGCCGGAGCTCGGGTTCGTTGGTCTAGTGAGTAGGGGGCACGAATCCGAGGGGAAGAAGAGGGGAAATGATCGCAGGTTCGCGGAGGTGAAGCTAGGCTCAGACTGCTCGGGGAGGGGCTGTAGCCGGCGATCCACCTTCGATTTGCCGGCGGCCGAAGGTTGAAGACGATGGCGCTTGGGGCGTTGCAGGGCTCGGGGAGGCTTCGGCTTTTGCAGGGAGAACCAACTCATCGAGGCGGAGCTACTGGACTACTCGGGAGGAAGGTCCTGTGGCTAGGGGCACGGCAGCTCGAGCTTGAGCTCTTGGCAATGGCGGCAGGAGGAGGGAGGAGAGAACGCGAGAGGAGGGGGGAACTGGAGCACGGGAACGGATAGGCACGCGCTTGGGGAGGATAACCCTGCTGTCGCGCTGTCCTGGGAGGCACCGGAGGTCGCCATGGCGAAGCAGGAGGTGGAGGAGCCGCCGTGGTCGATCTCTCCTCTGCCAGAAGGCAGAGGAAGAAGACGACCCTGCCCCTGATGGACTGGGCCTCCTCAGGCGACAGGTAGGGTTTTCCCCCATTTCTTTCTATTTGGTTTCTGTTTTAATTATTGACATTACTTACCATTTATTT
Source organism: Hordeum vulgare subsp. vulgare (assembly GCF_904849725.1). NCBI lineage: Eukaryota > Viridiplantae > Streptophyta > Magnoliopsida > Poales > Poaceae > Hordeum > Hordeum vulgare. The sequence continues at coordinate 421,317,794 of NC_058524.1, forward strand.
TGGCTTCACAAGCCACCTATAAATAGTTTGAAAAATGCTGGGGTGTTAGTTGGAATATTTCCAATCACCCATAAAGCTTTCAGCATTTTTGGAAACTATATACTTTTGAATTCAAATTTAAAACTTGAACCCAGTAGTCTTTTGCATTTATTTAAAATGCCAAATGTATTAATAAAATGGTTTTCTTCATTGCTTATTTGTTTTCAAGAATTATCAGAAAAGTTGAACTTTTCTTGAGGCCATTTTGGGTTCATTGATTTGAATAAGTTTATAATTCCTTTGAATTTGAGAAGTGGCTAGGGTTTTTGAGTTTTCCTTCTCCACTTGCTTTGTTCTTGTTGAAATTTTCTTAGATGCAATGCAAAGAAGATATGAGCACAATGCTAACTTGATTAGGGTTTCACGGATGTGACAACTCACCCCCATTCAAAAGAATCTCGTCCCGAGATTTAGAAGTCGTCGGGAATAACGCAGGATACTCAAGTCAGAGACGATCCTCTCTTTCCCAAGTTGCCTCCTTCTCAGAATGATTTGACCATTGAACTTTAAGAAACTTGAGGTTTCGACGTCGAGTGGTACACTCAGCTTGATCAATAATACGCACGGGGTATTTTCGGTATGAAAGGTTATCTTGGAGATCAAGCGTTTCGTGGTCCACTTCACGGATAGGATCTGAAAAGCAACGCCTGAGTTGCGAGATGTGGAAGACATCATGAACCTTGGAAAGATGTGGAGGAAGTTCCAACTGGTAGGCAACTTCTCCTCGTTTAGCAAGAATGCGAAAAGGACCAATGTAACGAGGAACCAACTTGCCCTTGATACCGAATCGATGGGTACCCTTCAAAGGTGTAACCCGAAGGTAAGCCTTCTCGTCAACTTCAAAGGTCACAGCCTTATGATGACGATCATATTGGCTCTTTTGACGAGACTGGGCTGTTTTCAACTTTTCACGAATAATGCGAACCTGCTCTTCTGCATCGTGGATCATATCCGGGCCAAAGAGTTGCCTCTCTCCGGTTTCTGACCAATTAAGAGGTGTTCGACATCTTCGTCCATAGAGAACTTAAAAAGGAGCTTTGCCCAAGCTTGATTGATAACTATTGTTATAAGCAAATTCGGCGAATGGAAGGCACTTCTCCCAATTCATACCGAACGATATAACACAAGCTCGGAGCATATCTTCTAGGATTTGATTCACTCTTTCTACTTGACCACTTGATTGAGGATGGAAAGCAGTGCTAAAAGATAAGTGAGTCCCCATGGCATTCTAAAAACTTTCCCAGAAGCGAGAAGTAAAGATACTCCCACGGTCTGAGTTAATCTCCAGGGGAACACCATGAAGAGACACTATTCGAGAGATATGTAACTCTGCTAGCTGGCTAGCTGTTATACTCTCACGAACTGGAAGAAAATGAGCTACTTTGGAGAGACGGTCAATGACCACAAAGATAGCATTATTTCCTTTCTTGGTCTTGGGAAATCCGGTAATGAAATCCATACTAACTTTGATGTTTCGGAAAAATTCCATATTAAATGGAGTCCGAACGCGATAAAACTTACGAAGATTTTTTGGAATATATGTGAATTTTGGGAAGAAGAACCAACGTAACACGGTGCTCGAGGGAAGCACAAGCCAACAAGGCGCGCCCAAGGGGGGTTAGAGTGCCTTGATGGCTTCTGGCTCCCGCTTAAGTCAGTTGGCCCCCTACATTTGCCACAAGAAATATATTTTCATGATAAAAATCCCCTCAAAATTTCAGACCAATCGGAGATATGGAGGTCCGAATATTTGAGAAACGGTGATGGGCTAGCAAACAGTAGCTAAAATAGGAGAGAAACAGAGAGAGATCTAGTCTCGGAGGGGCTGATGCCCTCCAGGGTCCATGGAGTCCATGGACTAGAGGGAAACCCTCCTCCCTAGGCCTAGGGAGGAGGCCAAGGAAGAAAAATAAGGAGGGGGTTTCTCTCCCGGTGGCTGCGTAGCGCCGCTGGGGCAACCACCCCGACGACGATGTACACCAACAACTTCACCGCCGTCACCACCAACTCTCTCCCCCTCCTTGCAGGGGTGTAAACCCTCTTCTCCCCGTTGTAATATATACTTACACATGGTGCTTAATGCTACATATTATTATCCAATGATGTGTGACTATCCTATGATGTTTGAGTAGATTTATTTTGTCCTATGGGTTAATTATGATATGATGTTATTGATATGAGTTGTATGTTGATATGATGTTGTCCTAAGGTGCCCTCTGTGAGGCGCACACGTGAGGGAATCCCTCTGGAGGGTTTGCAATATGTTCATGATTCACTTATATTGGGTGGCTAGAGTGACAAAAGCTTACACCCGAGTAAGGGCATTGTTTGCGTATGGGAGTAAAAAAGGACTTGATGTTTAATGCTATGGTTGGTGTCGGCAATGCTAGGCCTACACCTATGGGAATCAACGTGAAAACCTTGTGATTGTAGGGTGGGGAAAGACGACATCAAGAGCAGAGCTAACTATTAACACCCGTCAAGCCTTTTTACCAAGGTTCAGGCCGCTTACATATAAAACCCTACGTCCTGCTTGTGTGGTTGTATTAAGAGGTTTGTTGTTTGTTATAGTGACTGATGATAACCGTCTTCTGGTCAATGTCCAAAGAGTCTAACCCCTTGTGAATGAGCTAAGGGCCTCCTTTTATAGGCAAAGGGGTCACCTACAGTGCTCGGTGGTAGGTTCACGAGAAGTTACAGTGAACCTAGGGCGGTGCTTATCTATCTACCACTGTCAGGTGCATTAAATGCACGTCTTGTCCTTGTCAGCAATTTGGTGGAGAAGACACGTGTCCAGGTGTTTCTACACCTGGGCACTACGCTGGCGCATGCAAAATGCACAGGAACTTGGGGGGCTGTGGCCCTGTAGCGAGGGCAGTCGCCCTCCAATGCCTCGCACTGTCATCCCGGCAAGGGGGGCTTGCCGGGGCCTCGGGTCCTCGTCCCGGCAAGGGAGCTTGCCGGGGGCTTCGGTTGTCATCCCGGCAAGGGAGGTTTGTCGAGTTCTTGTACTTGGTGAGTTCATCAAGCCTACTAAATGGGTGTGGCCTTGGTTATCTTCTCGGCAAGGCAGGCTTGTCGGGGCCTTGGTAATCTCGGGGGGTGCATCTGGTCTGGGTCCTGCCATGACCTGCCATCAGGGTCTCTTTGTGCCCGTGCACAAGTCTGGGGCATGATGACCCACAAGTATAGGGGATCTATCCTAGTCCTTTCGATAAGTAAGAGTGTCGAACCCAACGAGGAGCAGAAGGATCTGACAAGTGGTTTTCAGCAAGCTAATCTGTGCAAGCACTGAAATTATCGGTGACATGTAGTTGTGTGACAAGTTGATTCGTAGCAAGTAGCAAGTAGCAAAAGTAACAACGTGTAGCAAAGTGGCCCAATCCCTTTTGTATCAAGGGACAAGCCTGGACAAACTCTTATAGGAGGTAAAGCGCTCCCGAGGACACATGGGAATTTCTGTCAAGCTAGTTTTCATCAAGTTCATATGATTCGCGTTCGCTACTTTGATAGTTTGATATGTGGGTGGACCGGTGCTTGGGTACTGCCCTTACTTGGACAAGCATCCCACTTATGATTAACCCCTCTCACAAGCATCCGCAACTACAAAAGAAGAATTAAGACAAAGTCTAACCATATCATTAAACTAGTGGATCCAAATCAGCCCCTTACGAAGCAACACATAAACTAGGGTTTAAGCTTCTGTCACTCTAGCAACCCATCATCTACTTACTACTTCCCAATGCCTTCCTCTAGGCCCAAATAATGGTGAAGTGTTATGTAGTCGACGTTCACATAACACCACTAGAGGAAAAACAACATACATCACATCAAAATATCGAACGAATACCAAATTCACATGACTACTTATAGCATGACTTATCCCATGTCCTCAGGAACAAAAGTAACTACTCACAAAGCATAATCATATTCATGACCAGAGAGGTAATGAATAGCATCAAGGATCTGAACATATAATCTTCCACCAAGCAATCCAACTAGCATCAACTACAAAGAGTAATTAACACTACTAGCAACCTTACAAGTGCCAATCGGAGTTGCGAGACGGAGATTGGTTACAAGAGATGAACTAGGGTTTGGAGAGGAGATGGTGCTGATGAAGATGTTGATGGTGATGAGTCCCCTCCGATGAGAGGAGTGTTGGTGATGACGATGGTGATGATTTCCCCCTCTGGGAGGGAAGTTTCCCCGGGAGGATCGTCCTGCCGGAGCTCTAGATTGGTTCTGCTCAAGTTCCGCCTCGTGGCGGCGGCGAATCCTCCGAAAAGCCTCATCCTGATTTTTTTCTGGAACAAAACCCTTCTTCTAGCAAAAGAGGGGAGCCAGAGGGCCAGCTGGGGGCCCACAAGCCCCCTAGGCGCGGCCAGGGGGGAGGCCGCGCCTAGCAGGCTTGTGGCCTCCTGATGGCGCCCTTCTGGTACTTCTTCGGCCTAGTATTTTTTATAAATCCCAAAAACAATCCTCGTTGATTTTCACGGCTTTTGGAGTTGCGCAGAATAGGTATCTCAAACTTGCTCCTTTTTCAGGCCAGAATTCCAGGTGCCGGCATTCTCCCTCTTCATGTAAACCTTGCAAAATAAGAGAGAAAAGGCATTAGTATTGTACCGCGAAGTGTAATAACAGCCCAAAAAGCGATAAATATCGACATGAAAGCATGATGCAAAATGGAAGTATCAGGGCACTAGGGACCCCAGCCTTTAGTGCACCGACAGGAGCCCCCGGGCTTGGGCCACACACGCGTGCCGAGCGTTGTTGGGCCAGGCCCAAAGAGGTGTATGGGCCTTCATGGCTCGATCCGCTGGCGGTTTCTTTTCCCCATGTCGTGCATAGAATGCGTGAAGTGGGAGTTCGTGCATGGAGTGGCCCCTCCGCCTCCTAAAACGCTTCTGCCACGCGCGTGGCATGCGCAGTTATGGATGGACAAGTGACAGACGTGGCCTTGAAAGGTGTAGTAGTGGTTGGGCCCGCCTGTGCAGGCATTGGCGCAGCAGGGCGGTTCTCTGTTCGCCCGTGAGCTCGAGCGATTGGGCGTGAGGGGTGGTGGATTCTGGAGCAAGGGAGGCTAGCCCCCGTGCCCCGTCCTATAAATTGGGAGGGTTTGCGAGGGGTTTTGCTCACCCAACTCCCCCTGAATCTACCAACTCCTCAATCTTGGTCTTCAGAATCTTCTTCTGTCTATAGGTGGCGCTCGCCCCTAACCATGGTTAGGGGACGAGGTCGGCCACCATCGGCCGCCAGGGCGCCGAGGGGATCCCGTTCGGATCATGCCACAGCTTCTGGGGGTGCCACGGCAGAAGATGACCCGAGCGCCCGTGGCGGAGGAAGGGCGATGGGCCGCGGTCGCGGCGGAGGTCGAGGCCGGGGGAGGCAGAGCGCTACTCCAACGCCTCTGCCATCCTCGGGGCTTGCTGCTATGGCGGCCCTCCATGTTGCTTTAGGGGCACCCATGTGTGCTGCCCGGCTGCTGCGAAGAGAACCTAAGCAACGCCGGCTGTCCTGCCTCGAGCGATAGCGACGAGGAGGACAATCGGCGGTGGTGAGGTCCGCGTTGGGTTAGGGCCACGGGGTGTCAAACTGGATGCCGACTCCCCGGGCCCCAACTGGACGTAGATCGCATCGCCGCAGCTAGCTCACGCCTCGCCCCCTCCCGACGGAGGCGTCTTGCCGGAGCTGGCGTCGGTGCCTCGTGTTCGAGGAGGAGGCACCTCTGCCAGCACTGACTTCTCCTTGTCATCTGCTTGGGCCACCTGACCGGAGCGGGTATTGGCTCCCCAGCTCCAGGAGGAGGTGGTCCCGCGGGCTCCGGATCCTTTGACCCTTCCTGTGCCCCGCCCTCTACACCTCGGCCATAGGGGGGCCAGGTGATGCTCGTCGGGGGTGGTCCCGTCCTTGTTGGCACAGTGTTGGCCCTGGGGAGCCAGCCCTGGTCGCGCCGCGGGCTCTGCCTTTTTGTCTTCTTGAACTTCTCTCCTCCGCATAGGTCGATCCTCGTCAAAAGACAAAGTCTTTAGGTTAGAATAACGACACTTTGTAAGCAAAGCCAAATGTATCCATTCAAATGAATGAAAAGACTGTTTTCCCCTTTTCCGATTCCGTTCCTTGTATGATTCTCCTTTGCATAATCTGGGATCTTGCCGGCAACTACCGGCAAGGCTTCTTGCCGCGCTCAGTGCAACCATGGAAATCTCCAAGCGCAGCTTGAGAAAAAATCGGGTGCTACGTAGCCGCTTGCTCTGTTGATCAGGTTCGCAACTGTTTGAAGGCGCTCTGTGGGCATTCAGGTTTTTTGAACGAGTTCGAAACAAAGACAAGGTGCACTGTTCTTTGGGAAGGTCCCAGTATGCGCAAACTCCACACACAAAGATTGGAAACTTTCAAAGGGGGAGAAAATAATCTATCTACTTCAGATCTGAATCTTAAACTTAAAAACTTATCTACTCACGTTGTGGTCGCATGGCGTTTGAGTCTTTCGCCAGGGTGTCGGAGCCCTCGGCAAGCAGGGAATCACCACTCTTGGCGGCTTTTTCCTCCAGCAAAGTCTTCTTGCCGACTGTCCGCGACCGTCGTTTGGAGGAAAAGCCGGCCAGGGTGTAACCCCTTTGTTTTTCTCTTGCTAGCTTGTGCTTGCGGAGCCCCCGAGCGCGTCTTTGGGCGATGATGCGACGCTCTCAGGGGTGCAACACTCGCACTGCAGTGCGTGCTGGGGCTTCGGGACCGTGTGGCGCATCCTCAACAACTATGCATCGCTCCGCAGAGGTGCATCCGCCGGAGTATGCGCCGGGGCCTCTGTGAAGTGCCCAGGCACGCCCTCAACAACTGCGCGTCGGCCCCGAGCAACGCATCGGCCTGGCGGCGCTGCTCTTGGAGCCTCTGCCTGCCTGCCCCGTGCGCGCGTGTAGCAACGCGCTCGTGCATGCCTTGGGAAGCCGTAGCCGAACAGAGCGTCTGCCGCGGTACCCCGTTTCCGGGGGAACGCGGCATAGGGCCCAAACTTCGATGGATCTGGTGCCGAATTTGCTCTGATTTACGCACAACTCCGCACCCCCTACCTGGTGCGCCGAAGATGTCAGTGATGCTAGGTCGACACCTATGGGAATCAATGTGAAACCCTTGTGGTCGTAGGGCGGGGAAAGACGACGTCAAGAGCATTGAAAACGGTCAACACCCGGCAATCCTTTTTACCCAGGTCCGGGCCACTTACACGTAAAACCCTATGTCCTGCTTGTCTGGTTCTATTAGATATTTTGTTGTTTGTTACAGTGACTGATGATAACCGTCTTCTGGTCAATGTCCAAAGAGTCTAACCCCTTGTGAACGAGCTAAGGGCCTCCTTTTATAGGCAAAGGGGTCACCGAGAGTTCTCGGTGGTAGGTTCATGAGAAGTTACAGTGAACCTAGGGTGGTGCTTATCCATCTACCCGCGTCAGGTGCATTAAATTCACGTCTTGTCCTTGTCAGCAATGTGCTGTTGAATACACGTGTCCAGGTGTTTCGACACCTGGGCACTTCAATGCCACATTCGGAGTGCGCTGGAACTTGGGGGGGTGGTGGCACTGTAGCCAGGGCGGTCGCCCTCCAATGCCTGGCCCTGTCATCCCAGCAAGGGAGGCTTGCCGGGGCCTCGGGTCCTCGTCCCGGCAAGGGAGCTTGCCGGGGGCTTCGATTGTCATCCCGGCAAGGGAGGCTTGCCGAGGTCTTGTACTTGGTGAGTTCATCACGCCCACTAAATGGGTGTGGCCTTGGTTATCTTCCCGGCAAGGCAGGCTTCATGGGGCCTTGGTAATCTCGGGGGTGCATCTGGTCTGGGTCCTGCCATGCCCTACCGTCAGGGGCTCTTTGCGCCCGTGCGCAAGTCTGGGGCACTAGGGGCCCGAGTCTTTAGTGCACCGACAGTTGGGTTTACCGTAATGATTTCTAGTACTTGTGTATGCGTGCTAGAGATACAATTATAAGTGCATGTGATCCAAGTATGGAAAGTGTGTTAGCATATGACTCTCCCTCATTGCATATGACAAGTATCTATCATGTGATATTCAATTGCCTATGGAGAATATTTTTCTTGCATTACAAAAAGCTTTCTAATAAACAACTAACTAAATTAATATTTATCTAAAAGAGTACCTAACTTTTATTTTCCTATTCTTTATTATCTTGCAAAACTATCTATTACACCTACTAAGTACTTCTAGTTTTATTCCCGCAAAGTAGTTGTTCTAGTTATAGTAAGCATTAGCATGCGCCGAGTTGTATCAGTGGTCAATAAAACTTGAGAGAATAGTAATTATACCTTTAGCTCCTCGTTGGGTTTGACACTCTTACTTATCAAAAAAGGCTACAAACGACCCCCTATACGTGTGGGTTATCAACAATCATAACATGCTTTACCGGTTTTCGTATAGGTGATCTATACATTGTCGACTTCACTAAAAGAAACCAACCTCATACTTGTCTCATTGCAAAATCATCTAAAGGTTGACTATGATGTAGAATGCTAGGACATGTTGGTATGCGTAATCTAGAAAAGCTCATCAAAGGTGATCATATACTTGGTGTTAAAGATGTTATGTTTGATAAAGATAGACTTTGTACTGCTTGTCAAGCAGGAAAACAAGTGGGAGGATGTCATCTTGTAAAGAACATCATGACCACTAGGAGACCACTCAAGTTGCTTCAAATGGATGTCTTTGGTCCCAATTCTTACAAGTGGCTCCGTGAAAATTCCCTTGGTCTAGTTATAGTTGATGATTTTTCCAAATTTACGTGGGTATGTTTTCTTGATGACAAGTTGTAGGTACAAAAGATCTTCAAAAACTTTAATTGCAAAGCCCAAAATCAATTTGAAGTGAAGATCAAGAAAGTTTAGAACGACAACGAATCAGAGTTCAAGAACACTAATGTGGCTACTTTTCTTGACGAAGAAGGTATCTCACATGAGTTCTTGGCTACGTACACACCTCAAAAAATGGAGTTGTTTAGAGGAAGAATCAAATTCTCATAGAGATGGCTAGAACGATGCCGGACGAATACAAGACGCCAAGACACTTTTGGGTGGAAGCCGTGGAAACAGCTTGTCATGCTACAAACTGACTCTACATACACAAGCTTCTCGGTAAAATGATATAAGAGCTACTCACCTATAAGAAATCCCAAAGTTGGATACTTTCGAGTATTCGGCTCAAAGTGCTACATTCTTAATAAGCATCATCATTCTAAATTTTCTCCTAGATCTCATGAAGGTTTCCTACTTGGTTACAGATCAAACTCTCACACTTACAATGTCTACAACAACTTCACTCTAAAAGTTGAACATACGGTAGATGTGAAGCTGTATGAGACTAGTGGTTTGCAAGTCGAACAATTGCCAAATGATGTAGGAGATAAGAAACCTTTGGATGTCATTCAAGACTTAGCCAACAACAAGATTCGTCCCATGGAGGGGAAGGAAATTACTTCATCAACACAAGTGGAAGCTCCTACTTCGTGCCAATGCAAACCAAAAAATGACATGGAGGCTTCTAGCGGTACACGTCAAGATGAAGAGGAAGAAGAATTACATCAAGATGATCCACCTCAACCTTCTTCATCACCCCACAAGGAAAAGACACCTTCAACAACATCGAATAAGATTATGAGGAGGATTAAGCACCACCATCCAACAAGAAAAAACTACCACGGATTCAATCAAGAGTGAACAAGTGTCATCCTGTAGAACAAATTCTCGGCGACATACAAACCGGGAGAATCACTTGCTCTAAAACTCGTTTATCTAACATTTGTGAGAATTAATCATTTATCTCTAGTATTGAGCCTATGAAGGTAGAGGAAGCATTTTAAGACCCGGATTGGGTGAATGCCATGCACGAAGGGCTACACAACTTTGAGAGGAATGAAGTGTGGACACTAGTGGAGAAGCCCAAGGATGAGCACAACGTCATTAGAACAAAATGGGTGTTTCAAAACAAGCAAGATGAACATGGTCAATTTTTATGCAACAAGGCACGTCTCGCAGCTCAAGGTTACACTCAAGTCAAAGGTATGGACTATGGTGAGACTTATACCCCCGTTGCTAGACTTGAGGCCATATGCATACTTCTTGCTTATGCCAATCACAGTGATATTACTCTTTACCAAATGGATATCAAAAGTGCTTTTCTAAATAGTGAAATTGAGGAGGAAGTTTATGTTAAGCAACCTCCCTGCTTTGTGAACCCTAAGAAACCTAATCATGTTTATAAACTTCGTAAAGATCTATATGGCCTTAAACAAGCCCCTTGAGCTTGGTACAAATGCTTAACAAAGTTTCTCATTGAAAAGGGTTTTGAGATTGGTAAAATTGGCGCAACCTTGTTCACCAAAAGAGTTAATGGTGAATTACTTGTTTCCCAAATTTATGTGGATGATATTATCTTTGGGTCTACTAACCCACATTTTAGTGATAAATTTGTAAGGTTGATGTCTCAGAAATATGAGACTTCCATGATGAGTGAGCTGAAATTATTCCTCGGTTTGCAAATCAAGCAAACAAAAGAAGGTACATTTATCTATCAAACAAAGTACACCAAGGACTTGTTCAAGAAGTTCAACATGCAAGAGTGTAAATGTATGAAAAACCCCATCCTATTAGTGGGCATGTTGACATCACAAAGGAGGACAAACCGGTTGATCAAAAAGTTTATCGATCAATGATCGGTTCATAGCTATATCTATGTGCCTCCCGTCCTGATATCATGCTAAGTGTGTGCATGTGTGCCCGATATCAAGCGGCACCCAAAGAGTGTCATCTTAAGTCCGTGAAAACAATTATGAGATACAATCATACATACACCAATTTTTGGCATTTGGTATCCCAATGGATCTTGTTTCAATCTTATGGGCTATTCCGACTCATACTATTTCAGAGATAAGATTCATAGAAAATCTACGTCGGGTACTTGTTAGTTTCTTGGGACATCCCTTGTGTCTTGATCATTGATGACCCACAAGTATAGGGGATCAATAATAGTCCTTTCGATATGTAAGAGTGTCGAACCCAACGAGGAGCAGAAGGAAATGACAGGCGGTTTTCAGCAAGGTATTCTGTGCAAGTGATGTAAGTAACAGTGATAGATAGTTTTGTAGCAAGATAATTTGTAACAAGTGACAAGTAACAATAGTATCAAAGGTGCAACAAGGTACCCGAGTCCCTTTTGTAGCGAAGGACGGGCCTGAAAGTACTCTTATATTAAGCAAGCGCTCCCGAGGACACATGGGAATTTCTATCTAGTCATGTTCATTATATTGAGTTGATTCGTGTTTGCTACTTTGATAATTTGTTATGTGGGTGGAACAGTGCTAAGGTGTTGTTCTTACTTGAAAAACAACCAACTTATGATGACCCTCTCTCGCAAGCATCCACAAATACGAAAGAATAATTAAGATAAATCTAACCATAACATTAAACGTGCGGATCCAAATCAGCCCCTCATGAACAAACGAACAAACTAGGGTTTAAGCTCTCGCAACCATCATCTACTTCTTACTCCACCATGACTTCCCTTAGGTCCGTAAACTGGTGAAGTGTCATGTAGACGACATTCACATGAAACCACTAAGAGAAGTAACAATAGACATATCATCAAAATATCGAACGAATACCAACTTTATATGATTACTTATAACAAGACTTCTCCCATGTCCTCACGAACAATAGTTACTACTCACACCTCATCAACATGTTCAAGATAAAAGGTGTAATAATAATAATTAAGGATCTAAACATAATATCTTCCACCAAGTAATCTGTCGGTGAAGGACCGACACCTATGGGGGCCTCAACGGTCCCCTTTTTGCTGGTTTAGCGGGGAGAGGGGTCACAACAAGAGCAGAACCAATAGTCAGGGCCCGACAAGATCTTTTTACCCAGGTTCAGGCCGTGCGGTGCGTAAAACCCTACTCCTGCATGCGTTTAGTTATTCGTTTTGGGTTACTATAGATCTGTCCCTTTTTACAGCCTTTCGATTTGCCAAAAAGCCAAAAAGCCACTACTACCGAGCCTGGGGCCTCCTTTTATAGGCAAAGGGGTCACCAGAGTGTCTTAGTGGGTGAACGATGGGTTCACGGGTGAAACAGCGCCGACCGATAGTTACAGTGCTACTGCCTTGTCAGAGGTGCAATAAATGCTTCGATAGACTTCCCTCACCTCGTTAGGGGGGTTGGACACGTACCCACACGTGGCAACTCCGGGGAGTTGCGCTGGCGTGCGGGCGGATGCGTGGCGCATGCATCGTCGGTGGTGTGCTCGTCGGTGGAGGCGTTCGCAGGTCACGAGGGTGCCCTGGGCCCGCGCCTCTCCTCGGCCTTTCTCTTCCTTCCCAACAGGGTTACCTTGCCACGGATCTTCCTGTTCCTCTCGGCAGGGAGGTGATGGCCTACCGAGGCCTTGTCAGCCTTCCCAGCAAGGGTGGCTTGCTGGGGCTCAGTTCTTCTTCCTCGGCGGGAGGGAACACCTGCCGGGGTCTCTTCATCCTTCCCAACAAGCGAGTGCTTGCCGGCGCTTGCAATCTGCACTTGGTGGTTTCTGAGTCTTGCTTCCGCCCTAAGCCCCAGCGACGTGCCTTGCCGCTGCGGAGGGGCTGCCAGTGTCCGCGCACAAGTCTGGGGCACTCGAGACCCCGGTCTCTAGTGCACCGACAGGAGCCCCCGGGCCTGGGCCACACACGCACGCGAGGCATTGTTGGGCTAGGCCCAAAGCGGTGCGCGGACTCGCTGGCACCGGGCTCATCGGAATCGAGCCATTACTGGCTTTCTTTGCCCACATCGCGCATTGAACGCACGAAGTGGGAGGGTGTGCGGAGCGTGCACGGTGGCCGAGGCAGCCGCGTGCGCGTGGATCCGTTAGTTGGGCAACTAAGGGCCGACCGGTGTTCCCCATAAATGAAAAGAACAAGGGGCGCGATTGCTTCCTTACTTTCCTATTCCTCGCATCTCGCCGCCGTTGTCGTCTTCTTCCTCGAGACCGAGCCTCTGTTCCCCCCTTCTCCTTCCCGAAACTGCTTCCCCCAGCAGCCGCCCCTCCCGCCGTCGACATGCCGCCGAAGGCGAGCAGAGCCAAGAAGGGGAAGCCAGCCAACACAGAGAAGGAGATGGCGAAGAAGCGGCAGGAGCTTGCGTTCTTCCCCCCGGGGATTGAGGCGTGCGCCTTGTCGGACCGTTACCGTTTCATGTGAGTGGTGAAGACGGCGGCGCATCCGGCCACCAGCGTGAACGCCGGTGAATCGGTCCACGAACCGGATAAGTACCCGTTCTTCGCCGATTACTTCTATTGCGGGTTGTGTCCACATATCTTGGAGTAATTAGTTGATATCATGCAGACCTACGGCTTTTGGCTTCTAGATTTCACGTCGAATGCCATGATGTGCATGTCGATATTTGCACATCTCTGCGAGAACTTCGTCGGCATCGTCCTCAACACCGCCCTCTTCCGCCACTACTTGATCCCCCGAATCCAAAGAGGGGATGCCCTTTCTGTCTCCATCACCTGGATTCTGCGGACCGGGTTCAAGGAGGCATATTTGGAAGGGACTCTTCGGGAGAAGTGGGAGGAATGGCGAGGGAAGTGGTGTTGGATTCAATAAAAGGGGTTTTTGCCCTTCTGCGAGCCTAGAACCGCCAAGATTGAGGTCCGGGGCGATGACTGGAGCAGCCTCGACCCAGACGATGAGAAATTGGCCATCCCGTCAGCACGATCCTGCGCCCGAGGGCCGCAGGAATGACGATGGAAATGGTGGCCTCCTATTTCATACGAATGTGGATGGCCCCCCTTCAGCACAGAGGGGGGTGGCTGGCGTCGGCATACTCGAACGCGGCAGACATAATGCGGGTGCGGCCGGGGTTGTACAGCAACCTGACCGTCGTGCAGCACGCCTTCGTCTGTGGAAAGCTGTTCAAGTTCGACCCCAAGCTCCGGCTTCCGGCGGGCGTTATTCCCCTGTTCATCAGCTTGGCCTTGGGCGCGCTCAGAGAAATAATGCCAGAGTGCAACGCCCATGGCGTCCTTCCGACCTGGGTTTAGACGTCGGACGAGGTCGTCTTGTCCTTTTTCGACCGCCTGTCGGAGAAGGTTGCCAGGGTGGAGGAGGTCGTGCTCATCCTCCCCACCACCAAAGGGGAGGTGGCATACATAGCCAGCCGGCTTCAGGAGAGGGCCCTCACTGAGGCGGCGGGGAAGGTCGGGTCCTTCAGTGAAGAATAATACGACAAGGAGTTGATGGCGGCGGTGGATGCGCTTGTCGGGGAAGCTGACAGCTCCTCTACCCAGGGCCCCTCCGTTGTCCATGTGCCTGAAGAGGCGAAGGAGGAGGAGGAAGAGGCCGAGGAGCCTCTGGTGCACCAAAATCCCAGACGGGTCCTTCGACGCGCCGACACTGGGCTCCCGGTGCGGCAAGCTCTAGTCTCCGTCCCTGCCAGACGCTTAAGAAGCGCGTCGCCTTCTGCCAGCGGCGAGGAGGATCTGAACTTCGACTTCTCGACCTTCATCTCAGAGGAGGAAGAAGAGTACGCATTCGTGCCCTCACTCTTCCATTCTTGTTATTTCTCATGAGAATTGTCTTGACTTTGGCCTTTGCAGGGAAATGGAGATGCTAGCACAGAGGATGGCCAAGAGGGCAAAGGTGTCGGCGAGCGACAAACCCTCGGCTAGCACCCCTGGGGTGCCGGAGTCGATTTCAATCAGCCCCCAGCAGAGCCCCCAGCATGGGTCTATCATCTGTTTCCCCTTGTCGGGCACCAGGGACTCGGTCTTGACCACTGACATTACTCATCATGTAGGGAAGGCCCGACAGCAGGCGGAATCATCAAAGGCCACGCCAGATGGGGACGACCCCCTTGCTGGGTCCATTCCCGCCAAGGAGGACCCGGTAGGATTGGAGAATGAGGACCTCATGCCGACCACCGACATTGCTGGGAGAGGGCAGCCACCCCGCCCCTGCTGGACGAAGGTAAGTATCCCGTTTGGGGACACCTGCGACTCCCTTCCCTTTATTTTCTTTTTCTTCTGACCTCAGACTATTTCCTCTTCTCTCTTTGTTTGGGTGAGGCAGATGTTGACCTCATGATTGAGGAGATTGCATTGGACGCCGCGGCCGAGGCCGACAAGGTTGCTGTTGAGGAGACCGCGGCGGAGGTGCGGGATCAGACCGCCGAGGACTCGATGCAGGAGAGTGCCAAATAGCCTGAAGGGCATGCCGACAGTTTCTGTGTTGCCGCCAGGGAGGAAGCTGCGCCGGACGCGGGCTCCCCACTCATCGACGAGGGAGCCGGGGGAGACCATCCTTCCTCCTCAGCGGTCCGTCCCCCCGGCGAGCACATCCGTGTAGGCAAGGGGCAATTTATTAGCCCATCGGGGATGACTCGCGTCGGTGAGATCGTGGCGGGAGTGGCCCTTGATGGAGAGGTCTCTACCTCCGACGGGCTCGAAGTCGTTACCGGGCTGGAAGCCGGCGGCAACGTTCTTGGCAAGGGGTGGATTTTGCTGTCCATGAAGGATAACTTGAGCCAGCTCCAAACCCTTCATCGGGCCCGGAAGGAGAAACTGGACTACCGGGCGGCAGTTGTTGAGGCAAGGGAGGAGGCATTCCAGCAGCGCTTTGATCAGGCGCAAGAACAGTTCGTCGAAGCCTTCCAGGAGCTACAGGAGGAGCGCACTCGGTCGAAGACTGAAAGGGAGGAGCTCCTCCTAAAGTCTTACGACATCCAGAAGGAGGAGGAGGAGGCGAGAAGTTTCCACGCCACCGAAGAGGCCCGCCTCAACTCCCTCCGCATCAGCCTTGACGCAACGGAGGAGGACATCGCTGGCCGCGAGAGGGCGCTCGGCGACCACCTTCATGCAAAAGACGAGGAGGTCAAGCGTCTCGTGGTGCAGCGTATCCAAGGGTTGGTCGAGAAGCATAAAGGTGCCCTTGCCGCCTAGGCCTCCGACTTGGCCGAGGAGTTGAAGAAGATGACAGGCAGGGCCGTTGCCGCTGAAGCGACCAAGGAGGAGCTTGTCGTAAGGGCGAGGGAGCTGAAAGCGAACCTCGTTGAGCTCGAGAAGGAGCCCCAGAGCTGAGGACCGAGAGGGAAAAGACCCTCTCTACCCTGACGGAGGCTCAAGCTGCCGCCTAAGATGCTTCCCGCAAGCTCCTCTCTGCCGACGACGTCGTCGCCGCGCTGCAAGGGAAACTGGTCTCTTTGGAGCAAGCTCACCAATACAGTCAAACTCGCAAGGAGGCCCTGGTCATGAAGCTCCAGGGCGAGGCTGACGAGCTCAAGTCCGTTACCGCTGCTCGCGCGGCTTATGCGCGTGACGTCGAGGTGTGGACTGAGCATCTTGTCGACGTGGCCGAAAGGATTGAAGCGCAGATGTCCGCCATGGGCATCCAGGGCTTCGACTCCCTTTCGGACCCGGCGGTGTCACATAGCGCCCGGTTGACCTTGTTCTTCAAAGGCGTGGAGGATAATTTGAAGCAGCGCCAGGACGGTAAATTAGCACGCCTTGCTGAAGAGTTCCGCGAGCTCTGCCGAGGCGTTCTATTGTAGGTGCTCACCAAACTGGCGTATCGGAACCCCAGCATGAGCTTTACCCTTGGGGGCATACCGGATGGCGTGGACCTTGAGGCGCTCGAAGAGCTCGTCATGCCCATCATCAACAGGGTGTACACAGTCAAGAGGGTGCAAGGCTCCCACCGGAATTAACTGCTTCGCGTACCCCTGTCCCCGCGACCTTAAACTTATGGACATGTTTAAACTTAAAATGCGCTTATCAGCGTTTGTAGTATACTCGTTACTTTTCTGGAATGGGTGTGATCTCCTTTCAGCCGCCCTTTCTTTGTATAGTTTATCCTTGTGTTGCGTTTCCGCCGGCATGTCTTGCCGGAGATGCCATGGAAGATAGGCCTTGGCTTCCTTGCCGGGGTCGTCAACACTGGCGAGGTGCCTTGCCGCCTCTGTGTTTTGCCTTCGCACTATCGAGCACGCCTCTCTTCAATGAGGGCGATCATCAGAGGCCGTTGGTTGACAAGCACGCTTCGAGATAGTATTCAGGGCATCCGTGGCTAGGCTCTTCAGCGCACAAGTTTTGCATACAAGAGATTGAAGGCACCGGTAAGGAGCTTACCTTGAACGAGGAGTTTGTTCAAAGTTTATGTCACTTATCACTTGGACTGCGACCCTCCTTTTGACTCCGGGGTCGTTACTGTCCTGTATGATGTATGCCTCCTCCTCTTCTTCCCCCCAGCAAACTTGTGCATGGAGAAAAACTTGTTTTTTGTGGAAAGAAAGAAACGAAAATGGACATAGATATCTTGGTGTTTGTTAGTTTATGCGCTACATCAAACCCTAGATTTTATACATGCGTGATTTAATCATGAGAAATCTAGATGATGCATGATGCTAAACTTTATTTGACTACACTGAGGGTCTTCGCCTGGCTTTGTACAAAGGACTACATGCAACATCGGCAAGACTTTCACAAAAGGTGGTCGCCGGTATACGCGAAGGCCTCTCCCTATGGGTAGAACTTGCGAAGATGTTCGATGTTCCAGGAGTTGCTCACCGGAATTCCATCCTCTGTTTCCAGCCGGACTGCGCCAGGCCTGGTGACTCGCACTACCCGATATGGGCCTTCCCACTTTGGCGTCAACTTGTTTGAGTTCTTGGCCGACTGAACATGCCTAAGTACAAGGTTGCCTTCCTCAAGACTTCGGGCTCGCACCTTGCGGCTGTGGTAGCGACGCAGGGCTTGCTGGTAGCGAGAGGCTCACACAGCTGCCTGAAGATGGCTTTCCTTGACGAGCACGGCGGCGTCTTGGCGCTGTTGCTCTTGCTCGAGCTCATCATAAGCGAGCACCCGAGGCGATCCATAAATGAGTTCTGTGGGAAGAACTGCCTCCGCCCCGTAGACCAGGGAGAAGGGTGTGTGGCCGGTGGCTTGATTTGGTGTCGTCCTCATCGACCAAAGAACCGCCTGCAGCTCATTAATCCAGTTCCTTACATGCTTGCGCAACTTGTCAAAAGTTCTTGTTTTTAGTCCTCGCAGCACTTCAACATTTGCCCTTTCCGCTTGCCCGTTGCTCCTTGGGTGGGCAACAGAAGCAATGCATATTCGGCTTCTGAGATCTTGGGCATACTGCATGAAGGCGCGGCTCATGAATTGGGTGCCGTTGTCCGTGATGATTCTGTTTGGGACACCAAAACGGCAGACTATTCCCTTGAAGAACTTAATGGCTAACTGCGCAGTCACCTTCCTCACTGGCTCCACTTCCGACCACTTTGTGAACTTGTCGATTTCCACGTACAAGTACTCAAAGCCCCAGGCAAGGCGGGGAAAGGGTCCGAGTATATCGAGCCCCCAGACCGAAAATAGCCAGGAGAGAGGGATTGTGTGGAGTGCTTGAGCTGGTTGATGAGGTTTCTTTGAATGGAACTGACATGCTTCACACTTGGTTATTAGTGTCGTTGTATCCTGGAGAGCTATGGGCCAAAAGAAACCTTGCTGGAATGCTTTGCCGGAAAGCGATCTTGACCCTATGTGGGAGCCACATATGCCTCTGTGTATCTCGGCCAACAGCTCCAGGCCTTCGTCTTGGGGGATGCATTTCAATTTCACTCTGTTCGGTCGTCTTCTGTATAGATTGTCATCGATGAACTGATACATGTTGGACTAACGGGCTACTCTTTCTGCTTCTTCCTGCTCCTCGGGCAGGTCCCTAGTCTGAAGGTACTGGATGATTTTTTGTGCCCATGCCGGAGCGCGTCGTTCGACGGCAAGGACCAAAGGCATGTCTTTTGACGGGGTCGTATCTCATACGTCTCCATCGTATCTATTTTTCCGAACTCTTTTCCCCTTGTTTTGGACTCTAATTTGCATGATTTGAATGGAACTAACCCGGACTGACGCTGTTTTCAGCAGAATTGCCATGGTGTTGTTTTTGTGCAGAAATAGAAGTTCTCGGAACGTCTTGAAAAATTACGAAGATTTTGGAGGGCAGATCTGGAGTCCGTTTTGGGCTTCGGACAGGGGAAATTGTCGCCATCGTCATCATCAACCTTTCTCCATCAACAATTCCATGATGCTCGTCTCCATGAGGCAGCTATTCAGGAAAGTGGCTGCAGCGCTCCCGTATAACCCCGATTATGATTTTGGGTTTCGCCAGGACCATCCTTGGGAGTAGACCAAGTTAGGCCAAAAGCCTAAGCTTGGGGGAGTACGTGTTCTCACCGATTTTATATTCTTGCTTATGCTTTCACTTTGTTAGCCGGTGTTCACACTTTGCCACTGTATCATCCATGCTAGTTTATTTTATTTTTCTCGTTTTCTTTTCGTGTGTCTGTCTAGTTTGAGAAAAACCAAAAAGATTTTCTTTTTCTTCTTTTGCTTGTTGGGAGCTTTCCCATGTAGATAGTTTTATTTTTATTTGGTTCAAGGTAGAAGATATTGGTTAGAATGTTTAGTGGCTCTTGCATGCATACCTGTTTAGCTTTCATAGAGCCATATTTCTTTGTCTTCTCCTTTGTGTTTGCCTGCATATTCCAGCTTTAGTCCAATGCACGAGCACACTTATTATTGTTTACATCGTTCGGTAGTGCAAGTGAAAGGCAATAATGGCGATATATGATGAAGTGACTGAGCCTGGAAAAGCTGGTATGAACTCAATCTATTTTGTTTTTGTAAATATGACTAGCTCATAATGTCTGATTCAGCTTTGTTGTGAGAGAAACATGTTTGCAATGACAACTTAGGGATCATAGTTGCTTATGCCATGCTTATTTAGCTAGGATCTTATAATGGTTTGTCTTGGTTGCCAACATGAATGTTGAGATGGCTATGATGTAGTATGATAGGATGGTATCCTCCTTTGAATGTTTCAAGTGGCTTGACTTGGCGCATGTTCACGCATGTAGTTGAAACAAAATCAACATAGCCTCTATGATGTTCATGTTCATGGTGATTTTTGTCCTACTCATGCTTGCACTCAATGTTAGTTACTCTCAATGCATTTTGATGACCGTTGTCGCTCTGTAGTTGGTCGCTTCCCAGTCTTTTGCTAGCCTTCACTTGTACTAAGCGGGAATACTACTTGTGCATCCACCTCCCATAAACCCAAAGTTGTGCCATATGAGTCCACCATACCTACCTATGTGCGGTACCTACCTGCCGTTCCAAGTAAATTTGCATGTGTGATTCTCTAAATCTTCAAGAAATAATCTGTTTTGCATGCCCGAATCGCTCATGTGGTGACACGGGGCTTTTGGTATCTTCCATGCTAGGCGTGTTATCCTCGATATGTGTTTATTCACTATCATTCACGAGAATGGGGCCGGTAATTGGAATTCCCAGTTCCATGCTCAAATCGAAAAGATAATTGCAAACAAAACTCCCCCAGGATTGATGTTGGTTTGGACGGTACCTGAGAATTCGGCTAGCCGTGGAGTGTGATTGATTGGTGGTGGGGTAGTCAAAACTCCCCCAGGATTGATGTTGGTTTGGGAACCGCCTATAGCATGTGTAGCGTGGAAGATATTGAGAACTCTTAGTCATTGCGTTGACAATGAGAGCATGCCACCCAAAATTATTATCTCTGTTTTCAAAGCTTGAGCTGTGGCACCTCTGCAAATCAATGCTTCCCTCTGCGAAGGGCCTGTCTATTTATGTTCCTGTTGAGTCATCCTCCTCTTACAAAAGCACCAATTAAAGAGCACCTCTGTCATTTTTATGCTTTGCTTTTCACTGTGTTGAGTGTGACTATGACTGGATCTTCATTGCCATGAATTACAATGTTTAGGCAGCCCTTGGTCTTTTAAGGTGCTCTGCATTTATGTTTTGTGGTCTCAGAAAGAGCTAGCAAGATACCATCTATTCGTACTGCTTCATGTTGTTTTGATTGAAGTGTTGACACTTGAGGTTTATTATTATTTGCTCGCTAGTTCATTATGCCATTGATATGAGTTTACCGTGAGACCTAGATGTCATCTGCTTATGTGGTTTGCTTGTGATGCTGCTGAAATTCTGGTTGTTAGTTAGACATAGTTGCAACAACAAGATCAAACAAAGTTCGTCAAAGTTTTTCTTTTGTCTCTCTCAATTTGTCAACTGAGTTGCTTAAGGACAAGCAAGGCTTTAAGCTTGGGGGAGTTGATACGTCTCCGTCGTATCTACTTTTCTGAACTCTTTTGCCCTTGTTTTGGACTCTAATTTGCATGATTTGAATGGAACTAACCCGGACTGACGCTGTTTTCAGCCGAATTGCCATGGTGTTGTTTTTGTGCAGAAATAAAAGTTCTCGGAACGTCTTGAAAATTTACGGAGATTTTTTCTGGAATAAAAGAAAAAAACCCGCGCAAAGATCCACGTGAGGGGGTGTGCTAGTGGGCCACAAGCCCACACGGCGCGGCCACCCCTAGGCCACGCCATGTAGGCTTGTGGGGACCACGTGGCACCACCACCCCCAATCTCAGTCCTATATCTTCTGTTTCGCCTGGGGAAAAAATCAGAGAGAAGGTTTCATCGCCTTTTGCGATACGGAGGCGCCGCCACATCCTGTTCTTCATTTGGAGGGCAGATCTGGAGTCCATTTTGGGTCCGGAGAGGGGAAATCGTCGCCGTCGTCATCATCAACCTTTATCCATCAACAATTCCATGATGCTCTTCATTGTTCATGAGTAATCTCATCGTAGGCTTGCTGGACGGTGATGAGTTGGATGAGATCTATCATGCAATCGAGTTAGTTCTTGACGGGGATTGATCCCTAGTATCCACTATGTTCTAGATTGATGTTGCTACTACTTGGCTATGCTTAATGCTTGTCACTAGGGCCCGAGCACCATGATTTCAGATCTGAACCTATAATGTTGTCGCCAATATATGTGTGTTATAGATCCTATCTTGCAAGTTGTAGTCACCTACTATGTGTTATGACCCGACCACCCCGGAGTGACAATAGCCGGAACCACTCCCGGAGATGACCATAGTATGAGGAGTTCATGTATTCACCGCATGTTAATGCGTTGGTCCAGTTCTTTATGAAAAGGAGAACCTTAATATCCCGTAGTTTCCATTAGGACCCCGCTGCCACGGGAGGGATGGACAATATTTGTCATGCAAGTTCTTTTCCCTAAGCACGTATGACTACATACGGAATACATGCCTACATAAGATTGACGAACAGGAGCTAGTTACTTATCTCTCCGTGTTATAGCTGTTACATGATGAATCACATGCGTCACACTCATCCATCACCGATCCACTGCCTACGAGTCTTTTACTACTGGTTCTCGCTACGTTACTTTTCCTAGGCTTCTCCTTTGCTACAAGAGGGATTGAGCCACTTTGCTGTTTTCACTACTGATGTTACTTGCTACTGCTGTCGCTTGTTACTTTGCTGCTGCTGCTACTACTGTTCCTTGCTACTCCGCTGTTAGTTGTTGCAAGACTTTGTTGGCTCTAACATCTCGTCGACGTGCCTTTTTCTGGCGCAATTGTTGGGGATTGTCAAAGCTTTTCTGGTGCCGTTGCTATCAATACTACCTTGCTACTGGTACTTGGCTTGCAGACACTAATCTTTCAAGTGTGGTTGAATTGACAACTCAGCTGCTAATACTTGATAATATCATTTAGCTTCCCCTTGTGAGCGGATCAATAAATTTGGGTTGAATACTCTACCCTCGAAAACTGCTGTGGTCCCATATGCTTGTGGGACATCAAGGCTTTTTCTCGCGCCGTTGTCGGGGAGGCACAACTATATTCTCTGAGTCACTTGGGATTTACGTCTACTGATCACTATGAGGAATCCGAAAGATCCAAGAACTAAAATACTACCTTCCACTATGAGGAGAGGTAAGGAACTGCCATCTAGCACTGCACTTGATTCACCTTCAGTTCTGAGTAAGTTTGCGACTTCGCCTCCTGCTAGAAATCTTGATATGTCGCGTGTGCTTGATGATGCTACTTCTGCTGCCCATGATGCTTATGATGATGCTATGCTTGATACTATGCCTGATGATGCTATGCTTGATACTATGCCTGATGATGCTATGCCTGATACTTCTTTGCCACTAGGTGCATTCCTTGACGCACATATTGCTAGAGTTGCTGCTAGACGTGTTGATACTTCTGAAACTGCTGATACTATTGAAGTAGAACCTGCTACTATGCCTGAATTGCCTATTATGCCTGATACACGCTATGTTATGGAGGGAGAGATAGCTGAGGACTTTCTTGCGTGTAAGGATAGCTATGATGTTGAGAAACTTCTGCGCAAGTGGAAAGAAAAATCTCTGAACGCTAGGATGAAATACAACCCGAAGTTTGCCACTTTGCCTATCTTTGTGACCGATAAGGATTATGAATTCTCTGTCGACCCTGAGTTAATCACTCTGGTCGAATCTGATCCTTTTCATGGTTACGAGTCTGAAACGGTTGTAGCCCATCTTACCAAACTGCACGATATAGCCACCCTATTCACTAGTGAGGAAAAGATCCGCCACTACTATATGCTCAAGCTGTTTCCTTTCTCGCTAAAGGATGATGCTAAAACCTGGTTCACTTCTCTTTCTCCTGGATGTGTGCGTAGCCCCCAGGATATGGTCTACTACTTCTCTAAAAAATATTTCCCTGCCCATAAGAAGCAAGCTGCCTTGCAGGAAATATACAACTTTGCTCAAGCTGAAGAAGAGAGTCTCCCACAAGCTTGGGGAGGCTTATCCAGCTACTGAATGCTTTTCCTGATCACCCTCTTGATAAGAATGAAATACTTGATATCTTCTATAATGGACTTACCGATGCTTCCAAAGACCACTTAGATAGTTGTGCCGGTAGTGTTTTTAGGGAATGAACTGTAGAACAAGCTGAGATTCTGTTGAATAACATCTCGTGCAATAAGAATGCTTGGACTATTCCCGAACCACCTCCTAAGCCAACTCCGAATAAAAGAGGTATTCTATTCCTCAGTCCTGAAGATATGCAAGAAGCCAAGAAATCTATGCGAGAGAAAGGCATTAAATCTGAAGATGTCAAAAATCTACCACCTATCGAAGAGATCCATGGTCTTGATAACCCGATACAGGTAGTAGAAGTAAATTCTCTGCGTAGGTTTGATGAGAGTGATATTCCTTTTGATAAACCTTCTAGCTTATGCATGGATGAATTTGATAACTTTGTTGCCAAACAACAGAGTTTCAATGATTATGTTAGCAGACAATTGGAAAAGAATGCTCGTATGCTTAGTCATTTAAGTGCTTGTGTGGACAGAAATGTCAATGATCTTAAGCTTCTGAGTAAACATGCCTCTATGGTTACTACTCAGGTAGAACAAGTACTTAAAGCTCAGAATGACTT
The DNA here is from genome assembly GCF_904849725.1 of Hordeum vulgare subsp. vulgare. Lineage (NCBI taxonomy): Eukaryota > Viridiplantae > Streptophyta > Magnoliopsida > Poales > Poaceae > Hordeum > Hordeum vulgare. The sequence goes on from NC_058524.1 coordinate 421,342,203, forward strand.
GCTCAATGAGTTGAATGACAATTCTGTCAGAACCGTCACTAGAGGCGGTAGAATGACCCAGGAACCTTTGCATCCTGAGGGTCATCCTAAGAGAATTGAACAAGATTCTCAAGGAGTTAGCACTGATGCACCTAGTCATCCTAGAAAGAAGAAGAAAGATGATAGGAATCTGCATGCTAGCAACCCTGTTGCTGCTACCCCTGAGAGTCCAAACGATGCCTCTATCTCTGATGCTGAAACATAATTTGGTGATGAACATGAGCCTAATGATAATATAAATAGTGATGTTCATGAAGATGCTCAACCTAGCAATGAAAAGGATGTGGAGATTGAACCTAGTGTTGATCTTGATAACCCACAACCTAAGACTAAGAGATACGATAAGAATGACTTCGCTGCTAGGAAGCACGGTAAAGAACGGGAACCTTGGGTTCAGAAACCTATGCCCTTTCCTCCCAAACCATCCAAGAAAAAGGATGATGAGGATTTTGAGCGCTTCGTTGAGATGATCAGACCTGTCTTTCTCCAAATGCGTTTGACAGGTATGCTCAAGATGTCTCTGTATGCTTTGTACATGAAAGATATTGTGACTAATAAGAAAAGGATACCTGAGGTTGAGATCTCCGCCATGCTTGCCAATTACACTTTCAAGGGTGGAACTCCGAAGAAACTAGGTGATCCCGGTGTGCCCATTATACCTTGCACCATTAAAGGAAACTATGTTAGAATTGCGTTGTGCGACCTTAGAGCCGGTGTTAGTGTTATGCCTCTCTCTCTTTATCGTAGACTTGAGCTGGATAAGTTGACACCCACTGAAATCTCTCTGCAAATGGCCGACAAATCAACTGCTTTCCCTATCGGCATTTGCGAGGATGTGCCTGTTGTGGTTGCTAACACCACTATCTTAACAGACTTTGTTATCTTGGATATTCCCGAGGACGATGCCATGGCTGTCATCCTCGGAAGACCCTTTTTAAACACTGCAGGGGCTGTTATAGATTGCAACAAAGGCAATGTCACTTACCATGTCAACGGTAATGAGCATAGGTGCACTTTCCGAAGAAACAATATCGAGTACAATGCATCAATGCTATCGAAAAAACTTCATCGATACTTATTGGGAGCTTTAAATGCCCTTTTCCTCGTGTCAAGATGAAGTATGATTTGCTTGTTGGGGAGATACACAGCCCCATTGAGGTGACCTAGTGACTGTTCGAAAAATTCTCCGTCTTCTTTTGCGATTCGAGAAAGTTTTGTCGAGGGGATTTGATCCACCCCATTGACGGATTTCTTTCGATGACCATGAGATTGATGAATCGAGGAGTCACAAACTTCTATTCTAAGCTTTCACTTTAGGTTGCTTAGAAGAAAAATGATAGATTTAGTTTAGTTTTCTCTGTTTTCTGTCTTAGCATCCGGTAGAAAAATACCCCGAAAATAGAAGTTCTCCGAACGCTGTGAAAATCTAGTATGATTTTTTCTGGAATATTTGAAAAATACTGGGACAAAGAGTTTGTCTGGTAGCCACACCAGTGGGCCACAAGCCCTAGGGGCGCGGGCACCCCCCTGGCCGCGCCACCCAAGCTTGTGGGGCCCACAGGCACCCCCTCCACTCATTCTTGCTCCCATCTCCTTCTCCGACCTCCAGAAAAAATCGTTTCGCAGCTCAAACCCGTGTTCTTGCTCCTCTTGCTGGGATTTTCGATCTCTTTGCTCAAATCACCGTTCTCCGAACTGTTTTGGGGAAATTACTCCTTGGTAAGTGACTCCTCCATTGGTCCAATTAGTTTTTGCTCTAGTGCCTTATACTCCGCGTAGTTTTGCTGCCTTGGTGACCATGTTCTTGAGCTTTGTACGCTAATTTAGCTGGTCCCAAGTAGTTTTAATGCGTAATATGGTCTCTAGGCACTTCTGGGAGTAGTTGCTACAAGTTTAGTTGAACCTTTCTCACCTTTCCTTTGGGTCACTGAAAATTTCAGAAAAGGAAGATGTTCAAGAGAAACTATCATGGTGGTTCCTCAAGCAAGAGAGGTCCCCGTCTTGCGATTCGGGAGCCTGATCCTTACCAACCTAGGGACGCGCAGGTAAAACCATGTGAATGGCCTTCCGATGAATTTATGATTGAGGCAGGTTTCAAAGATGAGTTTGATGCATTTGTTCGCAACGTCGGACTCGAAGAATTCAGCTCCGATAAATGTGAACAGTATGTTGCTCTCCCTGCTTCTTTTGTTCGTAGATTCAAATTTTCAGCTGGCCGTGAGCCATCGGTACTGTTTGATCTCTATGATAAATCGTATACCATGGATTTAGAGGATTTCAGTAGAATTTGCAAAATACCTATTTGGGGTAACCTCAATGATCCTCCTAAATCTTCGGTTAGAGACTTTTGCGCTGGTATTACGGTTGGAGAAACTAGAGACATTACGCAAGCTACCATGGGGAGTATTCATTTTCCTGCCTTGCATTACTTTGCCCTCTTCATACGTAGATGCATTAATGGCAAGATTGAGCATTCTCACCTCTGTGCACCCGACCTTAGTATCCTTAAGAGCGCAGTGACGGGTGACAAAAGCTTTAACATGGGAGCTATTATAGCAAGGAGACTGAATAAGAATCCTATTGATGGGGATTTCTTTGGTGGGATCTATGCCATCCGCATAGCAAATTTTCTTAGAGTACCCATCTACGCAGGAGATCCCCCGCTCCATACAACTTTCCTTGATCACGTCGCTATGACACGCTACGAGTTCCTTGAGAGGGATGATGAATCCCTCCTATACCGATTGATATTTAACCGGCAACGTGTTTTCCATATTACCCTTCCTGCTCCTGCTTTCTTTGACTTTCAGGTAAAACAGAGATATTACATAACCAGAGGAGAGGTAGAGGAGTATGAGAGGGAGGCGACGGTTGCTCGTCTCCATGAGGCAGCTATTCAGGCAGTGGCTGCAGCGCTCCCGTATAACCCCGATTATGATTTTGGGTTTCGCTAGGACCGTCCTTGGGAGTAGACCAAGTTAGGCCAAAAGACAAAGCTTGGGGGAGTACGTGTTCTCACCGATTTTACATTCTTGCTTATGCTTTCACTTTGTTAGCCGGTGTTCACACTTTGCCACTGTATCATCCATGCTAGTTTATTTTCTTTTTCTCGTTTTCTTTTTGTGTGTTTGTCTAGTTTGAGAAAAACCAAAAATATTTTCTTTTTCTTCTTTTGCTTGTTGGGAGCTTTCCCGTGTAGATAGTTTTCTTTTTCTTTGGGTCAAGGTAGTAGATATTGGTTAGAATGTTTAGTGGCTCTGGCATGCATACCTGTTTAGCTTTCATAAAGCCATATTACTTTGTCTTCTCCTTTGTGTTTGCCTGCAGATTCCAGCTTTAGTCCAATGCACGAGCACGCTTATTATTGTTCACGTCGTTCGGTAGTGCAATTGAAAGGCAATAATGACGATATATGATGAAGTGACTGAGCCTGGAAAAGCTGGTATGAACTCAATCTATTTTGTTTTTGTAAATATGACTAGCTCCTCATGTCTGATTCAGCTTTGTTGTGAGAGAAACATGGTTGCAATGACAACTTAGAGATCATAGTTGCTTATGCCATGCTTATTTAGCTAGGAGCTTATAATGGTTTGTCTTGGTTGCCAACATGAATGTTGAGATGACTATGATGTAGTATGATAGGATGGTATCCTCCTTTGAATGTTTCAAGTGGCTTGACTTGGCTCATGTTCACGCATGTAGTTGAAACAAAATCAACATAGCCTCTATGATGTTCATGTTCATGGTGATTTATGTCCTACTCATGCTTGCACTCAATGTTAGTTACTCTCAATGCATTTTGATGACCGTTGTGGCTCTCTAATTGGTCGCTTCCCAGTCTTTTTCTAGCCTTCACTTGTACTAAGCGGGAATACTGCTTGTGCATCCACCTCCCATAAACCAAAAGTTGTGCCATATGAGTCCACCATACCTACCTATGTGCGGTACCTACCTGCCGTTCCAAGTAAATTTGCATGTGCCATTCTCTAAATCTTCAAGAAATAATCTGTTTTGCATGCCCGAATCGCTCATGTGGTGACACGGGGCTTTTGGTATCTTCCATGCTAGGCGTCTTATCCTCGATATGTGTTTATTCACTATCATTCACGAGAATGGGGCCTGTAATTGGAATTCCCAGTTCCATGCTCAAATCGAAAAGATAATTGCAAACAAAAATCCCCGAGGATTGATGTTGGTTTGGACGGTACCCGAGGATTCGGCTAGCCGTGGAGTGTGATTGATTGGTGGTGGGGGAGTCAAAACTTTACTTTTCTGTTTGGGAACCTCCTATAGCATGTGTAGCGTGAAAGATATTGAGAACAATTAGTCATTGCGTTGACAATGAGAGCATGCCACCCAAAATTATTATCTTTGTTTTCAAAGCTTGAGCTCTGGCACCTCTGCAAATCAATGCTTCCCTCTGTGAAGGGCATGTCTATTTATGTTCCTGTTGAGTCATCCTCCTCTTCCAAAAGCACCAATTAGAGAGCACCTCTATCATTTTTATGCTTTGCCTTTCACTGTGTTGAGTGTGACTATGACTGGATCTTCATTGCCATGAATTACAATGTTTAGGCATCCCTTGGTCTTTTAAGATGCTCTGCATTTATGTTTTGCGGTCTCAGAAAGAGCTAGCAAGATACCATCTATTCGTACTGCTTCATGTTGTTTTAATTGAAGTGTTGACACTTGAGGCTTATTATTATTTGCTCGCTAGTTGATTATGCCATTGGTATGAGTTTACGTGAGACCTAGATGTCATCTGCTTATGTGGTTTGCTTGTGATGTTGCTGAAATTCTGGTTGTGAGTTAGACATAGTTGCAACAACAAGATCAAACAGAGTTCGTCAATGTTTTTCTTTTGTCTCTCTTAGTTTGTCAACTGGGTTGCTTGAGGACAAGCAAGGCTTTAAGCTTGGGTAGTTGATACGTCTCCGTCGTATCTACTTTTCTGAACTCTTTTGCCCTTGTTTTGGACTCTAATTTGCATGATTTGAATGGAACTAACCCGGACTGACGATGTTTTCAGTAGAATTGCCATCGTGTTGTTTTTGTGCAAAAATAGAAGTTCTCGGAACGCCTTGAAAATTGACGGAGATTTTTATGGAATAAAAGAAAAATACCTGTGCAAAGATCCACGTGAGGGGGTGTGCCAGTGATCCACAAGCCCACACGGCGCGGCCACCCTCCTAGGCCGCGCCATGCAGGCTTTTGGGGCCCACGTGGCACCATCGCCCCCAATCTCAGTCCTATATCTTCCGTTTCGCCTGGAAAAAAAATCAGAGAGAAGGTTTCATCGCGTTTTGCGATATGGAGGCGCCGCCACATCGTGTTCTTCATCTGGAGGGCAGATCTGGAGTCCGTTTTGGGCTTCGGAGAGGGGAAACCGTCGCCATCGTCATCATCAACCTTTCTCCATCGACAATTCCATGATGCTCTTCATCGTTCGTGAGTAATCTCATCATAGGCTTGCTGGACGGTGATGAGTTGGATGAGATCTATCATGCAATCGAGTTAGTTCTTGACGGGGATTGATCCCTAGTATCCACTATGTTCTAGATTGATGTTGCTACTACTTGGATATGCTTAATGCTTGTCACTAGGGCCCGAGCGCCATGATTTCAGATCTGAACCTATTATGTTGTCACCAATATATGTGTGTTTTAGATCCTATCTTGCAAGTTGTCGTCACCTACTATGTGTTATGACCCGGCAACCCCGGAGTGACAATAGCCGGAACCACTCCCGGAGATGACCATAGTATGAGGAGTTCATGTATTAACCGCGTGTTAATGCGTTGGTACGGTTCTTTATTAAAAGGAGAACCTTAATATCCCGTAGTTTCCATTAGGACCCCGCTGCCACGGGAGGGATGGCCAATAGATGTCATGCAAGTTCTTTTCCCTAAGCACGTATGACTACATACAGAATACATGCCTACATTAGATTGACGAACAGGAGCTAGTTACTTATCTCTCCATGTTATAGCTGTTACATGATGAATCACATCCGTCACACTCATCCATCACCGATCCACTGCCTACGAGTATTTTACTACTGGTTCTCGCTATGTTACTTTGCCAAGGCTTGTCCCTTGCTACAAGAGGGATTGGGCCACTTTGCTCCTGTCACTACTGATGTTACTTGCTGCTACTGTCGCTACTGCTGTTACTTGTTACTTTGCTGCTGCTGCTACTACTGTTCCTTGCAACTCCGCTGTTACTTGTTGCAAGACTTTGTTGGCGCTAACATCCCGTCAACGTGCCTTTTTCTAGCGCAATTGTTGGGGATTGTCAAAGCTTTTCTGGTGCCGTTGCTATCATACTACCTTGCTACTGATACTTTGCTTGCAGACACTAGTCTTTCAGGTGTGGTTGAATTGACAACTCAGCTGCTAATACTTGAGAATATCCTTTAGCTTCCCCTTGTGAGCGAATCAATAAATTTGGGTTGAATACTCTAGCCTCGAAAACTGCTGCGATCCCATACGCTTGTGGGACATCAGTATCCCGCCGGCAGGCTGGAGGCCTTCCCCGGCAACCTCTCCCCCGGTAGGACCCTTGCCAGAATTTCCGGCAGGTATGCTGGGAAGTACCCGCCGGAGTCTAGCTTCCTTCTCTTGTCTTTCCGGGCTGATGTCGTCGCGGATGGTTGGGTGAGCCGTAGCACAAAAGTCCCTGGTTCCACAGGCAACTTAAGGGCTGCGTGCTTCGACAGGTCATCGGTGATAGTATTTTCGGCACGCGGGATGTGCTCTGCCTATAGACCGTCGAAGCGCTATTCCAGCTTCCTCACTTCTTCAACGTACGCCTCCATCAGCGAGCTCTGGTAGTCCTTGTTGATTTGCCGGACGACCAACTATGAGTCGCCTGTGATGATCAACCTCTTGATTTTAAGGTCTGTCGCGATCCTGAGACCAACGAGGAGCCCCTCGTACTCGGTAGTATTGTTGGTCGACTGCTCCCAGGGGAAATACATCTGCACCACGTACTTCAGGTGTTCTCCGGGGGGAGGCGACAAGCAGCACGCCGGCCCCTGCCCCTTGCAGCGAGAACGCACCATCATAGTAATTGATCCACTCTTTGCTTGCTTCCTTGCATGGGAGGGCTATTTCTTGAATCTCGTCATCGGGTGTTGGAGTCCACTCACCAATAAACTATGATAAGGCTCTGCTCTGGATGGTTGATGTGCTCTCGAAATTTAGGCCGAAGCTGGATAACTCCAATGCCCATTCCAGTATCCTGCCGGTGGCATGAGGGTTCCGCAGAACCCTTTGTGGGGGGAAACGGGTGACGACGGTGACCTCATGTGCTTGGAAGTAATAGCGCAGCTTCCTTGAGGCCACGAGGAGGCCAAAAAGAAATTTTTGCACCCCGAGTATCTTGACTGCGCTCCCTGTAGGAGGGAGTTGACGACATAGACGGGGCGCTGCACCAATTTCTTCTTCCGCATCATCTCGTCGGATGGCAGCGGTTTGGCATCTCTGGTCCCCTCCTCTGTTGACGATCTTTGCTCGGGGGCCGGCTCTGCTACGCTCGATGGTGCAGCTTTTGCCGGCGTAGCTTCAGCCTCTTCCCTCTGCGCCACCAAAGCGGCCAGGTACAGGAGCAGCGGCTCCTATGGCCTAGGCGTGACCAGGGTTGGCGTAGTGGAGAGATACTTCTTCAGGTCTTGCAACGCCGCTTCCGCCTCCGAGGTCCACTGCATGGTCCCTGCCTTTTTCAAGATTTTGAAAAAGGGCAAGGCGCGTTCAGTGGACTTGGAGATGAATTTGCTCAAAGCGGTAACATAGCCGGCTAGGCGTCGTACATCCTTGACGCGCTTCGGTGCCACGATCTGTTCGATGGACTTGATCTTGTTGGGATAAGATTCGATTCCCCGCTGGGACACGAAGAACCTGAGAATCTTGCCGGATGGGACAATGAAGACACACTTTTCAGGGTCGAGCTTGAGGTTGATCTTGCGTAGATTGGCAAACGTCTCCTCCAAATCTTGTATGGGCGTCGCCTTGTCCTTGGTTTTGACCACTATGTCATCCATATAAGCTTCCAAGTTTCTGTGGAGCTGGGGCTCAAAACCAATCTGGATCACCCTCGCGAATGTGGATCCAACATTTTCAACCCGAAAGGCATACACACGAAGCAATACATGCCGCACGGGGTAATGAACGCGGTCTTCTCTTCATCTTCCTCGGCCATGAAAATCTGGTGATATCCCGAATAGGCGTCGAGGAAGGATAGCAGATCATAGCCAGCAGTGGAGTCCACAATCTGGTCGATGCGCGGCAAGGGGAAAGGGTCTTTTGGGCAAGATTTATTGACATCAGTAAAATCGATACACATCCGCCATTTCCCATTCGCCTTGGGCACTACGACAAGATTGGCCAACCATGTAGGATGCATGACTCCCCTAACTAGGCCTGCTGCTTCTAACTTCTTGATCTCCTTGACAATGAACTCTTGTCGCTCCAGAGCTTGTTTCCTCACCTTTTGTTTGACCGGCCGCACATGAGGGTAGACAACTAGGTGGTGCTCGATCACCTTCCTGGGAACGCCGGAGATATCTGATGGTTGCCAGGCAAGCACATTGAGGTTCTCCCGCAGGAAGGCAATGAGTGTGCTTTCCTATTTGCTGTCCAGGGTGGAACTTATGGTGAAATACCCACCCATACCATCCTCCTTGGCGGGCACCTTGTTGGTATCAGGCGGGGTAGCTTTTGACTTCTTGTCCTTGCCGGCGGAGCTCTTTAGCACCTCTGCTCCAGCAGCGCAGCACTCTGAGGTGGTGCGTTTGCCGAGGCCGTCTTGACGGGCTTCCTTGCATGTCTTCCTCTTCCTACTGCCGAGAGCCGAGGTGGCGGGAGTGGGCTCCTTGTCGGCGGACACCGTGATGGCTTCCCGGTAGAGGCGGTTGGTGCAAACAAGCGTGTCCTTCTTGTCGGCATTAACGTTGATGATGCCGATGGGACCGGGCATCTTCAACGTATTGTAGGTGTAGTGTGATGCCGCCATGAACTTGGCCAATGCGGCATGCCCGAGGATCCCATTGTAGGCGAATGGGTTGTCGGCTACATCGAAAACGACCTTCTCGGTCTTGTAGTTCTGGTCGCTGTCGAAGGTTACCGACAGCGTGATCTTCCGCTTCGGCTGGATCTTCCCGGGATTGATCCCTCGAGATCCCCGTGTGGGATTTGCGGCCTTCGGATGACGTCAGGGGAGATGAGGTTTAGGCCGGCTTCGCCATCCACCAACATCTTCGTCACCTTGAGGTTGCGGATCGTTGGCGAACCAACAATGGCAAACACCCGACTGCAGTAACTTGGTCAGGGTGATCCGCAGAGTCAAAGATGATGGGTGTGCTCGACCATTTCAGGGGCTTATAGATCCCGACGGAGGGCTTGGCCACGCACACTTCTCTTGCCCAGTTTTTCAGTTGGCGGTGGGAAGAGTGTAGCAACGCGCCTCTGTCGAGGCACATCATATTAGTGGCCCTCAGAAATTCATGGTCGCTGGAGTCGTCCTCCGGGCTACCTTCGTCCTCAACTTCCTCCTTCTTTCCTCCTCCTTGCGAGGGCGCCTCCTGCTTGTTTCGGGCCTTGCCGGGGTATCCTCTCGGCCACCCTTCTTCTTGCCGGACCCCTCTGCACCATCTTGGGCATTCTCCTTGTCGCGCCTCTCGTACTCAACCTTTTGCTTTTTGGCGAGTTGCTCGACTTGGCGGTAGTCCTGGAGGTCATGGCCCTTGGTATGGTCGATCTTGCAGTACTGTTTGCCGGAGCCATCCGGCTTGTTGATGGTCGCCAAAGCATGGCAGAGTCGCACCCGGCAGCGCCTTTACCGGGGGTCTCCACCTTAGCCTTCTTGGCAGCGGCGGCGTCACCGGAACTCTCGACAGCAAACACGGCCTTGCCCTTCATTTTCTTGTTGCGCTTCTTCCCCTTACTTGATGGAGGGTTGGCGTCTTCGTCTTTGGAGTCGGCTTCTGCACTGGCGCCTTCTCCAGGAAGCCTCCTCCCTTCCTGTGCTCGCGCCCACTTCTCGGCCAGAGCGTAGATCTTGGCAAGGTCGCGGACCTTATTCATCGCCAGTTCCTCCCGCATCTTCCGGTTGCGCACGTTCTGATGGAACACGCTGATGACGGTGGCTGGGTCGACATCCGGGATGTTGTGCTGAGTTCGGCTAAATCTCTGGATGTACTTGCGCAGAGTTTCTCCATCCTTCTGGGGGATGATGTGCAAGTCGCTGTCCTAGCCAGGGGCTCGGTGGCAGCCGGTGAAGGCGCCAACGAAATCCTGGCACAGGTCCTTCCAAGAGGATATGGAGTTCTTGGGCAGGTGCATCAACCAAGACCTCACGTCAGGCTTAAGCACCAACGCGAAGTAGTTGCCAAGTATCCTGTTGTCCCGGCCCCCGGCAGCCTGCACCACGATGGTCTAGAAGCTGAGGAACTTGGACGGGCTAGTCTTCCCGTCGTACTTCTCAGGTATCTCCGGCTTGAAGGTACGGGAGCTGGGCCACTGGACTCGTCGGAGCTCGGGGGTAAAGGCCGGGCAACCCACCTCGTAGGGTAGAGCGCCGGGGTACCCCGAGGATGGCGCGTCCGCGACGGTCTCAGCTCGTTTGTATGACTGGTCGCGCATCTCCCGCCGCCGGTCGATGAGAGTCCTAGCATCTTCCTTGCGTCTCTCTCGCAGGACGTGACACTGGTCGCGGCGGGTGCGCGGGTCGGACGATCCAGTGGAGCTGTCGGAGACGACGACCTGTTGCCTCGGCGAGGAATGCACCGTGGCCGCAGCATCTCCGCCCTTCTCCGCGCGGTTGCGAGCAGGCCTGTTGGAGGGTCATTTCAACGTCTCTAGATGCTCTGGCCTGTCTCCGTTGGCGAGGGCGATGAGGCTCTGGATGGTGGCCCTCCATTCCTCGAGCTTGTCCGCCGTCGAAGGAAAATCTAGGAGCAACTCCACGTGCATCAGCGCTTCCGCCCGTGAGGGGGGAGGTGACACGTGGGTGGAACGCGAGGGCTCTTGCTCCTGCAGTGCCAGAAGGGGCCCCTCCTTCGCCACGCGAGCCTGCGCCACCCTTCCGTGCCGCGATGCGTGTCTGCCTCCCGTGTGTTTCCTGGGTTTGAGGACCAGGGGTTCGTCATCGCGGTGGCGAAGGGTCACCATCCTGGGGCTGCCCATCGTGCGTGGTCTGGGAAGGCCGTGGCGTAGGCGTCGCCGCGGCCCCTCCGGTGTCCTTATAAGTAGCCACGCCGCATGTTAGCTGCGCAGTTCCGTCCTTGGACGTTCTGGCGCGCGCGGGGCCGTTAGGGCCGCGGACGATTCAGCTCGCCCGCGTCTGATTTCCGGAATGTTGTGGGAGTTCCGGGGCTCCACCTCCCTCTCCCGCGCCCGTGCCCCTCCTGCGTGTGACGTGGTAGGTGCACTGGGCGCGGGTGTATCGGCCGCCGTCGCGCTCCTCCTCTTGGGAGCCATAACATGGTGTTGATGAAGAAATTCGGTCGCTGACCACTAGATTAGATCGACGCGACCCTCCTCTTCCCCTACCTGGCGACCAAAGATGTCGGTGAAGGATCGACACCTATGGCCCCCTCAACGGTCCCCTTTTTGCTGGTTTGACGGGGAGAGGGGTCACGGCAAGAGCAGAACCAACAGTCAGGGCCCAACAAGATCTTTTTACCTAGGTTCGGGCCGCGTGGTGCGTAAAACCTTACTCCTGCATGCGTTTAGTTATTCGTTTTGGGTTACTGTAGATCTGTCCCTTTTTACAGCATTTCGATTTGCCAAAAAGCCAAAAAGCCCCTACTACTGAGCCTCGGGCCTCCTTTTATAGGCAAAGGGGTCACCACAATGGCTCAGTGGGTGAACGGTGGGTTCATGAGTGAAATAGCGCCGACCGATAGTAACAGTGCTACTGCCTTGTTAGAGGTGCAATAAATGCTTCGACAGACTTCCCTGACCTCGTCAGGGGGGGGGGGTTGGACACGTACCCACACGTGGAAACTCCGGGGAGTTGCGCTGGCGTGCGAGCAGACGTGTGGGGCATGCATCGTCGATGGCCTGCTCGTAGGTGGGGGCGTTCACAGGTCGCGAGGGTGCCCTGGGCCCCCACCTCTCCTTGGGCCTTTCTCTCCTTTCCCAGTAGGGTTACCTTGCCGGGGCTCTTCGTGTTCTTCTCGGCAGGGAGGTGATGGCCTGCCGAGGCCTTGTCAGCCTTCCCGGCAAGGGTGGCTTGCCGGGGCTCAGTTCTTCTTCCTCGGCGAGAGGGTCTCGCCGTGGCATTGTCTATCTCCCCAGCAGGGAACTCCTGTCGGGGTCTCTTCATCCTTCCTAATAAGCGAGTGCTTGTCGGGGCTTGCAATAACCACTTGCTGGTTTCTGAGTCTCCCTTCCGCCCTAAGCCCCAGCGACGCGCCTTGCCCCTGCGGATGGTATATCGGTGTCCGTGCACAAGTCTGGGGCACTGGAGACCCCGATCTTTAGTGCACCGACATAATCCAACAAGCATCAACTACAAGATGTAATCAACACAACTAGTAAGCCACATGTACCAATCTGAGGTTTTCAGACAAAGATTGAATACAAGAGATGAACTAGGGTTGGAGATGAGATGGTTCTGGTGAAGATGTTCATGAAGATTGGTCCTCCCACGAAGGAGGAAGTGTTGGTATCGATTTCCCCTCCCGGAGGGAAGTTTCCCCAGCAGAATCTCTGTGCTGAAGAGCAAAAGGGCATCTACCTCAGTTTCCACCTCGAGATGGTGGTGCTTCATCCTGAAAGGTTGCTTATGATTTTTTCTAGGGTAAAACATGCCACATAGAAGAAGGGAGGCGTTAGAGGGCCAGCAGGGGGCCACAAGGCATCAGGGCGCGGCCACGGGGGTGGTCGTGCCCTGTTGCCTTGTGGGTCGAAGGTGTCCCCCTCTGGTATATTTTGTGCCCAATAATTCTTAAATATTCCAAAAAAATCTCCGTGAAATTTCAGATCATTTGGAAAAAATTTGTGCATTTTTCTCAGTTTCCTGGTCCAGAATTCTAGTTTCCAGTTATTCCCCTCTTTGTGATGTACCTTGCATATTCAGAGAGAAAGGGCATAAGAAATGTGTGATAATAGAGAATAATGGACGTATCAACTCCTCCAAGCTTAGACCTCGCTGGTCCTCAAGCGAAAGACGAGCTCGAAAATGATGACCACATGATTTGAGAGAGAAAATTCGATAAAAATGAGATACAGACATGAGAGAATCATGAATATTAGTATAGCGGCAAGTATTTTATCATATAGCTCCTCGTAAATAAGTAACAATCCGTTCACAACTATTGGGGTATGAAGCATAAACCTTATTGACAATCAACAATCTATCTTCTCAGTCATTGGGACAATCATAATTCATCATATTTCACATGAGAGACTATGTAAGAGCTTTCTTATTGGCTAGTTCACATACTCAACTATCATTTAATCATATATGATTGCTCACACTCAAGTCAGATTTTTGGAGCTCATGTTTCCATAGGACACATGGGAAGATAGGGGATTAAATGATGTGTCACCCAACTCATTTACCTCAAGGATAATGTCAATAATAATAAGTCATGATCATCTATATCCACTTGGATATATAAATATGAATCTTTCCTAAACACATGATGCTTGCCAATATAGAGTTAATAGGTAGGAAGAGGAATAAGCTTTATTGACTCACGCACATGAGTGAACTCCTGAAGATAAAAGATACGCCCTTCACAGAGGGAAGCACAGGTTGTCATGCAGTTTTAAGTTTTTGGATGTGCAAACTCTTAATGCAAAGGAACGTCACTTTATATTTCCCCTTTGTAGGATCCGAAGTATGTCTAGAGGGGGTGATTAGACCACTTGACCGAATAAAAACTTGGCCATTCCCAATTTTAGTTATGGGCCAGTTTTAGCAATTATGACTAGTCAAGTTCACCCTACACATGCACATCTAAGAGTATAGTAGCGGAAAGCAAAGACATGCAAATGTAATGTAAAGGGTAGGGAAGGAAGATCAAACGCAAAGGTTGACATGGTGATATTTGGCGTGGTTCCCATAGGTAGCGCTATCGTACGTCCACGTTAGTGGAGATTTCAACCCACGGAGGGTAATGGCTCCGAGAGTCCACGGAGGGCTCCACCCACAAGATATCCACGAAGAAGCGCCTTGTCTATTATACCATGGCTTATGTCCACACATGACTAGCCTCACTCACGGTAGATCTTCACAACGTAGGCGATCTCCTTTCCCGTACAAACTTCTTGGTTCAAGTCCACAACACGAATTAGGAGGCTCCCAAGCGACACCTAACCAATCTAGGAGGCACCACCCTCCAAAAGGTAATAGATGTGGTAGAACGACGAACTCCTTGCTCTTGTGCTTCAAAAGATAGTCTCCTCAACACTCAATCTCTCTCACACAAATTTGGCATGTGTAGGAGAGATTGATTTTGTGGAAAGCAACTTGGTGAGGCTAGAGATCAAGTTTTTCAAATGGTTGGATTGGAATCTCTTGATCCCAACATATGAGTAGGTGGCTCTCTCTCAGAAAAATGGATCTGGCAAGTGTGTGTGTGTGTGTTATGAGTGCTTCCTCTTTGAATGAGAGGTGGTGGAGGGGTATATATAGGCATCCCCCAAAATCCAACCATTACAACATTATTGCCCAAGTCGGTGACACCGAAATTATTCTCGGTGGTACCAAGTTGCAGTAAATGTGGCAACTTTTGAATTCTCGGTGAGAATGATATATGAATATCGGTGGTACCGATACTGTGACCTAGGGAAGTTTCCAAATCTCAGTGAGACTGATTTGAAACTCGGAAATTCCGATTCTTGAAATTTGCTCAACAGAAAGATGGTCACATGCTTTTGGTGGCACTGATGTATAACTTGGTGGTATCGAGAGATTAGGGTTTGGCAAAGGATTTGTCACTGGGGAAATCGGTAGGGCCGAGTGGGAAAACTTGGTGGCACCGATTTTGCTATTTTGGCTTGGGACAGAGATTCTTGTGAGAGAAATGTTGAGTATTTTTTATGTCTATCTCTAAGCACTTGAGAAACCAATTAATCATAATACCTCACCCCCTTTCAATAGTATAGTCTTTCCTATGGACTCAAAAGTGATTTCTCACAAATGTAAAATGTAGAGTCCTCTTGCTTGAAGCTTGAGCCAATCCTATTCCTTTCCGTGCATCAAGGGGTTTCTCCTCACAATCCTTTAGCCAATGCAACATTGAACTTTTCTCAAATATAATTGGATAAGATCATTAGTTCAATGATACATATGTTGTGATTGATTACCACAACCACCTTAGGGAGCAATTGTGCTTTCAATCTCACACTTTTTGGTAATTGATGACAACATATAGATCAAAGCTTCGATAAAAGATATAATCAATGATTAGCATCGTCGCTTTGAGAAGTATGTGAAAAGCAAGAGCTCCCCCTAAATTTTTCCATTATTTTAATTTGTGTTTCAATGCAAATGCACAATCGATTAGGATCATGTGTCACTCTTCCATATCACATACATCTTGGTGGTGCACATAAATGATATGAATGAACAGTAATGCACATAACACCAAATAAATAAGTGAATGATCATCATGTAGATAGCTCAAAGGTATAATGTAGTAGCATCAACAATCAAAGTGTATAATCAAACACAACAAAGTTTAAAGTCATTAAAAGGAACAAAAGTTTTGTAAAACCAAACGAGAGCAAATAAAATGCAAAGCTTTCTCTCTCTCTTGAAACCCTAATTGATTTATACACTTCTCCGCCTTTGGCAACAAGTTACCAAAAGTTTCAAAGATATAGAACTAAGCATCTCTTTAGGCTCGATCTCCTCCGGTAGCAGTCGATGGAGTAGACAGGAGAGTGTCGGCAAAGGCTTCTGTGGAAGTTCATCGAGCTAGAGGTGTAGATAGTGGAGGTGCAGGAGCTGGAGCTGAAGCTGAACGTGCTGATGCTTGAGCTGATGAAGTAGGTCTTGCTTCCGACACTGGCACAACTGCTGACCTAGACTAGGTCCTGAACTGAGTAGTCGTAGGAAGAGGTGAATCTTCATCATCACTGCTCGAATGGAGAATATGCACTGAATCAACTTCATGCTGGAGTTTCTCAACAATGGTACTTAACTCCGTCACTTTGACATCCAGGTCATGGAATTTAGTATCCACGATCCTCTCAAGGCTCTTCTCGTTCAACAAAATCTCTGAAATACTCTTATCCATCCCTTGGATGGTGCTAACAAGAAAAGACATGTGCTCCGCTATAGTTGTGAGCTGTGGAGATGGAGCATTTCTAGGTGCCTCTACCTCTGCTGACTCTGCTACCTGACATGCTGTAGCTGAGCTGGGATGGCTCGGGTCCATCACAACTATATTTTCCTCGAACTCTGGATGTAGTAGCAGGTGTGGATGATCAAGTTTATATGCATGCTTGCCAATCTTGGCATTGATGAGCATCTCAATAGAAGGTGCATACCCACAAGATCTCTTCTAATCTGCAACAGTTCTCCTGACAGTCTCTACTATCAAGTCCATCACTCTGAATCGGTTGTGGGTGTCTAAGTGGTGCATCATATTAATGGAATAACCTCTGATCATCTTATCATCTCCTAATTTAGCCATCAGGGTAAATCTCGTAATGTTGTTTGTTGTGGGTATTCCTGCTTGCAGAAAATACACACAACCAAGCTTATGTGTCTTCACATATCGATGGGGGACTGGATTGTACATGTTTGTCATTGTGTTGTGATTCATCTTGGGTTCTGAGTACGCATCCAAATCTCCCTATTTTACCTTTGGGGCACCAATGATAGTGGCCCACTCATCTACAGTCGACTCATACCGGTGACCTTCCATCATCCATACTATCCTTCCACCAGGATAAAAATGAGTAGTTGAAAAAAATTGCATGACCATCTCATCGTTCTTGGCAGTCATCTCTATGCCAACCAAATCTTCAATATCAACTAGCCTGAAATTCTCTCTCACATGAGTAAAGTAGTCCTCATTGGCCTTGATGTAGTCCCAATCAACATATCGCATGTCACTGACTACAGGACTCTTTTCTAGCAACATTGTCTCATAAAAATCTTGTTGCTCCTAAGTGTGGAAACAAGGATCAACAGTAGTTCTCCTCTTGATAGCATATGGATCTGCAGTCCTCCAATGCCTCGAACCTTGATCCCTTCTCTTCTTCATGTCTTCAACAACAAGATGGGCATCGTTGTGCAATGGCAAGTGAGCTCTCAACTTTCTCAACATAGATGCATCTTCTTACTCCTTTGCAGGAAACTCTCTAGATGCACAGCCTTTGTTCTTCTCTGCTACAGGTATATCCTTAGTAGTCCCCTTGGTAGCTACATACTTCTTAGGCTTGGGTGTAGAAGACTTGGGTCCAAACAACATGCACTACTCTTCATCAGCCGCTTCTGCTCGATCATCATACATAGAAGTTGGCCTTCCAACAACATGCACTACTCTCTTCCTGGCTCTTTTCTGACTTGGCTTCTTAGCTAGCCTGGAAGAAGGGCCTTCAAGGGTGAGCTTCATCCCTCTCTGGGCAGCCTCTGGGCTCTCACATCAACAGGTCTGACATACTCTTTTCTCATAGTCCTCTTGATTGTGGTCTTCTCCTTCTGCTTCTAGGGAATAATCTCCTCCGGGATAAAAGTAGCACCTTCCTTATCTAAATTAAGCTTCTTCATAGACCTGGTAGCTGCCTTGGGAAAACCATGGGAACTAGGTGTACCTGGGTCAGAAGTTGTCCTCTCACGACTAGTGCCTAAATCCACCTTAGCATGGGGCTCACTGAAGTTGTTCTGGCTATCCTCCGATCCTGACATATTGACACACAGACAAGCCAACAAGCAGACCCTGTGAAAAGAGTTAGAAGAGCTGGAATGGATGAGCATCATAGAAATCAAATGTTTTTGCAAGTTTTGAACTCCGAATATTTTAGGTTTAACTTTCTGCAGAAAGGGATATCGGTTCCACCGAGACAAAAATTTCGGAGCCACGGAGACTGACATTATCTTTAACAGAAACTTGGCAACCCTTTTTAGTTTCACCAAAAAGGGAAACTCGGTTTCACGGAGACTGTTCTCAGTAGCCCTAAGACCAAAATCGGTATGATCGATTTTGCTGACTCAGTGACACCGAGATTCAATTCTGCGGACTGTTAACCCTAAGTTCTTCTTCATTCTCTAATCTATGGGAAAATTCTTCTAGATGGAGTCATTGCAACGGTAGACAAATTTAATCTAATCCTGTTTGCGCAAGATTCAGAGATGGGAGCGCAAAGAGGGGCCGAGATCTTACCCTAACTGGGTGAAAATCTCGGTACAGCGACGATGACGGAGGTGATTCCCATTGACGACAAGGACTCTAGTGGCGAGGGCGCATGGGAGAATTCGATGAAGTCACGAGGACGAGGGCACGGCGGCGAGGAGGTGTGGGGAGGCGAGGTTTGAAGGATTATTTCGAATGTTGCGTTCGCGAAGAATATATACCCCCTAGCTGTAAGTGACACCGAGTTGGAACTTTCTATGCCACCGAGTTCCATAATTCTCAGTAGACAATGAAACTTGATGAGGAAGAAAATATCCTATCGTTGGTACCAAGAATGAAAACTTGATCAACCCTAGGCTTTGGTTGGACCGTGTTTTTGAGGTTTGTCACACCAAGATGCACTTTGGGAGGTTTTGGAAGACAACCCTTGTCGAGACGGATCTCTGAGTTCTCCTCACACAGAGTGTCCCTAAAGTGCTTGCTCAACTTTTTGTGATGTAGCATGATTAGAATTTGAGACGAGGAAGCACAGGTAGCTAGATAGAGGTACTGAGGCATTCTTGTCTATCCAATTGGCCAAATAAAATAGAAAGCCAAATAACAACAATTGGATATCCTAGAATAACCAAAATATGCATACCAACATGCTGACACAACAAGATGTCAAATAAAACATGGTGAACATGCACAAAGACTCTAGTATCTACCAAGCACTTTGGCGATGACGAAGTCATCTATATATGATTATATTGACTTAGGAGCCAAGAAAGAATAGTTAGTCATAGGTCATACTCATCGTTTAAGCACAAGTGGGGTTTCCACTTTTACATAAAGCTTCCAATGTGTTCACATATGAAGAGATGATTATACTCAAGTCTTAGAGTAAAGCTCCCCCTTGATGCGACATCGCCCCTAAGAGGGATAAACTAACCTTGGGTTTTGTCATATAATACTTCATGTAGGTGTACTAGTGGTGGATGCTAATTGTTTATGAATATCATCTTGACTTGGGAGCAATCCTTGTTGTTTCTTACTCTTCTCACCTACATGGGTTAGTCCCAAAACACAATGAACATATGCAAGGATATCTATGGACATGGAATGAAATATATGTCATATGATGTCCAAATGTACATTAATTACTTTGTCCCTTGCTTACCTTTGAGGGAATGTGTAACTCCTTTAACTAATGCATATGGTTGGAGTTGATTGCATACAGTTCTTGCCAAAATGAACAAGAGTTAATTTCATTGTCGGAGTTACCCCTCAAGAACTTATCTAGTTCTTGTTCTTGGGGACCCACATCAACTTGATGGGGATCCTTGGAGTTGTGGTAGCAGTAGATGAAGTAGAGCTAGTAGTGTCCTTGGGAATCCACTTAACCTTGGCTTGGGGTTCTTCCTCAAATGAGTCAATATCCTCTTGAAGCTTGCCATTGCCCTTGTTGTCTTGTGGTATAAGATCATCTTGAGAGCTTGTTCCCTTGGGGGAGTAGTATCATACTTCTCCTTTTGGGGAGCAAACTTCGGGATGGGATATTGACCTTCTTCCCATTCAACTCTGTTGGCATTGAAGTAGCCAACACCTTGATTCTTCCGATGTCCTCCTTTCTTATACACAATTTCCTCGAATTGCTTACTTTTGGCAAGACTCTCGAGGACACACCTCTCTATAATTCCTTTCAATAAATTGTTTTATTGCTCAAGTGTAACTTGGCTAAGAGAATCATTAGTGGAGTCAATAGATCTACTAGTAGCAACATCATTTGATTTAATTTTAGCATCATTGTTACTAGATGAAGAAACTGTCTTGCCTTTGTTACTAGTGTTCTTAGGTTTACCTTGTGGAACAAAACTAGACAAGAGTAATCATTTGGCTAGATAAGAAGAACTCTTCTTTCGAAGATCATCATTGTTTGCTTTTAAAAACTCATGCTCTTGCTCTAAATTTAGCTTCTCGAAGCATAGCTTCTCACGACTTCTTGCAAGCTCTATATGATCTTCTGGAGTAGTTTCATGAGCTAACTTAAGAGTGTTTAATTCTTTATTTACTCATTCAATATATTTCTTATCATCATCATTCGACATCTCTTGACTAGCATGATCATTATCAAGTTCATTTTCAATGTTATCACTAGTGTTATCAAAGAGCAAGTCATCTTCTCCTAACAATTCATCCTCATCACTTTGAAAGTCAAAATACTCGGGGTGTGATACTTTGGCGCCTTTTGCCATGAAGTACTTTCCAATCCCTTCATTTGGTGAATCAAATAAGTTGTACGAGTAGGAGGAAACGAGTGCAAGACCGGCAATACCTTCATCTTGACTATAGTCGGCGTTGGAGTGGTAACTTCTCTCGGATTGGTTGTCATACTCAGAGTCGGATACTCATTCACCAATATGACCTTGATGTCTTCTTCTTGAGCTGCTTTTGGTGTACTTGTCCTTCTTCTCCGACTCCTTGTTTCTCTAGGAGTATCTTAGTTCATAACAATCTTCTCTACTCCTTCTCTCTCTGTGAGGTGACTCTTCTATTGAGCTTCATCTTCTAGGTGACTCTTCTCTTCGTTTGTGGGGAGCCGAGCACTCATTGGAATAGTGTCCGAGATTTCCATAATTATAGCAGTTTCGGTCATGACTAGATGAACACTACTCTTCATATCTTGAGCTAGAAATTCTCTCTTTGCCTCTACTCTTATAGAAATCATTGAATATTCTGACCATGAGACTTATCTCTTCATGGGTAACAAGGTTGTCATTTGAATTAGCGGGAGTATCACTTGAAGCTTTGTAAGCACTGCTTGACTTGGTGTGCAACTCATCTTTCTCCTTAACAGACATTTCATGAGCAACAATCCTTCCAATGACTTCTATTGGCTTGAGATCCTTATAGTTTGGCATCATTTGGATCAATGTGCACACTATGTCGTATCTTCCATCCAAGGATCTAAGTATCTTCTTGATGATGAATTTATCGGTCATCTCTTCGCTTCCTAAGCCGGAAATCTCATTTGTCTTGGCAGATTCAGTACCTTCGTGCCGATCAACCAAAGTATCCCAAATTTCCTTTGCATTCTCAAGGCGGCTGATTTTGTTGAATTATTCAGGGCACAAGCAGTTGAACATAATTTCACAGGCTTGAGCATTGTATTGCAACATCTTCAATTCTTCCATTACCGCATCACGATATAGTTCTCTTCCTTCTCCAAACAAATCACCTTGCACACCAACATGAACAACAACCCAAATGGTGGGGTTATGACCAAGAATATGCATTTTCATCTTATGCTTATAACTATAAAAGTTTGTGCCATCAAAATATGGACCTCTATGATGGTAATTTCCCTCACTAGACGTCGTACTTTCCTAGGTTGTGAAACCAATGCAATGGAGACCAAAGCTCCAATACCACTTGTAGAATCCGAAGTATGTCTAGAGGGGGTGATTAGACTACTTGACCAAATAAAAACTTAGCCTTTTCCCAATTTTAGTTGTGGGCCAGTTTTAGCAACTATTACTAGTCAAGTTCACCCTACACATGCACATATAAGAGTATAACAGCGGAAAGTGAATACATGCAAATGTAATGTAGATGGTAGGGAAGGAAGATGAAACGCAAAGGTTGGCATAACGATTTTTGGCATTGGTTCCGGTACGTGGTGCTATCGTATGTCCATGTTAGTGGAGACTTCAACCCACAATGGGTAATGATTTCGGGTGTCCATGGAGGGCTCCACCCACAAGGGGTCCACAAAGAAGAGGTCTTGTCTATTCCACCATGGCTTACGTCCACACAGGACTAGCCTCACTCACGGTAGATCTTAATGAAGTAGGCGATCTCCTTGCGGGTACAAATTCTCTTGGTTCAACTCCACAACACGAAGAAGGAGGCCCCAAAGCGACAGCTAACCAATCTAGGAGGCACCACCCTCCAAAAGGTAATAGATGTGGTAGAACGATGAACTCCTTGCTCTTGTGCTTCAAAATATAGCCTCCACAATACTCAATCACTCTGTCACAGATTTGGCACGGGTAGGAGATATTGATTGTGTGGAAAGCAACTTGGGGAGGCTAGAGATCAAGTTTCACATGGTTGCTTTGGAATCTCTTGATTTCAACACATGATTAGGTGGCTCTCTCGCAGAAAAATGGATCTAGCAAGTGTGTGTGTGTGTGTGTTTTGAGTGCTTCCTCTTTGAATGAGAGGAGGTGGAGGGGTATATATAGGCATCCCCCAAAATCCAACTGTTACAACATGATTTCCCTACTCGATGCCCCCAAAATGAATCTCGGTGGTACCGAGTTACACTAAATGTGGCAACTTTTGAATTCTCGGTGAGACCGATATATGAATCTTGGTGGTACCGATACGGTGACCTATGGTAGTTTCCAAATCTCGATGAGACCGATTTCAAACTCGGAAATCATGATTCTAGAAATATGCTCAACAGAAATTTGGTCACTTGCTTTCGGTGGCACCGATGTGAAACTTGGTGGTACCGAGAGATTAGGGTTTGGCAAAGGATCTCTCAGTGGAAAATCGGTAGGGGCGAGAGGGAAAACTTGGTGGCACTGATTTTGTTGTTTTGGCTTGGGACAGAGATTCTTGTGAGAGAAATGCTGGGTATTTTTGGTGGCTATCTCTAACACTTGAGCAACCAATTCATCATAATACCTCACCCCCTTTTAATAGTATTGGCTCTCCTATGGACTCAAAAGTGATTTTCACAAATGTAAAATGTAGAGTCCTCTTGCTTGAAGCTTGAGCCAATCCTAATCCTTTCCTTGCATCAAGGGGTTTCTCCTCACAATCCTTTAGCCAAGCATCTTTGAAATTTTCTGAAATATACTTGCGTAAGATCATTAGTTCAATGATACATATGTTCTTATTAATTACCAAAACCATCTTAGCGTGCAATAGTGTTTTCACCCTTGTGATAGCAAATTTTCTTGTGCAGTCCATCTCTTTTATTTCTTTGCCATCAAAAGATCGTACGAAGCTTATTTTCCCTTAAAATAAAAGATCATACATGTTTTAGGTGCAATTTTCGTTGCTTGACGCATCGATGACAACTTACTTGAAGGATATTATTCGATCCATGTGTAGGTATGGTGGACTCTCATGACGAGAAACCAGATATCAGGGTTATGGATGCACAAGTAGTATCTCTACTTAGTGTGGAATTTCTTTGGGCTTGAAAAGATCCAAAGAAAGCATCACATGTTAAAGGATCCATGACCATATAACTTCTATGTGAATGTAAACTATCATAATCCTTACGTTGTCTTCCATGAACAACATCAACAATTGACCATTATATAATATTTTGTGGGGGCTCACAATCACAAAAGATGTCCAAGATAGTGTATTTATATGTCAGTCTTCTCTCCTCTATCATAGTCTTTCTTAGATTGCATCAACAACCAATACTATATTTGTTTACTATCAACAAGTTTTATCACTTATATCCTTTTCCGTGTGAAGTCACTAATTCTCATGAGATAAGCGTCGGTTTCAAAACATATGGATCTTGGGTAGGGGTCCCGAACTGTGGACCTTGGATCAATGGGTTGCAGAGGACGAAGGAGACAATATTTACCCAGGTTCGGGCCCTCTCGGGGAGGTAAAAGCCTACATGTTGCTTGATTATATTGATGGTGTATGAGGATTACAGAGTTGATCTACCTCAAAACTGTATGAGCTAAAACCCTAGATCAATCAACTTGTGCAAATGCATCTAGTGCCCCTTAGTTATTTTCGTGGATTAAAGACTTATAGGTTGAGAGACTAATGTGTTTTTGAGTGTACACATGCCTTATAAGTCACTCAGAAGTTTGAGTTATTCGAAGAATATTGACCCCTAAAAATGTATGTCTTCGGGTGAAGACTATGGTCATTCCTTGAAGACTCTGATAGTGAAGAAATTGCTATTCCTCAGGAAGACTTTGAAAATGAGGAATTTAGTGTATCCCGAAGAAAATGCTCTGGAGACTTTGAAGCTTGAAGATTTTACTCTTTTTGTTTCATTTTCTTCTTTCTTGAGTCATAAGAACGTCATACTGTTAAAGGGGGTCAAGGTAATACTAAGGAAAAATTTCCTCATGATGCTCAACTCAAAGCCTACAAATACCATATCCTTCAAGTGTAGCCTTTGAAAATCTCTCACTGTTAGTCAAAGTCTTCAGTGAAAGAGACGAAGTTCTTCTGGTCGCTGAAGAAATTGCACTAAGTCAGGAGTTAGGATTTCGCCAGTGCGAACTACCTATCAGTGAGGAACATGAGAGACATGAGGACTTTCACAGTTGAAAGATCCGACCGTTGCCGCGCCGCGCGCCACCTGTCCCCAATCTTATCCACATAACGGTCATATCATTGGGGGCATTAATGTCAAATCATGTCGGGATGCTCCCCAGCTATAAATAGCCACCCCCCTACAACCACTAGTTGGTTGGCTGCTCCGAGAGAAACTAACACTAGTCATTTAGAGCAACCCAATCCTCGAGGACTTTGAGCGAAAATCATCAAGTGAGGAAAAACCCCAAACACCCAAACCAAATCCCAAGAACCCCAAAGTGATTGAGCATCACTGAAGAGATTGTTCCTGTGGGGAACCGACACTTGTTACCTTTGGCGACTATGCATCCTCCAAATGGGTTAGGCGTCAATGGTCTAGAGCATCCAACAGTCAATTGTGGATCATCGGGTGACCGAGTTTGTGAGGGTTTGGAAATATGTCGTGAAGACTTACCACGAGTGTTGGGCGAGGACTATTTGTCCTTAGCTCAAGGACAATATGGTAGGGACTGTGTGTCCTTTGGTTTGAATATCAAGCTGCTCCAAACCAGACGTACAATTGTCACAACAGTTGGTACTGGGTCACCAAATCATTGTCTTCATCGAGCTACGAGTTTTATTTCTTCAACTCTTTCATTTCCTCAATTGCATATTGATGACTTTGATCTGTATTGTTTGAAGAATTTGACTGAAGACTTCCTCTAATTCCTCATCTCAAATTCTTCACTTAAGTTATTCATCACGTGTTTATCCTGATCACGCGACCTACGCAACCTAAACGTTTCACCTCACTCTGACGACTAAGCTATAGCCGCTTTTGCACATCTGTTTGATAACTTATTCCGCTACACTCTGTTCATGACTGAGGAATTTCCTCACTAGGAATTTCCTCAGTGATGAATTTGTAAAAATCTCCTATTCACCCCCCTCTAGTCGATATAAGGCACTTTCAATTGGTTTCAGAGCAAGGTACTCCCTTGTTTTGTGTGATTTTGGTTTAACCACCTGGAGTTTTAGTTATGTAGACCGCATGTATG
Source organism: Hordeum vulgare subsp. vulgare (assembly GCF_904849725.1). Classification (NCBI taxonomy): domain Eukaryota; kingdom Viridiplantae; phylum Streptophyta; class Magnoliopsida; order Poales; family Poaceae; genus Hordeum; species Hordeum vulgare. The sequence continues at coordinate 421,367,891 of NC_058524.1, forward strand.
ATCAAGGTTACTGTGGGTTATCCTACCTTTGAAGGAAAGAATTTCCCCTACTGGAAGAAAAAGATGCGCATGCACCTTCAAGCAATTGATAATGATCTCTCGTACGTTGTGGAAAATGGTGTTCCCTCTGTCACTTCAACTATCACTGTCGCTGGTGTGAAGAGATTCAAGCAACTCGACTCTCTAGCGAAGAATATCATATGTGGACATCTGATCAAAGGTCGGTATGGCAGAGTGAGTGCTTTGGCCTCTGCGAAGCTTATCTGGGAAAGGCTATCCAAAGTCAACGAAGGAGTGTCGACACAACGTGACTCTCGTGTTGATGTTCTTCGCAATCTCTTCAACCGCTTCAGGAGACTTGATAATGAAAGCCGTCAAGACACCTTTGATCGCCTCACTGAAATCCCCAATGAGCTTCATGCCCTTGGAGCCAGAGACATCACTGGCCATGAAGTTGTGAAGAAACTGCTATGTTCTCTTGATCCTTCATTTGACACACTGGTAATGATGATTCAAGAACGAAGAGACTACAAGCTACTTGATCCTGCTGATATTATTGAGAGACTCAATACTCATGAATTTCAACAAGAAGAGAAGAGAGACCTTTATGGACCAAGCTATACAAGTCCTCGTGCACTGAAGGCAAAGGTTGTTTCCTCATCTGAAGAAGACGACTCTGATTGCAGTCTTGGTGATTCTAAAGAACTTGATTAGGAACTTGATATGCTCATGAGGAAATTCCAGAAGTTCTCAAGGCGTGTCCAGTTTGGAAAATCTTCAAGAAGAGATATGAGGAAATCAGAATCTTCATCTGAGGACTACAAGAAGAGAACCTGCCATAAATGCAAGAAATCTGGTCACTACATTGCTGATTGTCCTTGTTGGGTGATGGAATCAAAGAAGAAGAAGTACAAGGCTCACACTTCTGATGACCCAAAGAAAAAGAAGAAGTCTTCAAAGTCATCATCTTCAAAGTCCTCATCGCACAAGAAGACCAGCTTCACAAAGGCTCAGGCACTTATTGGCAAGGAAATGCATTCTGAAGAAGAATCCGAAGAATGTGATGAAGAGGAAGGTTGTGAAGTGGAGTCAGAGTCTAGTGTGGCAAGCCTAGCCTTTGCTACCACATTCGTCAACAAGTACATATTCAACCTCAAAGAAAATGACAACGTCAAGAACACTGATGACTATGATGACGACTTTGCTACCACCTATTGCTTCATGGCAAAATGTTCAAAGGTACTAAGTCACACTTCCTCTTCTAACTCTAGTGACTATGAATCTAATGATTATCAAAAACCCGGTTACTATAAACTTGCTAATATTGCCATTAAGCAACAAACTGCTATTGAAAAGCTTTAGAAACTGCTAGACAAAATCGATGACCTGTTGAGCGATGGAATGAATCGGACTCAAATCCTCACTTAAGATGTTAAAAGTCTTCGGTCTAGGTTTGATAGTCTTCAAGAACGTTATGGCACACTCTTGGCTGATCATGAGAAGTTTTCCTATGAATTCCTTCAAAGAAAACAAGATCTTAAGAAGCTAAGAATGTCTCATGATGATCTTTGAGTCGACAATGATTCTATGCATGCTCAACAAATTAGTATCTCTCAAGAAGAATTCATTCCACCATGTTTGAAATGCATCGAACATGAAACTGCTAATTTTTCACCTGAAACTTCAAATGCTTATATCGCTACAAATTCTTCAACTGTTTCTGTGGTAACAAATCCCTCACCTGAGGAAACCACAAATGTCATCGACGAAAATGAAGGGTTGAAGGAATTGTATGTGACCTGCATATACAAAATCCTCAAAGGCATCAAACCCTTTGCGATGTGGTCACAAAGTAGATTCTGAACAGGAACCCGAGGAAAGAGGGTATTGCCTTTGACAGGAAACTAAATGTTGATGGTTCATACTGGAAACCTGAGCAGTATCCCAAAACCTCATGGATTTTTGTAAAAGGACCTCTTGTTGATCCATCCACTCTAACACGCTTTGTATGTGAAATGTCTTATTCCTCTGATGAGTCATTTGACTCTAACTATAAACTATTCAAAAATCAGGCTGGTGAAGTATTTTGTAGATATGTTGGAACTAACTGCAGGAATGGACCACCCCTTAGGAAAATATGGGTTCCCAAAAGCATCTTGGAAAGTCTTCAGGTGAATGTCCTCATGACACCACCAGTGAAGAACAGGAACCCCACATCAAATTCCTCAGGTGGACCAAAGTCTTCACAGGGATTAAATTCCTCATATGGTCAAAACTATGCTCTTAATCGCACTAATGCTTCTGATATACATGGAAACTACAAGGGACATGAATATGTGGATTATTCCTCTAATCACTATGTTCATGAGTCCTTAAAGAATTTCTCTGCCTATTCATTTGAGTACTCTAACGCCCTCGTGTGAAACGAAGTGTATTAGCCTCAATGCCTTAATTCTCATATGGTGCTCACAGGATGATAAACTCTTTAGCACCCCTTGAGATGTGGGTGGTGAAGAAATCGAACTAATCACTTCTGTAGGCGAGGTCTCGAGATGAAAGTCATCATTTGAAAATTTTGCTCGAGACCTGAGGAAATTGCTTGATAGGGTGCAAGCTAATCCATATGAAATGATCTGTCATTTCACTCCCCCTCATTATGTATAAAATATATTTTATATGATGAAATTCAAGTGTGATGAAATTGATAGCATATTCTTCAATCTGAAGCATATGAGATGGTAAGCAGCACTAATTCATCTGTAGGATCAGGAATCCAAGACCACAGTGTGGGTTCTTGACAGTGGGTGTATAAATCACAAGACTGGTGATAAAAGACTATTGATGAATATCCTACTGACTCCATCACCACTGAAGCATATCGCCTATGCTGACAAAGGTAAAAGCAAGGTATTGGGACTTGGTAAAGTGGCTATCTCTAAGGACCGACACATGGACAAAATCATGCTTGTCGAATCCCTTGGATTTAACCTCATGTGAGTCTCAATGCTTTGTGATCTTGATATGGTTGTCATCTTTGGAAAATATAGATGGGTAGTCATCATGGAATCTGACAAATCCAAAGTCTTCGAAGACTTTAGGAGAGGAGACTTGTATATTGTTGATTTCTCTGCAGGTCCTCAACCAGCCACGTGTCTCCTTACAAAAGCCTCAGAGTGATGGCTATGACACCGACGACTCGGTCATGCACGCATGAGGAATTTGCATACACCGGCAAAGAAGAAGCATGTCATTGGCATAAAAACCGTCAAATTCCTCAAGGACCATCTCTGTAGGGCTTGTGAGTGTGGCAAGATGACCATATCCAAGCACCCCTCGAAGACTATCATTACTACTACTCATCCTTTTGAATTGATTCACATGGATCTCTTTGGACCTACTCATTATGCTACTCTAACCAATGCAACATCTCTATATGGCTTTGTCATCGTTGACGACTATTCTTGTTATACTTGGGTGCATATCATTCTTTACAAAACTGAAGTGCGGGAAGTCTTCAAACGATTTTCCTCAAGGGCCTCGACGAACTTCGGCGTCAAGATCAAACACATCAGGAGTGACAATTGGACAAGATTCAAGAATACATGCCTTGATGACTATGTTGATAAACTTGGTATTACTCACGAATTGTCTGCTCCTTATTGTAACGACTAAGATGCGACCCTTTCCTTATTTGGGGGCGAGGCCTCAAAAGGGGAAAGGGGCGCATCTACGCGTTTCGCAAATGGGATAATCATCACAATACATAAATAAATATTAACAAGTAGGGCATACACTTGCCATTTGTTAAGAATATATCATATAGCTTACATACACACATTATTCAGAGTAGCAGCAAGTCCAGCTACGGACTTAAACAAAAGGAAAACAGATGATCTAACACATCCCGTATGCTATCCCACGATCACGACCACGGCCTCAGTCTTCCGGATAGTTCCCATACAGACGGCCAGAGTCCTCATCGAACTCCCACTTCAGCTGGTTGTCATCAGGATCTCCCGCGTCGGGCGTACCTGTACCTGTTGGGGTTGGTGGTAATCTATGAGCCACGGGGACTCAGCAATCTAATGACCTTGGTACTGAATCTAGTCAAGTTATTAGGTGAGGTAGGTTTAGTGTATGGGATTGCAGCAACCTGAGCATATATGGAGGAAAACTTACGATGATCAGAGTAATTATATGGTGGTCTACGCGAGCGATCGAAGACTAGGTGATCACTAAGTGATCCTGAACACCTACTTACGTCAAACATAAGCCCACCGTGTTCCCGATCGAAGAGTGGTCTTCGAAGGAGACAGTCACGGTTATGCATACAATTGGTAGTTTTATTACAGTTACTTCAAGTTGTCTAGAACCGGATGTTAACAAATTATCCATGTTTGCCACATAACCGCGGGCACGACTTTCTGAAAGATTAAACCCTGCAGGGGTGCTCCAACTAGTCCATCACAAACTGCCACATGCCGCAAAGTAATCCTCTATCACGAATCTCGTGGTCTCGTCGGATTCCTTAGAGGAAAACATCAACTTCGAGGAGACCCAAACTTTCACCGGGATTCCTATACGCAAGATATATCGCTAAGGTAAGATAAATCTAGCAGGACCTCCCGTCGTGTCGACGACCCCGATAAGAGACGCGTATCTCAGTCTCAGGACACGACAGATGAGCGATGGTTACCACGCCAAAACATCAGTTGCCTTGGGGAGCGTAATAAGTTGCTCTGGGTTGGACCAACACTCACGAGGAGCACTGGCCCGGGTTGTTTATTAAATCCTCGGGGTAGCTATTCCCGATGCAAATTATTATTAGGTGATTAGCAGATTAAAACCAATGTTGGGTCCTGCCGGAAAAGCCTTAACACTACACGACTTATCAAAGGGGTCCCCATAACAACCCCGAGCATGTTAGGAGCGGTCAGTTATGGAATCAAACACCGGTAACCGAAACTAAGGCGACAACAATGGAACAAATCACCTGGCAAAAGGCTAGGCCTTCCATCATTTACCAAGTATATAGGTGCATTAATTAAATAACATATTAGCATAATGATATCAAAATACTCATGTTATCACATGAGACAGCTGGCACCTGCAACTAGCAAAGCTACTCATTAGAGGTTCAGCAAGCCTACTTAGCCAAACAACATTTGCCAGGAGAGGAAGGTGTTTGGGGTTCATGGCAAGGACATGTGGCATTATATCAAGTGGTAGGCAGCGAGCATGTATCGAAGGAAACGTGATTCGAAGCATAACAAAGCTAGATACGGTATCAAGGTCACGGTCATCTTGCCTGTGATGTCTTCAGCTTAGAACTGCTCTTGATCTTTCTGCACGTACTCCCCAGAATCCACGTACTCACCCTACGATCCCGATGCTACCCAAGATAATATAACAGCCAATGAACACCAACACAACATAATGCAAAAAGCAATATGATGCATGTGTGAAGAAGGAAGCATGCATCACTATTCTAGTCACTTTCATATGCATTAGTTGAGTTAGTAGAATTCTGAACAGAACCTCATATTAGATTATCTTCACATGCATGGAGATGGAATGAACATGTGCATCACGAGAAAATGAAGAAAAAGCATATAAAGAACGTGGAGAACGGAGTTACGGATCAACCGGAAACTACAAAACAAGATATGGAGACCTACGGTTCAAATCAGCCACAAACACACTCTAATGGCACTCCCCTGGTGTTACTAGGTTGCCACATGATCAAGCAACAAAATATAAGTGGGGTGGTGCATGGAAACACACCACACCATCATCAATGCCCACACAAGCTTCAAATCAACAAAAACATGCAATCTGTTTTTAACAGCATCATAGCAGTTTCTCTACAAAATTTATAGTAGCTACAACCATCCAAATGAGCCAAAAAAATATGAGGCAAAATCCATCCAAAAGCTCTACAACCCTGAACAAGAAGTTAATACAAAGGAGTCACCCATGAGCAGATCTATGGACACAAACTTGGACAAAATATTACAGATTCTGGGACTTTGTGAAAATCAGCTTATGCTCTGAAGCATTTTGGGAGCCTCCAAAATGATATCTACAAGAAGTGAATAAGCATGAAATTTAACAGGGAGTTAGACAAACACAAAATCTCACAAACTTTAGTTTGTTGCATGGGCTGATTCCCAACACAGGAGCTAAGGCAACCAAGACAACAGGGGAAGAAAATAACATCAGATTCCCAGACTTAGTGAAAATCACAGATATTCACAAAGCTGTCAGTTTCAGCCAAGTGTGAACTTTGACAAGGCACAATAGGTGCATACAAATTCCTAAGAACAAAACAAAGACCCCATGTTGTAGAGGGGTTCACCCACTACTACCACATCAAGGATTCGTCCTCATAGGGTCAAGGCACCACCTAAAACAAAGCACTAAACATGACATCCTGACAGAAAATGACAGTTTTATTAAGTTGCTCTAAAGTGAAGTCTGATTACACCACTGGATTCCTGGAATGATTCTACCCCAAAATCATATGTAATACATGGGTACTTGCATGTAGCATCTAGGCAAAAAGCTAGCTTGAAAAACACCACCCAAAATCCAATATGACATATAGGACCAATATCACATGTAATAATAGCACATGTTGCAACATCTACACCTACACATGCACCACACAAGCCCCACACACAACTACATCACTCCAAGGTGGCAAGCATGAGGGGTTAGTCCCTCATGCACAAGTGCATATGCACCCATGCACACACACACATGCGTGTGCACATACACACACATACATGTGCTCACAAAGACACTCACATGTACATACACTCACTCATGTGCACATACACATTCCCACACACATACACACACTCATGAGCACATGCACACTCTCATACACATACATCTACAAACTCTAGGCCTTAAAAGAAAAAACATCCCCTAGTTTGCTAAAAAAACAAAAGCATTACTTGCAACAAAAGAAAAGGAAAAGGAAAATAAATAAACAAGGGGAAACGAAAAAATGGGGAGGCCCCTAGATTCGAACCCAGTACCTCTAGGACTACTACACTCACTTGCACCACTTGGTTATCCTTCGGCTCTCGACAGAGGAGAGGAAGGAAATAAGGTAAGCTCTGTGCACAAGCACTGCTACTAGAGAAATCCACAAGAAAATAAAAAAGGGGGTCTGCGTGGGATCAAACCCAAGACCTGAGGCGAACGAGCCCACATGCACAACCAGTTGGGCTACGGGCATACACTTGACAGAGAGGGGTTCCTTGCTCTTTTGAGCAGGCCCCTCGACACAACCTGCTACTCTGATGACCGAAACAGAGGTGGCCACCGGCGAGCATACGGGGACTCAACGGCGGAACTGCTAACCGGCGAGGGACGCGGGGAGCACGGGGGTTCCATTCCCAAAGCTAGCGCGGGAAAAGCCCCATCTTTGCACTGCTACTACTGCGAGGAGCTACCGCGGCATCTTCTGCTCGTGCTCCTACGGCTCAACTCCGGCAGGGCATCTACTAAACCATCTACACCTACGCTGACAGAGAGGGGGAGCGGAGGAGAAGGGTGCGCAACTCACCTATGGTCTAGTTGACGATCCGGCGTAGGAGAGGAGGGAGGGCGACGAGCCGGGCAAAGGAGCTCACCGGAAGCAGAGGAAGTAGCCGTCGTCGTGGATGTCGTGGAAGGAGTCGCCGGCGTCCGGTTGCTATTGGAACGGAGTTCCCACGGCCACCACGTGCTCCTCGCACCGACGAAGAGGCGGAGGAGGCCTTTCAGCTACTTGCTACCAGGCTCACCGGAGCCCTTCCATGGCATCGGCGTCGAAGGATTCCCCTGACGGCGCAAGGGAGAGAGGAGGGAGGAAATGGAACGGGCTAGGGCTCGAGAGGGCTATGAGCCGCTTATATGGCCTTGGGATGCGCGCTTGGAGCCGCAAGATCGAGGGATGGAGAGAATCGGTGGTGGAGGTGGAGTCGTACAGAGTGACGACAGTGAGGAGGAAGAAGGAGAGGCGAGCGGGCTTGCACGGGGGGAAAGGAGGAGATAGGCCATGGAGAGGAGGGAGCGGGCCCACCTGGCTCCTGACTGAATAAAACCAAAGGCTTTGCTATTTTTAAAATAAACAACATCAGACAAAATGCCATAGCCACACAGGGGTTTGAAGAAAATAAAATAAAAATACTTAGGGCATAAGGGAATTATGCCCTATTTAACAAAAATAAAAACCAGATTTTTGGAGTAATTAAATTATATTCAAAACGGAATTTAATATGCTATTTTTCTTTTATAAAAACCCTATATGACTTAAGTTTTAAAACCCCAAGACAACACCCCTTCACAAACAAGATAAAACAACAAATGATCGACATTTTTGAAACTGGTATAAACAAAGTGAATTCATGAGTTCAAATATAATGGAGAAGGGGTTTTGAAACCTTGTTTGAAAGCAACATAATTGAACTCATCAACACAACCACACTAGCATTCTTAATGGATCAAGCAACATCCACATGACAGTGGAATGTCATGCATGCAAATGAATGCCATGATGGAAGATAGAGACACAATACAAAGCCACATGAAATGATAACTCTTATAGCATTGAAAACATGGTTCCAAAATAGGAAAGGATCCAAATATGGCAAGGGTTACATCTAGGGCATTACACTTATACTCCTCAACAGAATGGCATCGTCGAGCGCAAGAACAAGCCTCCGGTTGAAATGGCATGGACTATGCTTGAAGAATATCACACTCATCATCGCTTTTGGCCTGAGGCAATTAACACTTCCTGCCACAGCATCAACGGGGTATATCTTCACAAATTCCATAAGAAGACTTCATATGAACTCCTCACTGACATGAAACTCAATGTAAGTTATTTCAAAGTCTTCGGTACAAGATGTTGGATTAGAGATCCTCACCAGAGTTCTAAATTTGTAGCAAAAGCACATGAGGGTTTTATGCTCGGTTATGAAAAGGAATCGCACACCTACAGAGTCTTCAACAACTATCACAACAAGGTTGTTGAAACTGTAGATGTGCGGTTCGATGAAACTAATGGATCTCCAAGAGAGTAACTACCTCGTGTGACAGATAAATTGACTCATGAGGAAGCTATTAAGCTCAAGGCTACTGAAGATATCATTCCTATTGAGGAACAACCTCCTGTTGAAGAAGTTGTCCCCAATAATGACGAAAGTCAAGCGGGTGCACCTGAGGAAATTCCTATAGATCAAATTCCTCAACCCAACCAAAATCTTCAACCTACACATATAAGGATTGCAAATGAAGTGGAAATTGACAAAATCCTCGATGATATCAATGCGCCAGGTCCCCTCACTCGCTCAAAAGCTTCACATTTGATTAACTTTTGTGGGCATTTCTCCTTTGTGTCTATCACAGAACCCTCAAAAGTTGATGAAGCCTTCATGGAACCTGAGTGGATTCAAGCCATGCAAGATGAACCTCATCAATTCAAGCTTAACAACGTCTGGGAACTTGTCAAACGGCCAGATCCTCACAAGCACAATGTCATCGGTACCAAGTGGATTTACCAAAACAAGCAACATAAGGATGGTCAGGTAGTAAGGAACAAGGCACAACTTGTAGCCCAAGTTTACACACAGGTTTAAGGAATTGACCTTGATGAAACCTTTGCACATGTTGCTAGACTTGAAGCTATTTGTATATTGCTTGCTTATGCTAATCATCAAAATATTACACTTTATCAAATGTATGTGATAAGTGCATTCCTCAATGGTAAGCTTGAGTAAGAAGTATATGTTGCTCAGCCCCTAGGTTTTGAAGACCCAAAACATCGAGACAAAGTCTTCACACCCAAAAAGGCACTCTATGGTCTCCAGCAAGACCCTCGGGCATGGTATGATACAATGAAGGAATTCCTAGTGAAGAAAGGCTTCAAACCCGGTTCACTCGATCCCACTCTTTTCACAAAATCCTATGATAATGAACTGTTTGTATGTCAAATATATGTGAACGATATCATCTTTGGTTGTACTAACAAATGTTACAATGATGAATTTGCCTACATGATGGGTGAAGAATATCAAATGTCCATGATGGGGGAGCTGAAAATTCTATGCAGTGCTTCAAATTTGTCAACAACGCAACGACATCTTCGTTTCTCAAGAGAAATACCTCAAGGATGTCCTGAAGAAATTTGGCATGAATGAATGCAAAGGCGTCAAAATTCCCATGCCTACCAACGTCCACCTATCACAGAACCCTCAAAAGTTGATGAAGCCTTCATGGAACCTGAGTGGATTCAAGCCATGCAAGATGAACCTCATCAATTCAAGCTTAACAACATCTGGGAACTTGTCAAACGGCCAGATCCTCACAAGCACAATGTCATCGGTACCAAGTGGATTTACCGAAACAAGCAACATGAGGATGGTCAGGTAGTAAGGAACAAGGCACGACTTATAGCCCAAGTTTACACACATGTTGAAGGAATTGACTTTGATGAAACCTTTGCACCTGTTGCTAGACTTGAAGCTATTCGTATATTGCTTGCTTATGCTAATCATCACAATATTACATTGTATCAAATGGATGTGATAAGTGCATTCCTCAACTGTAAGCTTGAGGAAGAAGTATATGTTGCTCAGCCCATAGGTTTTGAATACCCGAAGCATCCAGACAAAGTATTCAGACTCAAAAAGGGACTCTATGGTCTCAAGCAAGACCCTCGGGCATGGTATGATACAATGAAGGAATTCCTAGTGAAGAAAGTCTTCAAACCCGGTTCACTCGATCCCACTCTGTTCGCAAAATCCTATGATATTGAACTGTTTGTATTTCAAATATATGTGGACGATATCATCTTTGGTTGTACTAACAAACGTTACAATGATGAATTTGCCTACACGATGGGCGAAGAATATCAAATGTCCATGATGGGGGAGCTGAAAATTCTATGCAGTGCTTCAAATTTGTCAACAACGCAATGACATCTTCGTTTCTCAAGAGAAATACCTCAAGGATGTCCTGAAGAAATTTAGCATGAATGAATGCAAAGGCGTCAAAATCCCCATGCCTAGCAACGTCCACCTATGCACTGACGAAAATGGTAAAGATTTCGATCAACAGGTATATCGCTCTATGATTGGCTCTTTAGCGTACCTATGTGCATCTAGGCGAGACATTATGCTTAGTGTTTGCATGTGTGCCTGTTTCCAAGAAAAGCCGAAGGAATCACACCATAAGGTTGTGAAACATATTCTTTGATATCTAGATCACACATCAACACTTGGATTACGGTGCCCCAAGGGCTCAAATTTTCACCTTGTTGGATATTCCGATTCTGATTATGCTGGTGACCGCGTGGATCGCAAGTCAACATCAGGCACATGCCATTTGTCGAACGATCCTTAGTATGTTGGTCCTGAAAGAAGTAGTACTGCGTGTCACTTTCCACCTCTGAAGTCGAATACATTGTTGCTGGTTCTTGCTGTGCTCAACTACCGTGGATGAAGGAAACCCTCGAGGACTATGGCATCAACATGAAGAATGTGCCACTCTACTGTGATAGTGAGAGTGCAATCAAGATTGCATACAATGCAGTACAACACTCGAAGATCAAGCACATCCAGATTCGTCATCATTTTCTTTGTGATCATGTACTCAAGGGCAACATCGTCATTGACCACGTGAAGACTCAAGGCCAGCTAGCGGATATCTTCACTAAGCACTTGGATGAAAAAAGATTTTCCAAGTTGCGGTGTGAGCTAAATATCTAAGAATCTTAGAATGTTTTGTTAAAAAGGCACACATCCTAGCACTTATGCAAAATTGATGACTTAGATGTGGAAAACACAAAGTAACATTTTTCTTCAATCAATGAAGAATAACACTCCAAGTATGAAGAATTTGATTCTTTGGACCCTACGACAATTGTATGCAGTGCGTGAAATCATTATTCTTATACGGTGGGTCACGTCACCACCCAATTTGAAATTCTTCAAGTTCACATTCTTCAAAAGTCTTCAGATTTTTAAAATCCTCAAGATTCCAAATTCCTCAAAAGTTCAAATTCTTCAAACCTTTTTTGTTATGAACTTCATTGACTATATACTAAGTTATGAGCTTTAAAATTTCTGAATAGCATTCACATATTGCTAAGTCTTCAAAGTCATCATCTTCAAAGTCCTCATCGCACAAGAAGACCAACTTCAGAAAGGCTCGGACACTTATTGGCAAGGAAATGCATTCTGAAGAAGAATCCGAGGAATGTCATGAAGAGGAAGGTTCTCAAGTGGAGTCAAAGTCTCGTGTGGCAAGCCTAGCCCTTGCTACCACATTCGTCAACAAGTACATCTTCAACCTCGAAGAAAATGACAACGTCAAGTACACTGATGACTATGATGACGACTTTGCTACCACCTATTGCTTCATGGCAAAATGTTCAAAGGTATTCAGTCACACTTCCTCTTCTAACTCTAGTGACTATGAATCTAATGATTATCAAAAACCCAGTTACTATAAACTTGCTAATATTGCCACGAAGCAACAAACTGCTATTGAAAAGCTTCAGAAACTGCTAGACAAAATCGATGACCTGTTGAGTGATGGAATGAATCGGACTAAAATCCTCACTGAAGATGTTCAAAGTCTTTGGTCTAGGTTTGATAGTCTTCAAGAACGTTATGGCACACTCTTGGCTGATCATGAGAAGCTTTCCTATGAATTCCTTCAAAGAAAACAAGATCTTAAGAAGCTAAGAATGTCTCATGATGATCTTCGAGTCGAAAATTGCCACACCCTGTTTTTCACCACCAATGTTTTAAGTTGCAAAAATCAGGGCTTGTTAAAACTTTTTCTAATGATGTTGTGAATGCTATGAATGCCTTGTATGAATGTATGCTTGTTTGCTTGTTGAACCAAACCCATGGCTAATTCATTTATTTATTTAAAATGAATTTCCAAAACTCTTTGCTTTGACATCAGATCACCTCTACCTTGCTTGGGTTACACTACTAGTTCATGATGCCTAGTAGCACTCCCAACCAAAGTTGGTGATCTGAACTCAAATACTATTATTATTTGCCAAAAACATTATTTAATGATTTAAAACATTATTTTTATATTTTAAATGCATGTCTGTTTCTAAGGCCAGGAATGATATTCCCACAAGGAAAAATACTTCTCTGCCTTAGAAAATTCTGAGTAAAATCATGGAAACTCATAAGGACATATATTTTCCATACATATGATTTTAACCCTATTTTATATTATAATTAATTGAGTAAACCCCTGAAAACTATTCTTGTCTGTTTTAACCTTTTGAGATATTTCCAAAGGAAATATTCTCAATAAAATCCCATTAAATTACAGGAGCCTCCCCAAGCCATATTTGGTGCCCACATAAAATCCCACCTTGATCCAAGGTGGGGAAGGTCACCAAATGAGCCTAAAACCCTCTATGTCCATAATAGAGTTGGAACAACTCCACATAGCAAAGTTTGTCCATTAGGGCTGAAACTTTGCACGAGTGTTTGGCACCTCAAATGAGGACTCCACACCAAAAATGAGATTTGCTAGACTCTGTTTTGTCACACTCCCTTTGGAGAGGACAGATCTGGCCACTTTCATGCATTTTCAAGTTTACAAAGCTAAACTTGTGCAATGGAGCTCAAAATTGGTGGAAACCCCTACTTTAACCCCAAGACCAAACCTGTTAAGTTGCAGTTCCAGTGGTGGAGTGGAAGCACCCCAAACCAGTGTCGCACACCTTCTGATAGCAAGGTAAAAACCCACCTAGCCACTGTTTTACCCAATGTTAGAGCCCCAAACTTGGTGTATTAGTGCCTCAGACCAACCTAAACACCAGTCAAATGGCCCCTCCCCAGTTCAAAGCACAAATGACAAAACTCCAATTTGAGCCACAGATCAGGACTGGCAGCACTAGTAAATCATGTCCCCCTTGACCAGCCAGTGCTCACACTAGCACACAACGGCTAGTTACACTCCCAGCAACACCCATGACATTAGGGACACATCTGAAGTGCACCAGAGCGCGCCAGCATGCCGTGGCATGCCAAAACTGTGCTCTGGACGCACTACAGGGAGCAACCGAGAAGGGGACGACGCTCCCGGCCGGTTCCAACCTCCCCCGAAGTGTCCAAGACCTCCCCTGACAACCCCTCAGTGTAAAGCAGCCTCCAGGGACCCTCCTCCCCCGCGCTAGAGCTCGGGCGACGTGTGCCCGCGTGCACCCGACCGGGCCGAGCATGCACGAACGCTGCAGCTCGACCCCACGCCTTCTCCCTCTGCGGACGATGCTTCAGAGCGACCTAAACCACGTCCGGAGACCATGGTTTCGCAGCCAGCTCCTCACTGTGCATGCACGCGCACCGCGGTGAGTCACCGGCACACCAAGTTCTGTTCACCGTCGGGATCCTATAAATAGGCCCCCCCGGCACCTCAGCACCCCTCCAACAGCCTCTGCACGACCACTAGCTCCCCCCTAGCCGCCCAATCGAGCTCGTAGAGCCCCGGTGCTCGAGATCGACCGAGGCCCCTCCGCCTCGGAGCTCCGGTCGATCTCCGGTTACACGCCGGCTCCTGTGACACTCGACCCACCAGAGCACTCCCCTCGACACCAGGAACCTTTCCCCCAACACCCCCGAGCTTTTCCGTGCCCCTAGCTATCAGTTCAACCACATCCCGAAACTCCTCCACCACGGCCACCTCGTCACCGGCAACTCCAAGCCTCTCCGGCGCTGTCCCGACCACCTACAGGTAGGCGGAGGCATGCTGAACCCATTCCTGCCCTTAGCTAGGCCCATGGACGACGGTAGCCTCGCCGGCGTTCATCTCCTCCTCCCTGGCTAGAGGTAGGGGAAGAACCCGACAGGTGGGCTCCACCTGTCGGCGTCCTGGAGCTGCCCCGCGCGCAGCCACTGTCGCTGACTCCAGGGGCCCGCACGTCAGGTTCAAACCTGGCACGCGCGCGCCTCGCATCCTGCTGGCTAACTCGGCCGGCCTGCTTCCCAGGCCAGGCTTTGGCCTTTTTTTTAATTTTTAAACCTGAGACTAAAATGATTTTTGTAAAAATAACTATCCAGTGGAAAAATATGATTCTTCCACTGATATTTTTCTAAAAGTTTGTAGTATTTGATTCTGCCATTGTTGACATTTTTCAAAAACAGAATCTGTTTTATAATAATATAAAGGCATTAAAAGCAATAGTTTGCTCTTGTTTTATAATTATTAAAACTTCCTTGCTAGTAAAAACAAAGAGAATATATTTTTCAAAGTAACAACCTGATTTTTACCAAGTTTTGCAACATTTTTAAAAGTGGTTTGTGATCTGTTTTTGTGTGAGCTATTTCTTATTTATTCTATTCTCGATGATAGAATTACCGAGTGACGAAGGATTCGGAGCAGAAGACCCCGAAGACCCAGGATACCTAGCTGACCAAGGCAAGCAGCCCTTTGACCATGACTTCAGCATATACATTGATGCATGCTAGTATAGCAAGTACTTTCCGTTGCATGTGATCACAGTGCCGGTTCATCATTGGTGTGATGGTACCGAAGGCTTCTTCGAAGCACTTGCATGATGGTGATGTTATACATATGGCTCCTCGGAGCACAAGCATGATGGGCTTGACCCTACCATCTATGAGGATCATGCTGCTGTCACGCTGACTAGTAGAGTTATAAGACCATTGCATTGAGCTTGACCCTACCCGTTGAGGGTCATGCTAATACCATGTTGACAAGTAAAGATAGAAGTATATTATCATGAGCATGATGATGAGTTAAATCAAGAGTTTCTGAAAACCCCGTCGGGTGCCACTAATGCCCGAAGGTGATGATGAGTTGGTGGTCACTTTTGGTGAAGTGATGCACCGGTGTTTTGTGTGAGTATGGTTTCGGAAATGGGATTAGATTTATGATGTGTCGACCGTCCCAACCTTACCAGTACGACCATGATACCCCTTTATGGGACGGGGCTTTGTTGATTACTCTGGTCGGTGCTAGCAAAGAGCCACATTACTAGTGGCGGGAGTGATTGTCGTCGCTCTCGTGATGGGGTCGTGCCAGGAAGGACGACTATGCCATATTATTATGAGTTCCACGCACACCGTTGGTCCCCGCATGGTTGATACTGTCCAGAGTCGGTGCTCGTAAGACGTACAACATGTGGGCTGGGTACCAATCGATTGGACCTCTTTGTCTAGTATCGTCAGGGGAAAGATGATGATCGGGTACTTACCTCGGGTATATGTGATATACCGCGAGTTGTGGATGACACAGAAGTTTCCCGTTTCTCGTGGGTCCAGCGTACTACCTGTGCAGAGTGTAAACTATTCGAATAGCCGTGTCCATGGTAAAGGACAGTTGGGTAATCCTGCTTAAACTACGTCCTGATATTTCCGCATAAACCAAGTGTGTGTGAGTGTGTGTGTGTGGTGTTAAAAAGGTGTTGTTATAAAGATAATAATATGACCAAATTCGGTGACTTGGCATATAGGGTAAACCCGGATGGTTTGACACTCAGCTGATACGTTGAGGTTATGACAAGTCCGATGACATGGCATATAGGGTGAACCCAGATGGTTCAACCCTTAGCAGATATGTTCATATATGTAACCTGTTTTTTTTAAAGTAATTCTTTAACTTGATGCATATTCATGATCATTCCACCCAGATGAGTTATGCTAGAAATGCATGATATTTTTATCCTTCACTTTCATTGTTCATATCATGGGCTGTTTGCGAGTACATTCAAAGTACTCATTGGCTTGCCAGTGGTTATACTATTGACTAGACAAGGAAGGACTGGAGTTTGGCGACGAGCACACCTTCGGAGATGGACCTACGATCTAGGACGCTTCCAAGTCAGAATGCCTATCGGTGTAGGCTTGATGGCATGGGCACCCGCTTAGCCCTTATGAGTTTCCGCTACCCGTTGTACCCGTTTTATTTGGCCTTAGGCCCTGTTTGTGAACCTGAGCCTTCGGTCATATGATGTATTAAACGGTATTTGGATGTAAGACAATATTATGCAGTATCTGTGTTCAGTGAGCATTGATCCTTGGGATCACTGGGCACGGTGATCTCGACTCACCAGTCGGGGTCCCCACAGAACTGGTATCAGAGCCATCCTGACTATAGGAAGCCATAGGTGGCATGGATGTTAGCCGGAAACGATTAGTACACTAGCCTTACACAAATTTGCACCTAAAACCTTCTGATTTTCTCTCTCTCCTATATCTTGTAGATGGCCGCCGTACCTGAGACGCTTCTGGAGACCTGCTTTCCCCTACTTCTGGTGGATAGTCTCGAGAAGTGTCACGTACGCCGGACGCCCATCTTCCTCTACCACAAGCACTGGGTCAACGAAGACACCAAGGAATATCACATGGACGTGAGAGTGAAGGCTAATTACTCCCCGACTAGTTGGTTCTTCGAAGGACCACAAATGGGAGAAGTGATGCTGGTAGTGGAGACAGCCGCACGAGAGGCGCTCGTGCGTCTCCGCGATATCCTCCCTAAGATGGCTGATGAACCCACTACTCTCCATCTACCTTTTCTTAAGGAAGGAGTGGACGGGAGCTGGACGCTCACCCCATCGTCTGAGGACGGGATGCCATTAAGGTTTCAGACCTACTTTAGTCTCTCATCCGACACCCTGACACACCTTCTGGTTAAAGAATCAACGAAGCTTATCCAAGAACTACACCAAGTCAAGGGCCTAATTCACACCGAGAAGATGAAGAATCGCAAGATGAAGAAAGAAGGCGCACCTGAAGGAAGTGCCGGTATTGCTACCAGGGGTGGTATGCTACCAATCAGGACCGTCCCTATTCAGAGTCGCCGCCTGACAGCGGAAGAATATACTGAACTCTTCGCCGCCTCACCTAAGAGACGCCGTGATGTGCGGATTATTTCTTCCACTCCGCTGAAGGAAGAAGACACCGACGAAGACGAAGATCCTGCCGAACCCACTTTTGAGACCGAGCAGTCCGCCGCGTAGGATTTCAACGTAGGCAAATAGGAGTACCCCTGAGCATAGGGTATCCATGTATCTGATCTTTTAAGTTATGAGTGTGTATGATGTAAGCCGCATTCTGCCTTAGGCAGCCTGTACGCGACTACATCACTTGTTTCAATGAATGCAAATTCTGTTTTCAAGACTTTGATTTTAAAAACTCGCACTAGCACATTTGGACCCCCCCTCTTACTAGAGCAAACCCTTGTGGTTTCAAGCAAGGCAGATTTTGACCTGTCTGTTTCCATGACAGGATGGTGAATGCAACCCGCAACAGCACCTTCGGCAACCCCGACACCGCCTCCTCAGGTCAGCCGCAGGGATCCGAAGGAGAAGCTCACGCTGGAGATTACCATGAGTAGCATGGCAATGTTCCTCCGCCACCTCCTCCCGAGAACTTGACTATGGCTTAGTTCCTTCATGCTCTATGCGAGGAGCGTCAAGCCAACAATGCCGCTATTCAGCAGCTGGCTCAAGTCCTAGTGAACAACCCACCGCAGAACGGGAATGGCAATGGTCGCTCTACTCTCTCAGAGTTTATGCGGACTACGCCTCCCATATTCACGGAGACGACTGAACCGTTGGATGCCGATGACTGGATTCGCACTATTGAAGACCTCCTTGCGCTGGTCAAGTACACGATGAACATGAGAAGGTCCTTTATGCCTGTCACTGTCTCGGAGGCACCGCCAGGGCTTGGTGGGATGGTTTTCAGATCATGCGAGAAGGGCAAGTCATCACTTGGGCAATGTTGAAGGAAGGATTCCGCGCGGCTCATATTCCGCCAGGAATGATGACCATAAAGAAGCGGGAATTCCGAGCCTGAAGGCAAGGAAGTGGAACTGTTAAGGAATATCTGCAGAAGTTTAACCTCTTGTCGAGGTATGCCCCTGAGGATGTTAACACTGAGGCCGCCAAGGTGGAACGCTTTAGGGAAGGATTGCAGCAGTCCCTGCAATATCAGTTGGTAGTTTGTGACTGCAAGACCTTCAGCGACCTAGTTATCAAGGCACTTATGCTGGAAGACAAGCGTCGTGCAATGGACAACACCCGCAAGCGCAAGATGATAGGCAGTTGAGGACCCACTAATGCAAGACCAAGACCATGGCAGTCAGCACCCGCGAGGCCCAACTACCAGCAGCAGCAGTACAAGACCCCGGTATTCCGTCAGAATTATCAGCCTCAAGTCAACACCAAGCCAGTTTCCAACCCGCCGAACAACAGTAGAGTCAAGACCAACCCTCCGGGTCAGGTCACCTGTTTTGGGTGTGGTCAAACCGGGCACTATTCCCGGTAGTGTTCCAACAAGAAGCCCGATGCACCGCGTCCCAATGCACCCAACCCAGGTCAAGGAGTACCAGGAAGAAACCAAGTTCCCCGCAATCATCAGTTCAACAGCAGGGGGCGGATCAATCACATCACCGCCGAAGAGGCGCAGGAAGACCCGGACTGCATTCTGGGTACGTTCCTCGTCAACTCCACCCCAGCTACAGTGTTGTTTGATTGTGGTGCTTCGCACACTTTTGTTACTCAAAGGTTTGTGGAGAAGTGTGGTTTAATACCCACTCTGCTTCGCGGGCAGATGGCAATTCAAACCCCGGGAACAGTGTTGAGGTCCAATCTAGGGTGTAGGAAGGTCGAGATAGTTATCAATGGGACGAGCTTCTTGGCAGACCTCATTATGCTTAAGTCGCAAGGCTTAGAAGTAATTCTCGGCATGGATTGGCTGGCCAAGCACCAGAGTCTCTTGGACTGTGCAAACAGGTCCATTACCATGACAAGCGACCAAGGGGTCAAGGTCAAGTATGTCTCTGAGCCGGTATCAGCTCAAGTACCTCGAATCAACAGCCTATCCGAGGTAGAGCTCGACCAAGTGCCAGTAGTCTGTGAGTACCCGGACGTCTTTCCTGACGAGCTACCCGGAATGCCTCCTGACCGAGATATCGAGTTCATCATCGAGCTCATGCCCGGGTCAAGGCCTATTTATAACAAGCCTCATAGGATGGGATCCGAGGAGCTAGCAGAGCTGAAGAAGCAGCTGGAGGAGCAACTCAGGAAAGGATTCATCCGTCCGAGTGCGTCACCTTGGGGATCGCCTGTTCTGTTTGTATCAAAGAAGGATGGTACCATTCGACTCTACGTCGATTACCATTCTCTCAACAAAGTCACAATCAAGAATAAGTACCCGCTTTCCAAGATAGAAGACCTGTTTCACTAGTTAAATGGAGCTAAGGTATTTTCCCAGATCGATCTTCGATCTGGATATTACCAGTTGAAGATTCGACCCGAGGACATACCCAAGAATGCATTCGTGACCCGATACGGTCTCTATGAGTGCACTGTCATGCCCTTCGGATTGACAAATGCCCCAGCTTACTTCATGTACCTCATGAACAAGGTCTTCATGGAATATTTAGATAAGTTTGTCATCGTATTCATCGATGACATTCCTATCTTCTCAAAATCCGAAGAAGAACATGAGAAACACTTGAGGATAGTTCTGGGAAAGCTTCAAGAGCACCAACTGTATGCCAAGTTCAGCAAGTGTCAATTCTGGTTGAACGAAGTTGGATTTTTGGGTCATATCATAACGGCAAGCGGATTGGCAGTAGATCCATCCAAGATTACCACAATAACCAACTGGGAATCGCCGAGGGACGTGAAGGATGTCAAGAGTTTCCTCGGACTCGCGAGATACTACCGCAAGTTCGTAGAGGGATTCTCCAGCATCGCTCGACCTATGACTCAGCTTTTGAAGAAAGGTCGAAAGTTCGAGTGGACACCGGCATGTGAAGCAAGCTTCCAAGAGTTGAAGAAAAGAGTGACTACCGCCCCGGTACTAGCTACCCCGGACATCAACAAGGAGTTTGTGATTTACTGTGATGCCTCCGGAACCGGACTCGGTGGAGTCTTAATGCAAGATGGCAGAGTCGTGGCGTACTTGTCACGGCTACTGCGTCCGCATGAGGAGAACTACGCCACCCATGATCTCGAGTTAGCAGTCGTAGTGCATGCCTTGAAGACAGGGCGACATTACCTTTTGGGGAAGCGATGTGAAATATACACGGACCACAAGAGTCTCAAGTATATCTTCACCCGAAGGGAGCTGAACATGAGGCAACGAAGATGGCTTGAGTTAATCAAGGATTATGACCCCAGCATTCAGTACCACCCCAGTAAGGCAAACATGGTAACCGATGCTTTAAGGCGGAAGGCCGGCACCTTGAATGTCATACTCAAGGAACGGTTGCCCGCCTTGTATGAAGAGATGGAAAGCTTCGGACTAGAGTTGGTCGGACCAGGATACCTGGCCAACCTCGAAGTCAAACCAACTCTAGTTGATGATATCAAGGAAGCCCAGAAGGGACACAAGAGTATTGAAGGCGTCAAGAGGAAGATTCGGGAAGGCAAGGCCCCAGGGTTCTCGGTCGATGATCAAGGAGTAGTGTGGTATGGGAAACGCTTATGTGTGCCCAACAAGGCCGAACTCAAGGACTTTATCCTGCAAGAGTCTCATGACACACCATACTCCATCCATCCCGGTGGTACCAAGATGTATCAAGACCTAAGAGAACGATTCCGGTGGCATGGCATGAGAAGAGAAATAGGCTCCTACGTCGCTAAGTGTGATGAATGCCAGCGGGTCAAGGCTGAGCATCAACGACCTGCTCGGCTGCTACAACCTCTTCAAGTGCCAGAATGGAAATGGGACAAGGTCGGCATGGAGTTCATCACCAGACTACCCCGGTCAAGCAGGGGTCATGACTCCATATGGGTCATCGTCGACCACTTGACTAAGGTGTCTCATTTCATTCCGGTGAACACCACCTATGGGGGCGACAAGTTGGCTAGCCTCTACATTGAGCGCATCGTTAGCCTTCATGGAGTTCCTAAGGAGATCGTGTCCGACCGCGGCACGCAATTCACCTCAAGATTCTGGAAGAAGTTTCAAGAAGCTCTCGGAACCAAGCTCTCTTTCAGCACGGCTTTCCACCCGCAGACGGGCGGACAGACCGAGAGGGTGAACCAGATACTCGAGGACATGCTCCGCGCATGTGTCCTTGCCCGTGGTGCCAAGTGGGAAGACTGTCTGCCGTTTGCTGAGTTCTCATACAACAACAGCTACCGGTCCAGTCTTCAAATGGACTCATTTGAAGTGCTATATGGGCGGAAGTGCCGCACCCCACTCAATTGGTCCGAAACCGGAGAAGGACTAGTTTTTGGGCCAGAAGCGCGGCAAGTAGTGGAAAGAAAGGTGCAGCTCGTCCAAGAAAACCTGAAGGCAGTTAAGTCACGACAGAAGAGCTATGCGGACTCCCACTGCAAGAATGTGGAGTTCATTCCCGGAGACCAGGTGTACCTGCACGTTACGCCTATCAAGGGAACCAAGCGTTTCCACGTCAAGGGGAAGCTAGCCCCAAGGTTTATTGGACCCTTCAAGATCACGGCAAGGCGCGGGCAAGTGGCTTATCAGTTAGAGCTACCCCCAGAACTTTCGGGTGTGCACCACGTGTTCCACGTGTCACAACTCCGGAAGTGCTTACAAGTGCCGAACCGTTCCGATCATTGCAAAGACATTGACCACCAAACTGTTGACCTTCAACGAGACCTTACCTATCACGACAAGCCGATTCACATTCTGGATGAAGCAGAGCGTTGCACCAGAAGCCGCACCATCAAGTATTTCAAGGTTCAGTGGAGCAACCATACCGAAGTAGAAGTAACTTGGGAACGTCAAGACTATCTCCGATCAGAATTTCCAGAGCTATTTAACGCCTAGCTTAGGAATCTCGGGGACGAGATTCTTGTAAGAGGGATAGTTCTGTCACACCCTGTTTTTCACCACCAATGTTTCGAGTTGCAAAAGTCAGGGCTTGCTAAAACTTTTTCTAATGATGTTGTGAATGCTATGAATGCCTTGTATGAATGTATGCTTGTTTGCTTGTTGAACCAAACCCATGGCTAATTCATTTATTTATTTAAAATGAATTTCCAAAACTCTTTGCTTTGACATTAGATCACCTCTACCTTGCTTGGGTTACACTACTAGTTCATGATGCCTAGTAGCACTCCCAACCAAAGTTGGTGATATGAACTCAAATACTATTATTATTTGCCAAAAATATTATTTAATGATTTAAAACACTATTTTTCTATTTTAAATGCATGTCTGTTTCTAAGGCCAGGAATGATATTCCCACAAGGAAAAATACTTCTCTGCCTTAGAAAATTCTGAGTAAAATCATGGAAACTCGGAAGGACATATATTTTCCATACATAAGATTTTCAACCCTATTTTATATTATAATTAATTGAGTAAAACCCTGAAAACTATTCCTGTCTGTTTTAACCTTTTGAGATATTTCCAAAGGAAATATTCTCAATAAAATCCCATTAAATTACAGGAGCCTCCCCAAGCCATGTTTGGTGCCCACATAAAATCTCACCTTGATCCAAGGTGGGGAAGGTCACCAAAGAGCCTAAAACCCTCTCTATCCATAATAGAGTTGGAACAACTCTACATAGCAAAGTTTGTCCATTAGGGCTGAAACTTCGCATGGGTGTTTGGCACCTCAAATGAGGACTCCACACCAAAAATGAGATTTGCTAGACTCTGTTTAGTCACACTCCCTTTGGAGAGGACAGATCTGGCCACTTTCATGCATTTTCAAGTTTACAAAGCTAAACTTGTGCAATGGAGCTCAAAATTGGTGGAAACCCCTAATTTAACCCCAAGACCAAACCTGTTAAGTTGCAGTTCCAGTGGTGGAGTGGAAGCACCCCAAACCACTGTCGAACACCTTCTGACAGCAAGGTAAAAACCCACCTAGCCACTATTTTACCCAATGTCAGAGCCTCAAACTTGGTGTATTAGTGCCACATACCAACCTAAACACCCAGTCAACTGGCCCCTCCCCAGTTCAAAGCACAATTGACAAAAACTCCAATTTGTGCCACAGGTCAGGACTAGCAGCACTAGTAAATCATGTCCCCCTTGACCAGCCAGTGCTCACACTAGCACACAATGGCTAGTTACACTCCCAGCAACACCCTTTACATGAGGGACACGTATGAAGTGCACCAGAGTGCACCAGCATGCCGTGGCATGGCAAAACTGCGCTCTGGACGCGCTACAGGGAGAATCGAGAAGGGGAAGACGCTCCCGGCCGGTTCAAACCTCCCCCGAAGTGTCCAAGACCTCCCCCGACAACCCCTCAGTGTAAAGCAGCCGCCAGGGACCCTCCTCCCCCGCGCTAGAGCTCGGGCGACGCGTGCCCCCGCGCACCCGACTCGGCTGAGCATGCACGGACGCTGCAGCTCGACCCCACGCCTTCTCCCTCTGCGGGCGATGCTTTAGAGGGACCTAAACCACGTCCGGAGACCATGGTTTCGCAGCCAGCTCCTCACTGTGCACGCACGCGCACCGCGGTCAGTCACCGGCGCACCAAGTTCTGCTCACCGTCGCGAGCCTATAAATAGGCCCCCCGGCACCTTAGCACCCCTCCAACAGCCTCTACACAACCACTAGCTCCCCCCTAGCCGCCCAATCGAGCTCGCAGAGCCTTGGTGCTCGAGATCAACCGAGACCCTCCGCCTCGGAGCTCCGGTCGATCTCCGGTTACACGCCGGCTCCTGCAACACTCGACCCACTAGAGCACTCCCCTCGACACCAGGAACCTTTCCCCCAACAGCCCCGAGTTTTACCGTGCCCCTAGCTATCAGTTCAACCACATCCCGAAACTCCTCCGCCACGGCCACCTCGTCGCCGGCGACTCCAAGCCTCTCCGGCGCTGTCCCGACCACCTGTAGGTAGGCGGAGGCATGCTGAACCCATTCCTGCCCTTAGCTAGGCCCATGGACGACGGTAGCCTCGCCGGCGTTCGTCTCCTCCTCCCTGGCTGGAGGTAGGGGAAGAATCCGACAGGTGGGCTCCACCTGTCGGCGTCATGGAGCTGCCCCGCGCGCAGCCACTGTCGCTGACTCCAGGGGCCCGCACGTCAGGTTCAAACGTGGCGCGCGCGCCTGGAAGCCTGCTGGCTGGCTGGGCCGTCCTGCTTCCCATGCCAGGCTTTGGCCTTTTCTTTTATTTTTAAACCTGAGACTAAATTGATTTTTATAAAAATAACTATCAAGTGGAAAAATATGATTCTTCCAGTCATATTTTTCTAAAAGTGAGTAGTATTTGATTCTCCCATTGTTGACATTTTTCAAAAACAAAATATGTTCTATAATAATATAAAGGCATTAAAAGCAATAGTTTGCTCCTGTTTTATAATTATTAAAAATGCCTTGCTAGTAAAAACAAAGAGAATATATTTTCAAAGTAACAACCTGATTTTTACCAAGTTTTGCAACATTTTTAAAAGTGGTTCGTGATCTGGTTTTGTGTGAGCTATTTCTTATTTATTCTATTCTCTACGATAGAATTACCGAGTGACGAAGGATTCAGAGCGGAAGACCCTGAAGACCCAGGATACCTAGCTGACCAAGACAAGCAGCCCTTTGACCATGACTTGAGCATATACATTGATGCATGCTAGTATAGCAAGTAGTTTCCGTTGCATGTGATCACAGTGCCGGTTCATCATTGGTGTGATGGTACCGAAGGCTTCTTCGAAGCACTTGCATGATGGTGATGTTATACATATGGCTCCTCGGAGCACAAGCATGATGAGCTCGACCCTACCATCTATGAGGATCATGCTACTGTCATGCTGACTAGTAGAGTTATAAGACCATTGCATTGAGCTTGACCGTACCCCTTGAGGGTCATGCTAATACCATGTTGACAAGTAAAGATAGAAGTATATTATCATGAGCACGATGATGAGTTAAATTAAGAGTTTATGAAAACCCCGTCGGGTGCCACTAATGCCCGAAGGTGATGATGAGTTGGTGGTCACTTTTGGTGACGTGATGCACCGGTGTTTTGTGTGAGTATGGTTTCGGAAATGGGATTAGATTTATGATGTGTCGACCGTCCCAACCTTACCAGTACGACCACGATACCCCTTTATGGGATGGGGCTTTGTTGATTACTCTGGTCGGTGCTAGCAAAGAGCCACATTACTAGTGGCGGGAGTGATTGTCGTCGCTCTCGTGATGAGGTCATGCCTGGAAGGACGACTATGCCATTAATATGAGTTCGACGCACACCATTGGTCCCCGCATGGTTGATACTGTCCAGAGTCGGTGCTCGTAAGACGTACAACATGTGGGCTGGATACCAATCGATTGGACCTCTTTGTCTAGTATCGTCAGGGGAAAGATGATGATCGGGTATTTACCTCGGGTATATGTGATATACCGCGAGTCGTGGATGACACGAACGTTTCCCGTTTCTCGTGGGTCCAGCGTACTACCTCTGCAGAGTGTAAACTATTCGAATAGCCGTGTCCACGGTCAAGGACAGTTGGGTAATCTTGCTTAAACTACGTCCTGATATTTCCGCATAAACCAAGTGTGTGTGTGGTGTTAAAAAGGTGTTGTTATAAAGATAATAATATGACCAAGTTCGGTGACTTGGCATAGAGGGTAAACCCGGATGGTTTAACCCTCAGCGGATACATTGAGGTTATGACAAGTCCGATGACTTGGCATATAGGGTGAACCCGGATGGTTCAACCCTTAGCAGATATGTTGATATCTGTAACCTATTCTTTAAAAGTAATTATTTAACTTGATGCATATTCATGATCATTCCACCCAGATGAGTTATGCTAGAAATGCATGATATTTTTATCCTTCACTTTCATTGTTCATATCATGGGTTGATTGCGAGTACATTCAAAGTACTCATTGGCTTGCCACTGGTTATATTATTGACCAGACAAGGAAGGACCGGAGTTTGGCGACAAGTACGCCTTCGGAGACGGACCTGCGATCTAGGACGCTTCCAAGTCAGAATGCTTGTCGATGTAGGCTTGATGGCATGGGCACCCGCTTAGCCCGTATGAGTTTCCGCTACCCGTTGTACCCGTTTTATTTGGCCTTAGGCCTATTTGTGAACCCGACCCTTCGGTCATATGATGTATTAAACGGTATTTGGATGTAAGACTCTATTATTCAGTATCTGTGTTCAGTGAGCATTGATCCTTGGGATCACTGGGCACGGTGATCTCGACTCACCAGTCGGGGTCCCCACAAAAATGATTCTTTGCAAGCTCAACAAATCAGTATCGCTCAAGAAGAATTCATTCCACCATGTTTGAAACGCATCAAACGTGAAACTGCTAATTTTTCACCTGAAACTTGAAATGCTTATATCGCTACAAATTTCTTCAACTATTTCTATGGTAAAAAATCCCTCACCTGAGGAAACCACAAATGTCATCGACGAAAATGAAGGGTTGAAGGAATTGTATGTGACCTGCATATACAAAAGCCTCAAAGGCATCAAACCCTTCGCGATGTGCTCAGAAAGTAGATTCTGAACAGGAACCCGAGGAAAGAGGGTATTACCTTTGAGAGGAAACTAAATGTTGATGGTTCATACTCGAAACCTGAGCAGTATCCCAAAACCTCATGGATTGTTGTAAAAGGACTATTGTTGATCCATCCACTCTAACACGCTTTGTATGTGAAATGTCTTATTCCTCTGATGAGTCATTTGCCTCTAACTATAAACTAATCAAAAATCAGGCTGGTGAAGTATTTTCTAGATATGTTGGAACTAACTGCAGGAATGGACCACCCCTTAGGAAAATCTGGGTTCCCAAAAGCATCTTGGAAAGTCTTCAGGTGAATGACCTCATGACACCACCAGTGAAGAACAGGAACCCCACATCAAATTCCTCAGGTGGACCTAAGTCTTCACAGGGATTAAATTCCTCATATGGTCAAAACTATGCTCTTACTCGAACTAATGCTTCTGATATGCAGGGAAACTACAAGGGACATGAATATGTGCATTATTCCTCTAATCACTATGTTCATAAGTCCTTAAAGAATTTCTCTGTCTATTCATTTGAGTACTCTAACCCCCTCGTGTGAAACGAAGTGTATTAGCCTCAATGCCTTAATTCTCATATGGTGCTCACAGGATGATAAACTCTTTAGCACCCCTTCAGATATGGATGGTGAAGAAATCGAACTAATTACTTCTGTAGGTCACGTCTCGAGATGAAAGTCATCATCTGAAAATTTTGCTCGAGACCTGAGGAAATTGCTTGATAGGGCGCAAGCTAATCCATATGAAATGATCTGTCATTTCACTCGCCCTCATTATGTATAAAATATATTTTATGTGATGAAATTCAAGTGTGATGAAAGTGATATCATATTCTTCAATCTAAAGCATATGAGATGGTAAGCAGCACTAATTCATCTGCAGGATCAGGAACCCAAGACCACAGAGTGGGTTCTTGATAGTGGGTGTATAAATCACATGATTGGTGACAAAAGCCTATTGATGAATATCCCACTGACTCCATCACCACTGAAGCATATCGCCTACGCTGACAAAGGTAAAAGCAAGGTATTGGGACTTGGTAAAGTGACTATCTCTAAGGACCGACACATGGACAAAATCATGCTTGTCGAATCCCTTGGATTTAACCTCATGTGAGTCTCAATGCTTTGTGATCTTGATATGGTTGTCATCTTTGGAAAATATAGATGCATAGTCATCATGTAATATGACAAATCCAAAGTCTTCGAAGACTTTAGGAGAGGAGACTTGTATATTTTTCATTTCTCTGCAGGTCCTCAACCAGCCATGTGTCTCCTTGCAAAAGCCTCAGAGTGCTGGCTATGACATCGACGACTCGGTCATGCAGGCATGAGGAATTTGCATACACTGGCAAAGAAGAAGCATGTCATTGGCATCAAAATCATCAAATTCCTCAAGGACCATCTCTGTAGGGCTTGTGAGTGCGGCAAGATGACCATATCCAAGCACCCCTCGAAGACTATCATGACTACTACTCGTCCTTTTGAATTGCTTCACATGGATCTATTTGGACCTACTCATTATGCTACTCTAACCAATGCAACATCTCTATATGGCTTTGTCATCGTTGACGACTATTCTCGTTATACTTGGGTGCATATCATTCTTTACAAAACTGAAGTGCTGGAAGTCTTCAAACGATTTTCCTCAAGGGCCTCGACGAACTTCGGCGTCAAGATCAAACACATCAGGAGTGACAATGGGACAAGATTCAAGAATACAGGCCTTGATGACTATCTTGATAAACTTGGTATTACTCATGAATTGTCTGCTCCTTATTGTATGACTAAGATGCTGCCCTTTCCTTATTTGGGAGCGAGGCCTCAAAAGGGGAAAGGGACGCATCTACGCGTTTCACAAACGGGGTAATCATCACAATACATAAATAAATATTAACAAGTAGGGCATACACTTGCCATCTGTTAAGAATATATCATATAGCTTACAGACACACATTATTCAGAGTACAGCAAGTCTAGCTACGGACTTAAACAGAAGGAAAACAGATGATCTAACACATCCCGTATGCTAGCCCACGATCACGACCACGACCACAGTCTTCCGGATAGTTCACATACAGACGGCGAGAGTCCTCATCGAACTCCCACTTCAGCTGATAGTCATCAGGATCTCCCGCGTCGGGCGTACCTATACCTGTTGGGGTTGGTAGTAATCTGTGAGCCACGGGGACTCAGCAATCTAATGACCTTGGTACTGAATCTAGTCAAGTTATTAGGTGAGGAAGGTTTAGTGTATGGGTTTGCAGCAACCTAAGCATATATGTTGGCAAACTTACGATAATCAGAGTAATTATATGGTGGTATACGCGAGCGATCGAAGACTAGGTGATCACTAAGTGATCCTGAACACCTACTTACGTCAAACCTAACCCCACCGTGTTCCCGATCGAAGAGTGGTCTTCGAAGGAGATAGTCACGGTTACGCACACAATTGGCAGTTTTACTAGAGTTACTTCAACTTGTCTAGAACCGGATGTTAACAAATTATCGATGTTTGCCACATAACCGCGGGCACGGCTTTCCGAAAGATTAAACCCTGCAGGGGTGCTCCAACTAGTCCATCACAAACTGTCACGGGCCGCAAAGTAATCCTCTATCACGAATCTCGTGATCGAGTCGGATTCCTTAGAGGAAAACCTCAACTTCGAGGAGACCCAAGGTTTCACCGGGATTCCTATACGCAAGATATATCGCTAAGTTAATACAAATCTAGCAGGACCTCCCGTCGTGTCGACGACCCCGATAAGAGCCGCGTATCTCAGTCTCATGACACGACAGATGAGCGATGGTTACCACGCCAAAACACAGAGTTGCCCCGGGGAGCGTAATAAGCTGCTTTGGGTTGGACCAACACTCATGTGGAGCACTTGCCCGGGTTGTTGATTAAATCCTTGGTGTAGCTATTCCCTATGCAAATTATTATTAGGTGATTAGAAGATTAAAACCAATGTTGGGTCCTTCTGGACAAGCCTTAACACTACACGATTTATCAAGGGGGTCCCCATAACAACCCCGAACGTGTTAGGAATGGTCAGTTATGGAATCAAACACCCGTAACCGAAACTAAGGCGACAACAACGGAACAAATCACCCAGCAAAAGGCTAGGCATTCCGTCATTTACCAAGTATATAGGTGCATTAATTAAATAACATATTAGCATAATGATATCAAAATACTCATGTTATCACATGAAACAGCTGGCACCTGCAACTAGCAAAGCTACTCATTAGAGGTTCAGCAAGCCTACTTAGCCAAACAACCGTTTCTATGAGAGGAAGGTGTTTGGGGTTCATGGCAAGGACATGTGGCATTATATCAAGTGGTAGGCAGCGAGCATGTATCGAAGGAAACGTGATTGTAAGCATAACAAAGCTAGATACAGTATCAAGGTCACGGACATCTTGCTTGTGATGTCTTCAGCTTGGAACTGCTCTTGATCTTCCTGCACGTACTCCCCAGAATCCACGTACTCGCTCTATGATCCCGATGCTACCCAAGATAATATAACAGCCAATGAACACCAACACAACATAATTAAACAAGCAATATGATGCATGTGTGAAGAAGGAAGCACGCATCACTATTCTAGTCACTTTCGTATGCATTACTTGAGTTAGTAGAATTCTGAACAAGACCTCATATTAGGTTATCTTCACATGCATGGAGATGGCATGAACATGTGCATCACGAGAAAATGAAGCAAAAGCATATAAAGAACATGGAGAACGGAGTTACGGATCAACCGGAAACTACAAAACAAGATATGGAGACCTATGGTTCAAATTAGCCACAAACACACTCCAATAGCATTCCCCTGGTGTTACAAGGTTGCCACATGATCAAGCAACAAAATATAAGTGGGGTGGTGCATGGAAACACATCACACCATCAACAATGCCCACACAAGCTCCAAATCAACAAAAACATGCAATCTGTTTTTATCACGCATATGCCTATCAAGATCTCCGAGTCTTGGGTTTTGTTTGGCCAACTAGATCTATGATTCTTGCAATGGGAGAAGTGCTTGGTTTTGTGTTCTACCATGTGGTGACCTTTCCCAGTGACAGTAGGGGCGGCAAGGCACACATCAAGTAGTTGCCATCAGGGGTAAAAAGATGGGGTTTTTATCATTGGTTTGAGATTATCCCTCTACATCATGTCATCTTGCTTAAGGCGTTACTCTATTTTTATGGACTTAATACACTAGATGCATGCTGGATAGCGGTCGACGTGTGGAGTAATAGTAGTAGATGCAGAAAGTATCGGTCTACTTGTTTTGGATGTGATGCCTATAGATATAATCATTGCATAGATATCGTGACGACTTTGCGCGGTTCTATCAATTGCTCGACAGTAATTTGTTCACCACCGTCTACTTTCTTTCATGAGAGAAGCCACTAGTAAACACTACGGCCCCGGGGTCTATTCACATCCATCGTTTACACCTCCGCTTTTACTTTGCTTTGTTACTTTGTTGCTTTCAGTTCTCACTTGGCAAACAATCTATAAGGGATTTACAACCCCTTCATAGCGTTGGGAGCAAGCTTTTGTGTTTGTGCAGGATCTTGAGATACTCCTCCACTGGATTGATACCTTGGTTCTCAAACTCAGGGAAATACTTACCACCGCTGTGCTACATCACCCTTTCCGCTTCGAGGGAACACCAACGCAAGGCTCCAAGGCCACGGGGGAAATCCTTTGTATACTTGCCTAGGAAGTCCCTTAAGGCGTAGCCGCAGCTGAAGGATTCCTGGTGTTGTCGACACGACAATTTCTGGCACCGTTGCCGGGGAGGAGCACGTCAAGATAATTTCCCGACAACGTGCCTATTTCTGGCGCAGTTGCAAGGGAAGCACAGCTGACATCAGATGTCATCAAGATTGCACTGTGCAAGTTCAAGTGGAGCATCACGAAGGGATTATGCTTGAAGCTTGACGTCCATTCTGGTGGCAATGGACTTGTGAAGATGTGCTGAAGAGTGGCTCACCCATAGTGGAGTATGGGGGAGCAATTTACTAATCTTCATCGAGCCTACGCACTCAAGGAAGGTGGTCTACATTGAGGACGACAACATCATCTTCATTTAGTCCAAGTGGATTATGCGCAAGGAAAAGGTCTGTCCTTGATAGGTTTTATATTTTATCGATCTCAGTGTGTTAGTTGGGAGACCGGGTTATAGGAGAGATTGCCGTACTATCAAGGGGGGCTCTCAAGTGAGTAGCTTGATCATATCATTCGTTGAGAGCTCAAACCATTGCATTGTTGGCATCATCATCTTTCTTGGTTCTTCGTTGGCTTTTCTCTATGTGGGTACTTGATCTTATGATCATCTTCAAGACAAGCTCGAGTTCATCAAAAATGGAGTTCATATGCATCTTCTATTATATTATCTATTTTGGAGTTTTTGCCGGTTCTTCATTCATAAAGATTTCTCATCTCTATATCATTGGCATTTTCATACTGTCATTGTTGGATAGCTCTTATCGTCGTGAATCCAACAAGCTTGAGTTTGCTCAATTCGGAGCTCATTTGGAAAAGTTATGGCAGTTCTGGTCTTACCCATTTTCATTTCTTGCCTATGTACTAGCCTCAAAAGACCCAAGCGGTAGTACCGCTCCCAGGAGTGGTACTACCTCTTATCCGAGGTAGTACCACCCTAGTCAGCAGTAGTACCGCTCTCCTTAGGGGTTCGACACTTTTTGTTTCGGACTAAGCAGCTTTCGTAGCGGTAGTTCTGGGCGATAGTACCTCTTATTACTACCGCGCCATTTCCGCCCAGATTTTCTTGGGCTGGACTCTCAGCGGATCTTGAGCGGTTGTAGGAAGCTGTGCAGTCCCTTATGGGCGGTAGTGCCGCTCCTGGAAACGGTAGTACCGCCCCGGTAGTACTACCGCCCTCTGCCTCCCTCCTGATCTATTTCTCCGCAGCCACAGCGGTAGTACCGCTGCTGCCTCTAATGGGCGGTAGTACGACTCCTTCGAGCGGTAGTACCATTTGTGTGTGGACTGAGGGGTAACGATTGGATTTTTTCCTCCTATAATAGGGGTTCTTCTTCCCCATAGAACCCCATCCTTTTAGCTCGTGTTCTTCCTCCATTGTTGACCTTCTTTGAGCTTGCTAACTCTCAATCCCTCCGATGATTCTTGCTAGTTCTTGAGGGAAAAGATAGAGAAGATATAGATCCACATTTCCACCAATCACTTTCTCCTCTTTGTGAGGGGAACCCCTTGGATCTAGATCTTGGAGTTCTTCCTGTTCTTCTTTGTTCTTCCTCTCATTTTCTTCGATAGCATTAGTTGCTGTCGTGGGATTTGTGAGAGAAGGACTTGGGCACTCTGTGTGTCTTTGCCATTGCATTTGGTGCATAGGTTTGAGTTCTCCATGGTGATATGTCAAAGTGAAGTTTGAAAAGCTTATTACTCTTGTGTGCTTGAGCACCCTAGAACTTGTTCCTCTTGGGTACCTTGGTGCCCTACATGGTTGGTCGTGCCTCGGAGCTCAATCATTGTGGTGTAAAACTCCGAGTAACCGTTGGGGGTCTCCAATTAGGTTGTGTAGATTTCCCTGAGCATTTGAGGTCTCCTCGGAGCCACAATCCATTGTGGTGAAGCTTCATGGTGATGTTGGGAGCCTCCAATTAAGTTGTGGAGATTTCCCCAACCTCGTTTGTATGGGTTCGGTGACTGCCCTCAAGGGTTCCTTAGTGGAATCACATCATCTTGCATTGTGCTAGGACGTGGGAAGATTATGGTGAACCTAGTGGCTTCTTCGGAAGCATTGCGCCTCCACACCGCTCCAAATGGAGATGAGCAAGGGTGTGAACTTCGGGATACATCATCGTCTCTGCGTGACTCAGTTATCTCTTACCCAAGTCCTTTACTTATGCACTTTACTTTGTGATAGCCATATTGTTTCTTGTTATATATCTTGCTATCACTTAGTTGCTTATCTTGCTTAGCATAAGTTGTTGGTGCACATAGGTGAGCCTAGTTGTTTTAGGTTTTGTGCTTGACTAATTAAATGTTAGTTTTATTCCACATTTATTCAATCCTAACCCATAATTATTTTAAAGCACCTATTCGCTCCCCTTTAGGCGACATCCACATCCTTTCACAAGGGATTATTTATGAATTGGAAGAAACAAGAAAACTAAGATCCACGGACTATGTTGTTTATGATGAAAACCTTAGAAAGAAGGTTCCACCTAATGTCCTAGTTGTTAGGATTTCTGAACCTACTGATCAATTTGCTATAAAAAACTTGGATTGGGTTATGATATCAAGAGAGAATTAAGAAAGTACCTCTGTCGTAAACTATATAATGAGGAGTTGACTATTACTTATGAAAAACCTAAGGAAAAGCCTCCTATTCCTCCTGAGGTAGACATCACGGATCCTAGTGTTGTGTAATTCAGTCTTTTCAATTATTTTTGCTTACCAATTAGAAAACTTGCCACTAAAATGAGGGAATATGATTATTGTGACAGGGATACTACCCTCGGGTATACCAAGAGTGGAGATTAGCCGTCTCCAAGACATTTTGGGCCGCTTGGCCCCCCGAGGACGGCTCATGATAGCCGGCCCATTTGGCCGACCCAAGTCCGACCGGCTCGCGACAGTCGGCCCCTTCTGCTCACGAGTTCGACCGGCTGGAGGCAGCTGGCCCCACTTCAGGCCTGCACTTACCTGGCCGACTAGCGGTAGTCGGCCACCTCTTCGACATATACACGGTCGCCTGGCGGGGCTCGGTCGCCGGCTGGCCCTCGCCAACTGGACGGTCGGCTCCCGTCTCATCTGACTGTACCGTCATATGCGGACAAGGCAAGTCGAATGATCAGAGGCTATCACGCCAGCAGTACGCGCTGATATGTACGGCCGTGCTGCGGCACGATGATGGGAGGGTCAGCGAGGCTACACGGACACCGACCCTTATCGGGCAAGGAGGTCATGTAGCCACGTTTCCCTTTGTCGCCCTCGCCCTGACAGCTTGGGGCACCGACCGCTACTGCACACGACCAGCAGGCCTCACGACAAGACCCAACCGTAAGTGGCCCCACAGCTGGCCCAAGAGATTGACAGTCGTCCCCCACCTTGCAATCCTACCGTTACCACTATAACATTCGGTTGCACTATAAAGCCATGCCCCTGCCCACTGAGAGAGGTGGGTCCGGAGGTTCCACAGGTTTACACGTTCATCCAATTTAGAGTCCCACCACTACTGGTAGAACACCACCTGAGGCAGTGAGACTGACAGCCAGCGCTCCGTCTCCCTCCTCACGAACAGCTCAAGGAGCAGCCTTTGTATTGTGATTACCATATAGTCACACAGGCAGGACTAGGGGTTTTACCTCATCGGAGGGCCATGAACCTGGGTAAACCGACGCCATGCGCCTACACCCGTTCCTAGAGGCCGTCGGCGCCCATTGGCCCCAATCCATGAGTTAAGCCACCCCCTGGCATCTGTCCTGGAAATAGCACGATAGTTGGCGCCCACCGTGGGGCCGGCGGCGATGCCGACCGGGGTAATGTTCTCGGCGGGACCCTTCACCCCTTTCGGCGAGCATGTGGCGCACGGCCTGGTCGTGCGCTACGATGCTCTCGACTGCTTCAACGACAATGCCCGCCGTCTGGAGGACGCGAACTTCCCCATTGATGGCTCCATCATTGCCTTTGGCTCTCACCGCATCTACGTCGCGGTCGTCACAGACGAATACCCCGCCGAGGTGCTCAGCTGCGACGAGATGCCGGCGGTAGGCGACAGCGACGAGCTGTCGCAGCATCGACGACATGTGCGACTGTGTGGAGGTGTTCACCGTCACCTCGCATGGCGGCGCGTCTGGGTACCGAACCCCGATCTGCACGGCGATGGACACACTCCACACCCCACCCCTCAGGCGGTCGACCCCTCGGTCGCCACCCAAGAGCTCGACGACGACCGCTTGCAGCTGCTCCACGAGGCGGAAGCGTTGGAGGCTACTCAGCGCGAGTTCGGAGCTGCTCGGCACGAGTTTGACGCGGCCCATGGTTTCATGCCGGCTACCCCTGGGCCCAGCCATCGGGATCGCGCGCGACGCCGAGGAGGCACAATCGGCCAGGTGCTGGCCGACGACTGCCCCGTCTACGACACCCCCGTCAAGAACATTTGAGTCGCACATGCTGCCATCAACAAGTTCGAGGGCCTTGATGGTCCGGCTCGCGACGTGCAGCAGGAGCGCATCCGCATCCTCATCGAGGTCACTAATGTGCAGCAGGCCCAGTCGTCCCGCGACCCGGCCGACTCCCGCTCAAGGACACGCACAGACGCCGGCCAGCCCGTTGTCGGCCGACAGGAGACCAACCAGGCATCTTCTCGTGCCAACACACATCACTGCCGCGGCATCCAACACGCGGGTAGCCGTGGCCAACGGGACCGCAGCCCGTCTGCCGTCAATAGCCGTGCACGGGTACCAACTGGCCAGGGAGACCGCCAGTTGGCACGAAGCGGCCGGCGCGAGGAGCGCGAGCAGTCGGTGATACCGCGCGGGCCGTTAGGCGAACGAATCGGCGTGCGCCAACTGGCTGACCAGG
Organism: Hordeum vulgare subsp. vulgare; assembly: GCF_904849725.1. Classification (NCBI taxonomy): domain Eukaryota; kingdom Viridiplantae; phylum Streptophyta; class Magnoliopsida; order Poales; family Poaceae; genus Hordeum; species Hordeum vulgare. The sequence continues at coordinate 421,404,961 of NC_058524.1, forward strand.
ACATGCGTTTCCACTTGGAGTGTATTGCCCGATCCCGCGCGACCGAGGAGGAAGGCCCAGCCGGCCCGCCGTGCTTCGGGCCGCACATCCTCAAGGAGCCGTTCCCCAAAGGCTTCACCTTGGCGCGTGACACCCCCAAGTACAATGGCTCGGCCAAGCCTGATGATTGGTTGACCGACTACACCACCGCCATCAGCATCGCCGGCAGAAACAAGCGCTTAGCCCTCCGCTATGCTCCCCTCATGCTGCTCGGCTCAGCTCGGAGCTGGCTTAACAGCCTTCCGGTTGGCCGCGTGAACGGCTGGCTGGACTTCCAGGAGGCGTTTGTGTGCAACTTCACCAGCACGTACAAACACCCTGGTCGCTCTCGGCAGCTCGCCTTGTGCGTACAGAGCCCGGCCAAGCCGCTCCGCGACTACCTCACGTGGAGGATGGAGCTCCGCAACTCATGCGAGGGTGTCCATGAAGTGCAGGTGATCCAATACTTCATCGACGGATGCTGAGACGGCACCCTCCTCAAGCATGAGCTCATGCACCGGGAACCATGTACCCTCGTGCAGCTCATGGCCGTGGTCGACCAGTACGTCGTGGCCGAGTCTTCCATGAAACTCCCCGTGCTTGTCGACGCGACCGGCAAGCCAATTGTGCCTAAGCTGGCTGGCACCCCGGTAGCCGGCCAATCCCAGCCGGATCAGGGAAAGTGGAAGGCCAACCAGCCGGATGCCCGCCAGGGTAGCCGACAGGTTACAGCCGTCGAGCACGGCTGCATGGCAGACGGGAAAGGCTCCAGTCGGCGCCAACACACCAACAACGGCAAGCAGCCATGGCAGGCCAAGTACACCTTCAAGGCCATGCTCGACGGGGCCTGCAAGTTCCACAGCGGGGCCAAGCCGGCGACGCACACCGCTCGGCAGTGCAGGTGGTTCACCAATATCGCGCAGGGCGAGGCCCTGCCGCCTCCACCACCTCCACCACTTTCTGCCCCGGGAGCCGGTGGGGCCGGTGACGTCTACCTCCAGCAGGATGCCATCTACATCATCTTCACCAGCAAGCCTGACAACAAGCACAACCAGCGCAATCGTGTGATGGAGGTCAACACCGTCATTCCGCCGGTCCCCCAGTACATGCACTGGTCGGACAGGCCCATCACGTGGGGCCGCGAGGACCACCCATCCGTGATGTCGATCCTAGGCGGCTAAGGGCTGGTGTTGGATCTCATCTTCGTCTCCTGACGGTGCACGTGCCGCTTCACGTGGGTGCTCATCGACGGCGGCAGCAGCACCATCATTCTCTACTGCGACACCATGGAGAAACGAGACGGCCGCCATGCCCGTGCCCAAGCTGAAGCAGCCGGCTGCGGAGGCTCAGTTTCAGCCGGTTGCCAGCAAGGACAGCAAGAGGGTCCCTCTGGACCCGTCCGACCCCACCGACAAGTACGTGTTGTTGGGGACCAGCCTCAACGCCAAATAGGAAGGTGTGATTGTCGACTTACTCTGTGAGAATCGGGACATCTTTGCGTGGCCCCCAAAGGACATGCCTGGAGTCCCAAGGAAGTTCGTCGAGCACTTTCTCCACGTCCGGCCAGACGCTAAACCGGTCAGGCAACCCTTGCGCCGCTTCTCAGAGGCCAAGCGGAAAACCACCGCTGAAGAAGTTTCCTGGTTGCTGGCAGACGACTTCATCATGGAAGTCTTCCACCCGGACTGGTTGTCGAACCCTGTCCTGGTGCTGAAGAAGAATAAGACTTGGTGCATGTGTATCGATTACACGAGCCTAAACAAGGCTTGCCCCAAGGATCCATTTGCTCTTCCCCGTATCGATCAAGTGATCGACTCGACGACCGGCTGCGAGCTGTTGTCCTTCCTGGACGGCTATTCAGGCTACCATCAGATCATGCTAAACCCAGCCAATATGTTGAAAACAACTTTCATTACACCCTTTGGGGCATTTTGCTACATCACGATGACGTTCGGGCTGAAAAATGCTGGCGCCACGTTCCAGTGATGCATGCAACGATGCCTCTACAGGCAGCTCGACCGCAACGTACACGTCTATGTGGACGATGTTGTGATCACTACCAAAGAACACAACACCCTCCTAGACGATCTCAACGAGACGTTCGCGAGCCTGCGCTAGTTCGAGATATGGTTGAACCTAGAGAAGTGCGTATTCGGTGTGCCAGCCGAATAGCTCCTCGGCTTCCTTGTTTCCGAACAGGGGATCGAGGCCAACCCGGAGAAGATTCACGCCATCGAGCAGATGGGCCAGCCGACTGACCTCGCAGGCGTCCAGAAAGTCACCCGCTGCCTCGCCTCGCTCAGCTGCTTCATCAGCCGGCTAGGAGAGAACGCCCTCCCACTCTACTGCCTGCTTAAGAAGGTAGACGGTTTGGTTTGGGGCGACGAGGCCCTGGCCGGCGTCAAGCACGCACTAATCGCAACACCTGTGTTGGCTGCCCCGGCAGACAGAAAGCCGATGCTGCTCTAGATCACCGCGACAAGCCACGTTGTCAGCATCGTCATGGCCATCGAATGCTCCGAGCCAGGCCGAGCCCAGTCGTTCCAGCGACCGGTCTACTACTTGAGCGAGGTGTTGTGTGCCTCAAAGAAGAACTACCCCCACTATCAGAAGATGTGCTACGGCATATTCCTGGTGGCCCAGAAGCTCAAGGCCTACTTCCACAAGCACACGGTCATAGTGGTGAGCACCGCTCCCCTCGGGGAGATCATGGGCCCTCCAGATGGCCGACCACGACATCAGGTACGAGTAGCGCACTGCTGTCAAGTCACAAGCCTTGGCGGACTTCTGATACATCCATTTTGCATCATGCTTTCATGTTGATATTTATCGCTTTATGGACTGTTATTATACTTTTTGGAACCTTACTTATGCCTTTTCTCACTTATTTTGCAAGGTTTATTTGAAGAGGGAGAATACCGGCAGCTGGAATTCTGGACTGGAAAAGGAGCAAGTCTGAGTCCTCTATTCTACGCAACTCCAAATGCCATGAAAATCAACGTGGATTTTTTTGGGAATATATAAAAAATACTAGGCGCAAGAAGCGTCAGAGGGGAGCAGCCAGGGGCCCACAAGCCTGGTTGCCGCGGCCTACCCCCCTGGCCGTGGCAACAGGGCTTGTGGGCACCCAGGTGGCCCACTGGCCCCCCTCTTTTTCTATATGAAGGGTTTCATCCAAAAAAATCGGGCTGAAGCTTTTTCGTGGATTCTCCGCCGCCACGAGGCGGAACTTGAGCAAATCCAATCTAGAGCAACGTCAGGATGATCCTGCCAGGGACACTTCCCTCCCGGAGGGGGAAATCGTCGCCATCGTCATCACCAACACTCCTCTCATCGGAGGGGAGTCATCTCCATCAACATCTTCATCAGCACCATCTCCTCTCCAAACCCTAGTTCATCTCTTGTAACCAATCTCCATCTCGCGACTCCGATTGGTACTTGTAAGGTTGCTAGTAGTGTCGATTACTCTTTATAGTTGATGCTAGTTGGATTACTTGGTGGAAGAGTTTATGTTCAGATCCTTGATGCTATTCATTACACCTCTGATCATGATTATGATTATGCTTTGTGAGTAGTTACTTTTGTTCCTGAGGGCATGGGATAAGTCATGCTAATAATAGTCATGTGAATTTGGTATTCGTTTGGTATATTGATATGCTCTATGTTTTTTTCCTCTAGTGGCTTTATGTGAACGTCGACTACATAACACTTCACCATATTTGGGCCTAGAGGAAGGCATTGGGGAGTAGTAAGTAGATGATGGGTTGCTAGAGTGACAGAAGCTTAAACCCCAGTCTATGCGTTGCTTCGTAAGGGGCTGATCATCCTCGGTCTAGTGGTCAAGTGGAGTTGAGTAATAGGGAGATCAAATTGATCTTACAAAAGACCGTCAATAGATCTCGAAAGAATTGGTCTAGCAAACTTGACGATGCATTATGGGCTTATAGGATGGCTTATAAGAATCCCATGGGCATGTCGCCGTATAAAATGGTTTACGGTAAGGCCTGTCATTTACCTCTTGAGCTGGAACACAAAGCTTATTGGGCAATCAAAGAGGTCAACTCGATTTCAAACTTGCCGGTGAGAAGCGGTTGTTTGATATCAGCTCATTAGATGAATGGAGGGCCCAGGCATATGAGAATGCCAAGTTGTTCAAGGAAAAGGTGAAGAGATGGCACGATAAAAGAATACAAAAACGAGAGTTCAATGCAGGTGATTATGTCCTGCTATACAATTCTCGTTTAAGATTCTTCGCATGCAAGCTTCTCTCTAAATGGGAAGGTCCCTACGTTGTCGAGGAAGTATATCGTTCTGGTGCCATCAAAAGCAATAACACGGAAGGTAATTTTCCTAGAGTGGTAAATGGGCAAAGAATCAAGCATTACATCTCTGGTACTCCCATAAATGTTGAGACTAATATCATCAATATCATAACTCCAGAGGAGTACATAAGGGATGTTTATCAGCCTCTTTCAGACCCTGAAAACGAAGAGCTATGTGTTTCGGTAAGTAATTGGACTCCGAAACTTTTCCAATAGGAAATTTTCTCCGTTTTGGAATTGATGGAAAATTAGAAAAATAAAAAGCAGCCCGGAGAGCGCACGAGGCGGCCACAAGCTTGGTTGCCGCGGCCTCCCCCCTAGCTGCGGCAACAGGGCTTGTGGGCACCTCGTGTGCCTCCCGGACTCCGTTTTATTGCGGAGCACTCCTTCTGGTCCAGAAAAAATCATTATATATACGCCCGAGGGTTTTGATCTCCGTATCGCGCAGTTTTCCTCTGTTTTTGTTTCGAGCCTGTTGTCTGCCGCAGATTTAGGTCGAGATGTCTTCTCAAGATTCAGAAGAAGAGATCTATGTGGCTGATGACCGTGCTAACTCCAGGATTAATGGGGACTTAGAGCCTTATGGTTGGACCATAGATGAGGAAGAGGATCATGAACCAAAGGGGAAGGAGCAAACAAGCTCTAACGAAGAGGAGGCTCCTCTACCGCAACCTGCAAACACCCATGTGGAGTTCAAGAAGTCAAGCCTCCCCAACTCCAGGAAGAAGCATAAGACCCTGTTTATCCCTTCTCGTTTCTTGCAGGAGAGTAAGCAGGAACTTTGCCATAGAGTGTTGAAGCTTGAGGAGGAAAATGACGATCTGAGGGAGCAGAACTTTATGCTCTAGTGGAAATTATACAAGCTCAAGACTGCTTCAACAACAACACCACCATCGCCACCAAAGGAAGACAACTAAGCATTGGTATGGGCAATCCCCTTGGTTTTTGCCAAGCTTCGGGGAGTTGCCCTGGTATCGTATCACATTTATATCTTTTGCTTTTACCTTTGTTTTAGTTCTTTCCTTTTCAGTTTTATTTCTTCTCTTAGTGGAATAAGTCTGTAGTGTTTTAGTTTGAGTCTTTTTCCTTGTTTCTCCCCCGATATATTCGAGCTTGCGAGCTATATAATAAAGAGTATCTTAGTCAAGGGCTTTGCTTTGTGCCGTGATCAAAAGTATGAAAAGAACGATAGCATGAAAGATCATGAGATGATCTTATGGAAAGTGATAGCTTCACATATAACAAGTATGATGATTGAAACTTGTTGAGAGTAGATCAACATATACCTCAGTCATTGTTGCAATTAATAAGAAGTAATAAGGAAAGAGAGGTCCACATATAAATATATCATCTTAGACACTTTCTACAATTGTGAGCACTCACCAAACTATTACATGCTTAGAAGTAGATGTTGGACAAGGAAGACAACATAATGAATTGTGTTTGCTTGGTTCCAAACAATGTTATATGATTAGAGACCCCTTAGCATGTGACAATTGCTTCCACCTCATATTAGCCAAAACTCCCGCACCAAGTAGAGATACTACTTGTGCATCCATAAACCTTCAAACCAGTTTTGCCATGAGTGTCCACCATACCTACCTATGGATTGAATAAGATCCCTCAAGTAAGTTGTCATCCGTGCAAGCAATAAAAATTGCTCTCTAATATGTATGATCTATTAGTGTGTGGAAAATAAGCTTTGTACGAACCTGTGATGAGGAAGACATAAAAGCGACAGACTGCATAATAAAGTTCTTTATCACATGAGGCAATATAAAGTGACGTTCCTCCGCACTAAGAGGACACGCATCCAAACCTCAAAAGTGCATGACAACCTCTGCTTCCCTCTGTGAAGGGCCTATCTTGTACCTTTACTTTTTGCCTTTGTAAGAGTCATGGTGATCTCCACCAATTCCTTATTTAGCCTTTTTCTTGGTGAACGTCGTATGCTTGGGAAAGATTTATATTCATATATCAACTTGGAGATGAGTACTTATGCTTTATTATTGTTGACTTTACCCTTGAGGTAAATGGTTGGGAGGCAAAATTATAAGCCCCTATCTTTCTCTGTGTCCAACTGAAACTTTGATATCATGAGTACCACGTGAGTTGTAGCAATTGTGGAAAACAAAAGAGATGATTGAGTATGTGGATTTGCTTTACAAGCTCTTATTTGACTCTTTCTGATGTTATGATAAATTGCAATTGCTTCAATGACTATGGACTGTTGTTGGCTACTTCTCGGTAAGGTTTTTGCTTCATACTTTGCTTTGTGAAGGAATTGTTACTTTCCCATAAGAAACTTTGTGATGTATTGTTGTTCTATGTGTGATCAGGATGCCCTCATGCCTGTATTATGTTTTATCGACACCTTCATCCCTAAACATGTGGACATGTTTTGGGTCTTGGTTTTCGCTTGAGGACAAGCGAGGTCTAAGCTTGGGGGAGTTGATACGTCCATTTTGCATCATGCTTTCATGTTGATATTTATCTTTTTATGGACTGTTATTATACTTTGTGGAACCTTACTTATGCCTTTTCTCTCTTATTTTGCAAGGTTTATTTGAAGAGGGAGAATACCGGCAGTTGGAATTCTGCACTGGAAAAGGAGCAAGTCTGAGTCCTCTATTCTGCGCAACTCCAAATGCCGTGAAAATCAACGTGGATTTTTTTCGGAATATATAAAAAATACTGGGCGAAAGAAGCGTCAGAGGGGAGCAGCCAGGGGCCCACAAGCCTGGTTGTCGTGGCCTACCCCCTAGCCGCGGCAACAGGGCTTGTGGGCACCCTGGTGGCCCACTGCCCCCCTCTTTTGCTATATGAAGGGTTTCATCCGCAAATAAAATCAGGGTGGAGCTTTTTCATGGATTCTCCGCCGCCACGAGGCGGAATTTGAGCAGATCCAATCTAGAGCTCCGGTAGGACGATCCTACCGGGGAAACTTCCCTCCCGGAGGGGTAAATCATTGCCATCGTCATCACCAACACTCCTCTCGTCGGAGGGGAGTCATCTCCATCAACATCTTCATCAGCACCAGCTCCTCTCCAAACCCTAGTTCATCTCTTGTAACCAATCTCTGTATCGCGACTCCGATTGGTACTTGTAAGGTTGCTAGTAGTGTTGATTACTCTTTGTAGTTGATGCTAGTTGGATTACTTGGTGGAAGAGTTTATGTTCAGATCCTTGATGCTATTCATTACACCTCTGATCATGATTATGATTATGCTTTGTGAGTAGTTACTTTTGTTCCTTAGGACATGGGATAAGTCATGCTAATAATAGTCATGTGAATTTGGTATTCATTCAGTATTTTGATATGTTGTATGTTGTTTTTCCTCTAGTGATGTTATGTGAACGTCGACTACATAACACTTCACCATATTTGGGCCTAGAGGAAGGCATTAGGGAGTAGTAAGTAGATGATGGGTTGCTAGAGTGACAGAAGCTTAAACCCCAGTCTATGCGTTGCTTCGTAAGGGGCTGATTTGGATCCACTAGTTTAATGATATGGTTAGACGTTATCTTAATTCTTCTTTCGTAGTTGCGGATGCTTGCGAGAGGGGTTAATCATAAGTGGGATGCTTGTCCAAGTAAGGGCAGTACCCAAGCGCCGGTCCACCCACATATCAAACTATCAAAGTAACGAACGCGAATCATATGAACATGATGAAACTAGCATGACAGAAATTCCCGTGTGTCCTCGGGAGCATTTTTCCTCTTATAAGACTTTGCTCAGGCTTGTCCCTTGCTACAAAAGGGATTGGGCCACTTTGCTGCACCGTTGCTACTACTTGTTACTTGTTACTTTTCGCTTGCTACGTTTCACCTCACTACACCATCACTTGTTACCGCTACTTTCAGTGCTTGTAGTTATTACCTTGCTAAAAACCATTTATCAGAGGCTTCTGCTCCTCGTTGGGTTCGACACTCTTACTTACCGAAAGGACTACGATTGATCCCCTATACTTGTGGGTCATCAACTTCCTCGTCGACTGGGCGGAGATGGAGTACTTGGCGCCGCCTCCCGACTCCACCCATTGGCGCATGCACTTCGACGTCTCAAAAATGCGCACCGGCCTCGGGGCCGGCATCGTTCTCTCATCCCCCAAGGGAGACCCATTGCAGTACACCCTGCAGGTACACTTCGCCGCATCCAACAACGTGGCGGAGCAGGAGGCGGTCGGCCACGGCCTTCGGTTGGCCAAAGGATCGGCGTCCGACGCATCCTCTACTTCGGCGACTCCGACCTAGTGGTGCAGCAAGTCACGAGCGAGTGGGACATAAGGGACGCGAACATGGCCATCTACCGCTTCCTGGTCTAACAGCTGACCGGCGGCTTCGAAGGTTGTGAGTTTCATCACATCCTGCGAGCCGCAATGAGGTTGTCGACACGCTGGCAAAGATCGGCTCCACCAGGCAGCCCATCCTAGCCGGCGTGTCCCTAGAGCACCTGTGCAAGCCCTCCATCACACCTTTTCTAGACTCAAAGTCCATCTTTGTTCTGGCGGATCCGGGGGCTGTGCCGCCAGTCCTAGGGACTGTCGATGCCAACTCGGGGGCTGTTGGCACCCTGTCGGCTGGGACCCCAACCGGACCGCCGGCTGGAGCTCCAGCCGGCCAACCGCGTGCGCCAGATAGACTGCCACCTACCCCAGCACACACGTCGCCTGCTCCAACCGGCTCAGGGCTGCCTACCTTCCCGTGGGGTCCCTCCCGCCCGACCCGGGAGCTGCGGCGGCTGGCCGGCCGCGTGTCGCCCCCGCCCAAGCAAGCGCCACGGCAGCCGTGCTCGCCGTGGTCACGGCCCCATCCTGGGGGCAGCCATTCCTCGAGTACCTCGAAAGTGGCACTCTGCCTGCTAACAAGGTCGAGGCTCGAAAGATCCAAAGGCGTTCTGCCGCCTACACCATCATCAACAATGAGCTCGTGAAGCGCAGCGTGTCTGAAGTCTTCCAGTGCTACATCGAGCCAGATAAAAGTTGCGAGATACTCCGTGAGATCCACCAGGGCGAGTGCGGCCACCACGCTGCCTCACGACCCCTGGTGGCCCAGGCATTCCACCACGGGTTCTACTGGCCGACTGCTATGAAGGACGCCAAGGAGCTGGTCGACAAGTGCAATGGCTGCCAATGCATCAAGGCCAACAGCCACTAGTCGGCTGTGGCTGTGCAAACCATCCCCCTCACATGACCGTTTGCCGTGTGGGGCCTCGACATGGTAGGACCATTCAAGACCGCCCGGGGCGGCGTGACACACCTGTTGGTGGCGGTCGACAAATTCACAACGTGGATCGAGGCTCGGCCGATCAAGAAGCTCGACGGCCCGACGGCCGTCACTTTCATCAAGGACATCATCGTCTTCTACGGCCTCCCCAATAGCATCGTTGATGACGAGATGATGTATATACTTCTCGCTCCTCGTTGGTTACCCCAAGTGGAAGGTTGAGATGTAGTCAGCAGCAAGTTTTCCCTTACATGGAGACTATAAGGTTTATCGAGCCTGGTGGACTCCTAGGATCAACAAATAGGTGTCTCCCACCCTGGCGCTAGCAGAAGACATGGACCTGCACACACACGAATAACTTTGCTCCCAACGAGCACAGAGAGGTTGTCAAGATATCCGGCCTTGTAGTTTGCAAAGGACCAAAACACAAGCAGGAATAGTAATAGTGATTGCAACGGGAAAGTAAACGAAAGCAGTAAATGATGGAGGTGTAAGCAATGGTGGTGATATGGACCAGAGTCACATGATGTTGACTAGTGATGTCTCTCTCCCAAAAGATGATAAACAACTATGCTTGGGTAAACAAATTACAACTGGGCAATTGACAGAATTATGAGCGCACCGCAATGCTAATATTGCTACTTGAAAGTTTGAGACTCAATAGTAATGGGCAGTACGCCAAGACAAGTAGACCGTTTATTCATCAGCATCTACTTACTAATAATCCACCTTGAGATATCTATCCAGAATATCTCGCTTGTATTAACTTGCGACCCCACCCAAAGTGTAAACTCAAAGCAACGGACAACTGCATTAACAACCTATGTATAAGGTAAACAATCCTTGCAACCGTGGTCACATGCATCGTTGTTTTCTCCCTGGTGGCAATAGCACATCCCCTAGTCTCATGTTTCTGTCACTCAAGCAAGACATCTCGGGGCATGAACCCACAATCATGCATAACGCTCCCTCTTGGAGTTGCAATCTATGACTCGGCCAAAGCAATATAAAGCAACGGAGAACATGCACGAATCACTAAAGAACATAATATAAAAGTATAATCAAATATATCACTCATAACAATCTGAACATAATCTCATAATCCATCGGATCCCAACAAAGCGAGCATAGCAATATCAGGAAAATTACATAGGTGCCTTCATCATGTAGGGCAGCTCACAAGAACTAATCATGGAAGCACAAGATTGTAGAGCAGACATCACATAGCTACAGGTCATGGACTCATGGTCCAAGGAGGACTACTCATGGCAAGTCCGAGAAGCGTCCATGGAAGTGGAGAAGCTCCCAGAGGTCAATCCTCCCTCCGGTAGGTTGCCGGGAAGAGGTCTCGTGATGCTCCCGATCTTGGAAGCGCTACGGCGGCGGAACGATGGAGAAATTTGCGACTCTGGATCCCGTATAGGGTTTTCCTCGTCAAGGGGTAAATATAGGCGAAAGGAGGGCACCAGAGGGCGTGGGCCCCACCCAGGCGACCTCTTGGCGCGGCCTAGGGGTGGGCCGCGCCCACAGGTCACCTCGGCGGCCCGTGCCCCCTTTCGTGCTTCGTGAAGCTTCTGGTGCGCTGATTTTTATATATTTTTCTGGGATTTTTGGGGCTCCCGTAAATTGGGTAAAAGCCCCTGCAAAAAAGACATCAGCGGACAGAAACTGGCACTGGGTGCACTGAGTTAGTAGGTTAGTCCAAATATGTGTAAAAAGATATAAAAGTGTAGCAGAACATTTAACAATGTCACCCAAAAGATCATGGAACAAGCAGAAATTATAGATACGTTTGGGACGTATCTATCGTCACTGACAACGACAATAATTTCGCCAAGGGTGCACTCGCCCGCTACTGCAGTGAGCATGGAGTCCGGTTGGACCTTGCATCTGTTGCCCACCCGTAGTCAAACGCCAAGGAAGAGCAGGCACACAGCCTCATCCTGGCCGGCCTTAAGCACAGGCTGGTTGAGCTGCTCGAGCGCTCGGTCGGTGCCTGGGTCAAGGAACTGCCGCTGTGCTATGGAGTCTGCGGACCACGCCCAACCGGTCGACTGGGTTCACCCCATTCTTCTTAGTGTATGGGGTCGAAGCGATCATCCCCACTGACGTGGAGTTCGATTCGCCTCGGGTCACGTTGTACACTAAGGCTGACGCGAAGGAAGCCAGAGAAGACGGCATCGACCTCCTCGAGGAGGCAAGCAAGCTAGCGTTGTCCAGAATAGCAATCTACCAGCAGGACCTTCGCGGCTGCCATAGTCGGCGGGTCAAGCCACTCTCATTCCAAGAGGGCAACCTGATGTTCCGGCTGATCCAACGGACAGCCGGCCAGCACAAGTTGTCCACCCCATGGGAGGGCCCGTTCATCATCAGCAAAGCCGTGAGCAAGAACGCCTACTATCTGATCGATGCTCAGAAGGCCAAAAAGAACAAGAAGGACGCCTCCGGCTCTAAGACAGAGCGGCCATGGAATGCAGAGCTCCTCCGCCCGTTTTACAGTTAGATGTGTACGTATGTATCTACCCTACTTTCAAACAATGAACAGTTGGCACCCTAGAGCACGTCTCGGGGACTGCCTTTTTCTCTTAACCGTGAAAGTTTTCCATTCGTGTCGGCTGTCCCCAAGTCGGCTCAGCCGACCCGGGGACAGCTGGCTCACCCAACCCCCATCACACCTCGGCAAAGTACCATAGCCTGTCCTCCTCGACGGCCTAACCCTAGCTGGCTACAGACCATAGTGTAGTTGTCTGGCCGGCAGGCGCACAAGCAAGGGGAGGCAAGGCATATGCGAAAGATCGACAAAGGGCAGGCTGGGCCTGGCCACACTGACCACACGGTTCAAACGTATAGATTGCAAAAAAACTAAAGTACCAATACCCCGCCTCCACAACCCACTCTTTGCTCGGCCTCAGTCCGCAAGCTGGCTGGCCGACAGGAACAAAGGCAAAGGAGCAGGGCACATGGGAAACCAAAGATTAAGAGCAAGAAAGATAAGCGAACAAAAGGGAAGACGGCAGCATGTTAAAACTAAAAAGTGGAGTGCATAGGTAACAAGATAAAGGCATGCGGCCTAGAGTACTTTACAATACACCCCGAGTGGGTGGACTTGTTCACAACAACTTCGAATGTTAAGGAAAAATAGGAAATATATATGACCGGCTACGGTAGTGCCGCCTCCCGGTCTCAGTCGGCATGGACGTCTCGCTCATCTAGGGAGTTGGTGGCACCTCCTTGCTGAACTCCACCTTGGCAGCCGATAGCGCTCCATCGCCGCCAGTCGGCTGCACCTCCGAGTCACCAGCCGGCGGTACCTCAGTGGCCCCAGCAGGCGGCTGACCCCTTGGATGGAGGACTCGGTCGCGCCGTCGTTAACCGTCTTGGCAGATCCTTCGTTGCCCTCGGGCTCATCTGAGTTGGACGCCACATCTTCCACGCCATCGACCATGGGAACACCGTAGTCGTCCTCCCGGACGGGCACGTCATTCTCACCCAGCTCGCGAAAGTAGGTGTCGAGCGCCTCATTGCTGGCGAGCTCGTGGGCTCGGAACCCAATCTCCTCCTCGCGCCGCACCAGGTCCACCTGCGACGCCGCCCTCAAGGTGCCTAGCCGGTCAAAGTTGATGTCAGGGTACCAAGAGAGGGAAAAGGACAGGGCAACCCTGGCGCCGGTCCGAGCAGCCGATGCTCGCCATGCGTCAAACCGGTTGGCGACATGCCCCAGCCACGTCGTGACCCGGTCCTCAGGAATACCCTCAGCACGTTGGGTCCAAAGGGCCAGAATGATGCCCGGGCCTACCGTCAGCAGTCGGTCCCAGAGGGCCCGAAGATGGACCACCCTGGCCTCGCAGGCGTGCGCCACCTCTGCCGATGACCAGTCGGCGCCCTCGACCAGCTCGATGCCGGCTCGGTGTTGTTCCTCCCGGTATGCCATCACGGCGCGCTCCGCCCGCGATTGCGCCTCGTGGAATTGAGCTGGCCCATGGAAGAAAAGTAAGAAACGAGGAAGATGGCTAAACGCGATGGCCAAACATAGTCATGCTTACCAGTAAAGACGTCGTCCACCCCACGAAGAAGGACGAGTGCACCGGTTGCCTCTCGGTTGGCTCCCTACTTGAGCTCCTTGGCCACGCGCGCCTCCTAACCGAGCCGAGCCACTTCGTCCCGGAGGGTCGCCGTCGTCTCATCGCTTGCTGCGCAGCCTCCTTCGCTGCCTCCGCCACCTGCAGCGCGCTGCCGAGCCGCTCCACCTCCGCCTTCAGCTACGTTGTTGCCACCTATGTGGCGCTCAGGCTCGTCTGTAGCCGGTCTTGCTCCCGAGCAACCTTGTCGCGCCTGCTCTGTACCTCAGCGAGTATCTAGCGCGGCTCCTCAACCTCAGCCAGGGGAATGGCCGCTGCTACATGCAGAAAAGTTAGTAGTTGGTTGTACTACAACAACAGAAAGCAGTAACATTTGGCTCGGCTGCTATGCAGCAGCGCAGACAGCCCGAATATTGAGGACTACACTCAGTGGGTGCACTCGCGCGCACCCACCAATAAAAGAGGAAGAAAGCTACATTTGGCCGCTCCCAACTTAGCCTTGACTGCCTCTAGCTCGGCCATCCGAGCCGTGAGCTCCTCGCGGACGTGGAGGTAGCAGTTTTTGGTGTAGCGAACGACGTCTATCGCGTCCCGGAAGATCGCCTCGCGCTGCGCTTGCTTGGAATGAAAGGCCAAAAAGGAGAAGAGATAAGATTTGGCCCGGCTGTCACGAAGCCGCGCATCCCGCCCGAATCTCGAGGACTACGCCCAGTGGGTGCACTCGCGCCCACCCACCACCCAGCAAATGAAGGAAAAACCTTAGGCGAAAAACTAACCTCGAGCGCCTTCTCCAGGGTCTTGAGGTTGGCCACCGCCGACTGGGCGAAGTTGAGCACATTCTTCTTGTAGAGGTCCATCACCCCTGTCGCCCATGGCATCTACAATGTCTGCCCGGGGGCCAGGGGCGCCTCGGTCTCCGAAGGGGTGTTTTGCAGCTGCTCCCACGCGGTCGTCACCGATGACAACGAGCGAGCCCGGATGCCTCTGCTCCCACCCGTAGCCGGCGAACTGATATGTCCCGAATGTATCTATAATTTCTACTTGTTCCATGATCTTTTAGGTGACATTGTTATATAGTTTGCTACACTTTTATATCTTTTTACACATATTTGGACTAACCTACTAACTCAGTGCACCCAGTGCTAGTTTCTGTCTGCTGATGTCTTTTTTGCAGGGGCTTTTACCCAATTTTCCGGAGCCCCAAAAATCCCGACAAAAATATATAAAAATCAGTGTAATGGAAGCTTCCGGATCACCGAAGATGGGCCACAGGAGCGCCACGGCCTGCCCAGGTGACCTCCCGGCGCAGCCTAGCCCCTGGCCACGCCCATAGTCCGCCTAGGTGGGTCCCACCTCCTCTGACACCCTCCTTTGGCCTATATCTATTCCTCCGCGAGGAAACCCTTCCATCATATCCAGAATCACAAATTTCTCCATCATTCCGCCGCTGCAGCACTTCCGAGATCGGGAGCATTAGGAGACCTCTTCCCGGCACCCTGTCGGAGGGAGGATAGACCTCTGGGAGCTTCTCCATTGCCAGGGACGCTTCCCGGACGTGCCATGAGTAGTCCTCCTTGGACCATGAGTCCATGACCAGTAGCTATGTGATATCTTCTCTCCAATCTTATGCTTCCACGATTAGCCCTTGTGAGGTGCCCTACATGATCAAGGCATCTATGTAATTTTCCTGCTATTGCTATGCTCGGTTTGTTGGGATCCGATGGATTATGAGATTATGTTCAGATTGTTATGAGTTATATATTTGATTATCCTTTTATATTATGTTCTTTAGTGATTCGTGCATGTTCTCTCTTGCTTTGTATTGCTTTGGCCAAGTAGTAGATTGTAACTCCAAGAGGGAGCGTTATGTATGATTGTGGGTTCATGCCCCCTGATGTCTAGCTTGAGTGACAGAAACATGAGACTAGGGGATGTGTTGTTGCCACCAGGGAGAAAACAACGGTGCTTGTGACCACGGTTGCAAGGATTGTTTACCTTACGCATAGTTCGTTAATGCAGTTGTCCGTTGCTTTGAGTTTACACTTTGGGTGGGGCTCGCAAGTTAATACCAGCGAGCTGTTCTGATAGATATCTCAAGGTGGATGATTAGTAAGTAGATGCTGATGAATAAACAGTCTACTTGTCTTGGTGTACTGCCCATTACTATTGAGCCTCTAAGTTTCAAGTAGCATAATTAGCATTGCGGTTCGTTCATAATTCTGTCAATTGCCCAACTGTAATTTGTTTACCCAAGCATAGTTGTTTATCGTCTTTTGGTAGAGAGACATCACTAGTGAACATCATGTGACTCCGGTCCATATCACCACCATTGCTTACACCTCCATCATTTACTGCTTTCATTTACTTTTCCGTTGCAATCGCTATCACTATTCCCGCTTGTGTTTTGATCCTTTGCAAACTACAAGGCCGGAGTGATTGAAAAACTCTTTGTACTCGTTGGGAGCAAATTTATTTGTGTGTGTGTAGGTCCACGTCTTCTGCTTGCGCCAGGGCAGGGGACACCTACTTGTTGAACCTCGGAGTCCTCCTGGTTCGATAACCTTACAGTCTCCGTGTAAGAGAAAACTTGCCGCTGACTGCATCTCAACCTTCCACTTGGGGTAACCAACGAGGAGCAAGAAGTATATTCATCAACTCGTCGTCAAGCAAGTTTTCTGGTGCCGGTGCCGGGGACTCCAGTCTTCAACATAGGGGAGTTGCGCACTATCTTTTACCTTTGCTTTTTAGTCTTGTTAGTTTGTTTTTCATCATTGGCATGACTAGTTAGACTTATGGAAAACTGCACTCTTAGTTCGCTGCTTGGGGAAGGATGCTTTACCACACCCGTGGTAGAGAAGTCTCCTCCACCTACTGAATGTATCCCGTTCAACATACCACTTGGGATAATTGAAATAATTAGGAATGATTGTTATGCAGGAGATGGAACAGTCAATCCTAGTATTCATTTGTTCGAACTTACAGAACTTTGTGAGTTGTTTAAGATTTCAGGTTTGACAAGAGATCGAGTCATGAGGAAATTATTTGCCTTGTCACTGAAAGGAAAAACATTGGAATGGTATAGGCTACTAGATGATTCTCACCTACGGGATTGGGAAAATATTCAGTCTCTCTTTTACTCCAAGTTTTATCTTCTACATGAAGTCCATGAGAATAGGAATTATGTTTATAATTTCTATCCTCATGACGTAGAGAGCATAGCTCAAGCTTGAGGGAGATTGGAAGCTTTAATGCTAAAATGTCCTAACCATAGGCTCCCCAAAGATTATGCTTATGTGGAGAGTAAGAGTACCTTTTTGCATGTGGATCATGGTAACAAAGCTTTAATTGATACTTATATTGTTGATTTTATTCATGATCCCACTGAAAATTATTATGAGAAGGGAACATATGCTTATAGATATTTCAATACTATCAAGTTCCCTCTCTTTATGTTGAAGGTTTTGAAGTTGCACTTGTTTTGCCTTCCTATGCTTATTGCTTTGTGCTTCAATGAATTATTATATTACAATATTCTTATGCATAGGAAGCATGTTAGACTTAAATGTGTTTGGTATTTTCTTCTTGATGCTCTCTTTTGTTCTACAACTCTTATTCCTACGAGAGCATCATTAAAATCTTAAGCCTATCTGTATGGCTATAAAGAAAGAGCTCTAGGGAGACAACCCTTGTTATCTTTACTTTAAGTTTTTACTTTTAGTGTTTAGTGGTATTCATGTGTGTTACTATTGTAGAAACATCATTATATCTTTATTTTTAAGCTTTGTGCCAAGTTTTAGCCTCCGATTGCAAGAAAGTTCAAAAGTTGTGTCATGCTGTCCAAAAACAGATTTTGTCTGCTTGACGGAAAAATTTGCCAAAAATCACCAGAACATCTTTTTGATCTGAATTGTTTTTAAAGCATGATCTATATAATTGTCTTTCTGGCGTATGTTCTGAGTTTTTTTATTTGAGTTGCAGAAGTGCCCCAAAAAAATTATTTATTACATCTTGTTCTGTTTTTCACAGATTCTGCCATGTTTTCCGTTTTCATCATTTTGCAAATCTTAAGCTTGCTTTTTTCTTTGCAAAAACCTTTTGGCAATCATGTGAAACAGTAGCTTTTCATGAAAATCATCATTTCCAGTAGGTAATGAATTGTTTTATCATGGGTACTAACCACTCTAATGAGCTTATGATGAGTTTCGTATGAAGGGAGTTTTCAAGTATGCGATGAAAGATGATGAAAGAAGATCCAGGAGTATCAAACGCTCAATATTGGGGATGCCCCCATGCACCCCCAAGAAATATTCAAGGAGACTCAAGCGTCTAAGCTTGGGGATGCCCCCGTGCATCCCCTTCTCTATCAACAATCATCGGTTCGTCCATCTCCATGCTATATTTTTATCACTTCATATGTTATGTGCTATGCTTGGAGCCTCCCGCTCTTTACTTTTTAGTTTGTTTTACTTTTGCTTGCTGTTCGTAACAATTCGGAACCTAGCCTACCTTGTTTGGCAGAGAAACGCGCCCCATTCCACTCTACAACACAACATAGTTTTGCATGCTTATCCTTTTTGTGTGTTCTCTATTTTTCCATAGCTACTGTCATGCTTAGCTCTTAGTTTTCATGCTATATCTTTTTAAGATCTTTTATTTAGGTTGCTTTTGGAACTCTCTTAAGTTATCATGCTTATATTGTTTAGAGAGTATGCTTGTTGAACTGAGTTGTGTGTCTTGCATGAGTAGGTAATTGAGGTTGCTATTTAAGTATAGTAGTAACTTGCAATAGTTTTGAGGTATTGATTTGAGTAATGTTTGGACTATCGGTGCCAAGAGCTTGAGCCTATTAGTGATAGGTGTCGTATTTTTGGAAATCCGTGTGTTTTTTAAGAAGTAAAAATTAGTTGAGAACTCTAGCTACTAAATTGATCGCTAACCTCTGGAGGGGTTGGAATATATAGAGTACCCTCACTTTACCGTGGGTCGAGGATGCGCAAGGATAACCAAACCCCCAAACACTCCTCCTTGAGGTACTTGTCTCTTTGTGAATTTCCTAACTAGATTGAGAGTTACCGATAATAAGTGTATGAGTTCTTTGGACTAATGTGAGTATTCAATTGTTGGCACTTCCACCATCCATATTTTGCTAGCCTCTTCGGTACCGTGCATTGCCCTTTCTCATCTTGAGAGTTGGTGCAAACTTCGCAGGTGCATCCAAACCCTTGGCATGATACACTCTTTCATCATAAGCCTCATTATGTCTTTCCTCAAAACAGCCACCATACTTACCTATTAAGGCGTTTCCATAGCCTTTCTGAGATACATTGCCATGCAACATCCACCATCTCATGACTTAATCTTCATGTCATACATGCTTTTGCTTGAATGAGGAGCCGCATGCTAGTTGGGCCTTGCCCTTATTATTGCTACATGACGCGCTAGTTTCATTGCATATCTTGCTACAGTGGCAGAGGCATACAATTGCATACATCATCATAGTTTTCACTTGTCTTTATGTTGAGTACTTCTTATAAAGTGTGATGATCTTCTTTTTACTCTTGTAAAACGTAGAGTGTTGCCCTTAAGTGAGGAAAAGATCTCAAAGAGGACAAATGAAAAGATCCCAAAGAGGAAAAATGAGAGATAAAAATAAAGAGCAACAGAGGCCAAAAAAAAAGGGAAAAAGAAAGAAAAAAGAAATAAAAAGAGAGAAGGTGGCAACACTACTATTCCTTCTGAAAGATCCACACTCGTACTCCATTGTTATATTTGTACTACATAGAGATTATCATTCATGCATAACTATGTGGGGACCCTTACACTATAGAACTTGGCTTGCATATTCCAATGAAGAGCCCCCTCAAATGAGCTCTAGGTCTTTATGAGCAAGCAAGTTGGCTGCACCCCCACTAGTTCCATTGGAGAGCTTACCTTAGCTCATATGTGCATTTGTTGCATGGGAATCCCTACTCCTCACATCATATCTATCATTTGGCTTTCTCTCGCCTATGGTTGTCCTCATTTATGTGAGCCTTTCACACATTTTTGTCTTCCTTCCCCATCATTATTCTATTTTTCCATCCTAATTGCCAACATATCTTGCTTACGCTCATCCATTGCATGAGTTCTCAAAGTCGAAAGGGAGAGGATCATTTTGACATGTGCCTGACTAGTGGTCTGGGGATGAGTCAAAATAAAATTCCAAAGGAGACCAAGTGTGAGGTTTAGAAGATTGAGTTCTCAATTAAAAATATATTTTATGCTCTAAACCCATCTCCCACTTCTTGCACGCAAACACCATTTTGAGACATTCGAGTCACGTATAGCGAGAGCTCTTGCACCTTTATGTTCTTACTTTGCTAAACTCAATACTAGATATAGACTCTTGCTTGTTTTTGTCTTGACTTGAATTGCATATCTTACTTGCTTTACTTTTAAGTTCTTATATGTGTGTTAGCATGTCACCACAGAAATTATTGTGTTATCATTTACCTACTCGAGGACAAGCATGAATTAAGCTTGGGGATCTTGATACGTCCCAAACGTATCTATAATTTCTGCTTGTTCCATGATCTTTTAGGTGACATTGTTATATGTTTTGCTACACTTTTACATCTTTTTACACATATTTGGACTAACCTACTAACTCAGTGCACCTAGTGCCAGTTTATGTCTGCTGATGTATTTTTGCAGGGGCTTTTACCCAATTTTCCAGAGCCCCAAAAATCTCAAGAAAAATATATAAAAATCAGCATAACGAAAGCTTACGGATCACCGAAGATGGGCCAGAAGGGGGCCAGGGCCTGCCCAGGCGGCCTCCCGACGCGGCCTGGCCCCTGGCCGCGCCCACAGGCCGCCTGGGTGGGTCCCACCTCCTCTGACGCCCTCCTTTGGCCTATATTTACTCTCCGCGAGGAAAGCCTTCCATCATATCCAGAATCACGAATTTCTCCATCGTTCCACCGTCGCAACGCTTCTGATATCGGGAGCGTCAGGATACCTCTTCTCGGCACCCTGTCAGAGGGAGGATTGACCTGCTTGGACCATGTGTCCATGACCAGTATATATGTGATGTTTTCTCTCCAATCTTGTGCTTCCCTAATTAGCCCTTGTGAGGTGCCCTACATGATCAAGGCATCTATTAAATTTTCCTGCTATTGCTATGCTCGGTTTGTTGGGATGCGATGGATTATGCGATTATGTTCAGATTGTTATGAGTTATATATTTGATTATCCTTTTATATTATGTTCTTTAGTGATTCATGCATGTTCTCCGTTGCTTTGTATTGCTTTGGCCGAGTAGTAGATTGTAGCTCCAAGGGGGAGCGTTATGCATGATTATGGGTTCATGCCCCCTGATGTCTAGCTTGAGTGACAGAAACATGACACTACAGGATGTGATGTTGCCACCTGGGAGAAAACAACGGTGCTTGTGACCATGATTGCATGGATTGTTTACCTTACGCATAGTTCGTTAATGCAGTTGTTTGTTGCTTTGAGTTTACACTTTGCGTGGGGCTCGCAACTTAACACCAGCGAGATGTTCTGGATAGATATCTCTGTAAGTACATGCTGATGAATAAACTGTCTACTTGTATTGCCGTACTGCCCATTTGTACTGAGCCTCTAACTTTCAAGTAGCATAATTAGCATTGCGGTGCATTCATAATTCTGTCAATTGCCCAGCTGTAATTTGTTTACCCAAGCATAGTTGTTTATCTTCTTTTGGGAGAGAGACAACACTAGTGAACATCATGTGACTCTGGTCCATATCACCACCATTGCTTACACCTTCGTCATTTACTCCTTTCATTTACTTTTCCGTTGCAATCACTATCACTATTCTCGCTTGTGTTTTGATCCTTTGCAAACTACATGGCCGGAGAGATTGACAACCTCTATATACTCGTTGGGAGAAAAGTTATTTGTGTGTGTGCAGATCCACGTCTTCTTCTTGCACCAGGGCAGGGGACACCTACTTGTTGAACCTCGGAGTCCTCCTGGTTCGATAACCTTACAGTCTCCGCGTAAGGGAAAACTTGTTGTTGGCTCCATCTCAACCTTCCACTTGGGGTAACCAACAAGGAGCGAGAACTATATTGCTACGGCAACAAAAGTCCTTCCCGGCAACGCCACAAATTCTTCTTGCTACTTCTCTTGTTTGCGTCGGTTTTTCCCTTGAAGAGGAAAGGGTGATGCAGCACAGGAGCAGTAAGTATTTCCCTCAGTTTGAGAACCAAGGTATCGATCCAGAAGGCGGGTCTCGTCAAGTCCAGAGTACCTGCGCAAACACAAACAAGCTTGCACCCAACGCTTCAAAGGGATTGTCAATCCCTTCAAGATTGTTTGCAAAGTGAGATCTGAAGGCGGAAAGTGCAACGAAGTAAAAAGTGTAAGGCTGAAAATATGGTGTGGAGTAGACCCGGGGGCCATAGTGTTCACTAGCGGCTTCTCTCAAAATGGCAAGTAATACGGTGGGTGAACAAATTACTGTCGAGCAATTGATAGAACCGCGCAAAGTCATGACGATATCTAAGGCAATGATCATACATATAGGCATCACGTCCGAGACAAGTAGACCGATACTTTCTGCATCTACTACTCTTACTCCACACATCAACCGCTATACAGCATGCATCTAGTGTATTGAGTTCATAATGAACAAAGTAACGCCTTAAGCAAGATGACATGATGTAGAGGGATAATCTCAAACCAATGTTGAAAACCCCATCTTTTTACCCTTGATGGCAACAACATGATGCGTGCCTCGCTACCCCTTCTGTCACTGGGTGAGATCACCGCACGGTATGAACCCAAAACCAAGCACTTCTCGCATTGCAAGGATCATAGATCTAGTTGGCAAGACAAAACCCACAACTCTAAGAGAATTACAAGGATATGAAATCATGCATAAGAGAGATCATAAGAAACTCAAATAAGATACATAGATAATCTGATCATAAATCCACAATTCATCGGATCTCGACAAACACACCGCAAAAGAAGATTACATCGGATAGATCTCCATGAAGATCATTGAGAACTTAGTATTGAAGATGCAAGAGAGAGAAGAAGCCATCTAGCTACTAGCTATGGACCCGTAGGTCTATGGTGAACTACTCACGCATCATCGGAGAGGTCATGGTGTTGATGAAGAAGCCCTCCGTATCGGAATCTCCCCTCCGGCAGGGCACCAGAACATTCCCGAGATAGGATCTTGCGGAGACAGAAGCTTGCAGCGGCGGAAAAAGTAATTTCGATGATCTCCTGATTTTTTGGGGATTTTTAGGGAATTTATAGGCGCAACCGCTAGGTCAGGGGGCGCTCAGGGGGCCCACAAGCCTGTGGGCCGCGGCCTCCCCTCTGGCCGTGGGGTGGGGGCTTGTGGGGCCCCTGAGGCTCCCCTGCCTTGGCTCCCAAGCTTCCCGATCTTCTTCCGTTACAAAAAAAATCTTTTCGGGGATTTTCTTCCGTTTGGACTCCGTTTCAAAATCTCCTCTGAAACGGGTCAAAAACATGGAAAAAATAGGAACTGGCACTTGGCACTGAGTTAATAAGTTAGTCCCAAAAAATATATAAAAGGCATGCATAACATCCAAAGTTTGACAAGATAATAAGATGAAACCATCAAAAATTATAGATACGTTGGAGACGTATCAAGCATCCCCAAGCTTAACTCCTGCTCGTCCTCGAGTAGGGCAGTGATAAAGAATGAATTTTTGATGTGGAATGCTACCTAGCATGGTTTTCCTTTGCAACTTCTTTCACGTGACATGAATGTTCAGATCCATAAGATTCAAAACAATAGTTTGCTATTGACATGAAAACAATAATACTTCAAGCAAACTAGCAAAGTAATCATGAACTTTCAAAATAACATGGCCAAGGAAAGTTATCCCTAAAAATTAAATATAGTCTCGCTATGCTCCATCATCCTCACACAACTAATGTAGATCATGCACAACCCCGATATTGGCCAAGTAATTGTTTTTGCACTCTTAGTTTCTCAAACTTTTTATAACCATCATGCAATACATGAGCGCGAGCCATGGATATAGCACTATAGGTGGAATAGAGTGTGGTGGTGGTGGTTGTGAGACAAAAAAGGAGGAGATGGTCACATTGACTCGGCATATCAAAGGGCTATGGAGATGCCCATTAATAGATATCAATGTGAATGAGTAGGGATTGCCATACAAGAAATGCACTAGAGCTATAAGAATGTGAAAGCTCAAAAGGAGGACTAGTGGGTGTGCATCCAACTTGCTTGCTCACGAAGACCTAGGGCAATTTTGAGGAAGCCCATCATTGGAATATACAAGCCAAGTTATATAATGAAGATTCCCACTAGCGTATGGTAGTGACAAAGCAAAACGCTCTCAATCATGAAGAACATGGTGCTATCATGAATCACAAGTGTGGAAAAAGATAGTAGCATTGCCTCTTCTCTCTTTTTCTCTCTTTTCTCTTTTTTCATTAGGGCTCTTAGGCCTCTCTTTTTTCTTTTTTTTCTTTTTCCCCTTTTTTTGTTTTTGGGCTCTTTGGCCTCTTTTTTTTATTTCCTCACATGGGACAATGCTCTAATAATGATGATCATCACACTTTTATTTACTCACAGCTCAAAAATCACAATGATGACTCCAAAGGAAATGCCTCCGGCAGTGTACCGGGATGTGCAACGATCTAGCATGGCGTATGATGTTGAAACATCTCGCTAGCTATCTTACAAGCATGCAATGGCAATATGAGAGTGACGGCACAAGTCATGAGACGGAACGGTGGGAGTTGCATGGCAATATATCTCGGAATGCTATGAAAATGCCATAGTAGGTAGGTATGGTGGCTGTTTTGAGGAAGGAATTTGGTGGGTTTGTGCACCGGTGAGAATTGCGCGGCACTAGAGAGGCTAGCAATGGTGGAAGGTGAAAGTGCATCTATACCATGGACTCACATTAGTCATGAAGAACTCACAAACTTGTTGCGAAAGTTTTTATTAGTAATCGAAACAAAGTGCTAAACGCATACTCCGAGGGGAAGGGTTGGTAGGTGTTAACCATCGCGCGATCTCGACCTCAACACAAAGGATGACAATCAATAGATCAATTATGCTCCGACTTCCTAACATAGAGGTTCACCATACGTGCATGCTACGGGAATCACTAACTTCAACACAAGTATTTCTAGATTCATAACACCCTACTAACGTAGCTCTTAATATTACCAAATCCACGTCTCAAAACTAATTGAGAGGAATCAAAACTTCTCTTTCTACTCAATGCACATGAACATGGAGGTTTTTGCATCCTCTTTGGGTATATATCACCTTTCGGACTACTTTCATAGCATAAGCCAACTACCAAATCATGCACCGCCGTGCTCTAAAAGATATAAGTGAAGCACGTAGAGCAAAAGTATCTAGCTCAAAAGATATAAGTGAAGCACTATGAGCATTCTAGCAAAATCACGATGAGTGCATGTCTCTCTCTCTCAAAAAGGTAGGCAGCAAGGATGATTGTGACACAACAAAAAGAAAAGACTCCTAATATACAAGACGCTCCAAGCAAAACACATATCATGTGGTGAATAAAAATATAGCTCCAAGTAATGTTACCGATGGATTGAAGACGAAACAGGGGATGCCTTCCCGGGCATCCCCAAGCTTAGGCTTTTTGCTGTCCTTGAATTTGGCTTGGGATGCCTTGGGCATCCCCAAGATTGAGCTCTTTCCAATCCTTATCTCTTTGTCCATGAGAACGTCACCCAAAACTTGAAAACTTCACAACACAAAACTTAAACAGAAACTCGTGATAACATTAGCACAAGAAAATAAACTACCACTTCTTTTGGTACTGTAGCAAACTTGAATTCTATCTATATTGATGTTGGGATACTGTATTCTCACTTTTCCATGGCTAGTACCCCACGATAATAACCATAGTTTCATCAAAACAAGCAACCAACTCAACAAAAACAGAATCTGTCAAAAATAGACCAGTCTGTAGCAATCTGTATACTTCGTATACTTCTGGTACCTCAAAAAATCTGAACATTTACGACGGCCTGGGAAAAAGCATATCTACCAGCAGAAAAAAGAATCTACTCAAAATCTCTTTCTGAATAAAAATGAAAAATCATCTCGTGAGCGAAAAGTTTCTGTCTTTTTCCAGCAGGATCAAACAACCATCACCAAGATTAGTCATAAAGGTTTTCCTTGGCTCAAACACAAAAAGAAACACAAAAAACACAGTCACAACAGAATTATGAAAGTGTGGACGCAAAAAAACAGAAAGAAAAAGATAAATTCATTGGGTTGCCTCCCAACAAGCGCTATTGTTTAACGCCCTTAGCTAGGCATAAAAGCGATAGAATCACGTATCGTCGTCTTTGGTGCTCAAACCATAAGTGGCCCTCATCATCAATTCATAAGGCAATCTTATTTTATTTCTAGGAAAGTGTTACATGCCCTTCCTTAAAGGAAATTGACATCTAATATCCCCTTCCTTCATATCGATGATAGCATCGATAGTCCTTAGGAAAGGTCTACCATGAATAATAGGGCATGTAGGATTGCAATCAATGTCAAGCACAATGAAATCCATAGGTACATAGTTCCTATTTGCAATAATAAGAACATCACTGATCCTTCCCATGTATTTCTTGACAGTAGAATCAACAAGATGCAAATTGAGACAACACTCTACAATCTCATTAAAACCCAGAACATTACATAAAGTCTTTGGAATCGCGGAAACACTAGCACCCAAATCACACAAAGCATTGCACTCATAGTTTTTGATTTTGATTTTTATGGTAGGTTCCCACTCATCATTAAGCTTTCTAGGGATAGAGACTTCCAATTAAAGTTTCTCTTCAAGAGATGTTATCATAGCTTCGACGATATGATCGGTAAAGGCCTTGTTTTGGCTATAAGCGTGTGGAGAGTTTAACATGGATTGCATCAAGGAAATGCATTCAATCAAGGAGAAACTATCATAATTAAATTCCTTGAAATACACGGTAGTAATTTCATTACTACTCAAAGTTTTAACGTCTTCTACTCCACTTTCAATGCTTTTAGCATCAAGATAGATGGACTCTGAATCATTGGGGCACTTTTCAACCAAAGTGGATTCATATCCAGCCCCATAGTCATTACGTTTGACACAAGAAAAGAAAGATTAAATGGGAGTCACACCAAGCACTTTAAGATCTTCGTGATTCTCATCACGAGAAGACGCCTTTTTAAGCCATTCATGTCTAGCACGAATTTGGGCGGTTCTTTCTTGGCTCTCAATCATGGAAACCCGCATAGCTTTCAAAGTTTCATCCATGTTGATTTTGGGAGGAGCACATCTAACTTTCAAAGCATAAACATCACTAGAAATTCTATCAACGCTCTTAGCCAAATCGTCAATTTTGAGTAGTTTTTCCTCTATGGACGCATTGAAAATCTTTTGAGAGTTGATGAACTCTTCGATATTACTCTCTAGATCAGAGGATAATCTATTGCAATTTCCATGAGTATTGTTGTAGGAGTTGCCAAAGTTATTAGAGGAGTTACTAGGAAAAGGCCTAGGAACATAGTTTCCTCTAAAAGCATTGTTGTTGTCAAAGTTATTCCTACCAACAAAACTAACGTCCAAGCTAGCCTTGCTACTCTCAATCAAAGAAGACAAGGGCATATCATTAGGATCCAAAGGAGCACTTCTACTAGCAACCAAATTCATTAACTCGTCCATCTTAGCACTCAACGAATTAATTTCTTCTATAGCGTGTATCTTCTTACTAGTAGGTGACCTTTCAGTGTGCCACTAAGAGTAGTTTGTCATGATGTTGTCTAAGAGCTTTGTGGCTTCCCCTAACGTGATTTCCATGAATGTTCCACCTGAGGCGGAGTCCAAGATATTTCTAGAAGCGAAATTCAAGCCAGTGTAAAAGATTTGAATAATCATCCAAAGACTCAAGCCATGAGCGGGACAATTTCTAATCATTAATTTCATTCTCTCCCAAGATTGTGCAACATGTTCATTATCAAGTTGCTTGAAATTCATGATATCATTAGGGAGAGAGATGATCTTAGCCGGCGGAAAATACTTGGATATATAAGCATCTTTGCACTTATCCCAAGAATCGATACTATTTTTGGGCAAAGAAGAAAACCAAGTTTTTGCGTGATCTCGCAACGAGAAAGGAAAAAAGCTTCAATTTAATCACGTCATTATCCACATCTTTTTTCTTTTGCATATCGCAAAGCTCAATGAAGGTATTGAGATGGGATGCGGCATCTTCACTAGGAAGGCCAGAGAATTGCTCTTTCATAACAAGATTCAGCAAAGCGGCATTGATTTCGTATGACTCCGCACTAGTGGCAGGAGAAATCGCAGTACTAATAAAATCATAATTATTAGTACTCGAGAAGTCACAAAGTTTGGTGTTTTCATTCATGGTGACTTCAGCAAGCAAGCAAGCACACAAGCAAACAAAGAGCAGGCGAGAAAAAGGGCGAACGAAAAAGGCGAATGAAAAAGGCAAATTGGTGAAGTGGGGGAGAGGAAAACGACAGGCAACTGGCAAACAAAATAAATGCAAGATATGAGATGGCGACACCTACTTGGATGAGTTCTTGACTTGATCTTCCTCCCCGGCAACGGCGCCAGAAATTCTTCTGCTACGGCAACAAAAGTCCTTCCTGGCAACGCCATAAATTCTTCTTGCTACTTCTCTTGTTTGCATCGGTTTTTCCCTTGAAGAGGAAAGGGTGATGCAGCACAGGAGCAGTAAGTATTTCCCTCAGTTTGAGAACCAAGGTATCGATCTAGAAGGAGGGTCTCATCAAGTCCAGAGTACCTGCGCAAACACAAACAAGCTTGCACCCAACGCTTCAAAGGGGTTGTGAATCCCTTCAAGATTGTTTGCAAAGTGAGATCTGAAGGCGGAAAGTGCAAGGAAGTAAAAAAGTGTAAGGCTGAAAATATGGTGTGGAGTAGACCCGGGGGCCATAGTGTTCACTAGAGTCTTCTCTCAAAAAACAAGTAATACGGTGGGTGAACAAATTACTGTTGAGCAATTGATAGAACCGCGCAAAGTCATGACAATATCTAAGGCAATGATCATACATATAGGCATCACGTACGAGACAGGTAGACCGATACTTTCTGCATCTACTACTATTACTCCACACATCGACCGCTATACAGCATGCATCTAGTGTATTGAGTTCATGACGAACAGAGTAACGCCTTAAGCAAGATGACACGATGTAGAGGGATAATCTCAAACCAATGATGAAAACCCCATCTTTTTACCCTTGATGGCAACAACACGATGCGTGCCTCGCTACCCCTTCTGTCACTGGGTGAGGTCACCGGACGGTATGAACCCAAAACCAAGCACTTCTCCCATTGCAAGAATCATAGATCTAGTTGGCCAGACAAAACCCACAGCTCGAAGAGAATTACAAGGATATGAAATCATGCATAAGAAAGATCAGAAGAAACTCAAATAAGATACATAGATAATCTGATCATAAATCCACAATTCATCAGATCTCGACAAACACACCGCAAAAGAAGATTACATTGGATAGATCTCCATGAAGATCATGGAGAACTTTGTATTGAAGATCCAAGAGAGAGAAGAAGCCATCTAGCTACTAGCTATGGACCCATAGGTCTATGGTGAACTACTCACGCATCATCGCAGAGGTCATGGTGTTGATGAAGAAGCCCTCCGTATCCGTATCTCCCCTCTGGCAGGGCACCAGAATGTGCCCCAGATGGGATCTTGCGGAGACAGAAGCTTGCGGCGGCGAAAAAGTAATGTCAATGATCTCCTGATTTTTTTTGGATTTTTTGGGAATTTATAGGCACAACCCCTAGGTCAAGGGCCGATCAGGGGGCCCACAAGCCTGTGGACCGCGGCCTCCCCCTGGCCGCGGGGTGGGGGCTTGTGGGGCCCCTGAGGCTCCCCTGCCTTGGCTCCCAAGCTTCCCGATCTTCTTCCGTTAGGAAAAAAATCTCTTCGGGGATTTTCTTCCGTTTGGACTCCGTTTCAAAATCTCCTCTGAAAGGGGTCAAAAACATGGAAAAATAGGAACTGGCACTTGGCACTGAGTTAATAAGTTAGTCCCAAAAATATATAAAAGGCATGCATAACATCCAAAGTTTGACAAGATAATAGCATGAAACCATAGAAAATTATAAATACGTTGGAGACGTATCATATATTCATCAACTTGTCATCACGCACCCAGAGTCGCGTGCGTTGCCAACACCACGATGGCTCGGCCACTGTCGCCAGGGGCTTCGGCCTCGGCACCTGTCCTCTGCTCTGTGTCACACGCAGGGCGAACCAACTCTTAGGTAGACGGCATGTCGGACGGCGGGTCCATCGCCTCTGGAGGCGGCTATAGATGCGCATCCGTGGGTGTGGGCGAGCTCCTCGCGTTAGTAGCCTCAGGCGGCAGCGGCGTCATGGCATCCCTCGTCGCCTTTGTCGAGGGGTCATCGGGGCCGATGGACACAGTCGGCGTGCCCTTTGCCTTAGCGCGACGCACCCGCTTGAGCCAAGCAGTTGTCGTGTGCTCCGCGACGAGCGACGCGACCTACTCAGTTTCGATGGCCGGTGCCTTGGCATCCGGTAGCTCAACTGTATCACTTCAAGACAGAAAGGGGCACGAGCTCAATGCCACGCGGTGACCAAGAAAGAAAAAAAGGGAGGCACGATCCTTGAAGGAAAGCCCTACCCTTTGCCGAGAGGATTCTCGTAGGGCCCGTGCCTGAGCCTCCGCCGCGTCGGTGGAGGGTGCCGGCTGGCACGACTGCCGACCACATCTTCTTAGCGACTAGGCCACCGGCTGAGCCGTTGGTCGGCCGCTTCTTGCGACGGTGCTCCTCTGCCATCTGACGACGGGTCGGGTGGGTAACAGTTAGCCGGCCCCCAACTGGACGCTCGGTGCTCCCTCCTCAACGGCGGTTCCGGATCGTGGGCGACGGCCTGTGAGCACCTGCAGCTCGTCGTCATCGTCCGTCCAAGCTCTGACAGACCCCTGCGTTGGAAATATGCCCTAGAGGCAATGATAAAATACTTATTATTATATTTCCTGTTTCAAGATAATAGTTTATTATCCATGCTATAATTGTATTGAATGAAAGCATAGATACATGTGTGGATATATAGACAAAACAGTGTCCCTAGTAAGCCTCTAGTTGACTAGCCAGTTGATCAAGGATGGTTAAGGTTTTCTGACCATATGCAAGTGTTGTCACTTGATAACTCGATCACATCATTAGGAGAATGATGTGATGGACAAGACCGAAATTATAAACGTAGCATGTGATCGTGTCATTTTGTTGCTATTGTTTTCTGCGTGTCAAGTATTCATTCCTATGACCATGAGATCATGTAACTCACTGACACCGGAGGACTACCTTGTGTGTATCAAACGTCAAAACATTACTGGGTGACTATAAAGGTGCTCTACAGGTATCTTCAAAGGTGTCCGTTGAGTTAGCATGAATCAAGACTGGGATTTGTCACTCCATGTGACGGAGAGGTATCTCGGGGCCCACTCGGTAATACAACATCACATATAAGCCTTGCAAGCAATGTGACTCAAGGGTTAGTCACGGGATCTTGTATTATGGAACGAGTAAAGAGACTTGCCGGTAACGAGATTGAAATAGGTATGGGGATACCGACGATCAAATCTCGGGCAAGTAACATACCGAAGAACAAAGGGAATGATATACGGGATTATATGAATCCTTGGCACACAGGTTCAACCGATAAGATCTTCGTAGAATATGTAGGCTCCAATATGGACATCCAGGTCCTGCTATTGGATATTGGTCGGGGAGTGTCTCAGGTCATGTCTACATAGTTGTCGAACCCGCAGGGTCTGCACACTTAAGGTTTGGTGACGTTTCGGTATAGTTGAGTTATAGGTGTTGGTGACCGAAGGTTGTTCGAAGTCCTAGATGAGATCACGGACGTCATGAGGGTTTCTGGAATGGTCCGGAAATGAAGATTTATATATAGGATGATTTCATTTGGTCACCGGAAAGATTTCGGGCATTACCAGCAGTGTACCGGGAGTGACGAATGGGTTCCGAGTTTTCACTGGGAGGGGACCACCCACCAGGGAGTGAGCCCAATAGTACTACGGTGGTGCACGAGCCCTTAGTGGGCTAGTGAGGCCAGCCCAAGTGGGCTATGGCGCTAGGAAAGAAAACCAAAAGAAAAGAAGAAGAAAAAGGAGGGAGGTGGGAAGGAAGAGGAGGACTCCTCCTTCCCCAAACCGAATTGGAGTTGGAGTCCTCCTCTCCACTTTGGCTGGCACCCTAGGGGTTCCCTTGAGCCCCAAGGCTAGCCCCTCCCCTCCTCCTATATATACTAGAGGTTTTAGGGTTATGAGACACAACTTTTCCACGTGCAACTCAAACCTATACCTCGTAGTTTTTCCTCTAGATCGGTTTTCTGTGGAGCTCGGGCGGAGCCCTGCAGGAATAGATCATCACCATCACCGGCGTGCCGTCACGCTGCCGGAGAACTCATCTACTTCCATGTCTCTCTTGCTCGATCAAGAAGGCAGAGATCGTCATCGAGCTGTACGTGTGCTGAACGCGGAGGTGTCGTCCTTTCGGTGCTAGATTGGGACGGATCGTGGGACGGATCATGGGACAACAGTGATTTGAATCACGAAGCTGTACCACTACATCAGCCGCGTTTCTTAACGCTTCCCGCTGAGCGATCTACAAGGGTATGTGGATCCGATCTCCCTCTTGCAGATGAACATCACCATGATAGGTCTTCGTGTGCGTACGATAATTTTTGTTTCCCATGCAATGTTCCCAATAGTGGCATCATGAGCTAGGTTCATGCGTAGATGTAATCTCGAGTAGAACACAATAGTTTTTGTGGGCGTTTGTCGGGACCCCGAACCTAAGCCATAGGAATCCAGCCTGTAACACATTGCATCCCTTTGCGGTCTCACGCACGGTTAACTCCACGGCTGCCACCTTACCTTAGCCGGGACCGTTTGCGCCTTCTGACTCACGTATGCATTTGTGTCGCTAGCATTCCAATGTCAAAGAACCCGGGTCGACATGTCTAGTCATAATCTCAAGTGGCTCGACTGTATAGAGACAGGCATACATAACCCAGCAAAGCAGGTGTCAGTCATCAGCGAGTGTAGACGAGTCGTAGCAAGCTACAAGGACTCCATTACACCGCGTGACATTTCCCCGTAAGGACAGACACAACTACTAAGAAGGATACATGCCGGTCAACCAATGTGTCCGGAGCAGTAGCGAACTACCAAGGCTCGGTGGAAACACAAAGGGGCATTTCTCTGTATAGAGAGCTACTAAGGGCATACGACCAGGTGTCGAATCCCATACATATCATAGTCCATCACACGTACGCATGACATACTCGATTTGCATAGATACAACAATGGCATCACAACATAACCATACAACATCAGAACATTTATTTAGAAGACTCGGAAGGGTCTTGCATAATATGTTCATACAGGTAGGGTCACGCGACCCGACACTCAAGTCATACAAGCAGAGTCATACAAACCAAGCGGAAGTCCAGCCGAGGTTTTCGCCACGGGCCCAAACGAGGTGCACAGGGTTCCCAAGCCCACCATCCGGGTGCCACTTGATACACCGTGCCACTGCCTACCGCATCATAGCCCACCTCTAAGGTCAGCACTATGCACGGCCTCTAGCATGACTATAAACACCAGAAACTACTTGCAACTCCTGGACCGAGTACTAGGCAATTAATAAGCCGAGAGGGTCAATTAAGTATCCCAATGTGTGGTAGTATCTAGTCTTGGTTTACATACACGGAACTCGGTTCCTAAGGATGGTTCCAATGAAACAACCCGCCATGTACTCCTACATAGCCTTGTTGGAATTATGCCCTAGAGGCAATGATAAATAAGTTATTATTATAATTCATGTATCAAGATAATCGTTTATTATCCATGCTATAATTGTATTGAATGAAGACTTAGATACATGTGTGGATACATAGACAAAACACTGTCCCTAGCAAGCCTCTAGTTGGCTAGCCAGTTGATCAAGGATAGTCAAGGTCTTCTGACTATGTACATGGTGTTGTTTCTTGATAACTGGATCACATCATTGGGTGAATCATGTGATGGACTAGACCCAAACTAATAGACGTAGCATGTTGATCGTGTCATTTTGTTGCTACTGTTTTCTGCGTGTCAAGTATTTATTCCTATGACCATGAGATCATATAACTCACTAACACTGGAGGAATGCTTTGTGTGTATCAAACGTCACAACGTAACTGGGTGACTATAAAGATGCTCTACAGGTATCTCCGAAGGTGTCCGTTGAGTTAGTATGGATCAAGACTGGGATTTGTCACTCCGTGTGACGGAGAGGTATCTCGGGGCCTACTCGGTAGTACAACATCACACACAAGCCTTGCAAGCAATGTGACTTAGTGTAAGTCACGGGATCTTGTATTACGGAACGAGTAAAGAGACTTGCCGGTAAACGAGATTGAAATAGGTATGCGGATACTGACGATCGAATCTCAGGCAAGTAACATACCGAAGGACAAAGGGAATGACATACGGGATTATATGAATCCTTGGCACTGAGGTTCAAACGATAAGATCTTCGTACAATATGTAGGATCCAATATGGGCATCCAGGTCCCGCTATTGGATATTGACCGAGGAGTCCCTTGGGTCATGTCTACATAGTTCTCGAACCCGTAGGGTCTGCACACTTAAGGTTCGACGTTGTTTTATGCGTATTTGAGTTATATGGTTGGTTACCGAATGTTGTTTGGAGTCCCGGATAAGATCACGGACGTCACGAGGGTTTCCATAATGGTCCGGAGACGAAGATTCATATATAGGATGACCTCATTTGATTACCGGAAAGTTTTCCCCATTACCGGGAATGTACCGGGAGTGACGAATGGGTTCCGGATGTTCACCGGGAGGGCAGCCCACCCCGGGGAAGCCCATAGGCCTTAGGGGTGCCGCACCAGCCCTTAGTGGGCTGGTGGGCAAGCCCAAGAAGGCCCTTGTGCAGGAGATAAGAAAAATCAAAGAGAAATAAAAAAAGGGGAAGTGGGAAGGAAGGGAAGGACTCCACCTTCTAATCCTAGTTGGACTAGGATTGGAGGAGGATTCCTCCTCCCGCCCCCCCTTCGGCCGACCCCCTTGTTTCTCCTTGAGCCTCAAGGCAAGGCCCCTCCCCTCCCTCCTATATATACTGAGGTATTAGGGCTGATTTGAGACAACTTTGCCACGGCAGCCCGACCACATACCTCCACGGTTCTTCATCTAGATCGTGTTTCTGCGGAGCTCGGGCGAAGCCCTGCTGAGATAAGATCACCACCAACCTCCGGAGATCCTCACGCTGCCGGAGAACTCATCTACCTCTCCGTCTCTCTTACTGGATCAAGAAAGCCGAGATCATCGTCGAGCTGTACGTGTGATGAACGCGGAGGTGCCGTCTGTTCGGCACTAGATCGGAGCGGATCGTGGGACGGATCGCGGGACGGTTCGCGGGGTGGATCGAGGGACGTCAGGACGTTCCACTACATCAACCGCGTTTATTAACGCTTCGTGTTGTGCGATCTACAAGGGTACGTAGATCTGAAATCCCCCTCGTAGATGGACATCACCATGATAGGTCTTCGTGCGCGTAGGAAATTTTTTGTTTCCCATGCGACGTTCCCCAACAGTGGCATCATGAGCTAGGTTCATGCATAGATGTCATCTCGAGTAGAACACAAAAGTTTTTGTGGGCGGTGATGTGTGATTTGCTGCCCTCCTTAGTCTTTTCTTGATTCTGCGGTATTGTTGGATCAAAGCGGCTCGGACCGACATTACACGACGCTTACGAGAGACTGGTTTCATCGCTACGAGCAACCCCGTTGCTCAAAGATGACTGGCGAGTGTCGGTTTCTCCAACTTTAGTTGAATCAGATTTGACCGAGGAGGTCCTTGGATGAGGTTAAATAGCAATTCATACATCTCAGTTGTGGTGTTTGCGTAAGTAAGATGCGATCCTACTAGATACCCATGGTCACCACGTAAAACATGCAACGACAATTAGAGGACGTCTAACTTGTTTTTGCAGGGTATGCTTGTGATGTGATATGGCCGACGATGTGATGTGATATATTGGATGTATGAGATGATCATGTTGTAAAGGTTAATATCGACTTGCACGTCGATGGTACGGCAACCGGCAGGAGCCATAGGGTTGTCTTTATACTAATGTTTATGCTTGCAGATGCGTTTACTATTTTGCTTGGATGTAGCTTTAGTAGTAATAGCATGAGTAGCACGACAACCCCAATGGCGACACGTTGATGGAGATCATGGTGTGGCATCGGTGACAAGAAGATCGTGCCGGTGCTTTGGTGATGGAGATCAAGAAGCACGTGATGATGGCCATATCATGTCACTTATGAATTGCATGTGATGTTAATCCTTTTCTGTACCTTATTTTGCTTAGAACGACGGTAGCATTATGAGGTGATCTCTCACTAAAATTTCAAGACGAAATTGTGTTCTCCCCGACTGTGCACTGTTGCTACAGTTCGTCGTTTCGAGACACCACATGATGATCGGGTGTGATAGACTCAACATTCACATACAACGGGTGCAAAACAGTTGCACACGCGAAACACTCGGGTTAAGCTTGACGAGCCTAGCATGTGCAGACATGGCCTCGGAACACATGAGACCGAAAGTTAGATCATGAATCATATAGTGGATGTGATTAGGGTAGGGATGCTTACCAATGAAACTATCCTCAACTCACGTGATGATCGGACTTGAGCTAGTGGGATTGGATCATGAACCACTCAAATGACTCTTGTACTTTTTGAGTGGGAGTTTAGCAAATAATTTGATTAGCTAAAGTCTAATTATCTTGAACATAGTGTAAGTCCACTTTGAATATATTTGTGTTGTAGATCAATGGCTCACGCGACAGTCACCCTGAATTTTAATATGTTCCTAGAGAAAGCTAAGTTGAAAGATGAGGGAAGAAACTTTGTAGACTGGGCTCATAATGTTAAGTTGCTCTTGCAAGCTGGGAACAAGGATTATCTCCTTAATGCTGCGCTAGGAGATGAACCACCCGCTACGGCTGACCAAGATGTTAAGAACGCTTGGTTAACACGTAAGGAGGACTACTCAGTAGTTCAATGTGCATCCTTGTATGGCTTAGAGCCGGGACTTCAACGTCGCTTTGAGCGTCATGGAGCATATGAGATGTTCCAGGAGTTGATGTTTATCTTTCAGAAGAACGCCTGGATCGAGAGGTATGAGACCTCGTATAAATTATATGCTTGCAAGATGGAGGAGAATTCGTCTGTCAGTGAACATGTGCTCAAAATGTCTGGGTACTCAAACCGTCTAGCTGAACTGGGGATTGAACTCCCGCAAGAGGCTATCACTGACAGAATTCCTCAATCACTGCCGCCAAGCTATAAGGGCTTTGTGTTGAACTATAACATGCAAGCGATGAACAAGTCACCCGGCGAGTTATTCGCGTTGCTGAAAGTCGCAGAGTCAGAACTCCGTAACGAGCATCAAGTGTTGATGGTGAATAAGACCACTAGTTTCAAGAGAAACGGCAAAGGAAAGAAGGGTAATTCGAAGAAGAGCGGCAAGCATGTTGCCAATCCAACGAAGAAACCCAAAGTTGGACCTAAGCCTGAAACGGAGTGCTATTATTGCAAGGGTATGGGTCACTGGAAGCGCAACTCCCCCAAGTATCTGGCTGATAAGAAGGCGGCCAAAGAAAAATCAGGTATATTTGATATACGTGTTATTGATGTGTACTTAACCAGCTCTCGTAGTAGTGCATGGGTATTCGATACCGGTCCTGTTGCTCATATTTCTAACTCGAAACAGGAACTGTGGAATAAGCGAAGGCTGGCGAAGGATGAAGTGACGATGTGCGTGGGAAATGGTTCCAAGGTTGATGCAATCACCGTCGGCACAGTTTCACTTCAGTTACCATCAGGATTAGTTATGAACTTAAATAATTGTTATTTAGTGCTTGCGTTAAGCATGAACATTATATCTAGATCTTGTTTATTGCGAGACGGTTACTCGTTTAAGTCACAAAATAATGGTTGTTCTATTTCTATGAGTAATATCTTTTACGGTCATGCACCCAATGTGAGAGGATTGTTCATATTGAATCTTGATAGTGATAATACACATATACATAACATTGAGACCAAAAGAGTTAGAGTTAACAATGATAGTGCCATGTTTTTATGGCACTGCCGCTTAGGTCATATTGGTGTAAAGCGCATGAAGAAACTCCATACCGATGGGCTTTTGGAGTCACTTGATTTTGAATCACTTGACACTTGTGAACCATGCCTCATGGGCAAGATGACTAAGACTCCGTTCTCCGGAACAATGGAGCGTGCAAATGACTTGCTGGAAATCATACATACCGATGTGTGTTGTCCGTTGAGTGTGGAGGCACGCGGCGGATATCGTTATTTTCTCACCTTCACTGACGATTTGAGTAGATATGGTTATGTCTACTTGATGAAGCACAAGTCTGAAACGTTTGAAAAGTTCAAGAAATTTCAGAGTGAAGTTGAAAATCATCATAACAAGAAGATCAAGTTCCTACGGTCTGATCGTGGGGGTGAATATCTGAGTTTCGAGTTTGGTGCTCACTTAACAATGTGGAATTGTTTCACAGTTGACACCGCCTAGAACACCACAGCGTAATGGTGTGTCCGAACGTCGTAATCATACTTTATCAGAGATGGTGCGGTCTATGATGTCTCTTACCGATTTGCCGTTATCGTTTTGGGGTTATGCATTAGAAACAGCTGCATTCACTTTAAATAGGGCACCATCAAAATCCATTGAGACGACACCATACTAACTGTGGTATGGCAAAAGACCAAAGTTGTCGTTTCTTAAAGTTTGGGGATGTGATGCTTATGTCAAAAAGCTTCAGCCTGAAAAGTTGGAACCCAAAGCGGAAAAGTGCGTCTTCATAGGTTACACAAAAGAGACAGCTGGGTATACCTTCTATCTCAAATCCGAGGGCAAAGTGTTTGTTGCTAAGAATGGAGCTTTTCTCGAGAAGGAGTTTCTCTCTAGAGAATTGATTGGGAGGAAGATAGAACTTGATGAGGTTGTCGAACCTCTCATCCCTCTGGATGGTGGCGCAGGGCAAGGGGAAACCCCTGTCGTTGCGATGCCGGTTGAGGAGGAAGTTAATGATGATGATCATGAAACTCCGGATCAAGTTCCTGTCGAACCTCGCAGGTCGACGAGACCGCGTTCTACTCCAGAGTGGTATGGTAATCCCGTCTTATCAATTATGTTGTTGCACAACAATGAGCCTGCGAATTATGAAGAAGCAATGGTGGGCCCAGATTCCAACAAATGGCTGGAGGCCATGAAGTCCGAGATAGGATCTATGTATGAAAACAAAGTGTGGACTTTGGAAGTACTACCTGAAGGCCGCAAGGCTATTCAGAACAAATGGATTTTTAAGAAGAAGACGGACGCTGACGGTAATGTGACCGTTTATAAAGCTCAACTTGTGGCAAAGGGTTTTTCACAAGTTCAAGGTATTGACTACGATGAGACATTCTCACCCGTAGTGATGCTTAAGTCTGTCTGAATCATGTTAGCAATAGCTGCATTTTTCGATTATGAAATCTGGCAGATGGATGTCAAAACAGCGTTCCTTGACGGTTTCCTTAAGGAAGAGTTATATATGATGCAACCCGAAGGTTTTGTCAATCCGAAAAATGCTAACAAAGTGTGCAAGCTCCAGCGATCCATTTATGGACTGGTGCAAGCATCTCGGACTTGGAATAAACGCTTTGAAGAGGTGATCAAAGCATTTGGGTTTATACAGGTGGTTGGAGAATCGTGTATTTACAAGAAAGTGAGTGGGAGCTCTGTGGCGTTTCTAATATTATATGTGGATGACATATTGCTGATTGGAAACAACGTGGAGTTTTTGGAGAGCATAAAGGATTACTTGAATAAAAGTTTCTCTATGAAGGACCTAGGAGAAGCTGCTTACATTCTAGGCATAAAGATCTATAGGGATAGATCAAAACGCGTGATAGGACTTCCACAAAGCACATACCTTGATAAAGTTTTGAAGAGGTTCAAAATGGAACAGTCCAAGAAGGGGTTCTTGCCAGTTTTACAAGGTACGAGATTGAGTAAGACTCAGTGCCCAGCAACTGATAAAGATAGAGAGCATATGAGCACCGTCCCCTATGCTTCAGCCATAGGTTCTATCATGTATGCAATGATGTGCACTAGATCGGACGTTATCCTGGCCATAAGTAAGGCAGGCAGGTTCCCGAGTAATCCAGGAGTGGATCACTAGATGGCGGTCAAGAATATCCTGAAGTACCTGAAAAGGACTAAGGAGATGTTTCTCGTGTATGGAGCTGACAAAGAGCTCACCGTAAAAGGTTATGTCGATGCAAGCTTTGACACAGATCCGGACGATTCTAAGTCACAGACCGGATACGTATTTATTCTTAATGGGGGTGCGGTAAGCTGGTGCAGTTCCAAGCAAAGCGTCGTAGCTGATTCTACATGTGAAGCGGAGTACATGGCTGCCTTGGAGGCAGCTAATGAGGGTGTCTGGATGAAGCAGTTCATGACGGATTTTGGAGTAGTGCCGAGCGCACTGAATCCAATAACCCTGTTTTGTGACAACACGGGTGCCATTGCCTTAGCAAAGGAACCATGGTTTCACAAGAAGACCAGACACATCAAATGACGCTTCAACCTCATCCACGACTACGTCGAGGAGGAGGACGTGAATATATGCAAAGTGCACACGGATATGAATGTGGCAGACCCACTGACTAAACCTCTTCCACGGGCAAAGCATGATGAACACCAGAACTATATGGGTGTTAGATTTATTACAATGTAATTCGCATGGCGATGTGAGGACTAGATTATTGACTCTAGTGCAAGTGGGAGACTGTTGGAATTATGCCCTAGAGGCAATGATAAATAAGTTATTATTATAATTCCTGTATCAAGATAATCGTTTATTATCCATGCTATAATTGTATAGAATGAAAACTTAGATACATGTGTGGATACATAGACAAAACACTGTCCCTAGCAAGCCTCTAGTTGGCTAGCCAGTTGATCAAGGATAGTCAAGGTCTTCTGACTATGTAAAAGGTGTTGTTGCTTGATAACTGGATCACATCATTGGGTGAATCATGTGATGGACTAGACCCAAACTAATAGACGTAGCATGTTGATCGTGTCATTTTGTTGCTACAGTTTTCTGCATGTCAAGTATTTATTCCTATGACCATGAGATCATATAACTCACTGACACCGGAGGAATGCTTTGTGTGTATCAAACGTCACAACGTAACTGGGTGACTACAAAGATGCTCTACAGGTATCTCTGAAGGTGTCCGTTGAGTTAGTATGGATCAAGACTGGGATTTGTCACTCCGTGTGACGGAGAGGTATCTCGGGGCCCACTAGATAATAAAACATCACACACAAGCCTTGCAAGCAATGTGACTTAGTGTAAGTCACGGGATCTTGTATTACGGAACGACTAAAGAGACTTGCCGGTAAACGAGATTGAAATAGGTATGCGGATACGGACTATCGAATCTCAGGCAAGTAACATACCGAAGGACAAAGGGAATGACATCCGGGATTATATGAATCCTTGGCACTGAGGTTCAAACGATAAGATCTTCGTAGAATATGTAGGATCCAATATGGGCATCCAGGTCCCGCTATTGGATATTGACCGAGGAGTCCCTCGGGTCATGTCTACATACTTCTCGAACCCGCAGGGTCTGCACACTTAAGGTTCAACGTTGTTTTATGCGTATTTGAGTTATATGGTTGGTTACCGAATGTTGTTCGGAGTCCCGGATGAGATCACGGACGTCACGAGGGTTTCCGGAATGGTCCGAAGACGAAGATTGATATATAGGATGACCTCATTTGGTTACCAGAAAGTTTTCGGCATTACCGCGAATGTACCGGGAGTGACGAATGGGTTCCAGATGTTCACCGGGGGGGCAGCCCACACCGGGGAAGCCCATAGGCCTTAGGGGTGCCGCACCATCCCTTAGTGGGCTGGTGGGCTTAGGGGGAAGTGGGAACGAAGGGAAGGACTCCACCTTCCAATCCTAGTTGGACTAGGATTGGAGGAGGATTCCTCCTCCCCCCCTTCGGCCGACCCCCTTGTTGCTCCTTGAGCCTCTAGGCAAGGCCCCTCCCCTCCCTCCTATACATACTGAGGTATTAGGGCTGATTTGAGACAACTTTGCCACGGCGGCCCCACCACATACCTCCACGGTTCTTCCTCTAGATCGCGTTTCTGCGGAGCTCGGGCGAAGCCCTGCTGAGATAAGATCACCACCAACCTCCGGAGAGCCTCACGCTGCCGGAGAACTCATCTACCTCTCCGTCTCTCTTGCTGGATCAAGAAGGCCGAGATCATCGTCGAGCTGTACGTGTGCTGAACACGGAGGTGCCGTCCGTTCGGCACTAGATCGGAGCAGATCGTGGGACGGATCGCGGGACGGTTCGTGGGACGGTTCGCGGGGCGGATCGAGGGAC
Organism: Hordeum vulgare subsp. vulgare; assembly: GCF_904849725.1. Taxonomy (NCBI): domain Eukaryota; kingdom Viridiplantae; phylum Streptophyta; class Magnoliopsida; order Poales; family Poaceae; genus Hordeum; species Hordeum vulgare. The sequence goes on from NC_058524.1 coordinate 421,447,260, forward strand.
GTGAGGACGTTCCACTACATCAACCGCATTTATTAACGCTTCCTGTTGTGCGATCTACAAGGGTACGTAGATCTGAAATCCCCCTCGTAGATGGACATCACCGTGATAGGTCTTCATGCGCGTAGGAAAATTTTTGTTTCCCATGCGACGTTCCCCAACAAGCCTTTCATCGGTACCTTTACTAAATCAGGTTCCACACTTATCCTTTGTCACTAGAACACATTCATCCATTCCTGTTCATCGCCTAGATGAAACAGACCTGACACTACTCTAGGCATAGCAAGCACAGCAGGAAATAGCACTACATGGCTCAAGCAACTACCAAGTAAGCTAGGTTGCAAGGTTTGGCTATTTACTGTCACAATGACAGGTCATGCAAAGGAATAGGTTCAGCTACCGAAGTACAACATTTGAAATATTTTGTCCTAATGCAATAAGTGGGAGCAGGAGCAAGAACATGGGATTATATCGGGATGATCAAAAGGGTGCTTGCCTTGTTTCTCAGCACAGGGGTTTAATCCGTCAGTCGGATATTCGAACGTATCCGGAAGGGCAGAGCCTATCGAAATAACAACGACAATCATTAACAATCATATGTAACAATATGATGCATGATCATGACATGAAATGAAATGTAGCATGAGCTAGGGTGGCTATCAAACCTTTGGGTTGATGCTGATTTGAATTCAAATTCAAATACTAATTAATATGGAACATTTATTCAATTCCTTTAATTGATTTGACCTGATGTTGTTTCATAACTTTGTTTTTCATGCATGAAAGTAGCACCATTGTGTTCATTGAATTGTTCTGATCAATTTGCATGTATTATTTGTCAAATTTGGAGTTATATTTAATTTTCTATGAATTTCAAAGTTTTGCACTTATTCTGGAATTATTATAAAACAAAAATAGTATTATTGCATCAGCATGACATCAGCAGGTCAATCTGGCCGTTGAAAGTCAAACCTGACTAGTGGGACCCACTGGTCAGTGACTCCGGCCATATTTTAATTAAACTTTAAGTTAATTAGCTAGTTAACAGAGGCTGTCCACCTGTCAGTGACTGTTTAGTAATTAACATTTTCTTTAATTCTGTTTAAGTTAGCTTTATTTAACCAGAGGCTGGCCCCACCTCTCATAGGTTTAGGGGAGTCAACCCACCGGCGCTCGGGGTCAAACCCACCGGTGTTGAGCCGCCGGTGGCTCCGGGGACGGGGGAGGGCTTCGGGATTGCTCCTCCGGCGACCAAAGGACGGCGGAGGGATCCAGGGGAACGGCCAGTCGATGGCGCATCCATTTTTGCAAGTCTCAGGGGATGAAATGGCCGGAGCTCACGCCGGCGACAAGCTCGGTGGCTGTCGGAGCTCGGGCAACGATGAGCTCAACGAAACAGGGGGCAAACGAATCGGGGATTGGCTCCTACGGCATCTACTCAGCACGCTGAAGCTTCTCGTGGTCTCAGGTTGACGAACCGATCATGGGAGCATCACCGGCGATGAGCTCCCACGGCGGATCTCGTCGGGCTCCGATGGAAATGGGCGCTAGGGCACGGTATCGAGGGGGGAAACGAGGGGATAAGCACCTTGGGCTCACAGGGATTGCAGAGGCGTCGAAAGCGTGCTCGGGGACGGCCTCGAGAGGGAGAACGGCGGCGGCGATCAACGGCGACCCGAGGAAGAAGACGACGGAGATCTGGCGATGCAGGGCTCGGGGGCTCTTCTCCTTTGGCAGGGATGACAAGCTCGATGAGGCGGAGCGAACGACGTGCTCACAGAGCCTTGGGATGGCCAGGAACGACGGCGAGCTCGAGCTCGAGCTCGGCTCCAATGGCGGCCGAGAGAGACAGAGACAAAGGGGGGCGAGTGAGGAGGGGGAGAGAGCTGGAATGGATTGCGGGGAGGGTTATCCTCCTTGCCAGCTGATACGTCTCAAACGTATCTATAATTTTTTATGGTTTCACCCTATTATCTTGTCAACTTTGGATGTTTTGTTTACCTTTTATATCTTTTTTGGGACTAACTTATTAATTTAGTGCCAAGCGCCAGTTCCTGTTTTTCTGTGTTTTTGACTCTTTTCAGATCTGATTCTGGAACGGAGTCCAAACGGCATAAAATCCCCGAAATAAATTTTTCCAGAAGGAAGAAGATCGGGAGGCTTGAGGGCCAAGCAAGTGGGCCCACAAGGGGCCCACAAGCCCTGTTGCCGCGACCAGGGGGAGGCCGCGGCAACCAAGCTTGTGGCCCCCCTGGCGCTCCCCTGCCCTAGGTCTTTGGCCTATAAATTCCCTAAAAATCCAGAAAAAATCAGGAAATCCCCGAAAACACTTTTCCGCCGCCGCAAGCTTTCGTTTCCGCGAGATCTCATGTGGAGACCCTTCCCGATGCCATGCCAGAGGGGTCTTCGGAGTTGGAGGGCTTCTACATCAACATCATCGCCTCTCTGATTCGTGAGTAGTTCACGTCAGACCTACGGGGCCGTAGTTAGTAGTTAGATGGCTTCTTCTCTCTCTTGGATCTTCAATACAAAGTTCTCCATGATCTTCATGGAGATCTATATGATGTAATCCTCTTTGGTGGTGTGTTTGTCGAGATCCGATGAATTGTGGATTTGTGATCAGATTATCTATGATATATATTTGAGTCTTTGCTGATTTCTTTTATGCATGATTTAATATCCTTGTAAGTCTCTCCGAGTCTTGGGTTTTGTTTGGCCAACTAGATCTATGATTCTTGCAATGGGAGAAGTGCTTGGTTTTGGGTTCGTAACATGTGGTGACCTTTCCCAGTGACACAAGGGGCAGCAAGGCACGCATCGTGTTGTTGCCATCAAGGGTAACAAGATGGGCTTTTATCATAGACATGAGATTGTCCATCTACATCATGTCATCTTTCTTAAGGCGTTACTCTGTTCTCATGAACTTAATACACTAGATGCATGCTGGATAGCGGTCGACGTGTGGAGTAATAGTAGTAGATGCAGAAAGTATCGGTCTACTTCTTTTGGACGTGGTGCCTATAGATATAATCATTGCTGTAGATAACGTCATGACTTTGCGCGGTTCTATCAATTGCTCGACAGTAATTCGTTCACCCACCGTCTACTTGCTTTCATGAGAGAAGCCACTAGTGAACACTACGGCCCCTGGGTCTATTCACACCTATCGTTTCCACTTGCGCTTTTACTTTGCTTTGTTTCTTTTTGCTTTCAGTTCTCACTTGGCAAACAATCTATAAGGGATTGACAACCCCTTCATAGCGTTGGGTGCAAGCTCTTTGTGTTTGTGCAGATACTTGTGATATTCCTTCACTGGATCGATACCTTCGTTCTCAAAACTGAGGGAAATACTTACTGCCGCTATGCTACATCACCCTTTGCGCTTCGAGGGAACACCAACGCAAGGCTCCAAGGCCAGGGGAATCCTTTGCATATTTGCCAAGGAAGACCCAAAAGGCGTAGCCATAGCAGAAGGATTCCTGGTGCCGTTGCTGAGGAGTATCAAGACAAGAATAGTCTCCTGTCAGCACGCTTGTTTCTGGCGCCGTTGGAAGGTCTTTTGTTGCAGTAGCAGAAGTATTTCTGACGCCGTTGCCGGGGAAGGAGGAGATCTATCCAAGTAGGTCTCACAAACTCATCTCTTGCATTTACTTTTTTGCCAGTTGCCTCTCGTTTTCCTCTCCCCCACTTCACATTTGTCGTTTTCATTTGCCTTTCTCCTTTGCCGTTCTCTTTTGCCTTTTGCCTTTTTGCTGTCTTCCTTTGTCGTTCTCTTTTTCCCGCTTCACTCGCTTACTTCCTGCCCGTTTGTGTGTGGGATAGTCCATCAATGGCTAGACCCACTACTCCAAACGATACCCCTGAGAACGAACTTCTCAATTTCACGCAAAATGAGGAAGAAAATTTAAACGACGCTTGGTACCGGATTTGCAATGCTCAGAGTAGATCTACTCGTAAGCAATCCACTACCGTTCTTCTTCACAGTTTTTATGTCGGAATCTCTCCTTGGAATAGGTATATTCTTGATACCATCGTAGGCGGGAAATTTTTGTGGAGCCATACTGTTGACTCCTATGGAGCTATCATGAATTTGGTAGGCTCACCCCCGCTCATGGTTAATGGAACTACCTTAACCTTGGAACACGTGATGGAAAGGCTTGACGCTATTGAAACCAAAATTGCCACAGTTGAACTTATTGAGGGTTTGGATAGGAAGATCCACAATCAAATTACTCAGTACGGATCCAAAGTGGGAAATGTTTTGAAAAATTGAAGGGAGAAGGAACCCATAGTTAATGATTCCTCTAGAATTGGCAAACTAGAGGATGCCATAACGAACTTGGGTTCCGCTTTTGCCGTTGTGCAAAATACTCCCAATCTCAATGTCAAAAAGACCGTCAAGTCTGTTTTTGTTCCTAAAGCTAGTGGTGAGTCATCCAATAAAGATGAATATCTTAAGATGATAAATGATCACACTACTTATGGTTTGAGCACCAAAGATGACTATACGTGATTCCATCACCTTTTGCCTAGCAAAGGGCGTTAAACAATAGCGATTGTTGGGAGGCAACCCAACGAATATATCCTTTTTGTTTCTGTTTTTTGTTTTCCACACTTTCATAATTATGTTATGATTTTGCTTTTTGTGTTTCTTTTTGCGTTTGTGCCAAGCAAAACCGTTATGATTAGTCTTGGGGATGATCGTTTGGTCATGCTGGAAAAGACAGAAACTTTCTGCTCACGAAAAGAATTTTCATTTTTGTTCTGTAAGAGCTTTTGAGTTTATTCTTTTTGCCGCTGATTTCTACGCAAATTCTTCAGACTTGCCCAATTTTTCAGAATTTTGAAGTGCCAGAAGTATACGAAGTATACAGATTGCTACAGACTGGTCTGCTATTAACAGATTCTGTTTTTGTTGTGTTGGTTGCTTATTTTGATGAAACTATGGATAGTATCGGGGGGTATTAGCCATGGAAGATTGAAAATACAGTAACCCAACATCAACATAAGCAGAATTTAAGTTTGCTACAGTACCTAAGGAAGTGGTGGTTTGATTTCTTATACTAATGTTATCACGAGTTTCTGTTTAAGTTTCGTGTTGTGAAGTTTTCAAGTTTTGGGTGAAGTTCTTATGGACAAAAAGATAAAGAGTGGCAAGAGCTCAAGCTTGGGGATGCCCAAGTCACCCCAAGTTTATTCAAGGATGTCGTAAAAGCTTAAGCTTGGGGATGCCCCGGGAAGGCAACCCCTCTTTCGTCTTCAATCCATCGGTAACGTTACTTGGGCTATATTTTTATTCACCACATGTTATATGTTTTGCTTGGAGCGTCTTGTATCGTAGGATTCTTTTATTTTCTTGTGTCACAATCATCCTTGCTGCACACCTAGATAGAGAGACATTCACTCACCGTGATTTTGTCGAGCTTCACTTATATCCTTTGGTTAGACAATTCAGCTCACATGTGCTTCACTTATATCTTTTGAGCTAGTTGCTTTTGCTCTATGTGCTTCACTTATATCCTTTAGAGCACGGCGGTGCGTGGCTTGGTAGTTTATCTATGCTTTGAAAGTAGTCTCAAAAGGGGTAGTTATCCAAAGGGATACGAAAACTTCCACCTTCATGTGCATTGAATAGTTAGAGAAGTTTGATTCATGTCAACTAGTTTTAAGTTGTGGTTATGATAATATTGAAGTTATGCTAGTAAGGTGTTGTGGATCTAAAAATACTTGTGTTGAATTTAGTGATTCCCGTAGCATGCACGTATGGTGAACCGCTATGTGATGAAGTCTGAGCATGATTAGTCTATTGATTGTCATCCTTTGTGTGGCGGTCGGGATCGCACGATGGTTTATACCTACCAACCCTTCCCCTAGGAGTATGCGTTGACTGCTTTGTTTCGATTACTAATAAAACTTTTGCAACAAGTATATGAGTTCTTCATGACTAATGTTGAGTCCATGGTTTAGATGCACTTTCACCTTCCACCATCACTATCTTCTTAGTGTCGTGCAACTTTCGCCGGTGCACAAAACCCACCATTAGCCTCCCTCAAAACAGCCACCATACCTACCTACTATGGCTTTTTCAAAGTCATTCCGAGATATATTGCCATGCAACTACCACCATGACATGTGCCACCACATCTACATTGCCGTTGCATGATCGTAAGATAGCTAGCATGATGTTTCCATTAATGTCCATGCCATGCTAGATCATTGTCACGGTACACTACCGAAGGCATTCCATATAGAGTCATCATTGCTCTAAGTTTTGAGTTGTAAGTGTGATGATCATCATTAATGGAGCATTGTCCCATGTGAGGAAATAAAAGAGGCCAAAGATGCCCACCAAAAAAAAAACAAAGAGGCCAAAGAGCCCATCCAAAAAAAATGAGAGAAAAAGAGAGAAGGGACAATGCTACCACCTTTCCACACTTGTGCATATTAAGCACCATGATCTTCATGATTGAGAGTCTCTCGTTTTGTCACCACCATATAGCTAGTGGGAAATTTTTCATTATATAACTTGGCTTGTATATTCCAATGATAGGCTTCCTCAAATTTGCCTTAAGTCTTCGTGAGCAAGCAAGTTGGATGCACACCCACTAGTTTTCCTTAAGAGCTTTCACAGACTCTTAGCTCTAGTGCATCATCTGTATGGCAATCCCTACTCATTCACGTTGATATCTATTGATGAGCATCTCCATAGATCATTGATATGCCCAGTCAATGTGACCATCTTCTCCTTGTTTGTCTTGCAACCTCCACCACGCTCCACACCACTTATAGTGCTAAAACCATGGCTCACTCTCATGTATTGCGTGAGAGTTGAAAAAGTTTGAGAAAGTAAAGGTGTGAAAACAATTACTTGGCCAATACCGGGGTTGTGCATGATTTTAATTCGTTGTGCAATGATGATATAGCATAGCCAGACTATATAATTTTGTAGGGATAACTTTCTTTTGGCCTTGTTATTTTGAAAGTTCATGATTACCTTGCTAGTTTGCTTGAAGTATTATTGTTTCCACGTCAATAGCAAACTATTGTTTTGAATCTAATGGATCAGAACATTCACGTCACATAAGAGGAGTTACAAAGGACATCTATGCTAGGTAGCATGAAAGCATGAAAAATTCATTATTTATCACTTCCCTACTCGAGGACGAGCAGGAGTTAAGCTTGGGGATGCTTGATACGTCTCAAACGTATCTATAATTTTTTATGGTTTCACGATGTTATCTTGTCAACTTTGGATGTTTTGTTTACCTTTTATATCTTTTTCCGGACTAACTTATTAATTCAGTGGCAAGCGCCAATTCCTGTTTTTTCTTTGTTTTTGACTCTTTTCAGATCTGATTTTGGAACGGAGTCCAAACGGAATAAAATCCCCGAAATAATTTTTTCTAGAACGGAAGAAGATCGGGAGGCTTGAGGGCCAAGCAAGTGGGCCCACAGGGGGCCCACAAGCCCTGTTGCCGCGGCGAGGGGGGAGGTCGTGGCAACTAAGCTTGTGTCCCCCCTGGCGCTCCCCTTCCCTAGGTCTTTGGCCTATAAATTCCCTAAAAATCCAGAAAAAATCAAGAAATCCACGAAAACACTTTTCCGCCGCCGCAAGCTTCCGTTTCCGCGAGATCTCATCTGGAGACCCTTCTCGGTGCCGTGCCGAAGGGGACTTTGGAGTTGGAGGGCTTCTACATCAACATCATCGCCTCTCCAATGACTCGTGAGTAGTTCACTTCAGACCTACGGGTCCGTAGTTAGTAGCTAGATGGCTTCTTCTCTCTCTTGGATCTTCAATACAAAGTTCTCCATGATCTTCATGGAGATCTATTCGATGTAATCCTCTTTGGCCGTGTGTTTGTCGAGATCCGATGAATTGTTGATTTGTGATCAGATTATCTATGATATATATTTGAGTCTTTGCTGATTTCTTATATGCATGATTTGATATCCTTGTAAGTCTCTCCGAGTCCTGGGTTTTGTTTGGCCAACTAGATCTATGATTCTTGCAATGGGAGAAGTGCTTGGTTTTGGGTTCATACGGTGTGGTGACCTTTCCCAGTGGCAGAAGGGCTAGCAAGGCACGCATCGTGTTGTTGCCATCAAGGGTAACAAGATGGGCTTTTATCGTAGATATGAGATTGTCCATCTACATCATGTCATATTGCTTAAGGCATTACTCTGTTCTCATGAACTTACTACACTAGATGCATGTTGGATAGCGGTCGACGTGTGGAGTAATAGTAGTAGATGGAGAAAGTATCGGTCTACTTGTTTTGGACGTGATGCTTATAGATATAATTATTGTCGTAGATAACGTCACGACTTTGCGCGGTTCTATCAATTGCTCGACAGTAATTCGTTCACCCACCGTCTACTTGCTTTCATGAGAGAAGCCACTAGTGAACACTATGGCCCCCGGGTCTATTCACACCTATCATTTCCACTTTCGCTTTTACTTTGCTTTGTTTCTTTTTGCTTTTAGTTCTCACTTGGCAAACAATCTATAAGGGATTGACAACCCCTTCATAGCGTTGGGTGCAAGCTATTTGTGTTTGTGCAGGTACTTGTGATATTCCTTCACTGGATCGATACCTTAGTTCTCAAAACTGAGGGAAAAACTTACCGCCGCTGTGCTACATCACCCTTTCCGCTTCGAGGGAACACCAACGCAAGGCTCCAAGGCCACGGGGGAATCCTTTGCATATTTTCCAAGGAAGTCCCTAAAGGCGTAGCCGTAGCAGAAGGATTCATGGTGCCGTTACTGAGGAGTATCAAGACAAGAATAGTCTCCCGTCAGCACGCTTGTTTCTGGCGCCGTTGGAAGGTCTTTTGTTGTAGTAGAAGAAGTATTTATGGCGTCGTTGCCGGGGAAGGAGGAAATCTATCCAAGTAGGTCTCACAAACTCATCTCTTGCATTTACTTTTTTTCCAGTTGCCTCTCGTTTTCCTCTCCCCCACTTCACATTTGCCGTTTTCATTTGCCTTTCTTCTTTGCCGTTTTGTTTTCCCTTTTGCCTTTTTGCTGTCTTCCTTTGCCGTTCTCTTTTGCCCGCTTCACTCGCTTACTTCCTGCCCGTTTGTGTGTGGGATAGTCCATCAATGGCTAGACCCACTACTCGTAAGCAATCCACTACCGTCCTCCTTCGCAGTTTTTATATTGGAATCTCTCCTTGAAATAGCTATATTCTTGATACCATCGTAGGCGGGAATTTTTTGGTGAGCCATACTGTTGACTCCTATGGAGCTATCATGAATTTGGTGGGCTCACCCCTGCTGCTCGCTGGCAAGAGGAAGACACGCAGGTGTGTGGCCGCGCCGGAGCGAGAGGCGGCCACCTCCTGCTGCTCGTTGGCAAGAGGAAGACGACACGGGAAGAGATGGGCTGGGCCAGGTGAGCGGCAGGTAACTCTTTTCCATTTTTTTCATTTCTGTTTTCTGTTTTAAACTTTCTGACATTTGTTTGATTTTATATTTGGCTCCAAACTATTTCTAAAATAGTGAATAAACTCTGGGGTGTTATTTGGAATATTTCCAACCCCATATAAAAGAATCAACATTTTATGAAACTCTGAAATATTTGAAATCAACTATATAGTTGATTTCAGTGGCTTTTGTGTTTAAAATAAAATGCCAAAAGTATTTTTTAAAACAAATCCACCCCTGAATTGTTGTTTCCAATATTTATCAAAAATGATGGACTTTTATGAAGGACATTTTGGGTTCATTGATTGTCACAACTTTGAATTGTTTTGAATACAGAGTTGCTAGGGTTTTTCTCTTTGATTTCCATTTTCACTTTTAATGCAAGAATGAAAATATGAGCACAGTCTTGCTAATCATCAAAGGGGAGCTAGGGATGTGACAGCGTTGATGTTCAATTTTCTGCCCTCCTTAGACTTTTCTCGATTCGACGGTATTGTTAGATTAAAGCGGCCCGGACCAACATTACTCGTACGCTTACGAGAGACCGGTTTCATCGACTAACATGCAACTTGTTGCATAAAGATGACTGGCGAGTGCCTATTTCTTCAACTTCAGTTGAATTTGATTTGACCGAGGCGGTCCTTGGAGAGAGGTTAATTGCAATTTGCACATCTCCGTTGTGGTTTTTGCGTAAGTAAGATGCGATCATACTAGATACCCATAGCAGCCACGTAAAACATGCAACAACAAATTAGAGGACGTCTAACTTGTTTTTGCAGGGTATGCATGTGATGTGATATGGCCAAAGACATGATGTGATATATTGGATGTATGAGATGATCATGTTGTAATAGTTAATATCGACTTGCACGTCGATGCTACGGCAACCGGCATGAGCCATAGGGTTGTCTTTAAACTAACGCTTCTGTTTGCATATGCGTTTACTATATTGCTAGGTTGTAGTTTAGTAGCAATAGCATAGATAGCACGACAACCTCGATGGCGGCACGATGATAGATATCATGATGTGGTACCGGTGACGATGAAGATCATGCCGGTGCTTGGTGATGGAGATCAAGAAGCACAAGATCATGGCCATATCATGTCACTTCTGAATTGCATGTGATGTTAATCCTTTTATGCACCTTATCTTTCTTAGAACGATAGTAGCATTATAAGGTGATCCCTCACTAAAATTTCAAGATAAAATTGTGTTCTCCCCGACTGTGCACCGTTGCGACAGTTCGTCGTTTCGAGAGACCACGTGATGATCGGGTGTGATAGACTCAACGTTCACATACAATGGGTGCAAAATAGTTGCACACGCGGAACACTCAGGTTAAACTTGACGAGCCTAGCATGTGCAAACATGGCCTCCGAACATGAGAGACCGAAAGTTCGAGCATGAATCATATAGTTGATATGATTATCATAGAGATGTTTACCACTGAAACTACGCCCAACTCACGTGATGATCGGATTTGAGTTAGTGAATTTGGATCATGCTACACTCAAGTAACTAGAGGGATGTCTATTTGAGTGGGAGTTTATTAGTAATTTGAATAGTTAAACTCTAATTATCTTGAACATAGTCTAAGTCCACTTTGCAATATTTTATGTTGTAGATAAATGGCTCGCGCAGTAGCAACCCTTAATTTCAATACGTTCCTAGAGAAAGCTAAGCTGAAAGATGATGGTAGCAAATTTGTAGACTGGGCTCGTAATCTTAGGCTCATCCTACAAGCTGGGAAAAAGAATTATGTCCTTGATGCTGCGCTAGGAGATGAACCACCCGCTATGTCTGACCAAGATGTTTTGAACGCTTGGCAAACACGTAAGGAGGACTACTCAGTAGTTCGATGTGCAGTCTTGTATGGCTTGGAACCGGGACTTCAACGATGCTTTGAACGTCATGGAGCATATGAGATGTTCCAGGAGTTGAAGTTTATCTTTGAGAAGAACACCCGGATCGAGAGGTATGAGACCTCCAATAAATTCTATGCTTGCAAGATGGAGGAGAATTCGCCTGTCAGTGAACATGTGCTCAAAATGTCTGGGTACTCAAACCGTCTAGCTGAGCTGGGGATTGAACTCCTGCAAGAGGCTATCACTCACAGAATTATTCAATCACTGCCACCTAGCTACAAGAGCTTTGTGTTCAACTATAACATGCAAGGGATGAACAAGTCACCCGGCGAGTTATTCCCGATGCTGAAAGTCGCAGAGTCAGAACTCTGGAAAGAGCATCAAGTGTTGATGGTCAATAAGACCACTGGTTTCAAGAAAAACGACAAAGGCAAGAAGGGTAACTCCAAGAAGAGCGGCAAGATTGTTGCCAATCTGACGAAGAAACCCAAGGCTGGACCTAAGCCGGAAACAGGGTGCTATTATTGCAAGGGTATGGGTCACTGGAAGCGCAACTGCCCCAAGTATTTGGCTGATAAAAAGGCGGCCAACGCCAAACCAGGTATATGTGATATACATGTTATTGATGTGTACTTAACCAGCTCTCGTAGTAGTGCCTGGGTATTTGATACCGGTTCTTTTGCTCATATTTGCAACTCGAACCAGGGACAGCAGAATAAACGAAGGCTGGCGAAGGATGAAGTGACGATGCGCGTGGAAAATGGTTCCAAGGTTGATGCAATCACCGTCGGCACAGTCTCACTTCCGTTACCATCACGATTAGTTATGAACTTGAATAATTGTTATTTAGTGACTGCGTTAAGCATGAACATTATATCTGGATCTTGTTTATTGCGAGACGGTTACTCATTTAAGTCAAAAAATAATGATTGTTCTATTTTTATGAGTAATATCTTTTATGGTCATGCACCCAATCTGAGGGGTTTGTTCATATTGAATATTGATTGTGATGACACACATATACATAACATTGAGACCAAAAGATGTAGATTAACAATGATAGCGCCTCCTTTTTGTGGCACTGCCGCTTAGGTCATATTGGTGTAAAGCACATGAAGAAACTCCATGCTGGTGGACTTTTGGAGTCACTTGATTTTGAATCACTTGACACGTGCGAACCATGCCTCATGGGCAAGATGACTAAGACTCCGTTCTCCGGAACAATGGAGCGTGCAAGTGACTTGTTGGAGATCATACATACTGATGTGTGCGGTCCGATGAGAGTGGAGGTGCACGACGGATATCATTATTTTCTCACCTTCACCGATGATTTGAGTAGGTATGGATATATCTACTTGATGAAGCACAAGTCTGAAACGTTTGAAAAGTTCAAGCAATTTCAGAGTGAAGTTGAAAATCATCATAACAAGAAGATCAAGTTCCTACGATCTGATCGAGGGGGTGAATATCTGAGTTTCGAGTTTGGTGCTCAGTTAAGACAATGTGGAATCGTTTCACAGTTGACACCGCCTGGAACACCACAGTGTAATGGTGTGTCCGAACGTCGTAATCGTACTTTGTTAGATATGGTGCGATTTATGATGTCTCTTACCGATTTGTCATTATTGTTTTGGGGTTATGCATTAGAGACAGATGCATTCACTTTAAATAGAGCACCACCAAAATCCGTTGAGACGACACCATATGAGCTATGGCATGGCAAGAGGCCAAAGTTGTCGTTTCTTAAAGTTTTGGGATGCGATGCTTATGTCAAAAAGCTTCAGCCTGAAAAGCTGGAACCCAAAGCGGAAAAGTGTGTCTTCATAGGTTACCCAAAAGAGACGGTTGGGCACACCTTCGATCTCAGATCCGAGGGCAAAGTGTTTGTTGCTAAGAACGGAGCTTTTCTTGAGAAGGAGTTTCTCTCGAAAGAATTGAGTGGGAGGAAGATGGAAATTGATGAGGTTGTGGAACCTCTACTCCCTCTAGATGGTGGCGTAGGGCAAGGGGAAACCTCTGTCGAGGCAACACCGGTTGAGGAATAAGCTAATGATGATGATCATGAAGCTTCGCATCAAGTTACTATCGGACCTCGCAGGTCGACAAGATCACGTACTGCTCCGGAGTGGTACGGTAATCCTGTCTTATCTATCACGTTGTTAGAAAACAATGAGCCTCGAATTATGAAGAAGAAATGGTGGGCCTGGATTCCAACAAATGACTGGAGGCCATGAAGTCCGAGATAGGATCTACGTATGAAAACAAAGTGTGGACTTTGGAAGTATTACCCGAAGGTCGCAAGGCTATTCAGAACAAATGGATCTTTAAGAAGAAGATGGACACGGACGGTAATGTGACCATTTATAAAGCTCGACTTGTGGCAAAGGGTTTTTCACAAGTTCAAGGAGTTTACTACGATGAGACGTTCTCACCCGTAGCGATGCTTAAGTCTGTCTGAATCATGTTAGCAATAGCTGCATTTTTCGATTACGAAATTTGGCAGATGGAAGTCAAAACGGTATTCCTTAATGGTTTTCTTAAGGAAGAGTTGTATATCATGCAACCCAAAGGTTTTGTCGATCCGAAGAATGCTAACAAAGTATGCAAGCTCCAGCAATCCATTTATGGACTGGTGCAAGCATCTCGGAGTTGGAATGAGCGCTTTGATGAGGTCATCAAAGCAGTTGGGTTTATACAAGTTGTTGGAGACTCTTGTATTTACAAGAAAGTGGGTGGGAGCTCTGTAGCATTTCTAATATTATATGTGGATGACATATTGCTGATTGGAAACAATGTGGAGTTTTTAGAGAGCGTAAAAGATTACTTGAACAAATGTTTTTCAATGAAAGACCTAGGAGAAGCTGCTTACATATTAGGCATTAAGATCTATAGGGATAGATCGAGGCGCCTAATAGGACTTTCACAAAGCACATACCTTGATAAAGTTTTGAAGAAGTTCAAAATGGAGCAGTCCAAGAAGGGGTTCTTGCCAGTGTTCCAAGGTATAAAGTTGAGTAAGACTCAGTGTCCAGTAACTGCGGAAGATAGAGAAAAGATGAGTACCGTCCCCTATGCTTCAACCATAGGGTATATCATGTATGCAATGTTGTGCACAAGACCGGACGTTAGCCTGGCCATAAGTATGGCAGGCAGGTTTCGAAGTAATCCAGGAGTGGATCACCGGACGACGGTGAAGAATATTCTGAAGTACCTGAAAAGGACTAAGGAAATGTTTCTCGTTTATGGAGGTGACGAAGAGCTCGTCGTAAAGGGTTACGTCAATGCGAGCTTTGACACTGATCCAGATGACTCTAAGTCTCAAACTGGATATGTATTTATTCTTAATGGGGGTGCGGTAAGCTAGTGCAGTTCCAAGCAAAGCGCCGTAGCAGATTCTACATGTGAAGCGGAGTACATGGCTACCTCGGAGGCAGCTAAGGAGGGTGTCTGGATGAATCAGTTCATGACGGATCTTGGAGTTGTGCCGAGCGCACTAAATCCAATAACTCTGTTCTGTGACAACACTGGTGCCATTGCTCTAGCAAAGAAACCAAGGTTTCACAAGAAGACCAGACACATCAAACGACGCTTCAACCTCATCCACGACTATGTCGAAGGAGAGGACGTAAATATTTGCAAAGTGCACACGGATCTGAATGTTGCAGATCTGCAGACTAAACCTCTTCCACGAGTGAAGCATGATCAACATCAGAACTGTATGGGTGTTAGATTCATTCCAATGTAAATCGCATGGCGACGTGGGACTAGATTATTAACTCTAGTGCAAGTGGGAGACTGTTGGAAATATGCCCTAGAGGCAATGATAAAATAGTTATTATTATATTTCTTATTTCAAGATAATCGTTTATTATCCATGCTATAATTGTATTGAATGAAAGCATATATACATGTGTGGATATATAGACAAAACAATGTCCCTAATAAGCCTCTAGTTGACTAGCCAATTGATCAAGGATGGTTAAGTTTTTCTGACCATATGCAAGTGTTGTCACTTGATAACTGGATCACATCATTAGGAGAATGATGTGATGGACAAGACCCAAATTATAAACGTAACATGTGATCGTGTCATTTTGTTGCTATTGTTTTCTAAGTGTCAAGTATTCATTCCTATGACCATGAGATCATGTAACTCACTGACACTGGAGGAATACCTTGTGTGTATCAAACGTCACAACGTTACTGGGTGACTATAAAGGTGTTGTACAGGTATCTCTGAAGGTGTCCGTTGAGTTAGCATGGATCAAGACTGGGATTTGTCACTCCGTGTGACAGAGATGTATCTTGGGGCCCACTCGGTAATACAACATTACATATAAGCCTTGCAAGCAATGTGAATCAAGGGTTAGTCACAGGATCTTGTATTACGGAACGAGTAAAGAGACTTGCTGGTAACGAGATTGAAATAGGTATGGGGATACCGAAGATCAAATCTCGGGCAAGTAACATACCGGAGGACAAAGGGAATGATATACGGGATTATATGAATCCTTGGCACAGAGCTTCAACCGATAAGATCTTCGTAGAATATGTAGGATCCAATATGGAGATCCAGGTCCCGCTATTAGAGGTTTCTGAGACACAACTTTGCCACGTGCAACTCAAACCTATACCTCATAGTTCTTCCTCTAGATCGGTTTTCTGCGGAGCTTGGACGGAGCCCTGCAGGAATAGATCATCACCATCACCGGCGCGCCGTCACGCTATCGGAGAACTCATCTACTTCCCCGTCTCTCTTGCTGGATCAAGAAGGCAGAGATTGTCATCGAGCTGTACGTGTGCTGAACGCGGAGGTGGCGTCCGTTCAGTGCTAGATCGGGACGGATCGTGGGACGACGGTGATTTGAATCACAAAGTTGTACCACTACATTAACCGTGTTTCTTAACGCTTCCCGCTGAGCGATCTAGAAGGGTATGTGGATCTGATCTCCCTCTCGTAGATGAACATCACCATGATAGGTCTTCGTGTGCGTACGAAATTTTTTGTTTCCCATGCAACGTTCCCAACACCCTCGGGGGGCGGCATGATGACTCCCCCTCGTCGGCTGGGGCGCTGGCCGGCTCGTCCCCTTCGTCGCCCTCGTCCCGTTCGCCACCCTAATCCTTCGGCACGCCCGAGCCTTCGGGGGCGTCGGGGCCACCCCCGTCTAACTCATAGTCCTCGATGTCAGAATCCTCCCGATCCATGAGGAAATGCACCGGGTGTGGGCCGTCTGGGGTGTTCTTCTGAGTGAACATCTCGGGAGGCACCACGACCGCACGTTGATACGTCTCAAACGTATCTATAATTTTTGATGGTTTCATGCTGTTATCTTGTCTTCTTTGGATGTTTTATGTACCTTTTATATCTTTTTTGGGACTAACTTATTAATTCAGTGTCAAGTGCCACTTCCTGTTTTTTCTGTGTTTTGACTCTTTTCAGATCTGTTTTTGGAACGGAGTCCAAACGGAATAAAAACCCCGAAATGATTTTTCCGAACGGGAGAAGATCAGGGGGCCTCTGGGCCAAGCCAGGTGGGCTCCAGGGAGCCCACAAGATCCCACTCTGCCACCAGGGGGAGGCGGCGGTGGCAGGGCTTGTGGCCTCCATGGCCGCCCCCTCACCTAGATCTTTGTCCTATATATTCCCAAATATTCAGCAAAAAATCAGGGGAGCCTCGAAAATACTTTTCCGCCGCCGCAAGCTTCCATTTCCGCGAGATCTCATCTGGAGACCCTTCCCGCCACCCAGCCGGAGGGGACTTTGGAGTTGGAGGGATTCTTCATCATCATCATCGCCCCTCCAATGACTCGTGAGTAGTTCACTTCAGACCTACGGGTCCGTAGTTAGTAGCTAGATGGCTTCTTCTCTCTCTTGGATCTTCAATACAAAGTTCTCCATGATCTTCATGGAGATCTATCCGATGTAATCTTCTTTGGCGGTGTGTTTGTCGAGATCCGATGAATTGTGGATTTGTGATCAGATTATCTATGATATATATTTGAGTCTTTGTTGATTTCTTATATGCATGATTTGATATCCTTGTAAGTCTCTTCGAGTCTTGGGTTTTGTTTGAACAACTAGATCTATGATTCTTGCAATGGGAGAAGTGCTTGGTTTTGGGTTCTACCATGTGGTGACCTTTCCCAGTGACAATAGGGGCAGCAAGGCACACATCAAGTAGTTGCCATCAAGGGTAAAAAGATGGGGTTTTTATCATTGGTTTGAGATTATCCCTCTACATCATGTCATCTTGCTTAAGGCGTTACTCTGTTCTTATGGACTTAATACACTAGATGCATGCTGGATAGCGGTCGACGTGTGGAGTAATAGTAGTAGATGCATAAAGTATCGGTCTACTTGTTTTGGATGTGATGCCTATAGATATAATCATTGCATAGATATCGTCACGACTTTGTGCGGTTCTATCAATTGCTCGACAGTAATTTGTTCACCCACCGTCTACTTGCTTTCATGAGAGAAGCCACTAGTAAACACTACGGCCCCTGGGTCTATTCACATCCATCATTTACACCTCCGCTTTTACTTTGCTTTGTTACTTTGTTGCTTTCAGTTCTCACTTGGCAAACAATCTATAAGGGATTGACAACCCCTTCATAGCGTTGGGAGCAAGCTTTTGTGTTTGTGCAGGATCTTGAGATACTCCTCCACTGGATTGATACCTTGGTTCTCAAACTGAGGGAAATACTTACCACCGCTACGCTACATCGCCCTTTCCGCTTCGAGGGAACACCAACGCAAGGCTCCAAGGCCACGGGAGAAATCCTTTGCATACTTTCCTAGGAAGTCCCTTAAGGCGTAGCCACAGCAGAAGAATCAAGCCAAGTATTCTCCCGTCGACGTGCCTATTTCTGGCGCCATTGGAACGTATTTTGTTGCAGTAGCACACGTTAGGTGCTACGAATGGAGTGAAAAGACAAGAAAGGGAAGCAGTACGAGCCAGCCAAACTCTTACCAGGGGCGGTCGGTTGCCACGGTGGAACGGATCCATGCCGAAGTTCCACTCCTCCTCGTCCAGGTGGAAATTGCTGATGCAGTTCACCTAGGCGGCCACCTTGTGCAGCGGAGCTACATAGTCGACAGCCGGCACAGATCCTTGGGGCCACCCATGTCGCATATCCGGTGCGGCCGCGCCTGCAACGGCTGCACGCAGCGGGAGATAAAGGTCGCAATCAAGTTCTCGGCCATTAGCCCCATCGAAGAGTGAAGCAGCCCCAACCGGCCGACCAAGGGCGCCATATCTGGGGTAAACAGGTTTACAGACCAGTTCCTCACATCCGGTGACGTGTCGGTCGAGGCAGGGAGGTCGACCCAGTCGTCCGCTCTCCGATGTTGTGGACGTAGAAAAAGGTCTGCTGCCACTTCTTGAAGGACTCCCTGAACTTAATCGTTGGCATCGGTGGGTTGTTCCGCGTGTAGGTAACTATGCCGCTGCAGGAGTAATCCATGACGTCGTGCTTCTGACTGCGGAAGTAGAAGCAATGGGGGGAAGAAGGACGGAAAAGGGCGGATGCCCAAGTACGCCTCACGCATCGTGATGAAGCACGTAATGTACAAGACTACATTCACCCCCAGATGATGCATCTGGAGGCCAAATCTCTGATGGAAATGTCGCAGGAAGGAGCCCGTCGGCAGCCCGAAGCCGACGAGAAAATGGCTGGAGAAGACGACGCGCTCGTCGTCATGGGGTTCCGGCACGAGCTCGTCCCCGGGCGCGCGGGCCTCAACCACCTCCTCAGGCGGTAGCTTCCGCGTCCGACGGAGGTACTCAATGTGCCTGTCGTTGATCATGGACCCCTCCCACGAGCCGGCGGGGACCTTCGGCATGTCAGCGGTCGCCGGTGGCGAGCCGGGCAAAAAGAGACTCGAGAGACGGACACCCAACGGATCCACCGCGAGGGGAGGCGCTGCGGACGCGAGGAGGAAGGGAGGAGGCAGAGGAGAGCTACGGGCGCATGGAGGAATACGGAAGCAGAGAGCACAGGGCGAAGAGAAGTGGGAAGGTGAGGCAATGGCGGCCTCAGCCTCCCTCCCCCTTTTTTAAAAGCCCCAGGTGGTGGAGAGGCGTGCGGGATCTGTTACGCCCACGATCCCCACCTCCCCAATATCTCCGCACATTAAAAGTACATGGGGAATGCCAACCGAAGGGGCATGGCCACAGAAGATCCGTGCTTGGGCCGAGGCGGGCCAGGTTGGCCCTGTAGCGCAGTCCCATCGTGCGAAAAGTGGTGGGCCCACCGCCCATCATTGGCCGACGCATGGTGCTTTCTAGTCGGCGCCGAAATCGAAGCAACGCGGAGAACCCGAGGTGCCACGGCCGTCTGCCGGAATGTGACCAGCTACAACTAGGGTTGGCTGCACCTCGATCAGCTACCACTCCTGCTGGTACCGAGCCTTGCTGCCTGACGGCTCGGCTGACCCACGTTGACAAGTCCTTCAGGTGCGAAGGGAAAACCACTGGGCCCCCTCGCCCGGAGGCCTCCGGGCCACAACGATTTCAGGGGCTACTGACGAGGATACCACCCTCGGGGATACCAAGAGCGTAGATTAGCCGTCGCCGAGACATTTGGTGCCGCCTGGCCCCCCAAGCCGGCTGGCGATAGCCGGCCCATTCGGCCGACCCAACTCTGGCCGGCTAGCAACAGTCGGCCCCTTCTGCTCACGAGTTCGGTCGGCTGGAGGCAACCGCAGTCGGCCCAAGAGACAGACAGTCGGCCCCCACCTTGCAATCCTATTGTTACCACTATAACATATGGATGCACTATAAAGCCATGCCCCTGCCCACTGAGAGAGGCAGGTATGGAGGTTCCACAGGTTTACATGTTCATCCAGTTTAGACTCCCACTACTACTCGTACAACACCACCTGAGGCAGTGAGACCGGCAGCCAGCGCTCCGTCTCCCTCCTCACTAACAGCTAAAGGAGCAACCTTTGTATTCTGATTAGCATATAGTCACACAGGCAAGACTAGGGGTTTTACCTCATCGGAGGGCCCTGAACCTGGGTAAACCAGCGTCATGTGTGTTGTGCCTACACCCGTTCCCAGACGCTGTCGGTGCCCATCGGCCCCAATCCACGAGTTAATCCACCCCATGGCATCTATCCTGGAAATACCACGACAATCGCATGACGGGTCATCTTCGAGATGACAACACTTGATCGTATGCATTATGCCAAGCTAGGAGCATAAAGTAACATGCTAGTTGGGAGGCAACCCAATAGTTATCATTATGGTTTTGTTTTAACTTTGTGTTTGTGTATCATAACATGATTGTTGCCTCTGTAATAATTATGTTTTTGTGTTTAAATTAGTGTTTCTACCAAGTAAATTTTTTGGGATGGTTTGGATAATAGTAGAATTGATGCAGTGCGAAAACAGAAACTTTAGCATCTAGTGAAGAATTTCTATGATTTTACTGGGATGTCTTTTTGATTTTATTTTCTTTACCAAGTATTTCTATACACATTCCCTAAGTCTTCCTACTTTTTAAGAATTTTCGAAGTTACATAAGTATGGTACTTAACTGTATCTTTAAAATTATTCTATTTTAGACATATTATGTTTTTGCTTGCATAGTTTGTTTGTTTTCATGATGCTATGGATTATATCAGGGAGTATAAGTCATGGAAAAGTTAGAACGTAGTACCATATGAAATAATTTGAATCAATTTATAACAGTACCAGAAGTATTTGATATGTTTATTACACGAACGGATCTCATGAAGTTTCTGTTGAGTTTTGTGTGCTGAAGTTTTCAAGTTTTGGGTGTCAATCCATTGGTATGTCGCTTGGAGATACATTTTATTCATCACATGATATGAGTTTTGCTTGGAGCGTCGTTTGATTTAGTTTGCTTTTTGTTTTAGTTTTCCACAATCATCGTTCTCTGAATACACCAACTTGAGAGACACACACGATCACCATGATTTATTAGAATACTATTTGTGCTTCACTTATATCTTTTGAGCTTAGCAGTTGCTCTAGTACTTCACTTATATCTTTTAAAGCACGGTGGTGTATAGATTTTATAGAAATAATTGCACTCTCATTCTTCACTTATATTTGTTTGAGAGTTAATAAATAGCGATGGTAATTTTCATGGGTTATAAGATCAGTTCAATGAGTGCATAATCAAATACACATGTAGCACATAAAAGAGAAATCATGGTTAATGATATTCATGTGCTAATGTGAAATAGCATGAGTGCATGAACATTGGTTAATATAGGTATTGTGAATTAGAGGTTTTAACGTGTTGTTCATCCAAAAAATAGCATGGTGATGATGTGTGAGCATACTTATTCGTCGTTGAAATCCTAGTGTTGTTTTAGTCGGGGGCGCGCGATGGTTAACTCCTACCAACCTCCTCCCTAGGGGCATGCAAGTAGGTCTTTGCTTCAAGAAAGCTAATAAAATCTTGTAATAAGTATGTGAGTTCTTCATGACTAATGTGAATCCATGGATATATGCACTCTCGTCACCACATATTTGCCATCCTCTTCGGTACCGTGCATTGCCCATTATTGCCTCGAGGATCGGTGCAACTTTCGCAGATGCATACAAACCCCGTGACAAGATACGCTTTGTAGCACATAAGCCTCATTATATCTTCCTCAAGACAGCTGCCATACCTACTTATCATGGCATTTGCATAGCCATTCCGAGATATATTTCCATGCAACTTCCACTGTCACTTTATATGACTTATACTTCCATTATCATATTGGTTTGCATGATCGTATAAGCTGACATAGTATTTGTGGCAAAGCCACTGTTTATCATTGTTATACACGTTACGCGTGATCATTACACATCCTGGTACACTGCCAAAGGCATTCATATAGAGCCATATCATCCTATCAGTCTTTCATGTTGAGTTCTAAGTAAATAAAAGTGTGATGATCATCATTATTTAGGGCACTGTCTCAGTGACAAAAGGATGATGGAGTCAACGATTCCCCCACAAGTGAGGAAGAGACTCCGAACGAAAAATAAAAATAAAATAAAAAGGGAAAAAGAAAAAAGGAGAAAGAAAGAAAAGAAAAAATAATAAAAAGAAAAAATAAATAAATGAGAGAAAAGAGAGAAGGGACGGTGCTCCTACCTCTTATTCCACACTTGTGCCTCAAAGTGGCACCATGTTCTTCATATAGAGAGTCTCTTGTCTTGTATATGCTAGTGGAATTTTTCATTATAGAACTTGTCTTGTATATTCCAATGACGGGATTCCTCAAATGCCTAGGATATTCATGAGCAAGCAAGTTAGATACACAACCACTTAGCTTCAACTGAGCTTTCATACACGTATAACTCTAGTGCATCTGTTGCATGACAATCCCTACTCCTTGCACTAATATCTATTGATGGGCATCTCCATAGCTTGTTGGTACTCGTAGTTGATGCGGGAATTTCTTCTCCACTTTCACCCGTTTAAAACTAATGAGGACATCAACAACATTGTTACACCCAGAACTTGTGCTTCTATACATACTCGGTCGGTTAATAGAGCACGCGCATGCCAATTGGATTACGAGGTACTTTCATTTCTTCGAAATCCTTCTAATGTTCATGAACATATGATGTTGCCTAAGTTAGATACTTTTGTTTTACTTATGAATGAAGTACCTAGCATGGACAAGAAGGATGGCCATTGGAGCGGGAACAAGCATGGAGCAGAAGGTGCGCGCGTAGGAAAGAACAATGGAGCTTCCCATGGTGATTTTCGCACTTCGAAGCCACCATAATGAGAGCATGAAGGCTTGGACAAAATATACAAGATGTCACTTCATAAATTTCGTCCATAAGCCATTAAAGGTGTTGCGTCACCTTATTTTTCGGCCAGGCCCATGTAATTTCGAAATACCACTTTATAGGTTGTTTCTAGAGTGTGTATGTGTGGGCAAACAAAGTTAGGGTTGGCTATGGACCCCTCCTCCAAGGGGTCACGAAATTCCCCTCTATCCCCCCATATATACAACCCTTAGGGCACCATTTAGACTTGGGTGTTTGTTTAGATTAAAAGTTCGCGATAGCTGCAACTTCACGTTCTTCGTTTGTGTTCTGTGACCAGACCAAGACGTCAAAGAACCCCACGTTCATCAATAAATATTTCTTCTTATATTCACAATATCCAGATTGCAATTTCAGTTTCTTGCTTGTTCTTCTTTTGCATGCAGGAAACAGACGCTCGTGGTCACATTGATCATGCTCTGGCGTGGTCAATAACCTCTCGGAGTTGGTTTAGTGATTGCTAAGGCGCGACGTCTTTGCACGTTTCTAGTCGGATCGTCAAAGTCTACTCCACCACAAACGTTAGCCACCATCTCATCGAAAGACATGGACAACTTTGCCTCTATCAAGTGGTATCAATTTTCCAGGTTGCTCAGCGAGATTTTACTAGTTTTTCGTAGTCTAGCATTTGTTCTTCATACCTATAGTCCACTCAAAAAAGCAAAAAAAATCAGGGTTAGTTCATCCTATTCCTATCCGAACCAATTTGAGCCTTCTGCAATTTTATGTTTGGTATTTTGCTTTGTTGAACTTGCGGTTGCATCCTTGTGTCGAGTTGTTGGTCTTAGAGTCTAGTCCTTTAGAGTTTTGAGTTCTATTCACAAGTTTTCATGTCGCCGCCACCCCATCTCTGATCTCGCTGCCACCAACCACTATCATCATCGCTGCCATATAGAATCACCCATTATTATCGTCGTCATTACCATATATCCCACCACATATCCGCCACCAATCTAAGTCCTTTACATATTAGGTGTCGTTTCCGGATTCCTTTGTTTCTTGTTTCACGTTTCCTTGCGTGAGTAGGTTTCAAAGAAAAAAAATAGTGTGGCATAGTTTTTAGAGCAGTCTTTAGGCCAAAATTTCAGTGGGTGAATATTTTTTCCCTATCCTATTTTTAGGTCGTCCAAAGCGTTTTGAGACAATCGCCATCATAGCGATTTTTGTCGCAGTTTTTGGTCGTCACAGCCTTGAATCACTCCCAAAAAATAGTCAAAATTTTTTTTGTGTCTATCCTGTTTTTAGTACTTCAGAAGAGTTTTGAGACACTCACCATTATAGTGATTTTCTGGAAAAAAAATGTAACAAAAAAGCGGAAAAAATCAGAGTGGCTCTTCCCTTGATTATGTGTAGCGTCGTGATTTTGTTCGTGTTATAGGCTTGCGTCTCTAGTACGGTCTAGCCTAGGACAAGCACGATACCATCGTTGAGCGTCCTTTCAACTTTGCATCTCTGAATTGATTATTGCTGACACTTTTTGCTATTATATTATAAGCCTTCCCAGCTCCACATACATCTACATCGTGTGTTTGACACCACCTAGCAATCGCTCCATCCTAGCTTTGAGAGTTCTGACTACACCGGTTACCGATCACCACCTGTTGCTGGGTAAGAACTGGTAAGAATTTGAGATTTGCTTCACGGATTTGTGACACACCACCACCACCACCACCACTTCCTAGTAGTCTGTAGGTTCATATTCTTCTGTGTTCCTAGTGCTACTAACCATGTCAGGATCACAAGCCGGCGAGAATGACTGGGAGATCTTGACCAATCAGGAGCTCCATGACAAATTTCAGCAAATGATGGCTCACCAGATAGAAGACTTCGTGACCAGCCTTGGA
The DNA here is from genome assembly GCF_904849725.1 of Hordeum vulgare subsp. vulgare. Lineage (NCBI taxonomy): Eukaryota > Viridiplantae > Streptophyta > Magnoliopsida > Poales > Poaceae > Hordeum > Hordeum vulgare. Next base: position 421,472,206 of record NC_058524.1, read on the forward strand.
GAGGCCATGGAGAAGCTAGATGGTTTGGAGAAGACATTCGACACCAAGATGGACGCCAAGTTCAATGAGGTGCTTGCCCGTCTACCACCAGCAGGTGCAGGTTTCGTACCTCTCCAACAACAACAGCAACAACAACAACAACAATGACAGCAACGAGGCCCGGATTTTGTGGGACGAGCGCCACGTGTGCCTTCCGGCCAAGCACAAAATTCTAGTGTTGCTACTTCTACTCCTACTAGTGAGGTTTCTGTGACTGAGAAGAATGAGGATTATGATGGTGATTACGATGATGAAGGAGAGGTTGCTCCAAATCAGCACCAGGGATAACAACCACCACCACAAGCACCGGGTCGTCCACATGGATACAATCACAATGGTAGGGCTGCACCATCCCCTCATGTACAGGATCATGACCATATCCCTAAACTTAAATTGAATATTCCTACAAGTGATGGTAGATATGTTCCTGGTATATATCTTACTTGGGAGTTAGAAGTAGAGCAACGTTTTACATGCTTACAATTTCCTGAGGATAGATGTGTTGTTGGTGTTGTTTGTTCATTCACTAGTTTTGCTTGTGTTTGGTGGTCTGAACATTGTAGAATACATCATGCTAATATTCCAACTACTTGGGCTGCTTTGAAAACTGCTATGCATACTCGTTGGGTTCCACCATATTATCAACGTGAATTACTTCAAAAAATGTTGCGTTTAAGACAAGGAAAAAATATGTAGAAGAATATTATCAGGAATTACAAACTGTCATGATTATGGGTGGATTAAATAGAGATACTCAGACTATTTTAGAGTATAAGGAGTGTAACAATATCACTTGTTTATTCCATCTTGCTTGCAAAGCTGGACGTGAAGTGCAGGATCGACGGGCGTTGGCCAGAACTAATTTTTCTGTAGGTCATACTTCATCATGGACGCCACAAACCTCATCTACTTCCACACATCCTGCTGCGGCACCACCTATTTCAGCCACTAACTCCAGCCGAGATAGCAGGAAACAGGCACATGCCCCACCTTCCGCCAAGAGCACACCTTTGAGCCCGCACAGAGTGCGTCTTCATCTTTTGCGTCCACAGGGTGAACACATGAGGTTATGTGTCATCGCTGCCAGGGTGGAGGGCACTATGCAAGAGATTGCCCGTCCAAGCGTGCGATGATTGTTACTGAGGATGGTGTATATGACTCCGCTAGTGATTATGATGAGGATACTTTGGCTCTTCTTGCCAGTGATGAACAGGGTGTCAACGATACTGAACAGGAAACACAATACATGTCCGCTGACTACGCCGACATGTATGAAAGTTTAGTCGCTCAATGTGTTTTGAGTGTGCAGGTAACACAGGTTGAGCAAAATTAGCAGCACAATTTGTTCCATACAAAAGGAGTTGTGAAGGAACGCTGTGTTCGCATCATCATAGATGGGGGGGTTACAACAACTTAGTTAGTATTGAGATGGTGGAGAAGCTGTCTCATACCACTACACCACATCCTCATCCTTATTACATCCAATGGTTCAACAACAGTGGGAAGGTTAAGGTAACACGTACTGTTCCTGTGCATTTTAGCATTGCTACATATTCTGATTATGTTGACTGTGATGTGGTACCCATGCAAGCATGTTCTATTTTACTTGGTAGACCATGGCAATTTGATAAAAATTATGTACACCATGGTAAGACAAATCAATATACTCTTGTTCATAAGGATCACAATATAACTTTGCTTCCTATGTCTCCTGAACATATTATGAAAGATGATGTTGCTAGAGCTAGTAAAGCAAAACAAGAGCTACATAAGAGTGAGAATCAGATTGTGGCAAAGGAATTTGAGCAACACAATAAACCTAATAAACCATCATCTAGCATTGCATCTAAAATAAAATTAAAGAGCGGGTGTTTACTTGCTACTAAATCTGATATTACTCATCTGGATTATACAACATATGTTTGCTATGCATTTGTGTGCAAAGAGGTATTATTTTCATTCAAGGATGTGCCTCCCTCTTTGCCTCCTGTTGTCACTAACATTTTGCAGGAGTGCATTGTCGTCTTTCCACAAGACGTGCTATCGGGATTACCACCTATTAGAGGGATTGAGCATCAGATTGACTTAATTCCCGATGCATCGCTACCCAACCGTGCGCCATGTCGTAATAATCCAGAGGAGATGAAGGAGATTATGCGTCAAGTACAAGAGCTGCTCGACAAAGGTTATATACGTGAATCCCTTAGTCCTTGTGTTGTCCGTATTATCCTAGTGCCAAAAAAGGATGGTACATCGCGTATGTGTGTTGATTGTAAAGGCATTAATAATATTACTATTCGTTATCGTCATCCTACTCCTAGGCTAGATGATATGCTTGATGAATTAAGTGGCTCTATAATTTTCTTCAAAGTTAATTTGCGTAGTGGATACCATCAAATTCGTATGAAATCGGGAGATGAATGGAAAACGGCATTTAAAACTAAGTTTGGATTATATGATTGGTTAGTCATGCCTTTTGGGTTAACTAATGCACCTAATACTTTGATGAGATTAATGAACGAGGTTTTATGTGCTTTCGTTGGATGATTTATGGTAGTCTATTTTGATGATATACTGATTTATAATAGATCTTTGGAGGAATACTTGGAACTTCTGCGTGTTGTTTTTATTGCTCTACGTGATGCACGTTTGTTTGGTAACCGTGGGAAGTGCACCTTTTGCACTGACCGAGTCGCTTTTCTTGGATATGTTGTTACTCCACAGGGAATTGAAGTTGATAAAGCCAAGATTGAAGCTATTGAGAGTTGGCAGCAGCCCAAAACAGTCACACATGTGAGGAATTTCTTGGCCTCGCTGGTTTCTATAGGTGTTTTGTGAGAGATTTCAGCACCATTGTTGCACCTCTCAGTGAGTTTTACAAAGAAGGATGTGCCTTTTTCTTGGGGTACCGCACATGAAGAAGCCTTCTTGCTATTTGTTGGGGAATAGTTTATGCCTAAGTAATTTTGGTGATTGATGACAGTACCGCAAAGGACTAACCGTGTGTGTGATTAAGATTTCAGATAACACACGTCAACGGCACAAGACGACTCGCCCCCCTCGTTCATGGAACAGAAGACCGGCGTTCTCTACGATTCTCTTTATTTGAGTCATAGGAAAGCCGTACTATTAAGAGGGGAACCGTAGTGGAAAGGTTTGGGTGGAATCAATCTTTGCACGCGCACACTTCACATATTTTGCCTTACCTGCATCTTTGGAGTGGCTCCCGCCTCTGTGTTTCCTTCTTCTTTGCAAAATGGTCCCCCAGCGGTAGTACCGCTGGGCCAAGCGGTAGTACCGCTGGCCCTAGCGGTAGTACCGCTGGAGTGCTAGCGGTAGTACCGCTGCTGCCAGCGGTAGTACCGCTAGCTAGCGGTAGTATCGCCCCTGGTCAGCGGTAGTACCGCTCCAGGAGCTTAGTACCGTCTGCCTAGCGGTTGTTCGTGGACGGACCTTTTTGCGAAGACTTTCTTGGCGGTGGTAGCTCTTATGCTCTACCAGGGGCGAGCGGTGTACCACTGCAGCCAGCGATAGTACCGCTGGAGAGCCAGCGGTAGTACCGCTGCAGCCAGCGGTAGTACCGCTGGAGCTCGGGCAAAGAGTGGGGAAAACGGTTGGATTTTTTTCCCCACTATATAAAGGGTTCTTCTTGCTGTGGAACCTTATCTCTTCGCCTCCCAAGCTCCATTGTTGCTCCCTAAGCTCAAAAGTGCCCGATATCTCTCCCTAGCCAATCAAACTTGTTGATTCTTTAGGGATTGGTTGAGAAGACCTAGATCCACACTTCCACCAAGAGAAAAATTGATTCCCCCACCAATCCCTTGCGGATCTTGTTACTCTTGGGTGTTTGAGCATCCTAGATGGTTGAGGTCACCTCGAAGCCACATTCCATTGTGGTGAAGCTTCGTGGTCTTGTTGGGAGCCTCCAAGCTTTGTGTGGAGTTTGCCCCAACCTTGTTTGTAAAGGTTCGGTCGCCGCCTTCAAGGGCACCTATAGTGGAATCACGGTACCTTGCATCGTGCGAGGGCGTGAGGAGAATACGGTGGCCTTAGTGGCTTATTGGGGAGCATTGTGCCTCCACACCGCTCCAACGGAGACGTACTTCCTGTCAAAGCGAAGGAACTTCGGTAACACATCCTCGTCTCCATCGGTTCCACTTGTGGTTATCTCTAACCTTTACTTTGTGTATGCTTATGTTGTCGTCTATCTCTTACTTGTCTTAGTAACTCTCATAATTAGCTTCATTAGGGTTCACCCCATTGTTGTGTTAATTGTGAACCCATATGTTGCTTACCTTAACTTGTTAAGATTAATTAAAAAGTGGTCGTTGCCTATTCACCCCCCCCCCTCTCGTCAACCATATCGATCCTTTCAATTGGTATCAGAGCCACGTCTCTTTATTAAGGGTTTAACCACCCGAAGAGTATGGAAGGCGAAGCGGGAATTAACCATGGGCAACTCGAGGCCATAGACTTAACTTCGGTCACAAGGGACGACTTGAATACGGCTATGGTCGCCCTCAAGACGTCCTTGACGAACGAAGTCAAGACCATGCTTAAAGAGTTAATTGAGGGATTTAAAAGTTCTCCCGAACCGGCTATAGTGGTTAAACCCACCGTCACCGATTCGGAGGCCAACTCCTCTAAGGAAGCGGCTAAAGGTATGCGACCTTCCTCATCTCACGAAAAGGATGGGATTGGAACATATGCCTCAGTTCCACCCCCCATGGCCTATGGAGGATCCGTTCCGGCACCGCGTCTTAATCCTGTTGGTCCTCCTCCTAAGCTTGTAAAAGGTGACTTTGCTAACTAGGTATTTTCTATTAAGTCTCATTTGAATCACAGCTCAACAAACTTGTGGAGAATCATCGAACAAGGATATTATCCCCATGATCCAAGAAACCTCACTCCAAGAGAAGATGCAGACTATCAATACAATCACTCCGCTCTGTTCATTCTCCAGACCGCAGTGCCACCTGAAGATCTTCCTCACTTGCGTCCCTTCACATTAAGGATTGTTGGGAGCATATTATGGTGTTGTATAAGGGAAGCTCAAGCATTCAACGATCCAACTATGAAGTGATACTTGATAAGGCCGATGAGTTTGTGATGAAGGAAGACGAGGACCCTCGTGATCTCTATCGGAGTGTGACTGTTATTGCTGTGGCACTCAAGGATCATGGGAGCAAGGATGTGGATGATACATGGGTCAAGCGCAAGTTTCTCAAAGCCATCATGCCTTTCAACAAAGCCATGTCATCTGTCATTCGTCAGCGGCCAGACTTCCACTCCTTGTCTTCCAGTGAGGTGTTGGATGAATTCATTGCAATGTCAATCATGAACGAAACAGCCGACAATGCACTTGCTCGTGTTCGCTCAAAGAAAACTTCACCCAACCTTGCGTTGAAAGCAAAAGCAATGCCTGAAGAAGAAGAAGAAGAAGAAGAAGAAGAAGAGGATGATGAAGAAGAGAGCTGCCCTGAAGACACAAAGTATGCCTATCATGAGCACATGGATCTTGCATCAAGGCAATTCTGGGGCAACAAGAGGAACTCAAGACCCACCTTCACCAAGAACAACTCGAGTGGATTCAAACCCAAACAACGAGTAAGGACATGTTATAACTGTGGTAACGTGAGTCACTTCGTGGCTGAATGTCCCTATGAGAAAAGGGAAGACAACGGGGGCAAGCTCATTCGCAAAGACAAAACCAAATCATTTCCAATCAAGAACAACTTTGTGAAGAAACCCCACCCAAAAGGGATGGTGGCCCTTGAAGAGTACCCTTCCGATGATGATGATGATGATACAGTGGCAACGGCAACTGTTGCTATTGCCACTACCTCTCCCCAGAAGGTGTCTCTCTTCAACGCCCCCAACGAGAACCACATCACCAAGTGCCTCATGGCAAAAGGTATCAATCAGGTAACTCCCATCATCAAGACCAACATCGCTTCCGCCCCTTCATTGTTAAATTGTGTTGAAGATAGTGATGTTGGGGAACTTAATGAGCATGATCTTGACAAGTTTCTATGCACTATTAAGGGAGAACCCAAGAAGCACTTTGTTGCTCTCTTGGAACAACTGGGTGAGGCCACTGGCCTCATTGAGTCTCATGAGGAGACCATCTCCGAGCTTCAGGGACACAGTCGTGACTATGCCGATGAAATTGCTGAATTATCTAATGCTCTAGAAAAGGAGAGCACTCTTCGTTTGGCCCTTGAGGAGTCATATAACGATGACTGCGCTAAAATGCAAAAGAAACTAGATCATGATGTTGTTCTTACTCGTATGCTTAAGTCTGAAAAGTATGCTCTTGGGGTTGGCCATGACAGACTCAAAGAGGAGTTTGACACACTTGACAAGTCCCACAAGGTCTTGAAAGGTGTTCATTTCTCTCTGAAAGAGTCTCATGATCAACTCCAAGCAAAGCTTACCAAGGAGATCTCTACTTGTCCTCCCTTTGTGTTAATTTATAATGCTTGTGCAACTAACCCTTGTTGTGAGCATGGACATCTTGTGGAGGAAAATGCCAAGTTAAAGGAGAAACTTGAGAAGGGCCTTGTGGCATGCATACAAGGTGAGAAGAGCCTGAATGACCTCTTGAGCACTCAAAAGGGTGTTGTAGGAAAGGAGGGACTTGGACTTACCTCCAAGTCAAAAGGTAAAAGGAGAAACAGTAACAAACGATCTCCTACCCTCATGGACATCTTTGTCAAAGAGGGTGAGGGGACTCAGAAGGTGAACAAGAACAAGGTGGACTATGGAAACCTCAAGAAGGGCAAAACCATTCCTACTAACACAGCCGGTAAACTCAATTCTTCTTATGTCTTATGTTGTTCTAGTGATGGGCATGTTTATGCCAGATTTGTTGGTTCCTACGATGAGTATATTGAATTGGCTATCTGGGTTCCTAAGACCCTTGTCTCTAACATGAAAGGACCCATTAAAAAATGGGTACCTAAAACCAAGCCTTGATCTATTGCAGGAGTTTGCTTCCGGTGGGGTGTCATGGTTGCTCGATAGTGGAGCAACAAATCATATGACCGGAAGCAAGGACTTAGTGGTGGATGTGCATCCTTCTCCATCTATGCCCACCCATGTCCAATTCGCCGATGCATCCTCGTCAAAGGTATTGGGATTTGGTAAGGTGGTCATCTCTCAAGAGTTATCTATTGAGAAGGTCATGCTTGTTGAGTCACTTGCCTAAAATTTACTTTCGGTTCGTCAACTTGCAATTATGGGTTTTTCCACATTCTTTAATCTTGATACTGTGGTCCTCCTGAGGAACAAGACTCTTAAAGTAGCCTATGTTGGATATGTCGAAAATGGTCTTTATGTGGTGAACTTCTCAAAGCGACCCCCTAAGACCGCGACATGTTTAATGGCTAAAGTTGATGTGGGCTGGCTTTGGCATCGCCGTTTAGCTCATGTCAATATGAGATCTTTGCAAAGTCTTCTGACAGGGGACCATATTCGTGGACTAACAAATGTGAGTTTTGCTAAAGATCATGTTTGCAGTGCCTGCATTGAAGGAAAGATTCATGAAACTGCTCATCGTCCAACGACTCTTTGTTGGTGAACGTCGCATGGGAAACAAAAAATTTCCTAAGCGCACGAAGACCTATCATGGTGATGTCCATCTACGAGAGGGGATGAGTGATCTACGTACCCTTGTAGACCATACAGCAGAAGCGTTAGTGAACGCGGTTGATGTAGTGGAACGTCCTCACGTCCCTCGATCCGCCCCGCGAACAATCCCGCGATCAGTCCCACGATCTAGTACCGAACGGACGGCACCTCCGCGTTCAGCACACGTACAGCTCGACGATGATCTCGGCCTTCTTGATCCAGCAAGAGAGACGGAGAGGTAGAAGAGTTCTCCGGCAGCGTGACGGCGCTCCGGAGGTTGGTGATGACCTTGTCTCAGCAGGGCTCCGCCCGAGCTCCGCAGAAACGCGATCTAGAGGGAAAACCGTGGAGGTATGTGGTCGGGCTGCCGTGGAAAAGTCGTCTCAAATCAGCCCCAATACCTCCATATATATAGGTGGGAGGGAGGGGACCTTGCCTTGGGGCTCAAGGAGCCCCAAGGGGGTCGGCCGAGTCCAAGGGGGGACGGCTCCCCCCCCAAACCGAGTTGGACTTGGTTTGGTGGGTGGGAGTCCTTCCCTTCCTTCCCACCTCCCTTTTTTTCTTTCTCTTTGATTTTCCTTTGTATGGCGCATAGGGCCCTTCTGGGCTGTCCCACCAGCCCACTAAGGGATGGTGCGCCACCCTAATGGCCTATGGGCTTCCCCGGGGTGGGTTGCCCCCCCCCCCCCCGGTGAACTCCCGGAACCCATTCGTCATTCCCGGTACATTCCCGGTAACTCCGAAAACCTTCCGGTAATCAAATGAGGTCATCCTATATATCAATCTTTGTTTCCGGACCATTCCGGAAACCCTCGTGACGTCCGTGATCTCATCCGGGACTCCGAACAACATTCGGTAACCAACCATATAACTCAAATACGCATAAAACAACGTCGAACCTTAAGTGTGCAGACCCTGCGGGTTCGAGAACTATGTAGACATGACCCGAGAGACTCCTCGGTCAATATCCAATAGCGGGACCTGGATGCCCATATTGGATCCTACATATTCTACGAAGATCTTATCGTTTGAACCTCAGTGCCAAGGATTCATATAATCCCGTATGTCATTCCCTTTGTCCTTCGGTATGTTACTTGCCCGAGATTTGATCGTCAGTATCCGCATACCTATTTCAACCTCGTTTACCGGCAAGTCTCTTTACTCATTCCGTAATACAAGATCCCGCAACTTACACTACATCACATTGCTTGCAAGGCTTGTGTGTGATGTTGTATTACCGAGTCGGCCCCGAGATACCTCTCCGTCACACGGAGTGACAAATCCCAGTCTTGATCCATACTAACTCAACTAACACCTTCGGAGATACCTGTAGAGCATCTTTATAGTCACCCAGTTACGTTGCGACGTTTGATACACACAAAGTATTCCTCCGGTGTCAGTGAGTTATATGATCTCATGGTCATAGGAATAAATACTTGACATGCAGAAAACAGTAGCAACAAAATGACACGATCAACATGCTACGTCTATTAGTTTGGGTCTAGTCCATCACGTGATTCTCCTAATGACGTGATCCAGTTTTCAAGCAACAACACCTTGTTCATAATCAGAAGACACTGACTATCTTTGATCAACTGGCTAACCAACTAGAGGCTTGCTAGGGACGGTGTTTTGTCTATGTATCCACACATGTAAATGAGTCTTCATTCAATACAATTATAGCATGGATAATAAACGATTATCTTGATACAGGAATTATATAATAACTATATTTATTATTGCCTCTAGGGCATAATTCCAACACTCTTATCTACACTAAGAGGCCATTGGAGCTTCTCCATATGGATCTGTTTGGTCCTCCATCATTTGATAGTCTTGGAGGCAGAAAGTATTGCTTGGTGATCGTTGACGACTACTCAAGATATACCTGGGTATATTTCTTCAAAAAGAAGAGTGAAACTCAACAAACTGTCATCAACTTTGCTAATGAAGCCCAACGTCAACATGAAGCAAAGATCTTGATGATTAGAAGTGACAACGGCACCGAGTTCAAGAATTACACCTTGGATGAGTTTCTAGGTGATGAGGGAATAAAACACCAATATTTTGCACCATATACTCCTCAACAAAACGGCGTGGCAGAAAGGAAGAACCGGACCTTGATAGACGTTGCAAGGACAATGATGGTAGAATTCAAATCTCCATATATCTTCTGGGCAGAGGCCATCAACACAGCATGTCATGCATCCAATCGGCTCTATATTCGCAAAGGCTTGAACAAGACTCCGTATGAGATTCTAACTGGAAACAAACCCAATCTCAAGTACTTCCACGTATTCGGTTGTAAGTGTTTCATTCTCAAGAAAGGTGCACGTTTAGCTAAATTTGATTCTAGAGCATATGAGGGCATCTTTGTTGGTTATGCTACAAACTCTCATGCTTACCGTGTCCTCAACAAGTCCACCGGACTCATTGAGGAGACGTGTAACATGGAGTTTGATGAAAATAATGGCTCCCAAGTGGAGCAAAGTGGTCTTTGTGATGTAGGTGATGAAATTCCTCCCCAAGCCATAAGAAGAATGGGGATTGGTCAAATACTCCCCATTGAGGAACCCCTTGTGGCCGAAGGAGAAGGACAATGCTCTACTCAAGTGGAGCCATCACCTCCACAAGCCCCACACGCTTCCGATGAACAAAGAGAAGACTCTCAACAAAATGAACAAGCTCAAGGTCAAGATAAATTGCCCAACAATGATGATGTGTCTCATGATATTCAAGCACTCTCCCAAGACTCTGAACCTGCTCATGATCAAGATCAAGTGCAACCACGAGATCCAGACCAAGTAGAAGCACAAGATCAAGATCAAGAGCAATCACAAATACAAGAACAAACTAGTGAACCTGCTCAAGTCGAAGGACAGGATGATCAGGATACTGTCTCACAATTCCCTTCTGCAGCACCAACAGCCGGTGCCAAGGGAGGCTCAAGACGCAAGGGCAAGCAAAGTAAACAAGTCAATGCTCCCCCGTTATCCAATGAAGAACTCTTGGAGCATCGAGCAGCCAAGATTGCGAACAAGCTGAAAGTCAAGTCACATCTTATGAAGAATGTACTTCGCAGTTTGACAAGGGGAGTATCCACCCGTCAACAGATTTGGAGTCATTGTGAGCATCACGCGTTTGTTTCGTATTGTGAACCTCAATAGGTACAGGAAGCGCTCGATGATGAGGATTGGCTTATGGCCATGCATGAAGAACTTAACAACTTCGACCGCAACCAAGTCTGGGATTTAGTGCCTAGGCCAACGGAGGAACATAATGTCATCGGGACCAAATGGATATTCAAGAACAAGCAAGATGCCAATGGGATTGTGATTCGAAACAAGGCAAGACTGGTGGCTCAAGGCTACTCTCAAGTCGAGGGTATCGACTACGGTGAAACATTTGCCCCTGTTGCTCATCTAGAATCTATTCGCATGTTGCTTGCATTTGCTTCTCATCATAACTTCAAATTACAACAAATGGATGTGAAAAGTGCCTTTCTTAATGGTCCTTTAAATGAGTTGGTCTATGTCAAACAACCCCCGGGATTCGAACATCCCAAGCTCCCCAATCATGTGTACAAACTTAATAAGGCACTTTATTGCCTTAAACAAGCCCCACGTGCGTGGTATGAGTATCTTACTGAGTTGTTACAAGATCGTGGGTTTGAAATTGGGAAGATAGATCCCACTCTTTTTACTAAGAGGGTTAAAGGGGATTTGTTTATATGCCAACTATATGTTGATGATATTATCTTTGGCTCTCCTAACATTTCCTTCAATGAAGAATTTGCTGCACTAATGACTGAGAAATTTGAGATGTCCATGATGGGAGAGTTCAAGTTCTTCCTCGGGTTCGAGATTAAACAAGGCCTAGAAGGGACCTTCATCAAACAAGCCAAGTACACTCAAGACATGCTCAAACGGTTCGAGCTCGAAGATGTCAAACCAGTCAAGTTCCCCATGCCAACAAGATGCAAGCTTGACAGTGATCCCAATGGTAAAGCAGTGGATCAAAAGGTATATTGCTCCATGATTGGATCCCTCCTTTACCTTTGTGCATCTAGACCGGATATTATGTTGAGTGTAGGGATATGTGCACGGTTTGAATCCGCACCAAAAGAAAGTCATTATATGGTTGTTAAGCGAATCTTTCGATATTTCGCTCGTACCCCAAACTTTGGTCTTTGGTATCCCAAAGGAGCAAACTTCAATCTAGTTGGCTATTCTGACTCAGATTGGGTAGGAGATTGTGTGGAGAGGAAGTCAACTTCTGGAGGATGTCAATTCCTTGGTCGCTCCTTGGTAAGTTGGTCTTCAAAGAAGCAGAATTGCGTCTCTCTATCATCCACCGAAGCTGAGTATGTGGCAGCTGCAAGTTGTTGTGCACAATTGCTATGGATGAGGCAAACTTTAAAGGATTGCCGTGTCACTTGTGACAAAGTGCCTCTTCTATGTGACAATCAAAGTGCTATCAAGATTTCCCTCAACCCAGTGCAACATAGCAAAACCAAGCATATTGATATTCGCCATCACTTCATTCGTGAACATATCAAGCTAGGTGATATTGAGGTTCACTTCATCCACACTGAAGAACAACTTGCAGATATTTTCACTAAGCCTCTAGATGAAGCAAGGTTCCGGGAGTTAAGGCATGAGCTAAATATCATTGATTTAAGTAATGTGGATTGAAGCTAGGCATGTTGCACCTCACTTTGCATTCTATCTTGGTCTAGATGTAGGCATGGACATAGGGGGAGTGTTGTTCTCTCAATGAACTTTCCCTCCTCCCATTATGCATAAATCAATCTAGTCTTTCACTTTAGCCATTGTCAAATGGCACCTGTGCTTCAAAGACGAGCATTGGTCATGAACCCAAGGATAATTCTTCGTGGTGTCATACCGTTGTCTCAAACATAGGTGGCCTCGGTCACCGCCCCCCCTCCCCTCACCCACCTTTCTCTCATATCGAAGAAAGGATATAAAATGACAAGTCAGTATATATTTCTGGTGCTATCTTATTTTTCCACTTACTTGTCATTTGCCCACGTTCTTCTCTTCTCCTAGGTCCCGTTGTGACATTTGCAGCGGTACTACCGCCAGGGGTAGCGGTACTACCGCTAGGCCCCAGCGGTACTACCGCTAGGGATAGCGGTACTATCGCCAGGATCCCAATCTACCACGACCTAACTAGGAATTTCTTTAGGGCTGTCTCAGGGGGAGCGGTACTACCACCAGGGGGAGCGGTACTACCGCCAGGACCCCAGCGGTACTACCGCCAGGACCCCAGCGGTACTACCGCTGGCCCGTACCCCTTGGGCTATATAAAGGAGGGGAGCCCGTTTTTTTGGCTGTCTCTTTCTTCTTCCTCGTGGCTCCTCCCTCCCCAACCCCGAACTTCTCCTATTTCGATCTCTATTCGTGGAGCCCCTTCTCTCCGTTGAGTTGGAGGGTTTGCTTCACTTCTCCTTCCTCCTCCAAGTGCAATGGACCCCAGTAAAGCTCCTCTCCTTCTTCTCTTGGTTGATGTTCTTGTTCTAGGGTTAGGAGCATTGGTGGTTTGGATCCATGTCTTTGTATTGTTCTTGGATGGCATGAAGGAGATATTTGAGGGGAGTGTAGGTCTTATGAATCGTGCTGTTTATTTTACCATGCCCTAAGATTTACATGTTTTAGATCAAGCACTTGCACTATGTTTGGATTAGATCTAAAACTTGCTCTCTCTTGACTAGGCATGTGCTTATTTAGGTGGTACTTCTGTTCCTCATGTGATTAGGGTTGTGGTGGAGTTCTTAGTGTTCCTACACAACCCATGCCCCTTGTAAAATCCGTGTAGCCATATCTATGGGGTCTATTTTTCTTACAGATCTGAAAATCAAACCCCAGCGGTACTACCGCCAGGGGTAGCGGTACTACTGCCAGGACCCCAGCGGTACTACCGCCAGGGGTAGCGGTACTACCGCCAGGACCCCAGCGGTACTACCGCCAGGGGTAGCGGTACTACCGCCAGCAGGATTCTCTGTGTATTCTTTCCATATGCTTGGCAATGTGTGTTTACTTTTCTGCCTTCTCTGGTTCATTGCCTTGACTCCTTTTGTCGCTCTTTTTCGGTGTGCGTTTTGTGTCACAGGTGGTGCTCGTCGCTCGAACCCCCCACGGGACACACAGTCAAAGCACTTTCGCAATCCAGAGGCTCCAGAGGGTTCCGCCACGTCAGGTCTGCAACCCAAAAAACAGGCCTTCAAGAAGACCGCTCACAAGGATAAGGGGATCAACGTCCGCACAATGCCCCCTAAGGACTTTCTGCGGTTCCGCACTCAAAACCATTACCTCCAAGAGCAGGTTGTGATCAAGAATGTTGAGCATGTTTGGGCAAGGGATCACTGCAGGATCTACCGTGATATTGTCATGCATTTCAAGAAGAACTTTGTCCCCGTTCAGTGGATTGACCTGGCTCACCTTCAGCAGAACTTGGACTACTTTGGTGATGCTCTTTCTCTGATTGACAAACTGGGCATCAAGGACATCATCACTTTCAAGACAGACTTTGACCCCAATGTTGTTGCCCAGTTCTATGTCACGGTTCACTTCTCTCCTGATGACGAGTGCTCCATGGTGTGGATGACTGGGACTCAGAAGATGACCGGTACCTGGCGGGAATTCATGGCATTCCTCAAGGTTGAGTTCCAGGGAGCTGACACTCCACTTGGGTCGCGTCCTCATGTTGCAGCTCCCACTGATATGGCCCCCGCCAAGGATAGATTGCAACAACTCTATGTGAAGAAGGGTGTGCTCCCCAAGCATCTGGACATCATGCATCGGATCTTCCGCAACACCCTCTTTCCTCGCATTGGCAACTTCGACGAGGTACATGGCTCTGTGGCTGAGATGCTGCTACTCTGTGAGGAGGCTATGACTAAGGAGTCTGCCCCTCTTGATATTTCTGATGTGTTCTTTACTGAGCTCTTGAACTGCATCATGATGCGCAAGGTTCCCATCTACGGGCCCTATCTGTTTGCTTATACCCGTCAGAAGTGGCAAGACACCTATCCGCAGGAGGAGTTATACATTCAGGCTGACTACATTGTGCACGATCCTGTCAAGCTTCGCGTCAAGGATAAATGGGCCAACCCATCAACTTCCTCTCAGCACATGGACACTGACACAGAGACTGCTGCTGACAGAGGAACCGCCTCTCAGTCCCGCTCTTCTGCTATGCCATCTTGGGCCATCAAACTGCAGGATAAGATGAAGACTCTCTTCTGCATGCAGGCTAAGGGCCAGTACCAGACGCACGTGGCTCAGAAGGAGAACCGTCAGAGGCATAAGTGTGTCCTAAGGACTCTTGATGTTGACATCTCCAGCGGATCAGAGGACGACATAACTCCAGAGGCTACCTTGATGCGGGCTCAAGGTTACCAGTGGTCTGGCGCTGAGGAGGAAGAGGAGGAGCAGGATGATTCGGAGGGCACAGACGAGTCTGGCGATGCTGAGGATGAGGAGTAACCACCTGTGGCGTTAGGTGTGCCCCTTTTTGGTGTCTTGTGCCAAAGGGGGAGAGAGTGTAGGAGA
The DNA here is from genome assembly GCF_904849725.1 of Hordeum vulgare subsp. vulgare. NCBI lineage: Eukaryota > Viridiplantae > Streptophyta > Magnoliopsida > Poales > Poaceae > Hordeum > Hordeum vulgare. The sequence goes on from NC_058524.1 coordinate 421,487,451, forward strand.
TTTGCTTTGAGAGAGTCGAAACTTTGCTTTGCTTTGCTTATCTTTCGTGTTTTGCTTCGAACTTGGTTTGCTTCTATTTTGCTATCTTTTGTGAGACATGAACTTGTGTGAGATTTATTTCCATCATATGTTGTGAGTCATATGCTCCTTATTGTCATATATCTCTATCTTTTGGTTCTCATATTATTCTATGTGCAAATCCGGTATTGTCATCAATCCACCAAAAAGGGGGAGATTGTTGGGGCATAGTTTATGCCTGAGTAATTTTGGTGATTGATCACAGTACCGCAAAGGACTAACCGTGTGTGTGATTAAGATTTTAGATAACACACGTCAACGTCACAAGACGACTCGCCCCCCTCGTTCGTGGAACAGAAGACCGGCGTTCTCTACGATTCTCTTTATTTGAGTCATAGAAAAGCTGTACTATTAAGAGGGGAACCGTGGTGGAAAGGTTTGGGTGGAATCAATCTTTGCACACGCACACTTCACATATTTTCCCTTACCTGCATCTTTGGAGTGGCTCCCGCCTCTGTGTTTCCTTCTTCTTTGCAAAATGGTCCCCCAGCGGCAGTACCGCTGGGCCAAGCGGTAGTACCGCTAGCCCTAGCGGTAGTACCACAGGAGTGCTAGCGGTAGTACCGCTGCAGCCAGCGGTAGTACCGCTAGCTGGCGGTAGTACCGCCCCTGGTCAGCGGTAGTAGCGCTCCAGGAGCTTAGTACCGCCTGCCTAGCGGTTGTTCGTGGACGGACCTTTTTGCGAAGACTTTCTTGGCGGTGGTAGCTCTTATGCTCTACCAGGGGGCCGACGGTAGTACCGCTGCAGCCAGCGATAGTACCGCTGCAGCCAGCGGTAGTACCGCTGCAGCCAGTGGTAGTACCACTGGAGCTCGGGCAGAGAGTGGGGAAAACGGTTGGATTTTCCCCCCACTATATAAAGGGTTCTTCTAGCTGTGGAACGTTATCTCTTCCCCTCCCAAGCTCCATTGTTGCTCCCTAAGCTCAAAAGTGCGTGATCTCTCTCCCTAGCCAATCAAACTTGTTGATTCTTTAGGGATTGGTTGAGAAGGCCTAGATCCACACTTCCACCAAGAGAAAAAATGATTCCCCCACCAATCCCTTGCGGATCTTGTTACTCTTGGGTGTTTGAGCATCCTAGACGGTTGAGGTCACCTCGAAGCCACATTCCATTGTGGTGAAGCTTCGTGGTCTTGTTGGGAGCCTCCAAGCTTTGTGTGGAGTTTGCCCCAACCTTGTTTGTAAAGGTTCGGTCGCTGCCTTCAAGGGCACCTATAGTGGAATCACGGTACCTTGCATCGTGCGAGGGCGTGAGGAGAATACGGTGGCCTTAGTGGCTTATTGGGGAGCATTGTGCCTCCACACCGCTCCAACGGAGACGTACTTCCTGTCAAAGCGAAGGAACTTCGGTAACACATCCTCGTCTCCATCGGTTCCACTTGTGGTTATCTCTAACCTTTACTTTGCGTATGCTTATGTTGTCGTCTATCTCTTACTTGTCTTAGTAACTCTCGTTATTATCTTCATTAGGGTTCACCCCACTGTTGTGTTAATTGTGAACCATATGTTGCTTACCTTAACTTGTTAAGATTAATTAAAAAGTGGTCGTTGCCTATTCACCCCCCCCCCCCTCTAGTCAACCATATCGATCCTTTCACTATTGAAAGATAAGTTAACACATGCTCCTTTACTCCAACTTCATGATTTTAATAAGACTTTCGATCTTGAATGTGATGCTAGTGGAATTGAATTAGGAGGTGTGTTATTACAAGATGGTAAACCTGTTGCATACTTTTTAGAAAAATTGAGTGGGCCTAGTCTGAATTATTCTACTTATGATAAGGAATTATATGCTCTTGTTTGGACTTTGGAAACATGGCAACATTATTTATGGCCCAAAGAATTTGTTATACATTCTGATCATGAATCTTTGAAACATATTAAAAGTCAAGCAAAACTGAGCCGTTGACATGCTAAATGGGTTTAATTCATTGGAACATTCCCTTATGTCATTAAACACAAAAAGGGTAAAGAAAATGTTATTCCTGATGCATTGTCTCGTCGTTATACTATGCTTTCACAACTTGACTTTAAAATACTTGGTTTGAATACCATCAAAGATCAATATGTTCATGGTGCTGAATTTAAAGATGTGTTGCAGAATTGTAAAGAAGGGAGAACATGGAACAAGTTTGTTATTAATGATGGATTTGTGTTCCGTGCTAACAAGCTATGCATTCTAGCTAGCTCCATTCGTCTTTTATTGTTGCAGGGGGCGCATGGAGGAGGACTAATGGGGCACTTTGGCATGAAGAAGATGGAGGATGTACTTGCTACACATTTCTTTTGGCCAAAGTTGAGATGGGATGTTGAGCGTTTTGTGGCTCGTTGCACTACATGTAAAAAAGCAAAGTCACGACTCAATCCTCATGGTTTATGTATGCCTTTGCATGTACCTAGTGTTCCTTGGGATCATATATCTATGGACTTTGTTTTAAGTTTGCCTCGAAAAAAGAAGGGGAGGGATATCATATTTGTTGTCGTGGATAGATTATCTAAAATGGCACACTTTATACCATGTCATAAAGGTGATGATGCTGCTAATGTTGCTGATTGGTTCTTTCGTGATATTATTCGCTTGCATGGTGTGGCAAACACAATTGTTTCAGATCGTGATGCTAAATTCCTTAGCCATTTTTGGAGATGTTTATGGGCTAAGTTAGGGACTAAACTACTTTTTAGTACTACATGTCACACCCAAACTGATGGACAAACTGAAGTAGTCAATAGATCATTGTCTACTATGCTTAGGGATGTTTTGAAGAATAACTTGAAAATGTGGGAAGAATGCTTGCCTCATATTGAATTTTCTTATAATCGTCCATTGCATTCTACTACTGAGATGTGCCCTTTTGAAATTGTGTATGGTTTCCTACCTCGTGCACCTACTGATTTGTTGCCTCTCCCATCTTCGAAGAAGGTTAATTTTGATGATAAACAACATGTTGAATTGATCTTAAAAATGCATGAAGTAACTAAGGAAAACATTGAGCGTATGAATGCTAAATACAAACTTGTTGGAGATAAGGGTAGAAAACATGTTGTCTTTGCACCTGGAGATCTTGTTTGGTTACATTTGCGTAAGGATAGATTTCCTAATTTGTGCAAGTCAAAGCTAATGCCATGTGCTAATGGTCCTTTTAAGGTGTTAGAGAAAATAAATGATAATGCATATAAACTTGAGCTGCCTTCAGAGTTTGGGGTTAGTACCACTTTTAACGTTGCAGATTTGAAGCCTTATTTGGGTGAGGAAGATGAGTCTCTGTCGAGGACGACTTCAGTTCAGGAAGGGGAGGATGATGAGGACATCAATACCATTGTTACATCCACAACCCCTGCTGATATACATACTGGACCAGTTACTAGAGCACGGGCATGCCAATTGAATTACCGGGTACTTTTGTTTCTTGGAAATCCTTCAAATGTTCATGTACATATGATGCTGCCTAAGTTAGATACTTTTGTTTTAGTTATGAATAAAGGACCTATCATGGACAAGAAGGATGGCCATTGGAGCGGGAACAAGCATGGAGGAGAAGGAGCGCGCGTAGGAAAGAACAATGGAGCTTCCCGTGGTGATTTTCGCACTTTGAAGCCACCATAATGAGAGCATGAAGGCTTGGACGAAATATACAAGATGCCACTTCATAAATTTCGTCCATAAGCCATTATAGGTGTTGCATCACCTTATTTTTGGGCCATTCCCATGTAAATTTGAAATACCACTTTATAGGTTATTTTTAGAGTTCGTATGTGTGGCGAAACGGAATTAGGGTTGGTTTCAGACCCCCTCCTCCAAGGGGTCATAAAATTCCCCTCTATTCCCCCATATATAGAGCCCTTAGGGCCCCGTTTAGAATTGGGTTTTGTTTAGATTACAAGTTCGCCATAGCTGCAACTTTGTGTTCTTCGTTTGTGTTCTACGACTAGACCAAGACGTCACAGAACCCCACTTTCATCAATGAAGCTTTCATCTTATATTCCCAATATCCAAATTGCAATCTCCATTTCTTGCTTGTTCTCCGTTTGTGTGCAGGAAACAAGCCCTCGTGGTCAGTTTGATCATGCTCCGGCGTGGTCAATAACATCTTAGAGTTGGTTTTGCGATTGGTAAGCGCGACTTCTTTGCACGTTCGTAGTCAGATCGTCAAAGTCTACTCCACCAAAAATGTTAGCCACCACCTCACCAAAAGACAGGGACAATTTTGCCTCTATGAGAATCATACCACCATATTCTATTCCACCCTTATGCTATATCCATGGTTCACACTCATATATTGCGCAAGTAATAAAAAGCTGAAGCGCGTTAAAAAGTACGATACAATTGCCTGACTTGACATTATGGTGTTTAACATTTGTATTTATGTGGTGAGGACGAAACCATGCTATATTTTTATGATAAAATGAATAATGGGTGAACATTCTTTAAGGATCGTATGCTTTGAAACTAAATGATTATGTTGCTTATGTTTATAAGCATTGCTATGTTGATAGTTATCAATTCATCATTTCTCAATGATCAAACCTGCAATAGATTACATGTTGGGTAGCATGTCACGTAAAAAATTCTGTTTTTATCATTTACCTACTCGAGGACGACGAGAAATTAAGCTTGGGGATGTTGATACATCTCATAATTTTCTATTCCTCCATGCTACTATATTATCATTCTAGGATACTTCTTGGGAGTTTATACACCTATTATTATTATTATTCAGCACTAACCTATTGACCCAGTGACCAGTGCTAGTTCCTATTTTCTACGTGTTTTTGGCTTTTTAGGTTTACAGTACCAAACGAAGTCCAATTGCCATGAAACTTTTTGGTCATTTTTTCTAGACCAAAAGAATACTAGCAAGCTTCGGGAGGAGGCCAGAAGCCTCACGAGAGGAGCACAACACAACAGGACGCGACCAGGGGGTAGGGCGCACCTTGTTGCCTCGTGCTCCCCGAGTTGCCTCCTGGTGTACCTCTTTGTCCTATAAATTCACAAATATCACAAAAACCATAGAGACCCTCGCGGAACATTTTTTCCACCACCGCAAGTCTCTGTTCCGTCGTGTGCCCATCTGGAGCCCTTTTCTTGTGCCCTGTCGGAGTGGGGATCAATCACGGAGGACCTCTACATCATCCTCGCGGCTCCCATGGTGATGTGTGAGTAGTTCACTACAGACCTACGAGTCGTAGTGAGTACCTAGACGGCTATCTCTCTCTCTCTCTCTTGATCTTCAATACAATGATTGCTTTGATCTATCTGATGCAACTCTTTTGTGTGGTGCGCTTGTTGGCATCCGATGAATTGTGGGTTTATGTTTGGATTATTCATGATAAAATATTTGAGTCTTCTTTGAATTCTAAATATGATTCTTATGTGCATGATCATCATAGCTTTGTAAATCTCTCCGATCTATTGATTTTCTTTAGCGTTGATCTTTCTTCAATGAGAGGGTTGTGTTGTAGTGGGTTTATTCTGACGGATTTCTATATCCTAGTGACATAGTAGGGGGCGGGATACATCTCTGTATTGTTTCCACTAAAGATAAATTGATGGGGTTAGTTCATATTAACTGAATTATCTTTGTCTACATCATGTCAATGTTCTCCAAGCATTACACTGTTTTACTTAATACTATAGATGCATGTTGGATAGCGGTCGATTGATGGAGTAATAGTAATAGGTGCATGCAGGAGTCGTCCTATTTACTTATGGACGTGATGCATATATACACATGATCATTGTCGTGAATATCACATAACTATGTGTTTTCTATCAATTGACCAACTGTAATTTCTCTACCCACCGTATGCTTGCTTTCATGAGAGATGCCACTAGGGAAAACTATGGCCCCTCGCTCTATTCACTTATCAGTTTAAAAACAAAATTTTCGCTGCTGCCTTCTTTTAATTTTTATTTACTTTTCACTTTGCAACTTCCAACCACACTACTTACTCAAATTATTACCATCGTCTAATTTTTCACTATATGTTGTTCTTCAACACTGTAATTGCTAGCGGTAAAAGAACTTATATATGTTCAAGAAAAATATGAATATCTCCTTTTTGTAACTCAATCAATTCATATGTATGTTTTCCATTTTTATGGATACTTTCTAACTAACATGCTTCATGCTACATGAGATTAAGAACATGTGGTAATTGAACTAGAAAAAATATCTATTTAAATAAAAAAATGCTAATAAAGGTAAAGAAGAAGGTACGTGAAAATGCGTAGAAATTTAGAATTGCATGGTTTTGATGGTGCTTGCGAGTCATCAACAAAAATCCAAGTTCCTATTTTCTAGTCCCAATCAACACAAGTAATCAGAGTGTCACGAAGAAATATATACGAGGATGAACTTCACCAAACAAATGAACGATCTGACAAGACTATAGAAAGAGGGGATTTTGTTGAAGATGAAGTTGATTGGAATCTAGAAAACACATTACCTACTTCCACTAATTGCACCTAATAGCCAAAATCACAATTAGGAGACATGTATGGTGATGGGGATATGTACCTAGGGTAGAGTCACAGGCCTGACCTAGATGTCCTACGTAAGGGTACCTCATTAAAGACTTGAAGCTCACAAGGAAGATTTCCACTTGATAGCCGTGGCGTCCAAGTCACTCGGTAAGAAATCACTCGGAGTATTTTACCCTTCACTCGACAACCAACTTCCACTCGGAAGAAACGAGTCGACGCAGAAGACCAAAAGCCACTCCAGGGAGGCCAACACGCGAGCGTTCGGATGGTCATCATGAATAACATTAATTATGTACGTTATCAATAACGTACACCTTTAAACTCTATTGATCAAACCCTTAGATGTTGGGCCTTGATGAGGGGTAGCACACTCTATATAAGCCACCCCTCCCCTTTGGCTCAAGGGGTTGCACCCCCTGTAACACACATTCCACACTGCAAGAGCTCCAGAGCACTGAGACATAGGGTTGTTACCTCCACGAGAGGGGCTTGAACTCATACATCTTGCGTAAAAGTTGTGATTTGTTTCTGGGCGGTGAGATCCATCTCGGTGCGCTCATCTTCGTTGCCGATGACTCCGCATGGCTTCAGGAGGCGCCTCTCAACATCGAGGCGCTCCCGATCTGCGGGGCACCGCACTTCCGTGCAATCTCTTGCGGTGTACTACTTCGACAGCCGTCGACTCCGGTGTCGATCGTTCGCCCCACTGTTCGTCGTGACAAGCGATCCGGTCGCTCACGACTTCAGTGATGGGTGAAACACGAAGTGGCTCGCGAGGCTTCATCTCCACCTTCTCCGCAGGTTGCTGCCATCGAGCCTGTTGAACCTCTCCGAAGCCCGATCCACTCGGCGTCAGATCAGTCTGATGTCCCTTCCAAGTGAAAGAGCTGCAATCCAACAGTGGAGGTCTTCATGGCGGGTTCTATGGAGAGCCCGCCCGGGTTCGGTCACGGCGAACGCGAAGTCGGAGAACCGCCGAGTGGACACGCCCGTCGTCGTCCACCAACTTCCAGTCGACATCAGCGACAACTCTTCCCGAGTGAAAGACGGGACAACATTGAGGTATATCATACTCCGGTACTAAATGTTGGAGCCGTCGCTAAGATAGCAGATTCTATTCAACCATCAAACTCACAGGCTGGTAGAGGCTTAGAGCAGATTCGTACTTTGCTTCAAGCAGCGCAGCAACAAAACTCAGTTGTATCATAGTCGCTCAAAAGGTTGCACCGTAATTCACCCAGAGCAGATACAGTTCGTTCAGTTTATAGTACAGGGTCACCCCAACATCGCAGAGACGGAGGTTACCGAGAGAATCAACACAGAGGTTAGGGGTGGAATCAGTTTGCTCCCCGTTATCACCGTGATGACCACCGCCGGGTGCACTCTCCTCCGAGGAGCGATATGTATGTGTCCCGACACTACGATGACAAGCGCCCGTTCGGTGATGAGCGGAGTCCTGGATTTGATGCGATAAATGTACTCGCGCGGAGGAGGATTGACAGGGCCAGAGGTCACAGAGATGGTTTTGACAGAGATCGTCCGAGTGTAAGCGGCACTGCAGTTTCTGGTCCCGAGTGCTTCAGTAGAGCAATCCGTTATGCTGATATTCCCCCCAACTTCAGGTTGGTGGCTGGAATAAGTAAGTTCACAGGAGAATCCAAGCCTGAAACATGGCTTGATGACTACCGAGTGGCTGTGCAGATTGGTGGAGGTAATGACAGCATCGCCATGAAGCATTTGCCTCTGATGTTGGATGGTTCGGCTAGGGCGTGGCTGAATCAGTTGGCTCCTTCTAGCATCTATTGGTGGGAGGATCTCTCCTAAGTGTTCATCAAAACATTCGAAGGCACCTACAAGCGTCGTGCTGGTTTGTCTGTGTTGCAGCTTTGCGTACAGAAGTCGAATGAATCTTTCAGAGATTATATCCAGCGTTGGACCACCCTTCATCACACGATGGAGAACGTGTCTGAGCACCAGGCAGTCTGTGCCTTCAAATCTTGTGTCAGGTACACAGAGTTGTATTTGAAGTTCGGTCGTACAGGTGACATGTCCATGAGAAAGATGATGGAGATTGTTGCTTGATACGCCAATGGCGAAGAAGAAGACCGCATCCACAGCGGTAAAGGAAAAGCAGTCGACAACGATACTGGCGGTAATTCCAATCAGAATTAGAAGCACAAGGCTGATGGTTCCACTTCGACAAAAGCAGCCATCGTGGCGGCACAAGGAAAATTCAAGGGAAAACCCAAAGGGAAATTTCCCCCACAGAAGTCTAAGGGTCATTTGGATGTTCTGGATCAATCGTGTGTAATCCACACGAAGAAAGATGAAGATGGCAATCTGATATTGCCCAAGCACACCACTCATCAGTGTAAGATGTTAATCCAACAGTTTAAAGAAGACCAGTCGAGTGGGAAGGATCCTAAAAAGGAGAATGACAAAGAGAAAGATGATTTCTGAGAAGTTCAAGCAACCCTGATGATTTTTGCTGACGTGGAGAGCAGAAGTCGGCTGAAGGTCATTAACAGAGAGATCAACATGGTTGTGCCCACCACCACCACATACTCAAGTGGTCGCAGACCCCCATAACATTTCATTAGTCGGATCACCCTCCTCATGTCGCTACTTGATATCCATTATGCTACTGCACAAAAGACCTTCCAGTGGCGTCAAAAATGGGCATGTTGACGACACCAGGAATCCTTCTGCGTTGGTATTCCCTCGAAGCGGTTAGGATGATGTAGCACAGCGGAGGTAAGTATTTCCCTCAGTTTGAGAACCAAGGTATTAATCCGGCGGAGGAGTATCTCAAGATCCTGCACAAACACAAAAGCTTGCACCCAACGCTATGAAGGGGTTGTCAATCCCTTATAGATTGTTTACCAAGTGAGAACTGAAAGCAACAAAGTAACAAAGCAAAGTAAAAGCGGAGTTGTAAACGATGGATGTGAATAGACCCGGGGGCCGTAGTGTTTACTAGTGGCTTCTCTCATGAAAGCAAGTAGACCGTGGGTGAACAAATTACTGTCGAGCAATTGATAGAACTGGGCAGAGTCGTGACGATATCTATGCAATGATTATTTCTATAGGCATCACGTCCGAAACAAGTAGACCGATACTTTCTGCATCTACTACTATTACTCCACACGTCGACCGCTATCCAGCATGCATCTAGTGTATTAAGTCCATAAGAACAGAGTAACGCCTTAAGCAAGATGACATGATGTAGAGGGATAATCTCAAACCAATGATAAAACCCCCATCTTTTTACCCTTGATGGCAACTGCTTGATGTGTGCCTTGCTGCCCCTACTATCACTGGGAAAGGTCACCACATGGCAGAACCCAAAACCAAGCACTTCTCCCATTGCAAGAATCATAGATCTAGTTGGCCAAACAAAACCCAAGACTCGGAGAGACTTACAAGGATATCAAATCATGCATATAAGAAATCAACAAAGACTCAAATATATATCATAGATAATCTGATCACAAGTCCACAATTCATCGGATCTTGACAAAGACACCGCCAAAGAAGATTACATCGGATAGATCTCCATGAAGATCATGGAGAACTTTGTATTGAAGATCCAAGAGAGAGAAGAAGCCATCTAGCTACTAACTACGGACCCGTAGGTCTGAAGTGAACTACTCACAAGTCATTGGAGGGGCGATGATGATGATGAAGAAGCCCTCCAACTCCAAAGTCCCCTCTGGCAGGGCGCCGGGAAGGGTCTCCAGATGAGATCTCACGGAAACGGAAGCTTGCAGCGGCGGAAAAGTATTTTCGAGGCTCCCCTGATTTTTTGCGGAATGTTTGGGAATTTATAGGGCAAAGACCTAGATCAGGGGGCGGCCAGGGAGGCCACAAGCCTGCCCACCGCCGCCTCCCCCCTGGTGGCGGAGTGGGGGCTTGTGGGATCCCTCGAGCCCACCTGGCTTGGCCCAAAAGCCTCCTGGACTTCTTCCGTTCGGGAAAAAATCATTTCGGGGTTTTTCTTCCGTTTGGACTCCGTTCCAAAATCAGATCTGAAAAAAGTCAAAAACACGGAAAAACAGGAACTGGCACTTGGCACTGAATTAATAAGTTAGTCCCAAAAAGATATAAAAAAGGTACATAAAACATACAAAGAAGGCAAGATAACAGCGTGAAATCATCAAAAATTATAGATACGTTTGAGACGTATCAAGCATCCCCAAGCTTAACTCCTGCTCGTCCTCGAGTAGGGAAGTGATAAGAATGAATTTTTGATGCTTTCATGCTACCTAGCATAGGTGTCCTTTGTAATTCCTCTTATGTGACGTGAATGTTCAGATCCATTAGATTCAAAACAATAGTTTGCTATTGACGTGGACACAATAATAATTCAAGCAAACTAGCAAAGTAATCATGAACTTTCAAAATACACAAGGCGATAAGAAAGTTATCCCTACAAAAGCATATAGTCTGGCTATGCTCTATCATCATTGCACAATGAATTTAAATCATGCACAACCCCGGTATTGGCCAAGTAATTGTTTCACACCTTTAATTTCTCAAACATTTTCAACTCTCACGCAATACATGAGCGTGAGCCATGGTTATAGCACTATAGATGGTGTGGAATGTAGTGGAGGTTGCAAGACAAAAAAGGAGAAGATAGTCACATTGACTAGGCATATCAATGAGCTGTGGAGATGCTCATCAATAGATATCAATGTGAATGGGTAGGGATTGCCATACAAATGATGCACTAGAGCTACAAGTATGTGAAAGCTCTTAAAGAAAACTAGTGGGTGTGCATCCAACTTGCTTGCTCACGAAGACCTAAGGCAATTTTGAGGAAGCCTATCATTGGAATATACAAGCCAAGTTATATAATGAAAATTTCCCACTAGCTATATGGTGGTGACAAAACGGGAGACTCTCAATCATGAAGATCATGGTGCTCAATATGCACAAGTGTGGAAAAAGTGGTAGCATTGTTCCTTCTCTCTTTTTCTCTCATATTTTTTTATATATTTTAGTGGGCTCTTTGGCCTCTTTTTTTATGGGCTTCTTTGGCCTGTTTTATTTCCTCAGATGGGACAATGCTCCAATAATGATGATCATCACACTTTCAAGTCAAAACTTAGAGCAACTATGACTCTACATGGAATGCTTTCGGTAGTGTACCATGGCAATGATCTAGCACGGCATAGACATCAATGGAAACATCATGCTGGCTATCTTACGATCGTGCAAAGGCAATGTAGACGTGGTGGCACATGTCATGGTGGTAGTTGCATGGCAATATATCTCGGAATGACTTTGAAAATGCCATAGTAGGTACGTATGGTGGCTGTTTTGAGGGAGGCTAATGGTGGGTTTTGTGCACCGGCGAAAGTTGCACGGCACTAAGAAGATAGTGATGGTAGAAGGTGAAAGTGCATCTAAACCATGGACTCAACATTAGTCATGAAGAACTCATATACTTGTTGCAAAAGTTTTATTAGTAATCGAAACAAAGCATTCAACGCATACTCCTAGGGGAAGGGTTGGTAGGTATAAACCATCGCGCGATCCCGACCGCCACGCAAAGGATGACAATCAATATACTACTCATGCTCAGATTTCATCACATAGCGGTTCACCATACGTGCATGCTACGGGAATCACTAACTTTAACACAAGTATTTCTAGATCCACAACACCTTACTAGCATGACTTCAATATTACCATGACCACAACTCAAAACTAATTGAGATGAATCAAACTTCTCTAACTATTCAATGCACATGAAGGTGGAAGTTTTCGTATCCCTTTGGATAACTACCCCTTTTGAGACTACTTTCAAAGCATAGATCAACTACCAAGCCACGCACCGCTGCGCTCTAAACGATATAAGTGAAGCTCATAGAGCAAAAGTATCTAGCTCAAAAGATATAAGTGAAGCACAAGTGAGCTGAATTGTCTACCAAAAGATATAAGCGAAGCTCGACAAAATCACGGCATGTGCATGTCTCTCTCTCTACGTGTGCATCAAGGATGGTTGTGACACAACAAAAAAATAAAAGAATCCTACGATACAAGACGCTCCAAGCAAAAACACATAACATGTGGTGAATAAAAATATAGCCCCAAGTAACGTTAGCGATGGATTGAAGACGAGAGAGGGGATGCCTTCCCGGGGCATCCCCAAGCTTAGGCTTTTACGGAATCCTTGAATCTCTTGGGGTGCCTTGGGCATCCCTAAGCTTGAGCTCTTGCCACTTTTTATCTTTTTGTCCATAAGAACTTCACCCAAAACTTGAAAACTTCACAACACGAAACTTAAACAGAAACTGATGATAACATTAGTACAAGAAAGCAAACCACCACTTCCTTAGGTACTGTAGCAAACTTAAATTCTACTTGTTCTGATGTTGGGTTACTGTACTTTCAATCTTCCATGGCTAATACCCCCCGATACTATCCATAGTTTCATCAAAATAAGCAACCAACACAACAAAAATAGAATATGTTAACATCAGACTAGTCTGTAGCGATCTGTATGTTTCGTATACCTCTGGTACTCCAACAATTCTGAAAACTTATGATAGTCTGAAGAATTTGCGTAGCAATCAGAAGAAAAAAATAATAAACTCAAAAATTATAACTGAAAAAAAATGAAAATTCTTTTCGTGAGCAGAAAGTTTCTGTCTTTTCCAGCATGACCAAACGATCATCCTCAAGACTAATCATAACGGTTTTGCTTGGCACAAACGCAAAAAGAAACACAAAAAACACAATCATAACAGAATTATGAAAGTGTGGAAAACACAAAACAGAAAGAAAAATGATAGATTCGTTGGGTTGCCTCCCGACAAGCGTTTTTGTTTAACGCCCTTAGCTAGGCAAAAGTGATGGAATCACGTATAGTCATCTTTGGTACTCAAACCATAGGTAGCCCTCATCATAGATTCATAAGGCAATCTTATTTTCTTTCTAGGAAAGTTCTCCAAGCCCTTCTTTAAAGGAAATTGAAATCTAATATTCCCTTTCTTCATATTGATGATAGCACCAATAGTCCTTAGGAAAGGTCTACCAAGAATAATGGGACATGAAGGATTGCAATCTATGTCAAGTACAATGAAATCCACGGGTACATAGTTCTTATTTGCAACAATAAGAACATCATCGATCCTCCCCATGGGCTTCTTGATGGTAGAATCCGCAAGATGCAAATTAAGAGAACACTCTTCAATCTCATGAAAACCAAGAATATCACATAAAGACTTTGGAATCGCGGAAACACTAGCACCCAAATCACACAAAGCATTGCACTCATAGTTTTTTATCTTGATTTTGATAGTAGGTTCCCACTCATCGTGAAGTTCTCTAGGTATAGAGACTTCTAGTTCGAGCTTCTCTTCAAGAGATTTCATCATAGCATCTACGATATGCGCGGTAAAGGCTTTGCTTTGGCTATAAGTATGTGGAGAGTTTGCAATGGATTGCATCAAAGAAATGCATTCAAACAAAGATCAATTATCATAATTGAATTCCTTGAAATCCAAAGTGGGAGTTTCATTACTACCCAAAATTTTGACTTCTTCTACTCCACTCTCCACACCTTTATCATCAAGATAGGTGGACTCCGAATCATCGGGGCATTTTTCAACCAAAGTGGATTCATATCCAGCCCCTCCATAAGTAGGTTTGACATGCGAAAACAAAGATTCAAGAGGAGACACACCAAACACTTTAAGATTTTTGTGATTTGCATCACTAGAACGCACCCTTTTAAACCATTCATGTCTAGCGCGAATTTGGGCGGTTCTTTCTTTGCTCTCATTCATGGAGATACGCATAGCTTTCAAAGTTTCATCCAAGTTGATCTTGGGAGGAGCGCATCTAACTTTCAAAGCATTAATATCACAAGACATCCTATCAACGCTCTTAGCCAAATCGTCTATTTTGAATAGTTTTTCCTCTATGGACGCATTGAAAATCTTTTGAGAGTTGATGAACTCTTTGATATTACTCTCTAGATCAGAGGGTAATTTGTTGTGATTTCCATAAGTGTTGCCGTAGGAATTGCCATAATTGTTAGAGGAGTTACTAGGAAAAGTCCTAGGAACATAGTTTCCTCTATAAGCATTGTTGTTGCCAAAATTGTTCCTACCAACGAAATTCACGTCCAAACTAGCGTTGCTACTCTCAATCAAAGAAGATAGTGGCATGTCATTAGGATGTACGGTAGCATTTCTACTAGCAACCAAATTCATCAACTCGTCCATCTTAGCACTAAGCGAGTTAATCTCTTCTATAGCGTGCACCTTTTTGCTAGCACGCGACCTTTCAGTGTGCCACTGAGAGTAGTTGGTCATGATATTGTCTAGGAGTTTTGTAGCGTCTCCTAACGTGATTTCCATGAACGTTCCACCTGAGGCGGAGTCCAAGATATTGCGAGAAGCGAAATTCAAACCAGCGTAAAAGATTTGTATAATCATCCACAAACTCAAGCCATGAGCAGGACAATTTCTAATCATAAGCTTCATCCTCTCCCAAGATTGTGCAACGTGTTCATGATCAAGATGCTTGAAATTCATGATATCGTTACGTAAGGAGCTGATCTTAGCCGGCGGAAAATACTTGGATATGTAAGGATCTTTGCACCTATCCCAAGAATCGATACTATTTTTAGGCAAAGAAGAAAACCAAGTTTTTGTGTGATCTCCCAATGAGAAAGGAAAATGTTTCAACTTAATCATGTCATTATCCTCATCTCTTTTCTTTTGCATATCGCAAAGCTCAATGAAGGTATTGAGATGGGATGCGGCATCTTCACTAGGAAGGCCAGAGAATTGCTCTTTCATAACAAGATTCAACAAAGCTGTGTTGATTTCATACGATTCCGCACTAGTGGCGGGAGCAATCGGAGTACTAATAAAATCATTATTATTAGTGCTCGAGAAGTCGCAAAGTTTGGTGTTTTCAGACATGATGTCTTCAACAAACAAACAAGCACACAAGCAAGCAAGAAACCGGCAAAGGAAAACGGCAAGGGAAAGAGAAAACGGTGAAGGAGAAAGGCGAATGAAAACGGCAAATGTGAAGTGGGGGAGAGGAAAACGAGAGGCAAGTGGCAACAAAAGTAAATGCAAGAGAAGAGTTTGTGAGACCTACTTGGATAGATCTTGATTTCTCCTCCCCGGCAACGGTGCGAGAAATGCTTCTAATATCCGTTATGCTACTGCACAAAAGACCTTCCAGTGGCGCCAGAAATGGGCATGTTGACGACACCAGGAATCCTTCTGTGTTGGTGTTCCCTCGAAGCAGAGAGGATGATGTAGCACAGCGGAGGTAAGTATTTCCCTCAGTTTGAGAACCAAGGTATCAATCCAACGGAGGAGTATCTCAAGATCCTGCACAAACACAAAAGCTTGCACCCAACGCTATGAAGGGGTTGTCAATCCCTTATAGATTGTTTGCCAAGTGAGAACTGAAAGCAACAAAGTAACAAAGCAAAGTAAAAGCGGAGTTGTAAATGATGGATGTGAATAGGCCCAGGGGCCGTAGTGTTTACTAGTTCCTTCTCTCATGAAAGCTAGTAGACGGTGGGTGAACAAATTACTCTCGAGCAATTGATAGAACTGTGCAGAGTCGTGACGATATCTATGCAATGATTATTTCTATAGGCATCACGTCCGAAACAAGTAGACTGATACTTTCTGCATCTACTCTATTACTCCACACGTCGACCGCTATCTAGCATGCATCTAGTATATTAAGTCCATAAGAACAGAATAACGCCTTAAGCAAGATGACATGATGTAGAGGGATAATCTCAAACCAATGATAAAAACCCCATCTTTTTACCCTTGATGGCAACTGCTTGATGTGTGCCTTGCTGCCCCTACTGTCACTGGGAAAGGTCACCACATGGAAAAACCTAAAATCAAGCACTTCTCCCATTGCAAGAATCATAGATCTAGTTGGCCAAACAAAACCCAATAATCGGAGAGACTTACAAGGATATCAAATCATGCATATAAGAAATTAGCAAAGACTCAAATATATATCATAGATAATCTGATTACAAGTCCACAATTCATCGGATCTCGACAAACACACCGCCAAAGAAGATTACATCGGATAAATCTCCATGAAGATCATGGAGAACTTTGTATTGAAGATCCAAGAGAGAGAAGAAGACATCTAGTTACTAACTATGGACCTGTAGGTCTGAAGTGAACTACTCACGAGTCATTGGAGGGGCGATGATGATGATGAAGAAGCCCTCCAACTCCAAAGTCCCCGCCGGCAGGGCGCCGGGAAGGGTCTCTAGATGAGATCTCGCGGAAACGGAAGTTTGCGGCGGCGGAAAAGTATTTTCGAGGCTCCCCTGATTTTTTGCGGAATATTTGGGAATTTATAGGTCAGGAGGCCACAAACCTGCCCACCGCCGCCTCCCCCCTGGTGGCGGAGTCGGGGCTTTTGGGATCCTTGGAGCCCACCTGGCTTGGTCCAAAAGCCCCGTGGACTTCCTCCGTTAGGGAAAAAATCATTTCGGGGTTTTTCTTCCGTTTGGACTCCGTTCCAAAATCAGATCTGAAAAGAGTCAAAAACACGGAAAAAACAGGAACTGGCACTTGGCACTGAATTAATAAGTTAGTCCCAAAAAGGTATAAAAAGGTACATAAAACATACAAAGAAGGAAAGATAACAGTGTGATATCATCAAAAATTATAGATACGTTTGAGACGTATCACTACTCCTGGTCGACAAGCTCTGGTGGTTGATCCAGTTGTGGAAGGTGTTCGGCTCCGCAAGGTTCTGATGGATGGAGGAAGCGGGTTGAATATTTTGTATGCGGAGACTCTTAAAGGGATGGGCATTCCAATGTCCCGTCTCACCGCGAGCAATATGCAGATCCATGGAGTCCTTCCTGGAAAAAAGGCCTAGTCACTCGGCCATATTGTGTTGGACGTCATTTTTGGTTTTGACAAAAACTTCCGCAAGGAGAAGTTGGCATTCGAGGTGGTGGATTTCCAGAGTGCATATCATGCCATCCATGGTCGTCCGGCCTATGCTCAATTCGTGGCTCGGCCATGTTACGTGTACCTGAAGATGAAGATGCCAGGGGCCAAGGGAGTCATCACAGTTACATGCAATCGACAAAGGGCCCAAGGAAGTTAACAAGGCTGTAAGATCGCTGATCAACACATGGTTGTGGTCGAACTGGAGGAATACCAGAAGAATGTTGACATTGCCAACCTGATGCGCTCCAAGAAGCCCGCTTTAGAGTCTGCTTTTTAGTTGGCGGGTGAAGTTAAACCAGTGAACATACAGCCGACAGAGCCTAATGTTGCTCCGACCAACATCTCAACAACACTCGACAGCAAATAGGAAGCTGAGCTCATCCAGTTCCTCCGTGAGAACTAGGACATCTTTGCATGGAAGCCTGCTGACATGCGAGGTTTACCCAGGGAACTGGCTGAGCACCGACTGAGAGTGGATCCTAAGGCAAAACCTGTTAAAGAGCATTTGCGTCAGTCTGCAGCAGGAAAGAGAAAAGCAATCGACGAGGAGGTGGTGCGCCTCTCGGAGGCGAAGTTCATACGTGAGGTCTATCACTCCGAGTGGCTCGCAAATGATGCCATGGTCCCCAAGAAGGACAAATCCTTTTGTATGTGTATTGATTTCAAGAATATCAACAAGGTATGTCCGAAAGATCACTTTCCGCTCTCCCGCATTGATCAAAATATCGATTCGACCGCAGGGTGTGAGCATTATCCTTTCCTCATGCTTATACTGGCTACCATCAAATCCGTCTGTTTGGTCCAGATGAAATAAAAACGGCCTTCATCACCCCTTTCGGGTGTTTGTGCTATATCACCATGCCTTTTGGTTTGAAGAATGCTGGCGCCACTTTCATACGTATGATCCAAAAGTGCATGCTTGATCAAATCAGTCAGAACGTCGAAGCATACATGGATGATATTGTGGTCAAGTCTCGCAAAGGTTCCGACCTGTTGACTGGCCTGGGGAGACATTCGCCAACCTGAGAAAGTATGACATCAAACTGAATCCTTCTAAGTGCACTTTCAGAGTCCCTCGCGGCAAGTTACTCGGATTCCTCGTTTCCGAACATGGGATCAATGTCAACCCCGAGAAGATCGGAGCCATCGTCCGGATACAAATCCTTGTGCGTGTGCATGATGTCCAGAGGCTCACGGGTTGTCTGGTGGCGTTGAGTCGGTTCAGATCTCGTCTTGGTGAGAAGGCATTGCC
The DNA here is from genome assembly GCF_904849725.1 of Hordeum vulgare subsp. vulgare. Lineage (NCBI taxonomy): Eukaryota > Viridiplantae > Streptophyta > Magnoliopsida > Poales > Poaceae > Hordeum > Hordeum vulgare. The sequence continues at coordinate 421,506,250 of NC_058524.1, forward strand.
TTTATACCGAATCATGAAAAAAATTGATGTGTTCGAGTGGAATGACGAGACAGAAGCAGTGTTTGTCGAGCTAAAATCCCTGCTTTCCACCCAGACGGTGTTTGCTGCTCTGCACAGCAAAGAACCCCTACTCTTATACATCGCAGCTACTAATCAAGTTGTCAGCATAATTTTGACCATCGAGCGAGAAGAGGAAGGAAAAGCTTACAAAGTCCAACGCCTAGTCTACTACATTTCTGAAGTATTGACCCCTTCGAAGCAAAGGTATCCTCATTACCAGAAGCTCCTCTATGGAATATATTTATCAGCAAAGAAGGTGGCGCATTACTTTCAAGATCATTCGATATCAGTCGTTAGCGATGCCCCATTATCAGAGATTCTTCACAATCGCGACGCATCGGGTCATGTGGCTAAATGGGCCATTGAGCTGTTATATTTTGACATCAAGTTCGAGGCAAAGAAAGCTATCAAGTCTCAAGCCCTTTCTGATTTCATGGCCGAGTGGGTGGAACAACAGCAGCCATCTCAAATTCACTCGACACACTGGACTATGTTCTTCGATGGCTCCAAAATGTTAAATGGGTCTGGTGCTAGTGTGGCCTTAATAGGAGCACGACAAGATCTATGTCGCTTCCATGAGAGTCATGTCAGGAGTCGGGCGTTCCATGAAGGCCATCTGGTGCTCCGAGTGGATCAACACAAACCTCACAAGATTGCCCCTACATGGGAAGGACCATTCGTCGTCACTAAGGTACTGAATAATGGAGCCTACCATCTTTACAACCTCAAGAAGAGAGCTGACGAACCCCGTGCTTGGAATGCGGATCTACTCCGATGTTTTTATGCTTGACAACTGATTGGTTTGATGTAATAAGAGAGTATACTGAATAATGTTGGTTGTCAAAGTCATGATTCCTACGGTTTTGTCGATTCCGATCGAGCAATTTCACACTCAAAATAAACTCCGAGTGAAGAGCAATCCTCTCACTCGAGGGCTTAGTTGCAAACATGTTTTTGCCTAAGTTCAAAAACCATCTGAGAGAATAGCAACCTATTCACTCAGATGCTTAGCTGCGAACCAGTCTTCGCCTAAGTATAAAATATACTCTGAGTGAAGAATAATCCTATCACTCGGGGGCTTAGCTGCGAACATGTTTTCGCCTAAGTCAAAACCCTTCCGATTGAATAGTAACCTATTCACTCGGATGCTTAGCTGCTAACCAGTCCTTGCCTAAGCATAGAAACTACTCCGAGTGAACAGCAATCCACTCGGGGACTTAGCTACGAACGTGTTTTTGCCTAAGTAAAAAAACTCCTCCGAGTGAATATCAACTTATTCACTCGGGGACTTGGCAGCGAATCAGTTTTCGCCCAAGTTGGATTCTCCGAATGTCGAGAACATTCAAAAACCAAACAAACTCGGAAAAATGCAGATAAATTCAAAGAAATCCAGCACGGACTAAAATTGCCCATGCAGACGAAAGTCCTCGGGTTCAACATCTGAACGAAGTTTTAATGGATATAGTAACACTCGGCATACTGAGGCGAATTAAAGTTTGGATGGTAATCAAAGTTCCTTCTCAAGGCTCACCAGGACTCACAGGCTCAACTAAGGTGTCAAGGTTGATCCCATAAGCAATACGAGTCGCCGCGTCAATGAAGGTATCCATGAAATCTTCAAACTGGAGCTTCTTCATATTATCCACCTCGAGTGCCTTCAACTTATCTTCCCTAGCTTCTTTGCAATGGACTCGGACGAGCGGAAGGGTCATGTCAGCTCCGCATCGCGCAGTAGACTTCTTCCATGCCTGCACCCTATTGGGAATCTGGTCCAAGCGGCTCATTATGGACTCTAGATCAGTCTGGAAAGTGTCTTCAGTCCACAGCTCCTTGTCAATCTTCCCCAACGCAACTCGCAGTCGGGCGACGTACCCCTTGACCTTCAAGAGACAAGCGTTGAGGCGAAACATATCTACAGCCACGGCATCTGAAACGGGTGACTTGGTGGGGTCCAGATATGGCTCCACCTCTTCAGTCTCCTTATCAAAGTCTAGGCAGAATTCTGTGTGAAGGAAAAATGAAAAGTCAGTCACAATTCATTCGGTAAAGTTCAAAGAGATTCATTCGGTGAAACGAGCATACGAGTAAGCGTCCCAAGCATTTTGGTCAAGAAGTCCTTCACATACTTTTCCATGGCGTTTCCCCTTTTCGCCATTTTCTCAAGCTTTTTCCCCCATTCGATTCATTCTTTCTTCAGCTTCGTGTTCTCTTCTTCCAACTTGCCGATTTCCAAGAGCTTCTTCTCAGCAGCCTCGGACCTCTCCTTAATTTTCGCAAGGACCTAGTCCTTGTCCTCGAGTGCTTTCTTCAAGGCGTCCATGTCATTGGTCTTCACTTCCAAATCTAGCTGAAGCTGGTTCTTCTGTGATGCCAAGTTAACATACTTGACTCCAATTTCACAGGCTTTCTGAAAAACATCAAGGAAATAGTTCAGTGGACACTAATATTTTTCCACTCCCGAGTGGAGAAGTATAGTCAAATGGCGGCCCGCCGCACCCACCCAGAATACTATAAATGCGAAAAAGGATTATGCGTCCAAGTTCTTAAGACTACTGTCCTTCGTAAACGGTCGACAATGGTCTTGGGGACTACACCGAGTGGGTGCACTAAGCGTGCCCCCATTGGGTACAAAACCACTCGACCAGGTCCGGCCTGGCCGAGTCATGAAAAAGAACTAGAGTGTGTCTTCCAATTAGACCCTTGCTGATGCAAGCACTCGACAGCGGTCTCGGGGACTACACCCAGTGGGTGCACTCAGCGTGCCCCCACTAGATACAAAACCACCAGACCAGGTCTGGTCTGGCCGAATAAAAAAAGACTTCAAATCAAACCCCTGCGGATGCAAGCACTTGACAGCGATCTCGGGGACTACACCCAGTGGGTTCACTCAGCGTGCCCCCACTAGATCAGAGAGAAACAACCATACGACACGGGAAAACACCCAGTGGGTGTAAAGTCAAGATAGACAAGATTCAATCGGAAATGGACTTATAATTGCACTTACTCGGATGTTGGCTTGAAGCACCGAACTGGCATCGTATGCCAACTTGCTAGCCTCAAACGCCTCTCTGGTCCGCTGCATCATCTGTTCGGCTTGAATCATGGCTTCTTTAGTAGCTCCAGTTTGATCTTCCGGGACACGTTGTGGAGAATATGCAGGCGCTGAAGGAGTCGGCATCGCTGCAGAGGTAACAAGAGTTACCAGAGGAGGCGTAGTCGAAACTATTGTCACAATAACTGAACCAGTCAGAGGAGTTGTAGTGAAAGCAGTCGAACTGGCTGGAGGAGCACTCGACACCGGCACTGCAGGCATGGCCTGAGTTAGTTTGGTAGTCGAATGTTGCGGTTCTCCCTCGTCATCCAAAAGGATGACGTCTGTAGGTGTCAATCGATAGTGTCGGTTAGTTCAGTCGACGGATTTCATCTAGAAAATAGAGCAGAATGAAGACTTGTCGTACCTTGTTGAGAGGCGGGCATGTCCACAGCATCCAAGTCCATGGGATCTTCTTCATCCCCAACAGGCGACGTCACCGAGGTAGCAGCGTTGGCAAGTAAATTTCACTCGGTTGTCAAAGGCATCGAAATTTACAATGACAAAAGAAAGAAGGAGATAGGCACTCACGTTGAAGCGACTGGCTTGGCGATCCTCATTCGAGGCAGAGCCTTCCGAGGCTTAGGAGCATCAGGCTTGGGTTGTTTGGTGGCTCTTTCTGCAGATTCAGTCGTGGCAGCTTTGTCACGCTTCACGTTCCTAGTGCTGGACACTAAGGTCTTGCTTGGGATAGCCACTAGATCATGGCGATGCTTGGATCGTGACTCGGGGTGCGTAGGAGACTGGTTTTCTCCCTCACTCTCACCTGAATCGTCTTCACTCCCCTCGTTGTCTTCAGCATAGTCGGTGTCAACATTGTCACCTTCACACTCCCCACCAATGTCAAGATGAGCCCCGTTGGGTATGGGTGAATGCATGTTTGTCCACTCCTGCAAGATACAAAAGTAGCAAAGTCAGACGGCCGAAGATTCATTCACTCGACAAAGATATGAAAGTAATGAGAATAGAAATAACGCACCAGATTCCATGGCTTGTCTTCAGCAGAGTAAGGCAAGACTCGCTTGGCTCCTAATGGATTGTCGCGGGCTCCAATGATGCTTTTGAGCCACTGAGCTACAGTTTTCTTAGAAACCTCCTTCGGGTGCGACCGAGTGGAGTCCTCAGGGCCCGAGTAGTCCCACATGGCATGATCCCTCGCCTGAAGAGACTGAATACGCTGACCAAGGAACGTTTCGAGCAAGTACATCCCCGTCACTCCGCCACGAACCAAGTTAACCACCTCATTTACCAACATCCCCACATGAGTCTTCTCATCATCGAACATGTTTATCGTCCTAGGAGCAGTCGATCGCTCCAAGGTGAATGAGGGAAGGCCAGTCGACATGTTTGTAGATGCAATATCATTACAGTAAAACCAAGTCGACTGCCAGTTCCGGAGTGACTCGGGAAGGGTCATCTGAGGATACGTACTCCTACTCCTCTTTTGAATCCCCAGACCACTGCACAACTGAATGACATGAGTCCTACTATCACTGGGATTTGCTTTCTTCACTGCTTGGGAGCGCACAGTGAAGATGTGTTTAAACAGTCCCCAGTGAGGAGGACAACCCAGAAAGCATTCGCACAGCATAACGAATGCAACAAGATACGTGATGGAGTTGGGAGGAAGATGATGAAGTTGCGCACCAAAATAATGCAGGAAACCGCGGATGAAAGGATGAGGGGACACAGAGAAACCTCGCTCAAAGTGAGTAAGGAGGAGGACTCGTTCCCCTTCGCGGGGCTCTGGCTCGAGCTCTCCTTCAGGCAACCTCCACGACTTTTCATCCACCATCCCGTGTTCACCAAGATCCAGAACGTCCTCCTTCCGGACAGTTGATGGGACAAAATCTCCGTGGATCCACCGTGGCGGCGGCGCAGATCGGTGGCCTGTCTTCTTTGACCTTCCGTCCTTCTTGGTGCGCTCGAGCTGGCTCATTTTTCCCTTTGTCATTGCCGCGGCGGTGGAGACTGGAGACGGATCAAAGTAGAGCTGTGAGGCGGGGGTGGAGAGGAAGCAGGGGAGAATCAGGGCAAAACACTTCTTCAACCCTAGCGTCGGCCAGATTTATAACCTCCTGAGTGAGTCACTGGCTCGTGGACCCGCCGGATCTCTGTCTATCCCAATAACAAAGGAGGCGCGATACGTGGAGAAAAGGGCGGTGCGATAATCGAGGCATCGCTGCCCCACTTGCCCTGGTTGTTGCATCATCATCGCGCAGCGCACGCTAACCGAAATTTCGAATCCCATGAAATCTGGACCTGACGAAGTGATCCGTCGCAGTCGCATCTCAAGATCTCGTCAACCACTCAGATCAACCTCAATGCTTAAATTCACTCGGATGTGCTTCACAACAGAATCGATCAGGGTAAATGACGAAGACTTCAGTCGACACATAGTTCTATTAAGCTCGGAAGTACGTTCAAGATCGATATGCCTCGACAGAATCTGCATTGACCCCTTCCTCACTCAATCCCCGATCCATTCGGGGGCTAATGATGGGGATATGTACCTAGGGTAGGGTCACATGCCTGACCTGGATGTCCTACCTAAGGGTACCTCATTAAAGACTTGAAGGTCACAAGGAATATTCTGACTAGATAGTTGTGGCGTCTAAGTCACTTGGCAAGAAATCACTTGTAGTATTTTCCCCTTCACTCGACAACCAACTTCCACTCGGAAGAAACTAGTTGACGCAGAAAACCAGCAGCCACTCCAGGGAGGCCAACAGACGAGCGTTCGGCTGGTCGTCATGAATAGAATTAATTACGTATGTTATTAGTAACATACACCTGTAAACTATATTGATCGAACCCTTAGATGCGGGGGCTTGATGAGAGGTAGCGCACTATATATAAGCCACCCCTCCCCTGTGGCACAAGGGTTCGCCCCCCCTGTACCACACATTCCACGCCACAAGAGCTCCAGAGAACTGAGACGTAGGGATGTTACCTCCATGAGAGGGGCTTGAACTCATACATCTTGCATACAAGCTTGCCCTAGCTAGGACTCTACCCTCTTCTTTCGTACCCTACACCTCTACTGTCAAGTTCATTCCCACGACAAATGGGGCATCATCGACCTTGGCGGCTGATTCGTTACTTAGTAGTGGAAAATGAGTACTAGCCGACAAGACTGCACTGTGTGGCAAGTTGGGAATTAGTCAATCTGTTAGGTTTCCTTTTATTTATTTTTAGACAAACAATCTATTATATGGCTACTAATTAAACATCACACACGTACACGAAACCAACAACCAGTCATCGAGGCCCTGAAAGCACATGTGCTCCCTTGGTGGTTTTAATAATTCATGACAACATACATTGTCTCTTGGACTAACACTTTTACCTAGTATATATTTGAGGTTTAGTCCATAGAGAGCATTGGCTAAAGGTTTGTGAGGATAAGCCCCTTGATGAAGGAAATAGAATACGATTGGCTCAAGCTTCAAGCAATAAGACTCTTCATTTTATATTTATGAGAAATCACTTTTGAGTCCATAGGAAAGCCAATACTATTAAAAGGGGTGAGGTATTAGCATGAACTGGTTGCTGAAGTGCTCAGAGATCGCCACCAAAAATACTCAGCCATTCTCCCAATAACATTTTTGTCCCAAGCCAAATAACGAAAATCGGTGCCACCAAGTTTTTAGATTCGGCCCTACCGATTTTCAACCCAGACAGAACCATAGTCATTCCTATAATTTCGGTGCAACTGATTCTGCATCGGTGCTACCGAGTTCAGGTGACCAACCTTTTGTTGCCTCGGTACGCAAACCTAGAATTACCGAGTTTGGGTATCGATGTCACAGAGTTGGGTCATCTGACTGTTAGCCACCTTTTCGGTTCTACCAAGTTGTGTATATCGGTCTCACTGAGATTCAAAAGTTTTTGCCTTTTGTGCAAGTCGGTACAACCGAGTTTATGACTTCGGTGTCACCGAGTTGGTCACTTTAGGTGTAATGGTTAGATTTTGGGTGTTGCCTATATATAACCCTCCACCTACCTCTCATTCGTAGGGGAATCACTCAGAACACACACTTCATTGCCACATGCACTTTTCTAAGAGAGTGCCACCTAATCATGTGTTGAGATCAAGATATTCCAATCCATTCATTTGAAACTTGATCTCTAGCCTCCCCAAGTTGCTTTCCACCAAATCAATCTCTCCTACCCATGCCTATTATGTGAGAGAGCGATTGAGTATTGAGGAGACTATCTTTAGAAGCACAAGAGCAAAGAGTTCATCGTTCTATCGCATCTATTGTCTTTTGGAGGGTGGTGCCTCCTAGATTGGTTAGGTGTCGCTTGGGAGTCTCCTACTTTGTGTTGTGGAGTTGAACCAAGATTTTTGTAAGGGCAAGGAGATTGCCTACATCGTGAAGATCTACCATGAGTGAGACTAGTCCTTCGTGGACGTAAGCCGTGGTGGAATAGACAAGGCCGCTTCTTTGTGGACCCCTTGTGGGTGGAGCCCTCCGTGGAGTCTCGCAGCCATTACCCTCCATGGGTTGAAGTCTCCACTAACATGGACGTACGATAGCACCACCTATCGGAACCATGCCAAAAATCATCATGTCAACCTCTTTGCGTTTGATCTTCTAAACTCTACTCCTTACTACCTGTGCAATGTCTTTACTTTCCGCTGCCATATATGTTGACTAGCATGTGTAGGGTGCACTAGACTTGTTAGAATTGCTAAAATCTGCCAACCATAAAATTGGGAAAAGGCTAGGATTTTAATCTTGTCAAGTAGTCTATTCACCACCCCTGTAGACACACCTTCTATCGATCCCTCAACTGGTATGAGAGCAAGGTCTCCAAAACCTTGGTTTAATCACCATTGGAGGAAGATGAATGTGACTAGTTCAGGGATTTTTAGTTGTAGATTTCCCATTCTCAATGGTGAGTATTATAGACAATGGAAAGATGAAATGCTTGATATATTTGATGAATTCCATTCGCGCAAGAATGTTGAATATCCCTATGTGCCTCCCATTGATCCGGTACATCCTTATCATGATGATGAAATTGATATGCTTGGTAATCTTAACACTCTTAATCTAATCATTAGAGGACTACCAAGAAATGTGCTTAATCAAATGCAAAAACTTTGAGTATGCTCATACTTTGTGGAAAGACTTGGAGGAAAGATATCCAAATTATTCCTTGAAAAATCTTGATATCATTATCCACAAATGCATTGCCTTTCACAAAAAATGAAGCCAAATGGTCCTAATTTTCATAAAATGTCTATTTGAGCTTTTGTGACCTCATGCGTGCTAAAGGAGATGTCATTACTATTAACAATATCATTGTTGAAGCCACTCGCATGCATAAATATGAACAATGTCATAGCCAAATTTCTGATGAAATTCTTGTTTCTTATGACGACGGAACTTCATTCGATTATGATAATGTGGAGCATGGCTACTACAATGAAGATGAGGAGTTTGACATTGAGTATGAGAAGACCATGAGGAACACTAGTCTTATGGCGAACCTTAGAGGCTACATGGCTGGAGGAAAGGAGTGGAAACTTGACAGTGGATGCACCGATCACATGACCGGAGATAAAGACATGTTCCATGAGCTCACACCAAACCGTGGACCTCGAAGGTATGTGACCTTTGGAGATAACTCCAAGGGCATACATGGTTTTGGTAAGGTGGTCGTATCTCATGATAGTTCCCTTCAAAATGTCATGCTTGTTGAATCCCTTGGTTACAGTCTTCTTTCTGTATCTAGACTAGCAGACTTTGGTTCCGATGTGCTATTTACAAAAGTTGACTGCCAAGTGTTTCATAGAACAACCATAACATTGTCTTTACTGGTTTCTGTAGAGGTGTGACTGGCACTCTCTGGAAATAGCTAGACGAATGTTGATTCTGTGACAACAAGCCTTCCCTTGCAACGGCACCAGAAGAATGCTGCTAGCACTCCCCGGCAACGAAACTAGAAGAATGTTGTTGATGGCCCACGAGCGCGTGGGTTCGCAGCAGTTTTCGAGGGTAGAGTATTCGACCCAAATTTGTTGATCGCCAAACAAGAGGTGAGAGAATACTCTCGAGTATTAGCAGCTGAATGTGTCAGATTCAACCACACCTGAAAGATTAGTATCTCCAAGCAAAGTAGTAACAGCAAAGTAGCGAGTAACGGCAGTGGCAAGGAACAGCAGTAGTGACAGCAGTAGCAAGTAGCAACAGTAGCAAGCGACAGTAGTAGCAACAATAGCAGCAGAGCAAGACAAGTAACAGCAGCAGAGCAACAGTAGTAACAGTAGCAGAGCAACAGTAGTAACAGCAGCAGAGCAAGACAAGTAACAGCAGCAGAGCAACAGTAGTAACAGCAGCAGTAGGACAAACTCGTAGGCAATGAGTCGGTGATTTGTTTGGATGATATTCATCATGCAACAGTTATAACACAGAGAGATATGTGGCTAGCTCCCATTCGTCAATCTGATGTAGGCATGCATTCCGTGTGTCGTCATACGTGCTTAGGGAAAAGAACTTGCATGACATCTATTGTCCATCCCTCCCGTGGCAGCGGGGTCCAAAAGGAAACTACGGGATATTAAGGTTCTCCTTTTAATAAAGAACCGTACCAACGCATTAGCACTTGGTGAACACATGAACTCCTCAAACTATGGTCATCACCGGGAGTGGTTCCGGTTATTGTCACTCCGGGGTTGCCGGATCATAACACGTACTAGGTAACTACAACTTGCAAGATCGGATCTAAAACACACATATATTGGTGACAACATAATAATTTCAGATCTGAAATCATGGCACTCGGGCCCTAGTGACAAGCATTAAGCATGGCAAAGTAGTAGCAACATCAATCTCAGAACATAGTGGATACTAGGGATCAATCCCCATCAAAACTAACTCGATTACATGATAGATCTCATCCTACTCATCACCGCCCAGCGAGCCTAAGAATAGATTACTCAAGAACGACGAAGAGCTTCATGGGATTGGAGAGGGTAGAAGGTTGATGATGATGATGGCGACGATTTCCCCTCTCCGGAGCCCAAAACGGACTCCAGATCTGCCCTCGAGATGAAGAACAGGTTGTGGCGGCGCCTCCGTATCGCAAACGCGACGAAATCTTCTCTCTTTATTTTTTCTGGGACGAAAGTGAACTTATAGAGGTGAGATTGGGGGCGGCAGAGCCGTGTGGGCCCCACAAGCTTGCCCACCGCCACCAGGGGGGTGGCGGTGGCAGGGCTTGTGGCCCACTGGCCCACCCCCTCAGGTGGATCTTTGCGCAGGTATTTTTCATATTTTCCAAAAATGTTCCCCGTAAATTTTCAGGACGTTCTGAGAACTTTGATTTCTGCACAAAAATAACACCAAGGCAATTCTGCTGAAAACAGCGTCACTCCAGGTTAGTTCCATTCAAATCATGCAAATTAGAGTCCAAAACAAGGGCAAAAGAGTTTGCAAAAGTAGATATGATGGAGACGTATCAACTCCCCCAAGCTTAAAACCTTGCTTGTCCTCAAGCAACTCAGTTGACAAACTGAGAGAGAAAGAAAAACTTTGACAAACTATGTTTGATCTTGTTGTTGCAACTATGTCTAACTCATAACCAGAATTTCAGACGATCACAAGTTAACCACATAAGCAAGTGACACAAAGGTCTCACGGTAAACTAATATCAATGGCATAATCAGCTAACGAGCAAATAATAATGAGTTTCAAATACCAACAATTCAATCAAAACAAGCATGAAGCAATATGAATAGGCGGTATCTCGCTAGCTCTTTCTGAGACCGCAAAACATAAATGCAGAGCACTTTCAAAGATCAAGGGCTGACTAAACATTGTAATTCATAGCAACGAAGATCCAGTCATAGTCATACTCAATATCAATCAAAAGCAAAGCATAAAAATGACAGAGGTGCTCTCTAATTGGTGCTTATAAAAGAGGAGAATGACTCAACAGGAAAATAAATAGACAGGCCCTTCGCAGAGGGAAGCATTGATTTGCAGAGGTGCCAGAGCTCAAGCTTTGAAAACAGAGATAATAATTTTGGGTGGCATGCTTTCATTGTCAATGCAATGACCAAGAGTTCTCAAAATCTTCCATACTACTCATGCTATAGACGGTTCCCAAACAGAAAAGTAAAGTTTTAACTCCCCCACCACCAATCAATCACACTCCACGGCTAGCCGAATCCTCGGGTACCGTCCATACTAACATCAATCCGGGGGGAGTCTTGTTTTACAGTTATGTTTTCGATTTAAGCGTGGAACTGGGCATTCCAATTACCGGCCCCTTTCTCGTGAATGACAGTGAATAAACACATGTCGAGGATAACTATCCTAGCATGGAAGATACCAATATCCCCCTTTCACCACATGAGCGGTTCGGGCATGCAAAACAGATTATTTCTTGAAGGTTTAGAGAGTGGCACATGCAAATTTACTTGGAACGGCAGGTAGATACCGCATATAGGTAGGTATGGTGGACTCATATGGCACAACTTTGGGTTTATGGAAGTGGATGCACAAGCAGTATTCCCGCTTAGTACAAGTGAAGGCTAACAAAAGACTGGGAAGCGACCAACTAGAGAGCGACAACAGTCATCAAGATGCAATGAGTTTGGCTAACATTGAATGCAAGTATGAACAGGATATAAATCACCATGAACACGAACATCATAGAGGTTATGTTGATTTTGTTTCAACTACATGCATGAACATGCGCCAAGTCAAGCCACTTGAAACATTCGAAGGAGAATACCATCCTATCATACTACATCATAGTCATCTCAAAATCTATGTTGGCATTCAAGACAAACCATTATAAACTCTCAGCTAAATAAGCATGGCATCAGAAACTATGATCTCTAAGTTGTCATTGCAAACATGGTTCTCTCACAACAAAGCTGAATCTGGGTCGACAAGCTAGTCATATTTACAGAAACAAAATAGATAGAGTTCATACCAGCTTTTCAGTCTCAGTCACTTCATCATATATCATCATTATTGCCTTTCATTTGCACGACCGAATGTTCCAAAAATGTCTGCGCAGGTATTTTTCATATTTTCCAAAAATGTTCCTCGTAAATTTTCAGGACGTTGTGAGAACTTTGATTTTTGCACAAAAATAACACCAAGGTAATTCTGCTTAAAACAGCGTCACTCCAGGTTAGTTCCATTCAAATCATGCAAATTAGAGTCCAAAACAAGGGCAAAAGAGTTTGGAAAAGTAGATACGATGGAGACATATCAAGGTGATCTATACATTGATGATTTTACTAAAAACTCCAAACCTCATACATGTCTTATTGCAAAATCTTCTAAAGGTTGGATGTGCCATAGAAGGTTAGGACATGTTGGTATGCATAATCTTGACAAACTTATCAAAGGTGATCATATTCTTGGTGTTAAAGATGTTTCATTTAACAAAGATAGACTTTGTAGTGCTTGTCAAGAAGGGAAAGCAAGTTGGTGGAAGTCATCCTGTGAAGAACATCATGACTACAAGAAGACCACTCGAGCTGCTGATACGTCCAAAATACATCAATATTTTGTATCATAATTTGTCTCTATTCATTGATATATTTCACATTATGGTGATGTACTTATAGTGTTTTGGCTTATTTTACACAGTTTACAACTTTCCGATGCCGAAATAGCAGACGCAGGATTCAACGGAGAAAATAGCACGAAGAGTTACCATATCAGAACATCTCCAACTACGCTAAAATTGCAGGGAAGGATTTTCCGAACAGATCACGAAGATCGGCCGAAGAAGGGCCGGAAGGGGGCCACACGGCACCCAGGCGACCTGCTGGCGCGGGCCACCCCTAGGCCGCGCCCAGAGGCCCCTGGGTGGTGGGTCCTCCCTCCAACGCTCTCCTTTGGCCTATATGATCCTATTGACCTAAAAGTTACGGGGACAAAAGTTTTTCCGGAGTTCCACCGCAGCTCCGGGGCGGAAATCTACAGAGAAGAAAAGATCTTTCCAGCAGGCAGATTCCTCCGGGGACAACTCCTCCCAGAGGTGGAGATCGTCATCATCATCACGGGCATCATTGAGATCATCATCACCATCACCCTGAACACCAGCACCATCTCCATCTTCACCCCATCTTACTTTACCATTGCAATCGGAGTTGTACCTTGCACTATTCATCCCCACTACTCTACCGGTGTTGATTACTCTTTTGTGGTGAATTATATTGAGTTTTGTTGGAGAATTATTGTTATGACCAGATTGTTCATCATGTTTTCATCACCTCTGATCATGATCTCTTTTATGTCTTGTGAGTACTTACTTTAGTTCTTGAGGACATGGGAGAAGTCTAGTTGCTAGTAGTCATATGATGTTGAAGTAATATGTGTTTATTGATATTTAAGTTATGGTGTTATTCTTCTAGTGTGTTATGTGAACGTCGACTACATAACACTTCGCCTTTTTAAGGACCTAGGGGAGTGCATCGTGTATAAAGAATGCTTATGGTGGGTTGCCGGAGTGACAGAAACCTGAACCCCAGTTCGCATACTTTTGCACGAGGGAGTACTGGATCCTAAAGCTTATTGCTATGGTTAGGCTTAGCCTTAATTTCTCTCTTGTATTTGCGGGCACTTGCAAGAGGGACTAATCATAAGAGTGTACTTGTCTTAGCCTAGACGATGCACTAGTTAAGATCCACCCACATAACACTTATCAATACAAAACATAGTACTAGACAGAATATGGCGAAAGCACTTGACTATCTCTCCCGTGTGTCCTCGGGAACGCCTTAGTCTTTATAACTTTAGTCCCTCGGCTTATCCTTTGTATTCAAAAGGATTGGGCCACTTGCTGCACCTCGACACCATTTACTTTCCTTGCATTTATTTCCTTGTTGTTTATACTAGAAAACCCATAAAAGTTACCTTTTAGTACTTGCAGTTATTCCTTGCTCAAGATCGCTTGTCAGTACCTTATGCTCCTCGTTGGGTTCGACACTCCTACTTATCTAAAAGGCTATGATATATCCCCTACACTTGTGGGTCATCAAGACCATTTTCTGGCGCCGTTGCCGGGGAGTGTAGCGCTATTGGTAAGGAAACCTTTACGTTGTACGTGTTGTTTTTATTTTACTGTTTCCGCTTTTTGTCCCTATGGACAACTCTGCTCTTGGTTTGTTGCTTGCGGGGAGCCTACCCCACCTACTGAAATTGTTCCCTTTAAAATACCAACTGGTATTATTGATTATGTCTTGGCTAATCGATATGCAGGAGATAGACATCCAGGTGAACACTTGCTATATCTTTCACAGCTATGCTCCATATTTAAGCTTGCAGGTATATCGATGGATTTTGTTATGAGAAAGCTATTTTCTCTATCATTAAAAGATAAGGCTTTGGATTGGTATAGGCTTCTTGATAACTCTCATTTACTAAATTGGCAAGATCTTATGCCTCTCTTTTATGCAAAGTTTTATCCTCTTCATGAAATACATCGATAGAAGAACTATATTTATAACTTTTGGTCTCATGACGGAGAAATCATCGCCCAAGCTTGGGGAGATTGAAGTCCCTAATGCTCAGATGTCCCAATCATGAGCTCTCCAAGGAAATTATTCTTACTAATTTTTATGCAAGTCGTTCTCATCAAGATAAAGAGATGCTTGATGCCTCCTCTAGTGGTGCATTCTCCAACAAAAGCACTGAAGCCAAGTGGGATCTTATTGAAAGGATCCAGAAGAACACTGGAGACTGGGAGATTGATAAAGGTATTGAACCCGTTAAAATTATGAGCATGATTACATTGAGAGCTATGTGGAAACTGATTACTTCAATACCTTTTGTGCTAAGATTGGTCTTGATTCCCAGCTTCTAATTGATTTTTGCAGAGACTTTGCCTCTCATATTGACTCCTCTAAGAAGAGGGAGGATCAACACCATAAACCTGTTGGGGAACATTGCATGGGAAACAAAAAAAATCTACGCACACGCAATACCTATCCATGGTGATGATCATCTACAAGAGGGGAGAGTGAATCTACATACCCTTGTAGATCACTAAGCGGAAGCATATATAATGCGGTTGATGTAGTGGAAACCCTTCGTGATCCAAATCTCAGCCCGTCCCACGATCTCATCACGATTGGTCCTGCGATCCCATCACGATCCTTCCCAATCTAGTGCCGAACGGACGGCACCTCCGTGTTCAAAGCACGTACAACCCGATAACGATCTCCACCTTCTTGATCCAGCAAGAGGAGGTGGATAGGTAGATGAGTTCTCCAGCATGGCGTCGTCGTGGTGGTGGTGGTAGTGCTATTCCAGCAGGGCTTCGCCTAAGCACCGTGAAACTAGAGGAGAAACAGATCTATAGAGAGAGGGAAGCATGTGGCAGTTTTTTGTGTCTCAAAAACCCTCAAAGCCCTTAGTATATATAGGAGGAGAGGAGGGATAGGGTTGCGCCCTAGGTCAGCCCTTTCTTCCCTTGCGCAAGGAGGAGTCCTACTCCAATCCTATTTGGAGTAGGATTCCTCCTTCCCACTTGGAAACTCTTTCCACCTTGTGTTTTTTCTTCTCAAACCTTATGGGCCTTAGTGGGAACTTACTCCAGCCCACTAGGGGCTGGTTTATCTCTTCCCACAACCCATAAGGCCCCTTGGGTCATGACACCCCTCCCGATGGTCCCCGACACCCCTCCCAGCACTCTCGGTACACTACCGATGAGCCTGAAACTTTTCCGGTGACCAGAACAGGACTTCCTATATATCAATATTTACCTCTGGACCATTCTGGAGCTCCTTGCGACATCCGGGATCTCGTCCGGGACTACAAAAAACCTTTGGTCACCAACACCTATAACTCAACTGTACCGAAACGTTAACGAACCTTAAGTGTGCAGACCCTGCGGGTTCGAGAACTATGCAAACATGACCTGATACACTCTCTGGTCAATAACTAATAGCGGGACCTGGATGTCAATATTGGCTCCCACATATTCTACCAAGATCTCTATCGGTTGAACCTCTATGTCAAGGATTCAGTTAATCTCGTAAGCTATTCCCTTTGTCCTTCGGTATGTTACTTGCGTGAGATTCGATCGTCGGTATCTCCATACCTAGTTCAATCACGTTACTGGCAAGTCTCTTTACTCGTTCCGTAATACAATATCCCGTAACTAACTCCTTAGTCACATTGCTTGCAAGGCGTGTTGTGATGTTGTATTACCGAGTGGGGCCCGAGATACCTCTCCGTCACACGGAGTGACAAATCCGAGTCTTGATCCATGCCAACCCAACAGACACCTTTGGAGATACCTGTAGAGCACCTTTACATTCACCCAGTTACGTTGTGACGTTTGATAACCCACAAGGTATTCCTACGATGTCCGGGAGTTGCATGATCTCATGGTCATAGGAATAAATACATTGACATGCAGAAAACAGTAGCAATAAACTGACATGATCATATGCTACGTTCATAGTTTTGGGTCTTGTCCATCACATCATTCTCCCAATGATGTGATCCCGTTATCAAGTGACAACTCTTGTCTATGACCAAGAAACCTTGACCATCATTGATCAACGAGCTAGTCAACTAGAGGCTCACTAGGGACATTGTGTTGTCTATGTATCCACACATGTATTTGAGTTTCCAATCAATACAATTCTAGCATGGATAATAAACGATTATTATGAACAAGGAAATATAATAATAACCAATTTATTATTGCCTCTAGGGTATATTTCCAACAGTCTCCCACACTCACTAGAGTCAATAATCTAGTTCACATCACTATGTGATTGTAATGAACCTAACACCCATACAGTTATGGGGTTTGATCATATCTTGCTTGTGAGAGAGGTTTTTAGTCAATGGGTCTGAACCTTTCAGATCCGTGTGTGCTTTACAAATCTCTATGTCATCCTATAGATGCTGCTACCATGCACCATTTAGAACTATTCCAAATGACTGCTCCACTATACGAATCCGGTTTACTAGTCATAGTTATTCGGATTTGTGTCAAAGCTTGCATCGACGTAACTCTTTACGACGAACTCTTTAATCACCTCCATAATTGATAAAAATTCCTTAGTCCACTAGTTACTAAGGATAGCTTTTGAACGATGTCCAGTAATCCATTCCTGGATCACTTCTGTACCCCTTGAGAGACTCATGGCAAGGCACACATCAGGTGCGGTACACAGTATAGCATACTATACATCCTACGGCTAATGCATAGGGGACGACCTTCATCTTTTCTCTTTCTTCTGTCATGGTCGAGCTTTGAGTTTTACTCAAATTCACACCTTACAACACAACCAAGAACTAGTTCTTTGCCGATCTATTTTGAACTCCTTCAAAACTTGTCAGGGCATGCATTTCGTCGAAAGTTCTTGTTAAGGGAATTGATCTATCGTCGTAGATCTTGATGCACAATGTTCAAGTAGCTTAATCCAGGTTTTCCTTTGAAAAACACCTTTCAAACAACCCTTTATGCTTTCCAGAAATTCTACATTATTTCTGATCAACAATATGTCTACCACATATACTCATCAGAAATCCTATAGTGCTCCCACTCACTTCTTTGGAAATACAAGTTTCTCACAAACCTTGTATAAACCCAAAAACTTTGATCATCTCATAAAAGCGTATATTCAAACTCCGAGATGCTTGCACCAGTCCATAGAAGGATCGCTCGAGCTTGCATACTTGTTAGCATCCTTAGGATCGACAAAACCTTCTCGTTGTATCACGTACAACCTTTCCTCAAGGAAACCGTCGAGGAAACAATGTTTTGACATCCTATGTGCAATATTTCATAAATAATGTTGCAACTGCTAACATAATTCCAACACACTTTTAGCATCGCTACGAGTGAGAAAATCTCATCATAGTCAACTCTTTGAACTTGTCGGAAACTTCTTTGCAACAAGTCGAGCTTTCTAAATAGTGACTTTCACCATCATCGTATGTCTTCCTTTAAAAGATCCGTCTGTACTTAACAGTCTTACGACTATCAAGTAGTTCTTCCAAAGTCTACACTTTGTTTTCATACATGAATCATCTCTCAGATTTCATGGCCTCCAGCCATTTGTCGGAATCCGGGCCCACCATCACTTCTCCATAGCTCGTAGGTTCATTGTTGTCCAACAACATGACCTCCAAGATAGGGTTACCATACCACTCTAGAGAAGCACGTGACCTTGTCGACCTACGAGGTTTGTAATAACTTGATCCGAAGCTTCATGATCACTATCATCAGCTTCCACTTCAATTGGCGTAGGCACCACACGAACAACTTCCTGCATCCTGCTACATACTGGTTGAAGTGACGGTTCAATAACCTCATCAAGTTTCCACTATCCTCCCACTCAATTATTTCGAGAGAAACTTTTCCTTGAGAAAGGACCCGTTTCTTAAAACAAACACTTTGCTTCCGGATCTGAGACAGGAGATATACCCAACTATTTTCGGTGTCCTATGAAGATGCATTTATCCGCTTTGGGTTCGAGCTTATCACGCTGAAACTTTTTCACATAAGCGTCGCAGCCCCAAACTTTTAAGAAACGATAGCTTAGGTTTCTCCAAACCATAGTTCGTACGGTGTCATCTCAACAGAAATATGTGGTCCATATTTAAAGTGAATGCGGTTGTCTCTAATGCATAACCCATAAACGATAGTGGTAATTCGATAAGAGACATTGTCGGGGGGATAACCCCGGGGTAGGCTCATCAAGCCTATTCCTTCATTTCCGGCCCAATGGATATGAAGGTATGAAGATTCCCAAGGCCCAAGTCTTCTCGCCAGCTAGGCATCACCTGCCGGCTGGACGACGAGGCGGCCACCCTTCTGGTCGGCCAGGCAACCCCTGCCGGCTAGAATCCAGGCGGCCTCCCCTTCAGAGCCGGCCTGGTCCCGCCAGCCGGACGGAGGAGGAGGCGGCCACACTCAAGCCGGGTGACCAAGCAGGCTACCCGGCCGAGGATCACAAGTCACATCAGATCGTAGGTCAGGAAGGGACCTCTCGATTAAAGGTAGCTACGCGTCAACAAAGGTACAGGATCAGGGCGCCCGGCAGGTACGAGCGTCGGCGGCCACGCCGCTGACCTACCCCGGCTCTGATCCATCACCTAGCATAGTGTTGGACCGTCACACTCCCACTCAATTACTGCACTCGGCGTGGGGAATAGTGGAGGCGGTCGTACTACCTGCCCATGAAGAATCTCGTGGGGCGACGCTTGACGTACAACGTGTGCTCAGCGTCGGCCTTACGCGAGAGCCCCATTGGCGAGCCGGCGAGTCCCACAGGCAATCGAGACCACGCAGCCGGCGGGCCCCTCATCGAGAAGACAAGACCCTTGTGGGCCCCTAGCCATCCGGCGAAGCAGCCAGCCGGGTCCCATGCTTGTACCCTTTATCCATATTGTAGGCCGGCGGGTTCGTCTATAAAACCCCCGGGTCGCCCCCCATGCAAGGGGGTCGATCCTTCACCAGTCATTCAACACAACACATTCACCAACCACGGAGAGAGAGATAGAGACGAGCCGGCTGCTCCCCTCTTCCTCCTCCCAACACCGCTCCAGGAGCGACATAGTACTCTGTTCCTATACATCAAACACTCCAGCAGGATTAGGGGTATTATCTCTACGGAGAGCCCTGAACCTGGGTACATCGTGCATCCCATGCATGTACCAACCTCGTTCCCAGCGCCCACCTTTGTCCCTTCGGTTCTCACCGACTTTAGCCTACCTATGGCATATGTTGTGAGCATTCACCGACATTTGGCGCCCACCATGGGGCTGATCGCGGCATCGGTTGGCTTTACGCGCTGGGCGGGGCCCCGCACCTACACCACCGGATGCATCGCGTCCGGATCAGTTTGCATGCCCGTGGAGCCCGCTTTCGACGAGGTGACACCCATGATGATCGACGTCCCCGTCCGCCACGCGGATTCAGACGAAGATTCTGATGACGAGGCGCTCCCTAGCATCGTCGTCGCTGCTATGGAGAACCTCAGTGTTCTCTTCAGCGACCTTTGTCTCAACGACGGCCCGTGCTACTTCGGCGAGGACTTGACGTTGAGGTGTTGTGCGCCAGCTTCAGTAGGCTCTCTATCGCTGAGATGCCTGCCCGCGACGTTTACCCCAGTAGCGTCCTCATCTTCGACGGCCCTCCGCCGTCAGTGGGGTTCTTCACCCCATACCACGTGTTGCCGTCTCCAACACCGTCGAGGTGATGGTTATTGGCGCTGGCACCAGCACGGCTCCCGGCAAGGCCTCCGCAGGCGCCGGCGAGCCCGTTGCAGCCACCACTGATGCTCTTCGGGACGCCATCGCCGGCCTGAAGACACCGATCACCACTTCCGCCGACCCTGCAGACGCTCGGGCCTCGCTGGAGGAGGCTCGCAAGCGTATCTTGGAGGAGGGCATCGACGTGGCCTCGGCGAAACGTCAGTTAGAGGCTACACAGCGTGAGTATAACTCCGCATACGGTCTCACTCCGATTTCTGAGGCCCCTAGCCGGCTTGGATCGGTCCGCAGCCATGGCCGGTTAATCACCGAGGTTCTAGGCGGGGACCTACCCACCTACGAGACTCCTGCAGCTAACATGCGGGTGGCGCAGGCAGCCATGGAGGAGATGGCAAGCCTGGAAGGTGAGGAGCGCGCCTTCCAGGAAAAGCGTGTCAAGGATCTCCTTGACGCCGCTAGCCAGCAACACGCTCGGTTTGACCCCGGTCAGGCTCAATCAGAGTCCCCGGGACCGAACTCGGGGGCACGCCGCCACCCTAGCGGCCAGCACCATGCAGAAGGATCTTCCTCGCATCGCCCTTCCGGCTGGAGGGGCGAGGGAAGCCAAGACCGGCACTCCCAACGCCAGAGCGAGCACACTTCGGGCTTGCGTCGCAGAGGCGACGAGGGCGATTCGGAGTGTGGGGATATTCCCCCGCGAAGAACTCACGCCTCCGGCTCCCGAGGCGCCTCCCCTCTCGCCACCGGGGTTGGCGCCCCCGTCACCCAGGATGAGCGGGACGCCCGCCGGCGTATCATCATCCTGGCCCAGTTAGCCCTCCTAGAGGAAGACGGACCCGTTGGTCCGGCATGCTTCGGCCCCCGGATCCGAGGGGAGTCGTTCCCCTGAGGTTTCACCCTGCCTCGGGATACGCCGAAATACAACGGCACGGCCAAGCCAGAAGACTGGCTGATCGATTACACCACGGCCGTAGGCATCGCCAGGGGAAACAAGCGCGTAGCGGTTCGCTACATGCCACTCATGTTGGCCGGCTCGGCCTGGACTTGGCTTAACAGCCTCCCGGCCGGCAGTGTCAACTCCTGGGTGAACTTCGAGGAGGCGTTCGTTCGCAACTTCACTGGCACCTACAAGCGCCTTGGCCGTCCCCGCGAGCTGGCCGTGTGCGTCCAGAAGGCCGACGAACCCCTTTGCGACTACGTCACCCGGTGGACTGAGCTCCGCAACTCCTGCGAGGCGGTGCATGAGGTACAAGCCATCCAGTACTTCATTGACGGATGCCGAGACGGCACCCTCCTCAAGCACAAGCTCATGTGCGCCGAGCCCACCTCTTTGGCGGTGCTCATGGCCAAGGCGTACAAGTACGCCACGGCCGACTCTGCAATGTGCATCAAGGTGACCGCCTTGGACAAGGTCATGCCCACGTCGGCTACTCCCAAGCCGGCTGGGGACAACCGAGGTGGCCAGAACAACTACAAGCGCAAGGCGGATCAGATGGATCCCTGCTCCAACAACGAGCTGGTGGCCAATGTGGAGGGCGAGGCGTCGGCTTCTCAAGCCTGCCCTCCACGAAAGCGTCCCAATCGGGGCAACCCCAACTGGCTGCCCAGGCAGTCCCTCGAGCAGTTGCTCGACGCCCCCTGCAAGATACATTCTGGGGCGACGCCGTCTACCCATACCCTTCGACAGTGCAGCATCGCACGCCGGCTGTCGCAAGGGGATGGCCTGCCGGCTCCTCTGGGTGCGCAGGTGGCGCCCCGTGCACCGGCTCCCAACCACGATCCGCTTCCGCCGCCACCGCCTCGCGATGACGGTCCTCACCCAGACGACTATCCTCATCAAGATGGAGCGTTCGTCGTTTTCACCAGCGAAGGTGATGACAAACACAGCCTGCGCCAAAGACGGCGCGAGGTAAACGCCACTATCCCCCCGGTTCCCGAGTACATGCATTGGTCTGACAAACCAATCACATGGAGCCGGGTGGACCATCCTGCGGTGATGCCCAACCCAGGATCATATGCACTCGTCCTCGACCCCACCTTCGCCTCCAAAAGTCTCACGTGCCGATTCTCCCGGGTGCCGGTCGATGGCGGCAGCAGCATCAACATCCTCTACCTCAACACTCTCCTCAAGCTTGGGCTCAAGGAGACGGACGTCCTCCCAACCAGCACTGTCTTCCATGGCATCGTGCCTGGGCAGTCATGCTCGCCCATCGGCAAGATCCAGCTGGACGTCCTCTTCGGCGACAAGGCCCACTTCCGCCGAGAGTCCATATGGTTCGAGGTAGTGGACCTCAGTAGCCCATATCACGCGTTGCTGCGAAGACCGGCTCTGGCCAAGTTCATGGCTATTCCGCATTACGCCTACCTGAAAATGAAGATGTCGGGTCCCAGGGGCATCATCACTGTTGTTGGCGACTACAAGAAGTCGCTCGAGTGTGCCCAAGATAGCAGCCGCCTCGCCGATGCCTTGGTGATTGCTCAGGAGAAGCGGCAGATCGACCGGCTCGTGGCCCAGGCTACCGAGCAGCCGGCGATTCCTTCTCCTCCGTCCCAATCGGCCGGCAAGGGCTCTTTCAAGCCGGCTAAAGAGACCAAGCAGGTCCCACTCGACCCTGCCAACCCAAAGAAGTGCATCACCATCGGGGCTGGCCTCGGGCCCAAATAGGAAGGCGAGCTCGTCGACTTCCTCCGTGAGAATCGGGACATCTTTGCATGGTCCCCCAAGGACATGTCGGGTGTTCCGAGGAAGTACGCCGAGCACAAACTTCACGTGCGACCGGATGCAAAGCCAGTGAAACAACCTTTGCGCCGCTTCGCCGAGGGGAAGCGGCGCACAATCGGAGAAGAGATCACCCGGCTCCTTGCAGCCGGCTTCATCATGGAGGTTTTCCACCCGGACTGGCTGGCGAACCCAGTCCTCGTGCTGAAGAAGAACAACACATGGTGAATGTGTATCGACTACACTATCCTGAATAAGGCCTGTCCGAAAGACCCTTTCACATTGCCTAGGATATATCAAGTGATCGACTCCACTGCAGGCTGCGAACTGCTGTCGTTTCTGGATGCTTATTCGGGCTACCATGAAATCAAGCTAGATCCAGCTGATCGCCTAAAGACCTCCTTCATCACGCCCTTCGGGGCCTACTGCTACACCACCATGACGTTCGGTCTGAAGAACGCAGGTGCGACATTCCAACGCTGCATGCAGCAGTGCCTACTGCCATAGATTGGTAGGAACATCCACATCTACGTGGATGACATTGTCGTCAAGACGAAGCAGCACTTCAGCCTCCTCGACGACCTGCGGGAGACATTCGCCAATCTAAGCGAATACAAGATCCGGCTCAACCCTGAGAAGTGCGTCTTCGGGGTCCCAGGCGGCAAACTCTTGGGGTTCTTTGTGTCCGCCCACGGCATCGAAGCGAACCCTGAGAAGATCAGCACCATCGAGCGGATGGTGCGGCCGGCTCGGATCCTCGACGTCTAGAAGTTCGCCGGCTGCTTGGCATCCCTCAGCCAGTTCGTCAGCCGGCTTGGCGAGAAGGCCCTTCCACTCTACCAGCTCATGAAGAAGACGACAAAGTTCGAGTGGAACGACCAGGCGGACGAAGCCTTCCGCGACCTCAAGCGGGTAATCTCGAGCCTGCCAATCTTGGCAGCCCCATCTGAAAGGGAACCCATACTCATATACATTGCGGCGACCACTCGCGTGGTGAGCGCAGTGTTGGTAGTTCAGCGTAAAGAGGAAGGCAAGGCCCTGCCAGTGCAGTGCCCTGTCTACTACCTTACAAGGTCTTGTCCGCCTCTAAGCAGAACTACCCTCATTATCAGAAAATGTGTTATGGTGTTTACCTTTCCGCAAAGAAATTGAAACAATACTTCCAAGAGCATGCCATCACTGTGGTGAGCACTGCTCCGCTTTCAGAGATCATGGGTAACCGTGATGCCACGGGCAGAATTGCCAAATAGTCCATCGCCATGGCGGACCATGATATTCGGTACGAGCCTCGCACCGCCATCAAATCACAGGTGGTGGCCGACTTCTTAGTCGACTGGGCCGAGACCCAGTTCGAGCCACCGCCTCCAGACTCCACGCATTGGCGGATGCACTTCGATGGCTCGAAGATGCGGACAGGGCTGGGAGCCGGCATCATCTTGACATCTCCGAAAGGGGACCAGCTCAAGTACGCTCTCCAGATCCATTTTGCCGCCTCCAACAACGTCGCCGAGTATGAAGCACTGGCTCATGGCCTCCGGCTTGCCAAGGAGATCGGCATCCGGCGGCTCATATGCTTCGGCGATTCAGACTTGGTGGTGCAGCAGGTCTCTGGCGAATGGGATGCCAGGGACGCCAACATGGCGAGCTACCGCTTCCTCGTCCAGCAGCTCAGCGGCCCCTTCGAGGGATGTGAGTTCCACCATGTTCCCAGGGTGGAAAATGAGGCGACCGATACACTAGCAAAAATCGGCTCCACGAGACAGGCCATTCCAGTCGGCATCTCCCTTGAGCAACTCCACAAGCCGTCTATCAAGCTGTCTCCCGAGTTGGCATCAATCTTTGTACCGACCGACTCTACGATACAAGCGCTGCCGGCTCCGCCAGTTACGCCGGCTACGGACCCCACGCCAGTTGCACCGACTGAGTCCACGGTGCAAGCGCCGTCGGCTCCACCAACTACGCCGGCTTCGGATCCTATTCCGGCCCCATTGGTCCAACCGACTCCAATAGCGGCACCAGCTACAACGACAACCCCGGCTCTGTCCGGGCTCGAATCCTCCCAGTGGGTGGACGTCATGGAGATAGACGGTGAGCCGGCTGTAGTAATAACACCAGAGACACCATCAAGCTCGGGACCTACAAAAGCCTCCAACAGTCAAGACGAAGCAGAGGCGACCCTTGTGTCGGCTCCATCATGGGCTCAAGCCATTCTGGCCTTCCTTCTTCGTGGCGAACTTCCTTAGAACGAGGCGGAGGCGAGACAGATCCAGCGCAGGTACGCCGCCTACGCCATCATCAATCGCGAACTAGTGCAACGCAGCACGACTGGCGTGTTCCAGCGCTGCGTTGAATCATAAAAAGCGCAGGAGATCCTCAGAGACATCCACCAGGGTGAGTGTGGGCATCATGCTGCCTCCAGAACCCTGGTGGCCAAAGCATTCCGCCATGGATTCTACTCGCCCACGGCCCTCGAGGAGGCCGTGGATCTGGTGGACAAATGCGAAGGCTGCCAACGCTTCAGTGCACAAAGCCACATGCCGCCTTCGGCGCTGAAAACCATTCCCTTATCATGGCCATTTGCCGTCTGGGGACTGGACATGGTTTGGCCCTTCAAGATGTCTCGCGGAGGGATGACACATCTTTTGGTAGCCGTCGACAAGTTCACCAAGTGGATCGAAGCCAGACCTATCAAGAAGCTTGACGGCCCCACTGCTGTCAGGTTCATCTTAGACATCTCTGTCCGATATGGTGTTCCCCACAGCATCATCACCGACAATGGCACCAACTTCGCCAAGGGCGCCCTGACGCTCTACTATTCCAAGGTAGGCATCCGGCTCGACTTGGCCTCGGTGGCACACCCTCAGTCAAACGGCCAAGCAGAGAGGGCCAACGGCCTGATCCTAGCTGGCATCAAGCCAAGGCTGGTGGCACCACTGGTTAGGTCAGCCGGCTGCTGGATTGAAGAACTGTCGGCTGTGCTATGGAGCCTCCGCACCATGCCCAACCGGTCGACCGGCTTCACTCCATTCTTTCTGGTATATGGGTCTGAGGCCATTATCCCCACGGATGTCGAGTTCAACTCGCCTCGGGTCACCCTATACACAGAAACGGAGGCGAAGGAGGCGAGAGAAGACGGTGTGGATCTCCTCAAAGAAGCAAGGGACTTGGCTTTGAGCCAGACGGCCATCTACCAACAGAAGCTGAGATACTACTACAGCAAAAAGATCAGGCCTCTCTCTTTCAGGGAGGGAGACTTGGTCCTCAGAACAATCGAGTGCACTGCCGGCCAGCACAAGCTCTCATCCCCCTGGGAGGGACCCTTCATCATCAGTAGGGCACTGCACAACAACGCATACTACCTGATTGACGCCCAGAAGCCAAGGAAGCGCAAGAGGGACGACTCCGGCCAAGAAACAGAACGCCCATGGAACGCGGCGTTGCTTCACCCGTTTTATTGGTAAAAGGCAGAAGTCAAGCAAAGGAAAGAGCATGCACATGTATCTTCCTCCCTCTTCAGGGAACAACGAAGGCAATAAAAAGAGCATGCTTCATGTTTATTTTTATTGAGAGTTTTCACTCAGTGTATGGGCTACACCGCGTACCACCTCTTGCTGGCTTAACAAAGCCCGGAGGCTACGCAGCGCGGCCCCTTGCTGGCTTTAACAGGCTCGGGGGCTCGCTAGCCGCCTGGACGGCCCACCCTTGTAAATGGACACATAGTGTACCGGCTGATCCCTGGTCCCTCGCTCGAGCCTGCGGGCTGGCTCCGGTCGCTCGGTTCGCGAGGTGACGCCAGGTCAGGTCGAATACATGCAAATTCCGGCTACACTTGGGTCGCCGGCTCAGGCTAGCTCGATCATATATACGATCTCATTCAAGACACAAGACGGCCTCCGATTGCCGGGAACAACAAATGCGATAAAAAGAGCATGCTCCATGTTTCTTCTTGCTAAGAGTTTTCACTCAGTGTACGGGCTACACCGCGTACCACCTCTTGCTGGCTTAATCAAGCTCGGAGGCTACGCAGCGCGGCCCCTTGTTGGCTTTAAACAAGCTCGGGGGCTCGCTAGCCGCTCGGATGGTCCACCCTTGTAAATGGACACATAGTGTACCGGCTGATCCCTGGTCCCTCGTACGAGCTTGCGGGCTGGCTCCGGTCGCCTCGCTTGCGAGGCGACGGCAGGTCAGGTCGAATACATGCAAAGTCCGGCTACACTTGGGACGACCGGCTCGAATTGGCTCATTCAAGCCGGCCTCTGATTGGCTTATGTCTTGTTCTTTATGTCTTGATGGCTTCGGATAAGAGAAGTCAACCAGGAATCAAAAGACGGGATCATAAGACAACACGCTTGGTGACGAATATAATGCTGAATATATACAATCACAAAAGCATTGGCCCACGGCCCACGTTCGTTACATCCCTCCGGGGGTAGAACCAAAAACACAGAAGGACACTGGTTATGGGACAGCGGCCTCAGTGGTCGTCTCGGCCGCTGCTCCTGATGTGGTGGCATCACCGCCTCCGGCTCCTCCCGAGGTGGTTGCGCCGTCTCCCCCGCTGAGGCCCCCGGCTCCGCCAATCCCGGAGTCGGCATACGCTACACCGCTGGAGGCGGCAGCAGATTCCGCAGCCCGGACCGCTTCGTCGGAGCTGTCGTCGGCATCATAGGGCTGAAGGCCATGCAGATCTTCAGCGATCACACCGCCATCTTCACCCCGCTCCAAGACGAAGTCATCCCAGGCTGCGTACTCGGCGACGGCGCTGGCTCTCACACGGAGCTCCTCCTCCATGCCTTGCAGCTCTGCCTTTGAGCCATCGCGCTGGGCAGCCAGCTTGCCCAAGTTCAGGTTCTGGTACCATGAATTGGCCAAGCGTAGGACCATATAAGCCCCAGACCGCGCTGCGGAGGCACGTCGGGCGTCCAGGCGCTCTCCACCCACTGCGAGCCAGCGGGCGAGCCGGCTCATGGACGCCGGCTCCACGCCCTCCGGCCACAAGGCCGCCACCATCGACGAACCTGCAACCTGGAGCTGAGCCACAGACTCGCCCAGGGCGTGCAGGCGGGCCCGAAGGCCCACCCCGATCTCCTCCACGCTCCAGCCGGAGGTAGTGGCTACCTCCTGCCCGGCCGTGCGGCGCTCCTCACGGCACACCTCGACGGCGGTGTCGGCCGCGATCTGGGTCTCGGGGAACAGACCTGGAGTGACGGCAACCAGGACGTAAGAACACAGCAAAAGGAGGAGACGGCAAAAAAGACCAAACATAAGACGAGGAAGAAAGACCCACGATGGAAGGCGCCGTCGGTCTCATGAGAGACCTCGAGGACCTCGCGCTCCCGCACCTTACTCGCATGAGTAAGGCGGGCGACTTCCTCCTGGAGGGTCGCCGCAGACTCCAGAGCCTTGGCCAGCTGCGTCTGCTTCTGGACAAGGGCCTCCTCCTTCTCCCTCAAGGCGGCGTCCTTGAGGTCCACCTCCTTGAGGTGAAGCGACGCGAGGCGGTCCACGTCGGCAGAGTAGGAGGCCTCCTTCTCCTGCAGCGTGGCCCGCAGCCGCTCCAACTCGATCTGGCCAGCCGCCTCGAGCTCCTTCTTCTCCGCCTGAAGAAGGTCCAGCTGCTCTTGGAACCGGCCGCCGGCATTGCGCATGGCATCACGCTCCGCGGCGATCTAGCCCAACCGGGATTCAAGCTCGGCAATCCGGCTATCGGCCCCCAGGTGCTGGTCCCGTAGCTCGTTGTACGCCTGCACCTGAGCATCATAAAGCACCTGCCAAAAGGGAGAAAAAGGGAGCAGAAGTAAGATTCGACCTGGTTAAAAACCTAACCAGCCCGATTCTCGGGGCTACACCCAGTGGGTGCGCTAGCGCGCCCCCACTGAAGAAGACTACGCAGGAAAAGAGGCCTCCAAGAGATTCGGACCGGTTGGCAATCAACCCGCCCGATTCTCGGGGGCTACACCCAGTGTGTGCGCTGTCGCGCCCCCACTAACGCCAAGGAGAAGAGAAAAAGAAGTACAAAAAATCAAAGAAGGCAATGCCTACCTGGGTGCGGGCTTCCAGGCGCTCCATGTCGCCGCATAGCACACGGGCCGACTGCTCCACCTTCGACCGGCTGCTCGTAACCATCGTCACCAGCTCCGGTACGCCAGAAAGAACGGTGCCGACGGGCAGTCGCAGGCGGGCCAAGTTCGTCGCCCGCCATGTCTTCATAGGCCAGCTCCCAGCCCGGCCCCCGGCCCTTGGCGCAACAGGGCCATGCTGGGGAACGACGATGGCGCCGGCTCCTGGTGCCGGCTCGACAGCCGGCTCAGGCGCCGTCTCGACCGGCGCTACCTCCCCCGTAGGAGGCGGATAGTCCACGTCCGGCGCATCCATGGTCGCCCCTGGGGCATCAGGGGCCGCGTCCGGCGCTGCCAGGTCCAATTCCGGTGCGCCAGGAGCCGCCTCGGCCCTGGGAGAATCAGGGATCGTCTCCAGGTCCATCTGCTCCGAGGCTGCCGGTTCAGATGGCTGGGCCCCCTCGGTCCTTGGGGGCGGCCTGGAGGCAGCCTTGCTAGTTGGCTCCTCTGCACGGGCATGTGCGGAGGGGTCATGTCTAGCCTTCGCACGCTTCTCCGCCGGCCTCTCGACCCAGCTGGGGCGAGGCTGACCCACGGCGGCCTTCCCCGCAGCCGTGTCCCACCGGCGCTTGGACTCTATCTCAAGCTCCCTCTCGGGAGCATCAACTGCTTCCCAGCCGGCCCGTTCGGCTGCGGAGGCGGTGTCTTCATCCGAATCCTCCGCCTCCCTGTCAAGCAAAGCTCCTTAGGAACAAAGCTCATCTCAAGATGGGGAAAGGAAAAGAGGAGGAAACCATACCCTGCAACTACCGGGACCTGCCTCCGGCCAACGCCACGGCGCCTCTTGGCGCCGCCTGCTCGCTGCCCGGCTGGAGGACCCGGCGTCGGTCGCTTAGAGGCCGACCGGGAAGCTGTGGCACCCTTGCCCTTCTTCCCGGCTGCCTCGTCAGCAGCGGTCGCTCCGCCACCTTCACGCCGGCCACGCGTCAGTAGTGGGCTGGTGACCTCCTCCACCTCATCGGAGTCTTCCTCGAAGGCTGCATCAGAACAGAATGAGGCTACCTCGTTGTCGTCCGTCCAGTCTGCTACGGCGTGCCGCGTGTACTCACCAGACGGCTCGGTCCCTTCCGACTCCAGGGGATCTTCGAGCCGGCGGAGGAGTCTGAGCGGGGCTCCATCGCGCCCTCGTCCTCCATCTCGGAGGCGTCGGACACCTCCACATCAGGAGCAGGCTGACGGAGGGACCCCTGCAGGGTCTCGAACAGCTACAAAAAGGAATTCAACCAAAGGCTCAGCAACGCCACCGGCTTCAAGGCAAAACAACAGAGAAGAATGGAGTAAGGCTACCATCGGAGGCGGGTGAGCCGTGTTGAACGGGGACATCCCCCATGTCCATTCCCCGCCCTCATCCATGCGGGCGGTGGAGATCAGGTTCACCCTTCGCGCTACAGCACCCAGGGTAAACCTCTTGGTGGACAGCCGGCATGGATCAAGCCGGCCGCTCATCTGGCACACCAGATGCGATCGCCTTTGCAGAGGCAGAATCCGGCGCACCACCATGCTGGCGAGAAGGTCACGGCTGAGGAGGCCGCTCTTCTCCAAGATGTCGACGTGGGCATAGATAAGCGCCACCTCAGGATGCGGCCTGGGAGTCTTCGCATCCCAGTTTTGCCGCGTCAGGAGAGCGATGGCGAACGGGGGCATGTTGAGGGCGTCCTGGGCCGGGTCGGCACTCTTCACGTAGAAGAAACCCTTCTGCCAATGCTTGATGGAGTCTTGCAGAGGCATCTGGGGGAAGCCGGACTTCGGGCGATGAAGCACCAACGTAGCCCCGCACGGTGTCATGGGGCGCGGCCCCCTGAGCTTCTCCACCTCGGATTTTTCCATGGCGATGGATTGCTGCTTGAAGAAGAATAGGCTGCGCCACAGATCGACGCGAGGCTCGATCCCCACGAAGCCCTCGCACAGGACCACGAAGGCGGCCAGCTGCAGTATGGCGTTCGGCGCCAGATGATGCGGCTGCAGGCCGAAGAACTGGAGCCATTCGGCGAAGAAGGAGCTAGCCGGGAGCCCGAAGCCCCGGTAGAAGTGCTCGACGAAGACCACAACCTCTCCCGCGGCGGGTGCGGGAGCGGTCTCGGAGCTGGGGAGGCGCACCAAAACTTGGGAGGCCGGGGGCAGCAGGCGATGGTGACGAAGCGCTTCGATGTGCCCCTCGTCGACGTCGCTGCCCAGCCAGGCCCCCTGCAAGGACGCCTTCTGCGCCGACGACTTCTTCGAGGAGGAACCACCGGCCATGGCTGCGGGTGGTGAGAGCTCGAAGCGGTCGGCGAGGTCGCGACGGCTAAGATGAAGAAGACGAAGGGCGCGAGCTCTTCTTCTCAGGACGCAAGGAGGAAGAGAGCGCGGATGCAGGGCGAGAAGAGGGGGGCAAATGGCCTCCTCAAAACCCTCGCGTGCCATTTAAACCCCCACGAAGCGTCATGGGGAGGGGATCCGGTGCGCACCGGGCCCCATTAATCCCGTGTATTACGGGCGGTAACGCTCCCCTAAGCCCAACCGCCGCGGAGTAAATCCGCAGAGGATCTCCCGCGCGGAGGCCGAGGGGGCATCGTGGCGGGACCCACGGCCCAGGCCCGGTCCCGTCAGCAGTAATCGCCATCATTACGCCAGGCGGGGCCCGGCACGTGGCGTTCTCCGGGCCAGTTACGACTGGACCGAGGCGTCGCTTCGAAGCCACCCGGTTCCGAAGCCGGCGTCCTTCGCCGCGAATAACAACCAAAATATCAAGACAAATCAACAAGCCGGTGAGGCCGCCCGCCCGCAGGCGGTAGACCTCGCCAGCTTTGGGGACTACTGTCGGGGGGATAACCCCGGGGTAGGCTCATCAAGCCTATTCCTTCATTTCCGGCCCAATGGATATGAAGGTATGAAGATTCCCAAGGCCCAAGTCTTCTGGCCGGCTAGGCATCACCTGTCGGCTGGACGACGAGGCGGCCACCCTTCTGACAAGCCAGGCAACCCCTGCCGGCTAGAATCCACGCGGCCTCCCCTTCAGAGTCGGCCTGGTCCCGCCAGCCGGACAGAGGAGGAGGCGGCCACACTCAAGCCGGCTGACCAAGCAGGCTAGCCGGCCGAGGATCACAAGTCACATCAGATCGTAGGTCAGGAAGGGACCTCTCGATTAAAGGTAGCTACACGTCAGCAAAGGTACATGATCAGGGCGCCCGGCAGGTACGAGCGTCGGCGGCCACGCCGCTGACCTACCCCGGCTCTGATCCATCACCTAGCATAGTGTTGGACCGTCACACTCCCACTCCATTACTGCACTCGGCGTGGGGAACAGTGGAGGCGGTCGTACTACCTGCCCATGAAGAATCTCGCAGGGCGACGCTTGACGTACAACGCGTGCTCAGCGTCGGCCTTTCGCGAGAGCCCCATTGGCCAGCTGGCGGGTCCCACAGGCAATCGAGACCATGCAGTCGGCGGGCCCCTCATCGACAAGACAAGACCCTTGTGGGCCCCTGGCCAGCCGGCGAAGCAGCCAGCCAGGTCCCACGCTTGTACCCTTTATCCATATTGTAGGCCGGCGGGTTCGTCTATAAAACCCCCTGGTCGCCCCCATGCAAGGGGCCGATCCTTCACTAGTCATTCAACACAACACATTCACCAACCACGGAGAGAGAGGTAGAGACGAGTCAGCCGCTCCCCTCTTCCTCCTCCCAACACCGCTCCAGGAGCGACATTGTACTATGTTCCTATACATCAAACACTCCAGCAGGATTAGGGGTATTATCTCTACGGAGAGCCCTGAACCTGGGTACATCGTGCGTCCCATGCGTGTACCAACCTCGTTCCCAGCGCCCACCTTTGTCCCTTCGGTTCTCACCGACTTTAGCCTACCTATGGCATATGTTGTGAGTATTCACCGACATACATCATAGTATGCACCATATCAAATAGGGCGCGTCTATGATGTTCGGACACACCATCACACTATGGTGTTCTAGGTGGCATGAGATGTCAAACAATTTTCACTTTTGTCTTAATTGTGCACCAAACTCGCAACTCAGATATTCATCTCTATGATCACATCGTAGACACGTTACCCTCTTGTCACGACGATCTTCAACTTCACTCTGAAACTACTTGAACCTTTCAATAATTCAAACATGTGTTTCATCAAGCAAATACACTAGTATCTACTCAAATGATCTGTGAAGTAAGAACATAACGATATCCACCGTGTGCTTCAGCACTCATTGGAGTGCATACATCCAAATGTATTACTTCCAATAAGTTACTTTCTAGTTCCATCTCACTGGAAAATGAGGCCTTCAGTCATCTTGCCCATGTGGTATGATTTACATGTCTCAAGTGATTCAAAATCAAGTGAGTCCAAACAATCCATTTGCATGGAGTTTCATCATGCGTTTATACCAATAGGTATAGTTTGCATGTCTCAAACGTTCCAAAAATGAGTGAGTACAAAGATCCATCAACATGGAGCTTCTTCATGCATTTTATACCAACATGACTCAAGCGGCAGTGCCACAAGTAAGTGGTACTATCATTACTACTTTGTATCTTTTGGCATCAATATTATGAACATGTGTATCACTACGATCGAGATTCAGTAAACCATTGAAGGTATTTATTCAAACAAATAGAATAACCATTATTCTCTTTAAATGAATAATCGTATTGCAATAAACACGATCTAATCATGTTCATGCTCAACGCAAACATCAAATAACAATTATTTAGGTTTAACACTAATCCCGATGGTAGAGGGAGCGTGCGATGTTTGATCACATCAACCTTAGAATTACTTCCAACACACATCGTCACCTCACCCTTGCTAGTATCCATTTAATCTGTAGCTATAATTTCGAGTTACTAACACTTAGCAACTGAACCGGTATCTATTACCCTAGTGCTACTAGG
Source organism: Hordeum vulgare subsp. vulgare (assembly GCF_904849725.1). Classification (NCBI taxonomy): domain Eukaryota; kingdom Viridiplantae; phylum Streptophyta; class Magnoliopsida; order Poales; family Poaceae; genus Hordeum; species Hordeum vulgare. The sequence continues at coordinate 421,540,348 of NC_058524.1, forward strand.
AGTACTGGTAAGGTACACATCAATGTCAGGTAAAATATACTTTTGTCGACTTTGCCAGCCTTCTCAGCTAGCAAGTATCTAGGGTAGTTCCTCCTCAGTGACCGTTCCCCTCATAACAGAAGCACTTAGTCTCGAGTTTGGGTTCAACTTTGGGTTTCTTCACTAGAGCAGCAACTGGTTTGTCGTTTCATGAAGTATCCCTTCTTGCCTTTGCCCTTCTTGAAACTGGTGGTTTTACTAACCATCAACAATTGATGCTCCTATTTGATTTCTACTCTCGCGATGTCAAGCATCGTGAATAGCTTAAGGATCATCATATATATCCTTGATATGTTATAGTTCATCATGAAGCTCTAGTAGCTTGGTGGCAGTGACTTTCGAGAACCATCACTATCTCATCTAGGAGATTAACTCCCACTCAATTCAAGCGAGTGTAGCACTCACACAATCTGAGCACATGCTCAACAATTGAGCTTTTCTCCCTTACTTTGTAGACAAAGAATCTTGTCGGAGGTCTCATACCTCTCAACAAGGGCACGAGCATGAAATCCCAATTTCATCTCTTGGAACATCTCGCATGTTCCGTGACGTTCAAAACGTCTTCGATGCCTCAATTCTAAGCCGTTTAAGCATTACACACTGAACTATCATATTGTCATAAAAAAACGTGTATGTCAGATGTTCACAACATCCACAGACGACGCTCGAGGTTCAGCACACCTAGCAGTGCATTAAGGACATAAGCCTTCTGTGCAGCAATGAGGACAATCCTCAGTTTACGGACCCAGTCCGCATAATTGCTACTATCATCTTTCAACTAAATTTTCTCTAGGAACATATCAAAAAGAGTAGAGCTACAAAGCAAGCTACAACATAATTTGCAAAGGACTTTTGACTATGTTCATGATAATTGAGTTTAGCTAATCATATTACTAAAAACTCCCACTCAAAATAGACATCCCTCTAGTCATTCGAGTGGCGCATGATCCAAATCCACTAACTCAAGTCCGATCATCACGTGAGTTGAGTATAGTTTCAGTGGTGAACATCTCCATGTTGATCATATCAACTATATGATTCATGCTCGACCTTTCAGTCTCTTGTGTTCCAAGGCCATGTTTGTACATGCTAGGCTCGTCAAGTTGAACCCGAGTGTTCCGTGTGTGCAACTGTTTTGCACCCGTTGTATGTGAACGTTGAGTCTATCACACCCGATCATCACGTGGTGTCTTGAAACGACGAACTGTCGCAACGGTGCATAGTCGGGGAGAACACAATTTTATCTTGAAATTTTAGTGAGGGATCACCTTATAATGCTACCGTCGTTCTAAGCAAAATAAGGTGCATAAAAGGATTAACATCACATGCAAATCATAAGTGACATGATATAGCCATGATCCTGTGCTTCTTGATATCCATCACTAAAGCACCGGCATGATATTCATCGTCACCGGCGCCACACCATGATCTCCATCATCATGATATCCATCATTGTGCCGCCATCGAGGTTGTCGTTCTATCTATGGTATTACTACTAAAGCTACTACCTAGCAATATAGTAAATGCATCTGCAAGCACAAACGTTAGTTTAAAGACAACCCTATGGCTCCTGCCGGTTGCCGTAGCATCGACGTGCAAGTCGATATTTAACTATTACAACATGATCATCTCATACATCCAATATATCATATCATGTCTTTGGCCATATCACATCACATGCATACCCTGCAAAAACAAGTTAGACGTCCTCTAATTTGTTGTTGCATGTTTTACTTGGCTGCTATGGGTATCTAGTATGATTGCATCTTACTTACGCAAAGCCACAACGGTGATATGCAATTTGCTATTTAACCTTCTTCAAGGACCGCCTTGGTCAAATCCGATTCAACTAAAGTTGAAGAAACAGACACCCACCAGTCATCTTTATGCAACAAGTTGCATGTTAGTCGATGAAACCGGTCTCTCGTAAGCGTACGAGTAAGCTTGGTCCGGGCCGCTTCAATCCAACAATACCGTTGAATCAAGAAAAGACTAAGGAGGGCAGAAAATTGAACATCAATGCCCACAAACTCTTTTGTGTTCTACTCGAGATATCATCTACGCATGAACCTAGCTCATGATGCCACTGTTGGGGAACGTTACATGGGAAACAAAAAATTTCCTGCGCACACGCAATACCTATCCATGGTGATGATCATCTACGAGAGGGGAGAGTGAATCTACATACCCTTGTAGGTCGCTAAGCGGAAGTGTATATAACGTGGTTGATGTAGTGGAACGTCTTCACGATCCAAATCGCAGCCCGTCCCGCGATCTCATCACGATCCGTCCTGCGATCCCATCATGATCCTTCCTGATCTAGTGCCGAACGGACGGCACCTCCGCGTTCAGAACACGTACAGCTCAATGACGATCTTCACCTTCTTGATCTAGCAAGAGGGGTGGAGAGGTAGATGAGTTGTCTAGCACAGCGGCGTGGTGGTGGTGGTGGTAGTGCTATTCCAGCAGGGCCTCGCCTAAGCACCACTGAAACTAGAGGAGAAACAGATCTAGAGAGAGAGGGCAACACGTGGCTGTTTTCTTTGTCTCAAAAACCCTCAAAACCCTTAGTATATATAGGAGGAGAGGATGAAGAGGGTTGCGCCCTAGGGAAGCCCTTTCTTCCCTTGCGCAAGGAGGAGAGGAGTCCTCCTCCTCCAATCCTATCGGGAGTAGGATTCCTCCTTCCCACTTGGAAACTCTTTCCACCATGTGTTTTTTCTTCTCAAACCTTATGGGCCTTAGTGGGAACTTATTCCAGCCCACTAGGGGCTAGTTTATCTCTTCCCACAGCCCATAAGGCCCCTTGGGCCGTGACACCCCTCCCGATGGTCCCCGACACCCCTCCCGGCACTCCCGGTACACTACCGATGAGCCTGAAACTTTTCCGGTGACCAAAACAGGACTTCCTATATATCAATCTTTACCTCCGGACCATTCAGGAGCTCCTCGTGACGTCCGGGATCTCATCCGGGACTTCGAACAACCTTCAGTCACCAACACCTATAACTCAACTATACTGAAACGTTATCGAACCTTAAGTGTGCAGATCCTGCGGGTTCGAGAACTATGCAGACATGACCTGAGACACTCTCCGGTCAATAACCAATAGCGGGACCTGGATGTCCATATTGGCTCCCACATATTCTATGAAGATCTCTATCGGTTGAACCTCTATGTCAATGATTCAGTTAATCTCGTATGTTGTTCCCTTTGTCATTCGGTATGTTACTTGCCCGAGATTCGATCGTCGATATCTCCATACCTAGTTCAATCTCGTTACCAGCAAGTCTCTTTACTCGTTCCATAATACAAGATCCCGTAACTAACTCTTTAGTCACATTGCTTGCAAGGCTTGTTGTGATGTTGTATTACCGAGTGGGCCCCGAGATACCTCTTCGTCACATGGAGTGACAAATCCGAGTCTTGATCGATGCCAACCCAACAGACACCTTTGGAGATACCTGTAGAGCACCTTTACTGTCACCCAGTTACGTTGCAATGTTTGATAACCCACAAGGTATTCCTCCGGTGTCCGGGAGTTGCATGATCTCATGGTCATAGGAACAGATACATTAACATGCAGAAAACAATAGCAATAAACTGACACGATCATATGTTACGTTCATAGTTTTGGGTCTTGTCGATCACATCATTCTCCCAATGATGTGATCCCGTTATCAAGTGATAACTCTTGTCTATGGCCAGGAAACCTTGACCATCTTTGATCAACGAGCTAGTCAACTAGAGGCTCACTAGGGACATTGTGTTGACTATGTATCCACACATGTATTTGAGTTTCCAATCAATACAATTCTAGCATGGATAATAAACGATTATTATGAACAAGGAAATATAATAATAACCAATCTATTATTGCCTCTAGGGCATATTTCCAACAAAACCTTTTAAGGATTTACCTGTTGATATCAATGTTGTTGACCCTATCTTGCTTGCAGTTTTATATGAAAAGCCCCCTTTTCCCACCAGGATGAGGGAGCATTATTTTGTCACATGCATACTGAATAAAAGTGAATGAACGACTCATGAGCACAAGGACCTGATTAAGGTCGATCCTCAAGTTGCATTAGTCAAGGATCTTGTTACTAGTAATATTGAGGATTCCAATATAAATTTTGTGTTGTTTCTACTAACCTTGTCACAACCAAGAATAAAGGCCCAATTTCAGGTACTCCAATTGTATCTGTTATAATAGGAGATCATAATTATTACGGGCTATGTGATTTGGGATCCAATGCTAGTGTTATTCCTTTTTCACTTTATCAAGATATCATGAATGAGATTCTACCATGTGAAATTGAAGATGTTGATGTTACCATTCATCTTGCAAACAAAGAAACCATCTCTCCTATTGGAATTGTGCGAGATGTTGAAGTTCTATGTGGAAAGGTAAAATATCCTACCGACTTTCTAGTACTTGGTTCGGTGCAAGATAGTTTTTTCCCTATTATCTTTGGTAGGCCTTTTCTCAAAACTCGTGGAGCTATTATAGATTGCAAGAAGGGAAAAGTATCTGTTGAATTTAATGGTGAGCCATATGAATTTAACTTTTCTAAATTATTGAAGCAAACTCGTGGTACTGATTTGCCTAGTAATGATAAAATTATTGAAGAGATTGCTTCTATTGCTATTCTTCCTAACGATCCTTTGCTGTAATTTATCGAGGACCACGAGAATGATATGCATATGCAGGAAAGGAATGAGCTAGATGACATATTCTTGAGACAACCTGCTATCCTGAAGCACAACCTTCCGGTTGAGCCTTTGGGAATTTTATCGAAACCAAAAGAAGACCCGGTGTTTGATCTTAAACCTCTTCCCAGTACGCTCAAGTATGCTTATTTAGATGACAAGAAAGTATATCATGTTATTATCAATTCTAACCTTTCAGGATATGAAGAAGAGCGATTATTGGAAGTCCTTCGTAAACACCGAGGCGCTATTGGCTATACCCTTTATGATCTTAAGGGGATTAGTCCATCTATTTGTCAGCATACTATCAATCTTGAGCCTGATGCTAAACCGGTTGTTGATCATCAACGACGGTTGAACCCGAAGATGAAGGATGTTGTGAGGACCGAAATCCTCAAGCTTCTAGCCGCAGGTATTATCAATCCTATAGCTGATAGTAAGTGGGTAAGTCCGATGCATTGTGTTCCCAAGAAAGGAGGTATGATTGTAGTTCCTAATGATAAGAACGAACTAATACCTCAAAGAATCATTATTGGATATAGAATGTGTATTGATTACAGGAAGCTGAACAAGGCAACTCGAGAGGACCACTACCCGCTGTTGTTCATCGACCAAATGCTTGAAAGGTTATCCAAAAACACTCACTTTTGCTATCTTGATGGGTATTCTGGCCTCTCTCAAATTCATGTTAACACTACCGATCAAGAGAAGACCACTTTTACTTGTCCTTTTGGTACTTATGCTTACAGACGTATGCCTTTTGGTTTATGCAATGCTCCTGCTACTTTTCAAAGGTGTATGTCTTCTATCTTTCATGGTTTTTGTGAGGAAATTGTGGAGGTATTCATGGACGGTTTCTCCGTCTATGGAACCTCTTTTGACCATTGTCTCCACAACCTTAATAAAGTTTTGCAAAGATGTGAGGAGACGAACTTGGTACTCAACTGGGAGAAGTGACACTTCATGGTCAATGAGGGAATTGTTCTTTGGCCACAAGATTTCTGAAAAGGGAATCGAGGTGGATAGGGCAAAGGTCGAAGCAATCGAGAGGATGCCTTATCCAAAGGACATCAGAGGTATTCATAGTTACCTCGGTCATGCTGGTTTCTATAGAAGATTTATTAAAGACTTTTTAAGAGTTCGAAACCCCTCACTAATCTTCTCTAGAATATATTCCTTTTGTGTTTGATGAAGATTGTAAGGAAGCCTTCGAAGCTCTTAAGAAAGCCTTGATAACCGCCCCTATAGTCCAACCACCTGATTGGAATTTACCTTTTCAAATCATGGGTGATGCTAGTGATTTTGCTGTTGGAGCTGTGTTAGGACAAAGGGTTGATAAGAAATTGAATGTTATACATTATGTTAGCAAAACCCTTGATAGTGATCAAAAGAATTATGCTACCACTGAGAAAGAAATTTTAGCGGTAGTGTTTACTTGTGATAAGTTTAGGCCTTACATTGTTTATTCAAAAGTCATCATTCATACTGATCATGCTGCAATAAAGTATCTTATGGAAAATAAGGATGCCAAACCAAGGCTTATCAGATGGGTCCTTCTTCTTCAAGAATTTGATTTGCAGATTGTTGATAGGAAGGGAGCACACAACCTTGTAGCAGACAACCTTTCCAGGATGGAGGACATACCACATGATCCTATTCCGGTCAACGATAGTTTTCCTGATGAACAGTTAGGTGTTTTGAAAGTACAATATAATTCCGATCCCTGGTATGCAGATTATGCTAACTTTATTGTTGCAAAGTTTTTGCCTCCAGGTTTAACATTCCAGCAGAGGAAGAAGTTCTTCCACGACTTGAGGCATTACTTTTGGGACGAGCCACATCTTTTTAGAGAAGGTGTGGATGAGATCGTGAGGAGATGCATACCGGAGCATGAGCAGAAGGATATCTTGAGACAATGTCATAACAGTCCTTATGGAGGACATCATGTCGGTGAGAGGACCGCACACAAGGTTCTCCAGTCAGGTTTTTATTGGCCTACTCTCTTTAAAGACGCTAGAAATTATGTTTTATCTTGTGATAAGTGCCAGAGAGTTGGTAATATTAGTAGGAGAAATGAGATGCCTATGAATTATTCTCTAGTCATTGAGCCTTTTGATTGCTGGGGTTTTGATTTTATGGATCCTTTTCCTCCTTCACACAAATACACTCACATATTAGTGGTTGTTGATTATGTGACCAAGTGGGTTGAAGCAATTCCCACTAAAAGTGCTGATCACAAGACATCTTTGAAAATGATCAAGGATGTAATCTTCCCTAGGTTTGGTGTACCTAGGTACCTCATGACCGACGAGGATCGCATTTTACACATGGTACTTTTAGAAAAGCTCTAGCCAAATATGATGTTAATCATAGAATTGCTTCACCTTACCACCCTCAAACAAGTGGGCAAGTTGAGCTCACAAATAGAGAGATCAAGTTGTTCTTGCAAAAGACAGTGAACAGTTCTAGAAAGGACTGGTCCAAAAAGCTAGGTGATGCCTTGTGGGCGTATAGAACTGCTTACAAAAATCCCATGGGGATGTCTCCGTATAAGATGGTATATGGCAAGGCATGCCATTTACCTTTAGAGTTAGAGCACAAAGATTTCTGGGCTGTTAGAGAGCTTAATGCTGACCCAAAGCTTGCCGGTGAAAAGCGTCTCATGAACTTGACTTCTCTAGATGAGTGGAGAAGTGAAGCTTACGAGAGCGCAAAAATGTTCAAAGAAAAGATAAAGAAGTGGCATGACAAGAGAATTTTGAAACGTGAATTTAATATTGGTGATAAAGTTTTTTTTTATAGATCTCGTTTTAGGTTTTCTGCAAGTAAATTATTTTCCAAGTGGGAAGGACCGTACCATATCAAAAAAGTCTACCGCTCCGGTGCAGTCAAGATTAATAATTTTGAGGGCACAAAACCACATGTTGTGAATGGGCAAAGACTCAAGCATTACATGGATGGAGACCCCATCAATGTAGAGGTGGATGTGATACAGGTAGCCACTCCTGAAGAACATATTGCAACATTGTGTCAGACACCGGCAGAAGCAGAATAAGAATAGGTATGAAATACGGTAAGGAAACTTCACGAACATCAATAAAAGTTCCGTATTATGTGTTTTTTGTAAAATTAGGAAAATTCCGAGCCGGAGTGGAGCCGGAGAGGAGCTCCAGGTGCTCCAGGCGACCTGGTGACGCGGGCTACCTCCTGGCCACGCCAAGAGGCCTCCTCGACCACCCGGAGTCCGTCTCCGACCCCACTTTGGCTTGTTACCTTCCTTTTGATGCAGAAATTTTTGCTATATATTCTCCCGGATCGTCCCGGCTTTGTATCTTGCGATTCCGTGCATTTTCTCTTTCGATATTTTTCTGCCAGGCTAAGAAGCTATTGTTCGAGATGTCTTCTGGCGACTCAAGCGGGGAAGACTACACGGGTCGTCGTCTCCGCTGTGTCCAGCAAGATATCAACCAAGGGAAGGTCACCTGATGGGCTACTAATGAAGAAGTTGTCGCAAGACAAGCGGAGATGGAGCGCTTCGTGAGAGAGGAAGTCAAGATGGTCACCGCCCAGCAAGAAGGAGATCCTTCATCACGAGGATCCATCTCCAACAACCCCATCCTCGTGGGGTTTATTAACCCTCAACACGATCTTCCCCTGAACCTTTCAGAAACTGTCCCTCCACCGGGAGCTCCACCTGTGCCATCCACTATATCCAAAGCTTACAGAATCACTAACCAATTCTGTGAAGACTTCCGTGTTCTTAAAGTACATGTGGCCATATTGGAAGCTGAAAACCAAACCCTTTGGCGCATAATAGCGGACTTGAAGAACAAGAAGTAGGATGAAGAGTGAAATATTCATGGGTAATGGCATTCCCTTAGCTTGTTCCAAGCTTGGGGGAGTGCCCGGTATCTTTATTTTTTATCCTTTATCTTTTATGGCCAAGTTTAGTGCCGTATCATGTCTAGGGAAGTTATCTTATGAAATAGGTGTTTGCATTGAGGTCTATCACTCCTTTGTGGAGAGTCTTGTATCCGTGAGTGTGCAGTTGTCTATGATGGAATATTAATGATAAGTCTATTGGTTTCTTTGCTGCACCTGGTATTCTCTTCATGCAGTCGACCTTATATGTTGATTCTTATGGGAGTATTAATCTTACATATCAGGTATGGCTTTGGAAACTTTATTTAATCTTGGCAAACATAGCATTGGTCATAACAACAAGCATGAGTTTTTCTAGTAGCGACTTAGCCAAAACCTTTATGTTCTTATGCTTGAAGTGTTATGCTGACAAGGAAGACAACTTGATGTTGCATGCCAATTCTTTATGTTAAACCTTATATCGTTTGCATCCAAGTCAACATCATTTGTCTGCTCTCAAAAGCCTTTGCTAGCCAACCCCTCTACTAAGCGGGAATATTGCTTGTGCATCCATACCTTGAAACCTCAACCTTCCCAAGAGTCCACCATACCTTCCCTTTATGTGGTATTTCACCTCCACTCCTAAAGTATATTACTCATGTGCTATCTTTAAACCTTCAAATATTAATCCTTGTTTTGTGCCTCTGTTTTAGCTCATCAGGAAGTAGTAGATAATTCATGATCTTCTCATACTGGACAAGTTTTATCCTGGGTTTGCATGTTTAATCTGCGAACCCCTAATACAAGAAGGGACTCACATGAGCGCGCCCAGCTCGTAAAAGATAATAACAACAAACAAAACCTCCTTCACGCTTTGTTGATGAGAAATCAGAAAACTTTGGTAGCGATAAACAAAGGAGACTAAGGGGATGTGATCGTCCCCACTTTGGAAGCCGTTCCTAAAAACTTGTCCAGCATGAGAAGTATTGGGCTATCTGCTAGCATTCGGTGACAAATCATGCACCTCTCAAAAGCTCGTTTTATAATCTTGTTGATTTCAAAATTTCTAAAAGCTCTAGCACATGAGTTTTCCCCACTTCCCACTGCGAAGGGATAATCTTTTATGTTAATGTTGAGTAAGTAAACCTACTTATTTCTATCCTATAAAAGAGCACACACTTTATGTTGACAAAGATTCATGCTTTTACATTGTTTCACTGAGAATTGCCATATCACAACTTTGTTGACAACATCATTAAGATGAGTAAGTTGTTTGTTAAGCCTAGCTAAAGCAAACATCTTCCTTTGTGTTAGCATTTTCACTTCTTGACTAATAACATGTTCTTTCAAAAAACTTCAATTGATCTCATCAAAATATAAGAGCAAGAGCAAAACTTAAAATTTATTAGTTGTTCTTTGACCAAGGACATGTTTGCCATGGTTTGATAAGTTTCCTTAGACCTACTTTTGATTTGATTGATATTACTCTTTCATATGAGCCTTATGAGTTGAGATTGCTGTTGAGGATGGTTGTGTTTAGTAGATAAATTATGATTCTTCTTGTCCGTATTCTTATTTATCGACACTTCACTCTCTAAACTTGTGGACAGGTTTACCAAGCTCAGTATTCGCTCAGGGACAAGCGAGGTCTAAGCTTGGGGGAGTTGATACGTCCAAAATGCATCACTATTTTGTATCATAATTTGTCTCTATTCATTGATATATTTCACATTATGGTGATGTACTTATAGTGTTTTGGCTTATTTCACATAGTTTACAACTTTCCGGTGCCGAAACAGCACAAGCAGGATTCAGCGGAGAAAATAGCACGAAGAGTTACCATATCAGAACATCTCCAACTACGCTGGAAATTTCGAGGAAGGAGTTTCCGAACAGATCATGAAGACAGGCCGAAGAAGGGCCGGAGGGGGGACACATGGCACCCAGGCGACCTGCTGCAGCGGGCCACCCCTAGGTCGCGTCCAGAGGCCGCCTGGGTGATGGGTCCCGCCTCCGGCGCTCTCCTTTGGCCTATATGATCCTCTTGACCTAAAAGTTACGGGGACAGAAGTTTTTCCGGAGTTCCGCCGCCGCTCCGGGGCGGAAACCTACACAGAAGAAAAGACCTTTCCGGCGGGCAGATCCCGTCGGGGAGATCTCCCCCCGAAGGGGGAGATCGTCATCATCGTCACCACCATCATCACGGGCATCATCGAGATCATCATCACCATCACCCTCAACACCAGCACCATCTCCATCTTCACCCCATCTTACTTTACCATTGCAATCGGAGTTGTACCTTGCACTATTTATCCCCGCTACTCTACCGGTGTTGATTACTCTTTTGTGGTGAATGCTATTGAGTCTTGTTGGAGAATTATTGTTATGACCAGATTTTGCATCATATTTTCATCACCTTTGATCATGATCTCTTTTATGTCTTGTGAGTAGTTACTTTAGTTCTTGAGGACATGGGAGAAGTCTAGTTGCTAGTAGTCATATGATGTTGAAGTAATATGTGTTGATTGATATTTAATTTATGGTGTTATTCTTCTAGTGGTGTTATGTAAACATTGACTACATAACACTTCGCCTTTTTAAGGACCTAGGGGAATGCATCGCATATAAAGAATGCTTACGGTGGGTTGCCGGAGTGACAGAAACCTGAACCCCAGTTCACATACTTTTGCACGAGGGAGTATTGGATCCTAAAGCTTATTGCTATGGTTAGGCTTTTCCTTAATTTCTCTCTTGTATTTTGCGGACGCTTGCAAGATGGATTAATCATAAGAATGTACTTGTCTTAGCCTAGACGGTGCACTAGTTAAGATCCACCCACATAACACTTATCAATACAAAACATAGTACTAGAGAGAATATGGCGAAAGCACTTGACTATCTCTCCCGTGTGTCCTCACGAATGCCTTAGTATTTATAAGTTTAGTCCCTCGACTTATCCTTTGTATTCAAAAGGATTGGGCCACTTGCTGCTCCTCAGCACCATTTTACTTTCCTTGCATTTATTTCCTTGTTGCTTATACTAGAAACCCCATAAAAAGTTACCTTTCAGTACTTGTAGTTATTCCTTGCTCAAGATTGCTTGTCAGTACCTTCTGCTCCTCGCTGGGTTCGGCACTCCTACTTATCAAAAAGGCTACGATAGATCCCCTACACTTGTGGGTCATCAGCTGCTTCATATGGATCTTTTTGGTCCCAATGCTTACAAGAGGCTCGGTGGAAATTCTTATGGTTTAGTCATTGTTGATGATTTTTCCAGGTTTACGTGGGTATTCTTTCTTGATGGAAGTCGCAAGTACAAAAGATCTTCAAGAACTTTGCTCGGAAAGCTCAAAATCAATTTGAAGTGAAGATCAAAAAGGTTCGGAGCGACAACGGAACGAAGTTCAAGAACACGAATGTGGATACTTTTCTTGACGAAGAAGGTATCTCACATGAGTTCTCGGCAACATACATACCTCAACAAAATGGAGTTGTTGAGAGGAAGAACCAGACTCTCATAGAGATGGCGAGAATGATGCTTGACGAATACAAGACTCCAAGACATTTTGGGCAGAAGCCGTGGAAACAGCTTGCCATGCCATAAACCGACTTTACCTACACAAGCTTCTTGGTAAAACGGCATACGATCTACTCACCGCTAACAAACCCCAAGTTGGATACTTTCTAGTATTCGGCTCTAAGTGCTACATTATTGATAAACAACGTCGCTCTAAATTTGCTCCTAAATTTTATGAAGGTTTCCTACTTGGTTACAGATTGAACTCTCACACTTACCGTGTCTACAACAACTTCGCTAGAAAAGTTGAAGAGACGGTAGATGTGAAATTTGATGAGACTAACGGTTCGCAAGTCGAACAATTGCCAAATGATGTAGGAGATAAGGAACCTTTGGAAACCATCCAAGATTTATCTATTGGAAAGATTCATCTCATGGAGTTGAAGGAGAGTACTTCATCAACTAAAGTGGAAGCCCCTACTTCGCGTCAAGGCGAACCACAGAACGATATGGAGGCATCCACAAGCAGTACACGACATGATGAAGAAGAGGAAGAAGTACATCATGGTGATCCACCTCAACCTTCCTCACCGCCACCTCATGGAGATGACAACGTTAACTACAACGAGCATGGATAAGATGATGAAGAAGCTCCAGCATCCAACAAGCAGAACCTGCCAAGAGTTAGAGCAAGAGTGGACAAAGATCATCGGCTGAATCAAATCTACGGTGACATAAAAACTGGAGAATCACTTGCTCTAAATATCGTTTAGCTAACTTTTGTGAGCATTATTCTTTCATCTCTAGCATTGAGCCTTTGAATGTTTAAGAAGCCCTTCAATACCCAGATTGGGTGAATGCCATGCACGAAGAGCTACACAACTTCAAGAGGAACGAAGTGTGTACACTTGTCGAGAAGCCCAACGAAGAGCACAACATTATCGGTACAAGATGGGTGTTTCAGAAAAAGCAAGATGAAGATGGTCAAGTCATACGCAACAAGGCACGTCTCGTAGCCCAAGGATACACGCAAGTCGAAGGTATGGACTAGGGTGAGACCTATGCCCCCATTGCTAGACTTGAAGCCATTCACATTCTTCTAGCTTATGCCAAACACCATGATATTACTCTTCACCAAATGGATATCAAAAGTGCTTTTCTAAATGGTGAAATTGAGGAGGAAGTTTATGTTAAACAACCTCCTGGCTTTATGAATCCTAAGAAACCTAATCATGTTTACAAACTTCGTAAAGCTTTATATGGTCTTAAACAAGCCTCTAGAGCTTGGTACAAATGCCTAATGAAGTTTCTCATTGAAAAGGGTTTTGAGATTGGTAAAATTGATGCAACCTTATTCATTAAAAGAGTTGATGGAGAACTATTTGCATGCCAAATATATGTGGATGATATTGTCTTTGGTTCTACTAACCCACATTTTAGTGAGAAATTTAGAAGGTTGATGTCAAAGAAGTATGAGATGTCTATGATGTGTGAGCTGAAATTCTTCCTTGGATTGCAAATCAAACAATCGAGAGAAGGTACATTTATCTCTCAAACCAAGTACACCAAGGACTTGATCAAGAAGTTCAACATGCAAGAGTCCAAAGGTATGAGAACCCCCATGCCTACTAGTGGACATGCTGACCTCACTAAGGAAGAGAAACCAGTTGATCAAAAGGTGTATCGATCAATGATTGGTTCATTGCTATATCTTTGTGCGTCCTGTCCTGACATCATGTTGAATGTTTGCATGTGTGCCCGATATCAAGCATCACCTAAAGAGTGTCATCTATTGGATGTGAAAAGAATAGTGAGATACCTGATACATACACCAAACTTTGGCATATGGTATCCCAAGGGATCTTCTTTTAATCTTGTTGGCTATTCCGACTCGGACTATGCCGGAGACAAGGTAGATAGAAAATCCACCTCAGGTACATGTCAATTTCTTGGGAGATCTCTCGTGTCTTGGTCACCCAAGAAACAAAACTTGGTACCTTTATCTACTGCCAAAGCGGAATACATTGCCGCTGGATCATGTTGTGCGCAATTACTATGGATGACTCAAACTCTTAAGGATTATGGCATTCATGTTAGAAAAGTTCCATTGTTATGTGATAATGAAAGTGCTATTAAAATTGCCTATAATCCTGTGCAACATTCTAGCACAAAACTTATTCAAGTGCAACATCATTTCATTCGCGATCATGTTGGTAAAGGAGATATAGATCACAAGCATGTTCGTACCGATAAACAATTGGCTGATATCTTTACCAACCCACTTGATGAGAAAGTGTTTTGTCATTTCAGGAGTGAGTTGAACATCGTTGATGCTTCAAACTTGAGCTAGACTCACTCGGATGCATGCAAGGGCATGAGCTTGATTGCCTATTCCATGATGCTTTTGATTTGACAGTATCATATATCTTGGAAAACTATGCTCCCTTGTATTGCACCTAACCTTTTCTAGGTGCTTGGAAGAACTACACTCCGCAAGATTGCAAACAACTCTCATCAAAAGCAATCTTCACATGTCCAAGTATCAACAACGCCTTCTTCGGAGATGAAGGGAGAAAACAACAAAATCATATCCTTGATAACCATTTGTTGAATCCGTTCACTCTTGTCATTCGGATATATTATGGTCTTCCTTGCATGACTAACCTATATAGGTGAAAAGTGAGTCAAAACGACAAGGATCGCTCCAAACTCAAGATGATCTTCATCAACCTTGAGCATCCACAACAAGTTCACCTACATAACACGTCATCAACATCATTCGAAGGTATGTACTCATATCCTTGATAAAGTTTTGCACCAATTAATGAGGTAAAGCAACTCAAGAGACATGAAGACATTGAAGTGCTTAATCAATAAATGGTAACCCCATTTTGCGCTTAACAATGAGTATGACCTATGATCAAGTATTTTTCTTGACTCCTCAAGTCAAATACTCTAATATAGGTGACCTAGTCACCGCCCAACATCTAGATGGATATTCCTGTATGGTTCATGTTTTTGATGCTTAACTTCTTGGAACCATACAACATTCATCTATATGTGTTTAAAATATTCAAAAAAAATCTTTATTGTGTTATCCTGAATTTCTTTTTTGCCATTCTTCACTTTGTATTTATCCTACAATTGGTATCTTTTACTGTTCTGTCTCAATTGGAATTCCTCAATTGGTATCCATTACAATTGGTAACCTTTCAATTGGTACTTTACATTTGGTATCTATTTAAGGAGTTGTTCATCAATGCAACTCGGTTTCACCGGATTGGAAAAATTAGTCCCACTGATCTCTTCTAGAGGTCAATTTCACATACTCGATTCTACTAAATCATAATGCCTCGGTGTCACCGACTTTATCTCTGCCTATCATTATTTCTAGAAATTCCTAAATATTTGCCAAAGGGATAGAAATATTTTCTGTGATCCCAAGTTTATAACCTCCAGAGTTTTATTGAACCTATCACATTTTAAAGGAGGATATAATCTTTTCCCATACTTTTCAAAGGAGGATAAATCTTCAAAAAGAGAGAGAAGTCTCACTGATCCCATAATGTAAGAGGGATAAATATCTAGGATCCCTAACAAACAGGGGGAGATCTTTCTAGGAACTCTTATCCATATTAAAGGGGAGGACATTCAATGGACTCTTACCTATACCTAAGGCGGAGATGAATCAATGAAATCATATCCATATCTAAGGGAGAGAAATATTTCAAGGAACCCTTATCATAAAGAGATGAATCCAGGATCCCTTACTCTCAATGAGCCATTCCCTTTGACCTTTTTGGCAATTAATGCCAAAGGGGGAGAAATATCAAAGCTTCCGATAATCTTAGAGAAAGGGGGAGAAACATTTACATGAAGGGAGAAATATCAAGAGGGGAGATATAGGTTATTAAAGGAAGTCTACCTAAGGGAATATCTACCATGAGGGAACATATATCAAACCTTACATACTCGGGGGAGAAACACCATTAAGAAGGAGAGAGAGTTACAAATTTGTACAATTTGTATTTCTAGTTACTATTGAAATTTTCTGGATTGAACTTGTCTCACCCTACCCACGCCCAATATCTATATGCTATGATTCATGGGAGAGGTAATCACAGATTCATTCTTAAGGGAGAAAGTTCTAAATTTTCTTGGAGACATATCTATCATCAAATCATATTTTCTCATATGTTCTCCATATCTTGGTGCTTTTGAGGTTCTTTGCATCTTTGCAATAGTATACTCTTGTGTCATCTAACAATTGTTTTCTCAAGTGTACTTCTACTGCTAAGATGTTCAATATCCTCAAGGTAAGTATATTCATCATATCCTTGTTCATGATGATCTCTTGTTTCTTGCACATATTTTTTGCAAGAGGGACTCTTGAACATGGAAGTTCTCCATTCATATTTGTTTGATGCATATAGCCAAGATTTACATGTCTTGTCTTGTCATTTCTACCTTATGTGTGCCCATGCATTCCAAAGCAACTATCCTTTAAAAGGGATTACACACATTTAGGGGGGAGCTTGTACTAGTCATATATCTTTCAAAGTTGTCATATTCTAATGCCTATTTTTATTTGAAGCTTTGATTGTATGTTGTCATCAATTACAAAAAATGGGGAGATTGAAAGCACATATCCTCCCTTTATGGTTTCGATAATTCATGACAACACACATTGTCTCTTGGACTAACACTTTTACCTAGTATATTTCAGGTTTAGTCCATAGAGAGCATTGACTAAAGGTTTGTGAGGAGAAACCCCTTGATGAAGGAAAGGAAATATGATTGGCTCAAGCTTCAAGCAAGAAGACTCTTCATTTTATATTTGTGAGAAATCACTTTTGAGTCCATAGGAAAGCCAATACTATTAAAATGAGGTGGGGTATTAAAATGAACTGGTTGCTCAAGTGCTCAGAGATTGCCACCAAAAATACTCAGCCATTCTCCCACATAAATTTCTGTCCCAAACCAAATATAGAAAATCGATGCCACCAAGTTCTCAGTTTTGACCCTGCCAATTTTCAACCGAGACAGAACCCTAACCATTCCTACCATTTTGGTACAACTGATTCTGCATCGGTGCTACCGAGTTCAGGTGACCAACCTTCTGTTGCCTCGGTACACAAAATTGGAATTTCCAAGTTTGGGTATCGGTGTCACCGAGTTGTGTCATCTCACTGTTAGCCACCTTTTCGGTTCTACCGAGTTGTGTATATCGGTCTCACCGAGATTCAAAAGTTGTTGTCTTTGGTGCAAGTCGGTACCACCGAGTTTATGATTTCGGTGTCACCGACTTGGTCACTTTAGGTGTAACGGTTGGATTTTGGGCGCTGTCTATATATACCCTTCCACCTACCTCTCATTCATATAGGAAGCACTCAGAACACACACTTCATTGTGAGATCCATTTTTTTGAGATAGAGCCACCTACTCATGTGTTGAGATCAAGATATTCCAATCCATTCATTTGAAACTTGATCTCTAGCCTCCCCAAGTTGCTTTCCACCAAATCAATCTTTCCTACCCATGCCTATTCTGTGAGAGAGTGATTGGGTGTTGATGAGACTATCTTTAGAAGCACAAGAGCAAGGAGTTCATCGTTCTACCGCATCTATTACCTGTTGGAGAGTGGTGCCTCCTAGATTGGTTAAGTGTCGCTTGGGAGCCTCCTACTTCGTGTTGTGGAGTTCAACCAAGATGTTTGCAAGGTCAAGGAGATTGCCTACTTCATGAAGATCTACCATGAGTGAGGCTAGTTCTTCGTGGACGGAAGCCGTGGTGGAATAGACAAAGCCGCTTCTTCGTGGACCCCTATGTTGGGGAACGTAGTAATAATTCAAAAAAAATCCTACGTGTCATGAAGATCAATCTAGGAGATGCTAGCAACAAGATAGAGGGAGTGCATCTTCATACCCTTGAAGATTGCTAAGCGGAAACGTTGCAAAGAATGCGGTTGATGGAGTCGTACTCGCGGCGATTCAAATCGCGGAAGATCCGGTCCAAGCGCCGAATGGACGGCGCCTCCGCGTTCCACACACGTACAACCCGGGGATGTCTCCTCCTTCTTGATCCATCAAGGGGGAAGGAGAAGTTGAGGGAGAGCTCCGGCAGCACGACGGCGTAGTGGCGGTGGAGCTCGTGGTTCTCCGGAGAGCTTCGCTAAACACTACAGAGGAGGAGGAGGTGTAGGAGGGGGAAGGGCTGCGCCAGGGGTAAGCGGTAAGCTCCCATGTGCCTCCCCACTATATATAGGGGTGGAGGGGATGGTTTCTTGCCCTCCAAGTCCATTGGGGCGTTAGCAAAGGTGGGAGGAAAAAAAATCCCATCCTTTCCCTTGCTCACCGATTGTTATCCCCCTTTTTAGGGATCTTGATCTTATTCCTTCAGGATATGATCCTATTCCTTCTAAGGGGGGTGTTGGTGCGCCTTGAACAGGGGTGTGGGGCCTTGACCCCACTACCCACGTTCATGTAGGTCCCCCCATACAGGTGGGCCCCACTCCGGAACCTTCTAGAACCTTCCCGATACAATACCGAAAAATCCCGAACATTTTTCGGTGGCCAAAATAGGGCTTCTCACATATAAATCTTTACCTCCGGACCATTTCGGAACTCCTCGTGACGTACAGTATCTCATACGGGACTCCGAACAACTTTCGGTAACCACATACAATTCCCATTACAACTCTAGCGTCACCGAACCTTAAGTGTGTAGACCCTAGGGGTTCGGGAACCATGCAGACATGACCGGGACACCTCTCTGGCCAATAACCAATAGCGGGATATGGATACCCATATTGGCTCCCACATGCTCCACGATGATCTCATCGGATGAACCACGATGTCGGGGATTCAATTAATCCCGTATGCAATTCCCTTTGTCCATCGGTATGTTACTTGCCCGAGATGGCTACACGATCTTGTGCTATGCTTAGGATTGGGTCTTGTCCATCACATAATTCTCCTAATGATGTGATTCCATTATCAACGACATCCAATGTTCATGGTCAGGAAACCATGACCCTCTATTGATCAACGCTAGTCAACTAGAGGCTCGCTAGGGACATGGTGTGGTATATGTATTCACATATGTATTACGGTTTCTGGTTAATATAATTAAAGCATGAACAATAGACAATTATCATGAAGAAGGAAATATAATAATAACCAATTTATTATTGCCTCTAGGGCATATTTCCAACACCCTTTGTGGGTGAAGCCCTCCATGGACTCTCGCAGTCGTTACCCTCCATGGGTTGAAGTCACCACCTATCGAAACCATGTCAAAAATCGTCGTGTCAACCTCTTTGCGTTTGATCTTCTAAACTCTACTCCTTACTACGTGTGCAATGTCTTAATTTCCTTTTTAATCTTTCCTTTTTTTTCAATGTCTTTAGTTTCCGCTGTCATATACTTCCTCCATTCCTGAATATAAGTCTTTTAAGCGATTTCACTAAAGGACTACATACAAAGCAAAATGAGTGAATCTACACTCTAAAGTATGTCTATATACATCCGTATGTAGTCCTCTAGTGCAATCCCTAAAAAGACTTATATTATGAAACAGAGAAAGTATGTTAACTAGCATGTGTAGGATGTATTAGACTTGTTAGAATTGCTAAAATCTGACAACAATAAAATTAGAACAAGACTAGGATTTTAATCTTGTCAAGTAGTATATTCACCCCCCCCTCTACACACATCTTCTACCGATCCCTGAGTCCCTTTCCTAACCAGGGGCCGGGGCACCCCCCCCCCCCCCCCCCCCGGCGCCGTGGGTCCATGGACAATGGACAAGCGGGGTGAGGTTCAAATTAGGCAAGGCAATAACTCAGTTCAGTTTGTTTTTTAGGGAATCCTGCAAGAAGAATTTGGGTTGGGTTAAAACGTGAGGGGACATGGGCCGATTCTAATCGCATTTCTCGGATGATCCTTACGCAGGCCAAGGCCGTATCCGCGCCGTCCGTTCCCTAGAGAGAAAGTAGCCCAAAAGCCCACCTCCCTGCAGCACGACGATGAAAACAATCGATCACGGCACCACGGCCACTAACCCCACGTTTCATTTCTCCCCTCTCACATGCTCCTCACCAACAAATCAATCAAACGCGGACTTCTTCCCTGAGACGCACGCACCGCACCTCACCGCCCCGCGTCGCGAGATCTCACATCCGCGATCCGACCCGACCGGCAGCGATGGCCGGCAAGGAGCTGAGCGAGGAGCAGGTTGCGTCGATGCGGGAGGCCTTCTCCCTCTTCGACACTGACGGCGACGGCCGCATCGCCCCCTCGGAGCTCGGCGTCCTCATGCGTTCCCTGGGTGGGAACCCGACGCAGGCGCAGCTCCGCGACATCGCCGCCCAGGAGAAGCTCACGGCCCCCTTCGACTTCCCGCGCTTCCTCGACCTCATGCGCGCCCACCTCCGCCCTGAGCCCTTCGACCGCCCGCTTCGCGACGCCTTCCGCGTCCTCGACAAGGACGCATCGGGCACCGTCTCCGTCGCGGACCTCCGCCACGTCCTCACTTCCATCGGCGAGAAGCTCGAGCCGCACGAGTTCGACGAGTGGATCCGCGAGGTCGACGTCGCCGCGGACGGCACCATCCGCTACGACGACTTCATCCGCCGCATCGTCGCCAAGTAGTGGATTGATCCGTCTCCCAGCCTGCTCAGACTTCTTCGTATTTAATAACTCTTTCTTCGCGTGATTTTATTTCGTATCATCTGATCTGGTCTGCTGCGCTTCTGTTTTGTGCTTTGGTTTCGGTGTGGTTCCCCAACTACCCTAGGGTTTGGATAAAAATGGTGTGATTATGGATTAATGGATCTGTCGGATGGTATTGCAATGTAAAGCGTGGATCCTGTTACTTTCTATGATTGATTGATTGCTTAATCAGAAACCAGTGAAATGCGCTAGTTTATGCATTTATGTTTATACATCTTATAATGTGTTCCTTGTAATTGATCGCATCCTATAATTTCTGATGCTAGCAGAGGAGAACTGGATTTATTATGGAGTTGTAGGACCTCTACTGTTGGCATAATTTGTTTCTGCCGGGAGGGTCGTTCTTGTTTCAGTTGATCGGTTATTAACACGGGGCTGTTGACACTTGACAGGCCTCTCTTGAATTTATTGCCACACAACAATAAGGTTCTTCTATGATATACTGATACATGTTGAAAGCGATCACGCGATCCAATCTATGGTTCAGTTCACCTACAATATCAGAAACTCTATCTAGTTTTGCTGGGTCATTTATTGTTCTTTGTTTTGCTGTACTCAGGTCCCATTGTTCGCCTTTTTCACAGTAAGTTTATAGTGTAACCCTATGAGTTCAATATGATGTCATGCCTGCTTTAAATCTTATACTTGGGACTGTATGGTTCTGGATCAAATTTAGGCATATAATAGAGCAGCAGAACTATAATCTAATAATATCTGCAAAAAATATTTCACAAGCCAGCATTTTCAGTTTACCTGCAACATTACGAATTTGTTATGGTTTCACTGGAGCAACCTTATATCGTAATCAGACAGTAATGATATCAGTTCTTTTGGATGAGTTGTTTTAGTAACCAATAGATCTTTTATGCTTAGAAGAGTTCAGTCTACTCGTCAACTTACCATTTGTTCATACATATTCCTTGTCACTGGAAGTTTCTGGACTCCATATCTGCCACTCATTGTATGAATGACACCTGGGGCAGTGCCGTAATGTCATTGACACGTGTTGGAATCATGTAAATTTCCAGTGGCATATAAGGAATTGTATTTCCAGATTGGTATATGTTCTCTCGTAGCTTGTCCATGCTCATCAATATTGCCATGATCCATGAACAACCTCAGTAACTTCTAACCTAAATCCTCTGTCCATATGGCTTGATTTGTATAACTTCTAACCTACATGCTTTTGCGTTCGTCGACTACTTTTTGTCAAGGTATACTGCCTTTTGTTGTTAGTCTACACAAGGTCAGCCGCACGATGTTCTTTTTGTGGATAGCATTATGTATACTCCCCAACTACAATTATTTAGGTACAGAGGAAGTACATCAGATGCAATGTATGAATCCTTGTGTTGAGAATCTTTCTGTGCAGTCAGATTTTTTGCCATGTTTTATTTGGACATGGAAATTTATAATTGGTTGCGTTCCTCTGTGTTGAAGAAAGTTCAAAGGAAGTAAAAATGACTGTTCATTTATCCAACATGCTCTGTTCTTCATTTGTAAGTTATCTTGCCGAATCTTTGTTAGATCTTGTTAAATCACCTGCTCTTCCTAGGTCGCAGCTAGCCATGCATCTTGGAATGGACAAACTGCTGCCCTAGCTTGTTTCAAGGCCTTTGATATATTTGGTATATAGACAATCTGCATTCAGACTATTTGCTGTGGAATTACATCCATTGGCCGTGTTTGCTATTTGCTCTGCCATTATGAACTACTCCCTCTGTCTTAAATAATTGTAGCTGGGAAGAACTAGACTAGTTCTCCCCAACTACAGTTATTTAGGTACAGATGGAGTAGTATCTGCATGTCTTATCAGCGGCATAATGTGTGCCTCTTGTTTTTCTCCATATTCTATCACATTTCTCTGATAGCAACTTCTGAGAGGGCCAGACAGAACCCTTCTCTGAACCGCAATGAAGCTATACTTAATTTTGCATGTACTCTTCTCAGAAACTTCGGGGTTG
This sequence comes from Hordeum vulgare subsp. vulgare, assembly GCF_904849725.1. Lineage (NCBI taxonomy): Eukaryota > Viridiplantae > Streptophyta > Magnoliopsida > Poales > Poaceae > Hordeum > Hordeum vulgare. The sequence goes on from NC_058524.1 coordinate 421,563,174, forward strand.
TGTTTGATGGATGGCGAGCTGGGCTCGGTGACAATCTAAACCTGGATATCATATTCCATTTTGTTGTCTGGTTGGTTGTATTCTTATTTTCAGTGTACGGCGAAGGGTGACAGTGTGACGTGACATTTTTTTTTTTTGCTGAAATGCTTTGGTGACGTCGTGCACGCTTTTCTAACTAATATACTGGAAAGTCCAGTCGATGTTTAAGATGGCTGTGTTATCAAAGTGTTCTCCTGATTGGAACCGATCATTATACACCGGAGTGAAAACAGAACGATTGGATCTGCGTGGAGATTGGCATCTCAGGTGAAAGATTATAACCATTCGTACTTATGTTCTGGGTTTTCGATGTATTATTTATAACCATTCGAATTCAATTATGACTAATATAAGGGATAAAAGCACTGAGAAAGAAAAGAAACGAATCAGTATTTCTAAACTTGCAACAATATTGTCTCCCCATCTTCCCAGTCGGTTGTGAGGGGGGCCGTTGGATCCACGCGTGTGTATCGTTTTTAGTTTTCATAGTCTAGTTTTTAGCCTGTTCAACGTCTTGGCTTCGATGATGATGATGATGGCGGTGCTGGATAATTTTTTTTGATCCTTCCCTGATGAGGCCATCAGTCTTATGGTTGGAGATGAATTTGAAAACAAGTCTATTCAAGTGAGGATGGCTTGGTGACGTTCTCGTGATGGACCTGTGTCCTCGGGATCCGTCGTTGCGACGTCGTTTGCTCTAGCGTCGACACGGATCTTGGGAGGTAGTCCAGAAGCGGATGCAGATTATGGTCTGCATCGACGACATCTGGAAGACGGAACGTATGCTGGGTTCGCGAATGGCAAGTATGGTTTTCTCCTTTTGACGTCTTAGTCGTGGTGGGGTGCCAGGTCTGGAGTTTGATGTCGTGTCCGGGGTGTTTCTCCGGTCTGATTCATTCAACGGTAAGGGCTTCATTTTTGGTGAGCCACCATAAAGGTCAGCACGGCTGCATCTTAGAGATGAAGCCGCGTCAAGCTCGGATGAAAAGGTGACCCAACATTCTTTTGTTTGGTGTCTGCTATCGTGGTGCCGGAGACAGGTGACGGACGTTGGTGTCAAGCTTAGAGATGTTCTGCTATCTTTTTAATTTTGTTATGTCGGTCTTTTACGTGACTTGTACTCCCTCCTTCCGGAATTACTTGTCACACACATGTATAAAAATGGATTTTTTAAATTAAAATACATCTAGATTCATTCATTACTATACAAGTATTTCCGGACATAATGAGTACTTTAATCTTTATGATATGAATGAGACACGTATTATCATGAAAAAAACAGTGCAAAAGATTTGCAAAATAAATAAAATAATAAAAGCACATATTCACACTCACACGAGGCAGTATACCATGGAAAAACTGTGCAAATGAGATTAATGGCGCCTGAAAAAAGAACTATTGTTACGGATTTTAGAGCAAATATTTGTTTCTTAGAAATTTGTTAATTTTTTAAACAAAGAAGAAGAAACTCCAAGCTAAGGCGTGCAATGTCCCCGGAAACCATCCCATCCGGGCTAAACGTACTGACGGCCCGGCCCAAAGCGACGCAGCCCTAGCACCACACTGCCTGCGCCGCCGCTCATTATAAGTAGCACCCCAAAACCCTAACCCGCACGCCTCAATCGCGCCGCCGCTCGTGCCCCTCTAGCCCTTCGCGCCGCTGCTGCTGCAGGCAACCGCCGCCGCCGTCGCCGGAGCTAAACCCCTCGCCTGACGCCATGGGGCGCATGCACAGCCGCGGGTAACGCCTCGCACCCGTTCCCCTGTATCATCGTTGCTTCGCTTCAGTGGTTTATCTGGTCTAATGGCGGCTTCGCGACTGTGTGGCGCAGGAAGGGTATCTCGTCGTCGGCGCTGCCGTACAAGAGGACTCCCCCGAGCTGGGTCAAGACCGCCGTCGCTGATGTGAGCCCCCTTTGGTTGCTCTCCGACCTCTCAGATTTCTTCCGATTGGAGTGATTCTGATGCTGTTTGTGTTACGCAGGTGGACGAGTTGATCACGAAGGCTGCGAAGAAGGGTCAGATGCCCTCGCAGATCGGTGTTCTGCTCCGCGACCAGCACGGTATCCCCCTCGTGAAGAGTGTTACCGGAAGCAAGATCCTCCGCATCCTCAAGGCTCATGGTCAGATCCGTCCCTTCTTAAACACGATTCCCATTTTTCTTGCGTGTCTATTCTTGTACAGAGGTGTTGATGTTTTGAGGATTTTGTGTAGGCCTGGCGCCGGAAATCCCCGAGGATCTGTACTTTTTGATTAAGAAGGCCGTGGCCATTAGGAAGCATCTTGAGAGGAACAGGAAGGACAAGGACTCCAAATTCAGGCTCATTCTTGTTGAGAGCAGGATCCACCGTCTTGCCCGTTACTACAAGCGCACCAAGAAGCTCCCGCCCACCTGGAAGTAGTAAGTTACTATGCTCCTTAACCATTTACATTAGTTAGGAATACTGAAATTGTATGTGACAACTTGGCAGTGCTAATCGGTTGTTAGTATCAATTTTGCGTTACACCAGTCGTTTCTGTCATGCATGTTTGCAAATTACTACTAGAAGGCTTTATGTTGATCAGTTGTGTTGCTCTAATTCCATTTTAGGTGGAGAGCTGCCTGTCCTGTTATATGTTCAATTAACTTAGTATGCTTAACATGTCGATGCTTTGTTCCCAACTGCCGTATGCATCTCTGTTTGCTATCTTGGAATTAATGCAGCATAATTGCTATTATTTTGTTAGTTTTGTAAACTCGTGTCATTCAATAGCTTATTCAATCAAAGATGACTTTTGTTTGCTGCAATTTTACGTGAAATAGACTAACAGTATAGCGCAACCTGTGTTGTAAACTATGTCACTTAGTAGCTTATTCGATAAAGGATGACACTCCTGTCACTCAGTAGCTTATTCAATCAAGGATGACACATGATGCTTTGATCCAAGCTGTTGTGTGCATATTTGGTTGTGGTAATAGTTGTTAGGTTTGTATGATCGGCTGGTTCATTTTCTTTCATCTTCTAGAGACGACTGTGTTAATTTTTTTCCTGTTATTTCATTAATAGATTTTCTGCTGGATTTTCTATCATCCTCACATATACATTTGATCTTTGGTGTGAAATACTCTACATAGTAGCAGAAGTGAAGAATGGACCTGTTTTGGTTTAACAATCTCTAGCATTCTTAGGCTTGTCAAACTTTAGAACCTGTCTACTGTGATTCATTCAGCTGTGCTTGATTTTTTTGCTAAGTTGCTTTGCACCTTTTCATACCTTCAGTTGTTAATAGCCTGTAATCTGACAATTTATCCTTGATTATCTGCAGCGAGTCTACCACAGCCAGCACTCTGGTGGCTTAGGAGGGCTCTTCATCTGGTGTGCTCTTACCAGCCTCAGGATGGTCTTGTTCTACATATCATCAATTTTATGTAACGCTTTTGAGTTTGGAGCGATTTAGATGAACAAGAGACCAAATTTTCTATGTTTACTCGGAGAATCCCATAAACCATTTTTGGTTTTGCAGTTCTGTCTGGTTACTTTTGGCATGCATCCACATTTCATCAGTTAAACTTTTGACGTCATGATATTTGTGTTGTGTGATTGTAGCGAGTGCCTCGCTAGTTTCAGTGCATCTTCTCGTGCCCGAATGGTTTGACTGACTATATGGTTAATCGTAGTACTTGTGGCACACACTTCCTTTTCTCATTCTGTTGCCTGAATGAAACGAACACGCGATTCACTTTTGAAAGTTGATTGGAAAACGAACATTTCGGTGTTCTGTTAAACTGAGGTGAATAGGATTTTTAGCATAGAAAAATCATACATTGGCTGCAAATCTTATAAATTAATGTCTGGGTGCCCTGTCCGGCCAAGAAAAGCCACCTATGACAGCCCAATCGGGCCAAGACGAGCAGGGAGGTCTCCAGGACCGCAGGACGGGCGTCCGTGGCAGTTGGGCACCGGTCGAATGATGGTAGAAGCAATGCTTTCTTTCGATACAAAGCATGGTAGAAGCGGACACGAAATGTTTGCAGATCGGGAGAAACTTTTTACCGTGCCTCGTAAATCCGAATTATAAATCTGACATGCGCCATGGCACGTTTGAGACAAGGTCGCCAGGGAGTGTCGATTTCCTGGTTGGAGAACCGGGGCACGACTGGGACTTGAACGATGACTAGTGGGAGGATGCGATGCTGTCGTTGATCGACTAGAGGAGTACTCTATTTTATTAATATGTTTTATGAATTTGAATTTGCTTGTTAGTTTGTATCTGAATTTTAATGTTTATCGATGAACTAGTTGAATTTTAGTATTTGTTTTTTTTTAATGTTTGGATGCGCGTTGTATATTTAGCGTCATTGGAGCGTGATGTGTGAAAGAATCGATATGGTTGATTGTAGGGGGGAGGGGGGAGGGGTGTTGAATAGGCAACTATCAAATTTTAACTTTTTCTTAACAAATTAGGTTTAACAACAAATAAGTTGTTAGATATGTAACTAGGTGAGCAACCTATATGATGGTAGCAACAATAACAACAAGCAAGTAATAACCATAAAGTAAAGATAGGAAGTAACCATAAGTGAAACCGATGAAGACGAGGATGTGTTATCGAAATTCCTTCCTTTTGAGGGAAATACGTCTCCATTGGAGTGGTATTGAGGCACAATGTTTCTCAAGATACCACCAAGGCCACCGTAATCTTGTCACGCCCTCACACAATGCGAGATGCCGTGATTCAACTAGTTGAGGCAATCTCCACAACTTAATTGGAGGCTCCCAACAACACTACAAAGATTTACCACAATGAATGTGGCTTTGAGGTGACCTTTTCCATCCAGGATGCTCAAACATCCAAGAGTAACAAAATCCACACAAAAAAGTATGGAAAAATCAAGTTTCTTTGGTGGAAGTGTAGATCTAGATCTCCTCCTTCAATTCCTAGCAAATCAACAAGTTTAAGTGGCTAGAGAGAAAGGTCGGGCAAGAAAGCTTGAAGGGCATTAATGGTGAAGAGAGAGAGAGAGAGGCAAGAGGTTAAGTGGTAGGTGGAAGAGCCACCTCCTTAAATAGTGTCCTTCAATTCCAACTGTTACATCCGTTTTTACAATGGAGCGGTACAACCGCTGTGTGCACCAATCGGTGGTGAGCGCAAATACTGGTCACAACAATGGACCGGAACAACCGTTCCACCACCGCCCAACTACCGCTTGAGAACAGAGAGGAGTCACCCTCGAGCAATGAATGGGGCGGTGGTTGTGAGGTGCAACCGCTCGGACCAAGTACGGGGATGCGACTAAGTCCTCGGCGGTACAACCGCCCTAGACACGATAGTACCGGTCAAAAAGATATGACCGAAACTCCTCGTCCGCAACCGCCCAAGTACCGCACCAGACACGAGGCTTCTCCGGTGGTAGGGCGGTACTCGGCTGGTAGAACCGTGTGAAGCTGCTACTTATAGTTAGGTAGACTTTGGCGATACAACCGCCCGGAGGCAGCGGTACAACCATTGGACAATCATCCTGAGAGTAGCAACTCCAGGGTTTCACCCCTCGAGTGGTAGTTATACCGGACGTACCTGTCCGAGCGGTACAAACGCTGGAACCGGCGGTACAACCGCTTAGGTGTAAAAACAACTGACTCGTTTAGAGAATGATGACCTCTTTCTCAATGATCGGAAGGTGTATTAGGTGGGAGACAAGGAATGTGTACGTGCATTGGTTCGTACAATACCTTCCGATGAGAATTCCCTCTTAATAGTATGGGTTTCCTACGACCAAATAAATAAACACGTAGAGAACACCGTCTTCATTCTTTTCCGTCTGGAGGGAAAGCCCAATCGTCTTGTGTCCAATATAAGGTACGTGAAGAGCTTGACACATGATTAGATTACATAGTAAGTTGTCATCATCACCAAAACACCAAGGGTGGAAAGTGCCCTAACAATCTTCCCCTTTTTGGTGGATGATGACAACTACACGATTTGCATTGAGGGTCTAGAGAATAAAAGAAGAGCTCCCCCTAAATGTGTGCACCATTTGCTCACATACGTGGCAGAGCTCCCCCTTGATTTTTAGACCGACAAATGAGTACACATGAAAAAGAGTAGACAACAACATGCATTTGTACAAGATAAGAAGTAGAGCATAATAGAAAGGACATCAAAGACATACATGCTCTACTTAATATACGAGACAAGATAGCTAAACTTAATATAAGTTGGGGTCACATGTCTCACATCATGCACAAGGTCTTCACACATGGTTCATAAAAACAACCAAAAGAAATAAAAAGTTTGACTTGGAAGAAGCACAACAGATAACCACACACATGCAAATCCCTACCTATTAGAACTCCCCCCTTTGGCATCAAGACACCAAAAAGGAAAAGAGTGATGCTAACGCTCCAGAGCTCAGTAGTCCTCCTATGAGTCCTCGGTCTCCTTTGAATCATCATCATCATGAGGCTCCTCATCATCCTCCTTAATGTCATCGGCAACAGGAGCAGAAGAGGAAGCAGCAGGATGGCCCGAGGCCTCATCTTCAGTCCACGTGCTGTGCTCGTAGATTCAATTCTCCTCAAGAGTGATGATCTTCTTAGAACCACTATCATCCTGAAGGTTGAGAGCCCACATAATCTGAATATGTGTGCGTCTGGCCAGCCTCTCATTAACATGGGCAACATAGAGTTTCTTCTGAACATGAGCCTGCAAGGAGAAGGTCTTCTTCACCTTGTCAGTGAGCTTGGTGACCCAAGTGGGATTGGCCCCGGCCTCGAGCTCAAAATCGCTATCGCTGGAAGTGGCAAAAACATCCTCATGGTGATCAGGAGGAATGCGAGGCGCCACATGCTTCTTCTTCTTGAGTTGCTTGATCTCATGCACCGTAAGATTTTCTAGAGAAGTAAGCGCCACACTAGGCCTACGAACTACCTAGACATATTTCAGAAAGCACATAACGAACGTAGCATAAATAGGAACCTTCCGGGCAAGGACCATGTTATACATCTCCTCCTACAGCCACTTGAACACATCAAAAGTAGCACCAGTGTCGACTTCAGTCTTCATAGCCACAAGCAAATCCACCAGACAGACATGAATCTCATCTTGATTCCCAACCTTGAGAAGAAGCACATTTCAGAAGGCACGACGCATGAGATCATAAACTAGCTGCAAATCCTTAGACTCGCCATGGATACCACATCCTGGAATATAGAGTGGGGCGACCTCCTCCTTCTCCATGGGAGTGGCACGATTGTGAGGATGGATGCCACCATTCCCGAAGAGACCGGTATCATTGTAACGAAGGGCATAGCAGAATGCCCTCCATGACACATGAAATATAGGTGACGGGCGTCATTAGTGCCAAAGTGAACGGTGGCATAGAACCGATGAACAAGCTCCACATCAAAGCCACAGTTGATAGACATGAGGTTGATCAAGTCAAACTCCTCGCATAGCGCCAAATCCTCACCAAAGTAAGTTGAGTTGTGCCTCCAGCGATCAAGATCAATAGTCCATTTCTTGGCGAACCTGTTCTTGTTATGCTCAAACAACTCGTGCAGAATCCTCATTTGCATATCATTTCTGAAGTGAACGGTGGTCCAACTGGGAGCAATAGGGACCTCATAGGGATTCTGAGTGCGAAACTTCTCCCAATATGGTTGCTTCCATTTGTATAATGCAAGATAATTCCTTTGCTTAGTAGCAGAGACTTCTCACGATGAGTTGGCTTGGTGGGAATGATCACTTCCACTTCTGTACTATCATCCGCGTGCTTGAGCCTCCGAGAAGAGCGAGAACCCGAGCCGCATGCACACACACGCGAGAAGCAAAACAAGAAACCCAGAAAAAAAAATAAGGGGAATGTACGCACATATAGAGGAATATAGTGATTGTGAAGTGGAGAAAGTAAAATAGTGCTATGGGGATTCAAAGAATCCGGTTGAACCGGTCGTCCAGGCGGTTGAATCGCTGAGGCGGTTGTACCGTCAGTGAGAGCAATTGTAGTGTTGGGCACATGCAACACCACATCATGGAGGAACCGACACACTCGTATTTGAACCATGTAGCAGTATTTTAATATTCTAGACAAGCACAAGCAATATAATGACTACTAGGGATCTCTTCCGCCCAAAAGTTTTGACAAAAATGTGGGACTCCAAGTAATGCCTAACAATGGTGGATCCAAGGAGAGGAACCAAGTAAAAAGGAAAACGAGGCATTACCGTTGTCCATGGGAAGAGATCGGAGAGGAGGGAGCCTCCACGGAGCAGATCCGTGAGAGTCTCGTAGATCCGGGGCGCCGGAGGGCACTTCTGGGAAGGCGACTAGGGCAAGAGTGGAGGTTAGGAACGAAGTGAAAAAATAGATACCCCTTTGACCCGACCCCTTTATATACCTCCCACGCTGCTGGCGGTTGTACCGCTCCAAGGAGCGGTTGTACCACCCCCGGTACTATCGTTCGGGTTGCAGACGATGCTGTCATAGCTGGGAGGCCGCGGTAGTATGCGAGAAACCTATCGGTAGAACCGGCCAGCTACAGAGGCTAGGTGAATAGCGGTAGAACTGCCAGAGTCACACCGGAATTACCACTCGGATGGTACAACCAAGTGCCCAAGCGGGAGAACCGCCAGAGAAACCGGATGTACCGCCAGGCTACAACCACCAACGTCAAGGTCAAGATACGTACAATTGGAATAAGAGGGTTTTTGGGAAGAGGACGACTTGGGATAGAAACATGGCATTGAGATATGGTGAGGTATACCCCAAGGGTGCAAAAAGCAAACATGAAAGATCAACCCTTGAAGGATACACGCACCTAGGATCTAAAATAAAACTAGCAACAACGAATAAGATCCAAGAGAAATTTAAATCAAACATGGACACTTTTAGAGTAGATTCCTCACTAGGAGGGGCAGTGGCCGAATACACCTATGTTTGAGTCAATTGATATGGCACCGCAAATATTTTAACATTGGGTCCATGGCCAAAACTCGTCTTTGAAGCACAAGTTTCATATAAAATTACTAAAGTGAAACACTTCATCTATTTATGCATAATGGGGGGAGAGAGAGTTCATTGAGCGAACAACACCCCCCCTAAATCCATGCCTTCATCTAAATAAAATAGCATGATGGGAGTGGTGGGGTGTCATATACTTCAATCCACATTGCTCAAATCAATGATATTTAGCTCATGCCTTAACTCGCAAAACTCTTGCTTCATCAATGGCTTCGTGAAAATATCTGCAAGTTGTTCATTAGTGTTGAGGTGAATAATATCAATCTCTCCACGCTTGATATGATCCCGGATGAAGTGCTCACGAATATCAATGTGATTTGTCTTGTAGTGTTGAACTCGATTGTTGGAGATCTGAATCACACTTTCGTTGTCACAATAAAGAGGCACTTTGTCACAAGTGACACCATAATCCTTTAAAGTTTGCCTCACTCAAAGTAACTGAGCATAACAACTTGTGGCGGCTACATACTCGCCCTCGGTGGACGAGAGAGAAACACAATTTTGTTTCTTTGAAGACCAACTTACCAAAGAGCGACTAAGGAATTGGGAACCTCCGGAAGCTGACTTCCTCTCCACATGGTCTCCCACCCAATTCAAGTCCAAATATCCTATGAGATCAAATGAATCTCCTTTGGGGTACCATAAGCCAAACTTGGGGTATGAGCCAAACATCGAAAGATTCGCTTGACCGCCACAAAGAGGCTTTCCTTAGGTGCGGATTGAAATCATAAACAAATTCCCCCGTTCAACATAATATCCGGTCTAGATGCACAAAGGTAAAGCAAAGAGCCAATCATGGAGCCATATACCTTTTGATCCACAACCTTACCATTGGATAAATCTCAAGTTGGCATTTGAGTGGCATGGGAGTGTTTGCCCTGGCCGGTTTAAGCTCATCCATATTGAACCTCTTGAGCATGTCTTGAGTGTATTTTGCTTGGTTTATGAAGGTTCCTTGACTTTGTTGCTTGACTTCGAATCCAAGGAATAACTTCAACTCTCCCATCTTAGACATCTCAAATTCTTTGGTCATTAGTGCGACAAACTCTTCACTAAAAGATTTGTTAGGAGAACCAAATATAATATCATCAACATATAGTTGGCATATGAACAAGTTCCCTTTAACCTTCTTCGTGAAAAGAGTGGGATCAATGTTGCCAATTTCAAACCCACGATCTTGCAACATCTCAGTAAGGTTCTCATACGACACATGTGGGGCTTGTTTAAGGCCATAGAGTGCCTTATCAAGCATGTATACATGATTCAGGAACTTGGGATCCTCGAATCCACGAGGTTGCTTGACATATACCAACTCCATAAGGGTACCATTAAGAAATGCACTCTTCACATCCATTTGATATAATTTAAAATTATGATGAGATGCATATGCAAGCAACACACGAATAGATTCAAGGCGAGCAATCGAAGCAAAGGTTTCACCATAGTCGATACCTTCGACTTGGGAGTAGCCTTGTGCCACCAATCTTGCCATGTTGCGAATGACGACACCGTTCACATCTTGCTTGTTCTTAAAGATCTATTTGTTTTCCAATGACATCGTGGTTCCCCTTTGGTGTTGGCACCAACTGCCACACTTTGTTGCACTCAAAATTCTTGTTCATCATGAATGGATTCAAGACACTCCGTGTCCTCGAGCGCTTCTTGTACCTTTAGGGGTTCTATGCAAGAAACAAACACATGATGAGCACAAAAGTTTGCTAATTGCCTACGAGTGGTTACCCCTTTCTTTAAGCTTCCGTATTCATTCTTGAAAAAATGTTATTTATGTTTAAGCTTGGAAGCAATCTTGGTGGCTCATCTTTCTAGAATCTCCTCCATTGAAAGTTAAGGAGCAACATTTTGTGCACCTTGAGCACCTTTGTGAGCTTGATCTTGAACTGATCTTGGTCTTGATCTTGATCTTGAGCTTGCTCTTGATCTTGAGTTTGATCTTGATCTTGAGCTTGCTTGGTGGTGTGAGCATGATCTTGGACATCACTTGGTGTTTCACCATCATCATGAGGTTGATCTTGTCCTTGATCATGATCACTCGGTTGAGGGCCTTCACTTTGTTCTATGAAAGCGTGTGGGTCTCGCGTTGGTGATGGTTCCACTTGTGTGGAACATTGTCCTTCTCCTTCGGCCACAAGGGGTTCCTCAACGGGTAGGAAGTGTCCCACACCCATTCTTCTTATGGCTTGGGGAGGAATTTCATCACCTACATCACAAAGACCACTTTGCTCCACTTGGGAGCCATTATGTTCATCAAACTCCACGTTACATGTATCCTCAATGAGTCCATTGGATTTTTTGAGAACACGGTAATCATGAGAGTTTGTAGCATAACCAACAAATATGCCCTCTTGAGCTCTAGGTTCAAATTTAGACAAACGAGCACCTTTCTGGAGAATGAAACACTTACAACCGAACACCCTAAAGTACTTGAGGTTGGGCTTGTTACCGGTAAAAATTTCATAAGGAGTCTTGTTCAAGCCTTTGCATATGTAGAGCCAATTAGATGCATGACACACAATTTTGATGGCTTCGGCCCAAAAGTTATACGGAGATTTGAATTCCGCCATCATGGTCCTTGATGCATCCATCAGCGTTCGGTTCTTCTTTTCCGCAACACCATTTTTTGAGGGGTATATGGTGCGGAGTATTGGAACAAGGCAATAACAGTGCATGATATAACACTAATAGGTAAGTTAAAGAAAGCTAGTTTTGAGTGTAATGTTATGATCAATCAACTTGTAAAAACATGCATCAACAAGTTGCAGATATCCATAGGAATAGGTTATAGATACCATCATAAGCACGGTGTGGAAAATATCATGTTCAGTTATCATGTCAAGTCATTCGACTTAGCTCAAGTTTCAACTTTCTGTCTCTCTCTCTCTCACTCACTCACTCACTCACTCACACACACACACACACACACACACACACACACACACACACACACACACACACAATTTGCAAAAAAGGACGTAGCCCAAGAGCGTTCATCCAACTGTCCTTGACCGTGGACACGGCTATTCAAATAGTTTTACACTCTGTAGAGGTTTGCGCGCTGTACCCACAAGACTAGAGGAACTTTCGTGTCATACACGACTCCGGTATATTACATACCCGAGGTAAGCAGCCGAACATGGCATTTCCCCTATCGACAGTAAACAAAGAGTCCACTCGTTGGCCCACGTCCTCATGATGTACATCATACGAGCCTCGCTCAAGATTGTACCATCCCTCAGGGGACACAACGGTGTGCCCGGTGTCTATAAAAAAACCCATGGTCGCCCTGCCTCGCACGACCCCATATCGATAGGGTAACTCTAGCCCTCCCTCCACTAGTAATGCAGGCTCTTTGCTAGCATCGACCAGAGTAATCAACAAATCCCCATCCCATAAAGGGGTATCATGGTTCGCACATGTAAGGTTGGAATAATGGTCGCAACTTAAACGAATCCGTTTTTGAAACAACACACTCACTTGCCTCGATACACCACTTCTTTCTCAAGTGGTTACCTAGCTCAACACCATCTCCCTCGGGCATTCGTGGCACCCGTCGGTGTTTCGAAAAGTCTTTGAAATCATTTACTTTCTGGCACCATGCATATATCCCATCCCACTTGCATAGCAACTACTCAGCAACCTATCTACTTCCCACCCACACAACTCTAAGCACAAGTAGAGTCATGTCATGCAAGTATCAACGGGGAATTAACGAAGGCAACCCATAAAGGTGGTTACCATAGTCATCATGATTCCATGCAACAAAGTAGGTGCTATATGCCATGAAAAAAGGGTTTCAAGTCATGGTCAAGGGGCTGCTTGCGTGGCTTTGCAAAGTCTTGAAGGTCTTCATGGGCTTCTAGTCCAACCCCGAGCACTTCGCCTACTTTGTCAACTATCATCGGTAACAACCGCAATAAGCAACACGCAAGCAGAGAAACAAAAGTGCTATATAAATAGGAGTTTTATTTTTCTTGGACATCTCTGTTCATAACAAAAATTCCTAAAGTTTGTTCTAATGGATTTGGATCACCGAAGAATTTTGAATGGTGGAAATGGAGGCATCACTCGCCCCATAAGAAGTCTACAAATAATATTTCCCTAAAAATGAGTGGAGGCACCCATTAAATAGGGCATGATTTTAGAAACATTTAGGAAGTGGTTTCACTAGATTTGTAGTTGGGATGATTTTCCTATAAATTTATTAAGATGACTTAAATGTAAAAAAAGGAGCTATTTAGGTGGTCTAACAGAAATAATGTATGGGAAAAATGTTAACCATGGCTAGATAAATAGGTTATGATTTTATAGTCAACTAAGAAATTGAATCACTCCATTTGGGGTTGATTTGGACCTTATAGGAATTTTGCAAGGTGGAGTTTGAATGATTCAAATTCAAATTTGAATGTGAATCCTATAGAAAAGCTCTCTCAAAAAATGTGCAATGCATATATTTGGGTAGGTCATAATTTTAGAAACTCCTAGAATTTTGAATGAACAAATTGGGAGCTAGTATGATTTTTCTAGAGATTAAACAAGTTTCTGGAAAAACAAAAATGAAAAAGGAGATGCTTTACCCAATGTGCCAATTGCGCACCGAGCGCAGTATAGGGGAAAGGGGATTGGACCGGCCCATCTGTTCGGCTGCAAGAGTAGAGAGTCCACGCCGAAGACGTACCCATGGGAGTACGCCTTACGCACGTGAAGACAACCACAACCTCAGGCCGTCTCCACTTAATCTGACCAGCGGGCCCGCCTAACCATCTTAGAGATTTACTAGTGGGGTCGCCGGCCCCACTAGCAGGGTCATCTCCTTCCCCGCGCGTGTGCTCGCTGGAGGAGAGGAGAGGCAAGGCCGAGTGCTCCGAGTGCCCGCTCCAGTGATACCGGCCATCTCCGATGACCGCCTGGCCACCGGCAAGCTCAGGAGGACGAAGCACACCCATCCTCGCACCGCACGAATGTCGAGGCCCGCAGGAGCGTCGTCCATGATGGTACCGGACATAGGAAACAACGAGTTCGGACAACACGACACGATTGAGGACATGAGCTATGGGGGTTGGGGAAGGGAGCTCTCCGACGCCTGTGGTGCCATGGTCTGGTCTAGAGGGGTAGGGAGCGTTCGAGAGGCTTGAATTTGAGCGAGGGCTGACGGGAGAGCTCCGGCCACAGGGGTGGAAGAAGGGCATGGGAGGAGAAATTGGGTGGTCTAGGTGGTTCAAAGGGGGGAGAGAGCCAAGGGAGACAGGAGGGTGGCCTGGAGATAGCTTAAATCGCTAGGGGTGCGGCTCACCGAGGACAGTGACCACGACCGCGTCACAGGTAAGGCTAGGGGCCATGGGGGAGCCATGGGGCATGCCAACGATGTTCGTGGGGGTGGTCCATGACCATAAGACTGAAGAGAGGGAGCGGGGAACGATTAGAGGGCTCGCGCGTGTGAACTCGCACGTTGTCCGGATCGGGCGGCCTGGCACACATGTGAGAGAGGCAAGAGGAGGAGGAGAGAGGAGGGGAACAGGGGGGGTGCCGTGTACCGAACGTCGAGGACTTCCTACAAGCAAGGGAGAGGGGCTCGAGGTGGCCGGGACGCTGGATTGGGTGACGATTATAGTGTGCATTGGCACTGTAGTGTGCTCGAGAGCACGGCCATTGCACGCCATGGCATGCTTATGGCGTGTGCAGCCTGGCCACTAGTGTACAAGGTGTCTAGGAGGGAGTAAATAATGCGGGAGGCGCATAGAATGCTTTGCTGGTTGCCTTGGTTGAGAAGGAAGCTAAGGGAGGTGAGAAAAGATGCTGTTGAGACGGTAAAAACGAAGTTTTCACCCCCAATACTTGAGCCATGGCCACACAAACCTTACTGGAGGTAAAATACATCACCTTGGTGTTGTGGTAAAAGTTTGAAAGTAAGGAGAACAGTGGAAATGGTCAAAAGGTGTTTTTTTACCAAATCACCAGAAGGTGTTTGATGTTGTTTTTGGGAAGATAAAATCTGCTACTTGCTATGAGATTTAACTTGGTCAAATGGTAGACGAAAATGGGGCTGACCACCAAATTTGGGATTTGGTGATGAAAGTTTCCAATGTAAACTTGATAAACCCTAGAAATGGGTAGAAATGGTTTTTCCTAGATCTGATCATGCTAAACAATTCCCCTAAACGCACCACTTGGTGTGGTAGCATTATTTGAGGATTAGAGCATGCCCAAAAAGTTTGGGATCAAATGGGGTAACTTGACAATGCAAATATTCCCAATTCAAGAAATTAAGAGAAGTGGTTTTGAGGGGATTTGGACAAGTGGGTCTGTTCTCCTTGATTCACCACTTGGTGTGTATGTATTATTAGGGTATTAGAACAAGCTCACAAGATTTGAGAACAGTTAGGGACACTTGGCGATGTAAAGTTGCTCAAACTTGGATCTGGATAGAGAGGGGTTTGGAATATTTTGGTGAATCAAATCAACTTTGATTGAGATGAAACTTGTCAATATCATCACATATAACACCTGTGACATTCTAGAATTTTATTGGAATTATTTGATAATATGTCTTATAGAAATATTTCAAAATATTGAAATAGGCAGAAATGGTTTTGGAGGATTTTGTCCAATATTTTTAACATGACCATGTGTTGAAACTCTTATATATGGAATATATATACCCACTAAGTTTCCCTAATTTTTCTCAAATATTTTCTAAGCAAGATTTTTTTTCATAAAAGACCATTTCTGGCGTGAGAAAAAGGTATTTAAATAAAATAGGAAAACTACTTTTAAAATAATAATTTTGTGGTTTTGGGAAGTCCTTTTGATAATAGGATCCAATAAAATATTTGGGGCAAAAAAACTTCGCGAATTTGAGGACTTGTAGTAGAAACCTCAATTTAGGGGGTTTTGAAAAGCTAAATTAATTAAATATTTTTGGTGAAAATAATATTGTATAAAAGTAGTTTTGTGTGCTATGCACATGGTATGGTCACTGGGCAAAAATTTGGAGCAAGTAGATGAGTCTAGAGAGTAGGAGGGTTTTTGTGAATTTAAAACACAATCAAACAAGGAAGCAATCACAATCAAGTCAAGCATCACAAACACTAAAAAAAATTGATCCTAATTTTTGAGCTATGTTAATTTAGCAAATTAAGGCAAAACACATGGTGTGACACACAGTGTCATCACTTGCCTTTGTACAAAGGATTATATGCATTCCTGCGACTTGCACAAAAGTGGTTGGTGGGAGGCCCGACAATCGCGCCTCATGGGTAGAACTTGCGAAGATGCTCGGTATTCCACGGGTTCTGCACCGGAGTGCCATCTGTTGGGTAACGTTGCATGGGAAACAAAATTTTTCCTACGCACACACAATACCTATGCATGGTGATGATCATCTACGAGAGGGGAGAGTGAATCTACATACCCTTGTAGATCGCTAAGCGTAACGTTTAGAACGCGGTTGATGTAGTGGAACATCTTCACGATCCAAATCGCAGCCCGTGCCGCGATCTCATCACAATCCGTCCCGTGATCCCATCACGATCCATCACGATCTAGTGCCGAACGGACGACACCTCCGCGTTCAGCACACGTACACCTCGATGACGATCCCCGCCTTCTTGGTCCAGCAAGAGGGGCGGAGAGGTAGACATTCTCCGGTCAATAACCAATAGCGAGACCTGGATGTCCATATTGGCTCCTACATATTCTACGAAGATCTCTATCGGTTGAACCTCTATGTCAAGGATTCAGTTAATCCCATATGCTGTTCCCTTTGTTCTTCGGTATGTTACTTGCCCGAGATTCGATCGTCGGTATCTCCATACCTAGTTCGATATCGTTACCGGAAAGTCTCTTTACTCGTTATGTAATACAAGATCCCGTAACTAACTCCTTAGTCACATTGCTTGCAAGGCTTGTTGTGATGTTGTATTACCGAGTGGGCCCCGAGATACCTCTCCGTCACACGGAGTGACAAATACCAGTCTTGATCCATGCCAACCCAACAAACACCTTTGGAGATACCTGTAGAGCACCTTTATAGTCAGCCAGTTACGTTGCGACGTTTGATAACCTACAAGGTATTCTTCCGGTGTCCGGGAGTTGCATGATCTCATGGTCATAGGAACAGATACATTGACATCCAGAAAAACAGTAGCAATAAATTGACACGATCATATGCTAGGTTTATAGTTTGGGTCTTGTCTATCACATCATTCTCCCAATGATGTGATCCCGTTATCAAGTGATAAGACTTGTCTATGGTCAGGAAACCTTGACCATCTTTGATCAACGAGCTAATCAACTAGAGGCTCACTAGGGACAGTGTGTTGTCTATGTATCCACACATGTATTTGAGTTTCCAATCAATACAATTCCAGCATGGATAATAAACGATTATCATGAATAAAGAAATATAATAATAACCAATTTATTATTGCCTCTAGGGCATATTTCCAACAGTTTTGCACTTGCAATAGAGTCAATAATTTAGTTCACATCACTATGTGATTGTAATGAACCTAACACCCATACAGTTATGGGGTTTGATCATATCTTGCTTGTGAGAGAGGTTTTTAGTCAATGGATCTGAACCTTTCACATCCGTGTGTGCTTTACAAATCTCTATGTCATCCTATAGATGCTGCTACCACGCACCATTTGGAACTATTCCAAATGAGTGCTCCACTATACGAATCCGGTTTACTACTCATAGTTATTCGGATTAGTGTCAAAGCTAGCATCGACGTAACTCTTTACGACGAACTCTTTAATCACCTCCATAATTGAGAAAAATTCCTTAGTCCACTAGTTACTAAGGATAGCTTTTGACCGTTGTCTACTAATCCATTCCTGGATCACTTCTGTACCCCTTGACAAATTCTTGGCAAGGCACACATCAGGTGCGATACACAGTATAGCATACTATAGAGCCGACGGCTAATGCATAGGGGACGACCTTCTTCCTTTCTCTTTCTTCTGCCGTGGTCGAGCTTTGAGTCTTACTCAAATTCACACCTTACAACATAGCCAAGAACTCCTTCTTTGACGATCTATTTTGAACTCCTTCAAAACTTGTCAGGACATGCATTTCGTTGAAAGTTCTTATTAAGCGTCTTGATCTATCGCCATAGATCTTGATGCACAATGTTCAAGTAGCTTAATCCAGGTTTTCCTTTGAAAAACACCTTTCAAACAACCCTTTATGCTTTCCAGAAATTCTACATTATTTTTGATCAACAATATGTCTACCACATATACTCATCAGAAATCCTATAGTGCTCCCACTCCCTTCTTTGGAAATACAAGTTTCTCACAAACCTTGTATAAACCCAAAAACTTTGATCATCTCATCAAAGGGTATATTCCAACTCCGAGATGCTTGCACCAGTCCATAGAAGGATCGCTGGAGCTTGCATACTTATTAGCATCCTTAGGATCAACAAAACCTTCTCGTTGTATCACATACAACCTTTCCTCAAGGAAACCGTCGATGAAACAATGTTTTGACATCCTATGTGCAATATTTCATAAATAATGCATCAACTTCTAACATAATTCCAACAGACTTTTAGCATCGCTACGGGTGAGAAAGTCTCATCATAGTCAACTCTTTGAACTTGTCGAAAACATCTTTGAGACAAGTCGAGCTTTTCTTAATGGTGACTTTTCACCATCATCGGTTGTCTTCCTTTTAAAGATCCATATGTACTTAATAGTCTTATGACCATCAAGTAGTTCTTCCAAAGTCTACACTTTGTTTTTATACATGGATCCTCTCCCGGATTTCGTGGCCTCCAGCCATTTGCCGGAATCCAGGCCTATCATCGCTTCTCCATAGCTCGTAGGTTCATTGTTGTTCAACAACATGACCTCCAAGACAGGGTTACCATACCACTTTGTAGCAGTACGCGACTTTGTCGACTACAAGGTTTGTAGTAACTTGATCCGAAGCTTAATGATCACTACCATCAGTTTCCACTTCAATTGGCGTAGGCGCCACATGAAGAACTTCGTGCGCCCTGCTACACACTGGTTGAAGGTACGGTTCAATAACCTCATCAAGTTCCACCACCCTCCCACTCAATTCTTTCAAGAGAAACTTTTCCTCGAGAAAGAACCCGTTTCTAGAAACAAACACTTTGCTTCCGGATCTGAGATAGGAGGTATACCCAAATGTTTTGGGCGTCCTATGAAGATGCATCTATCCGCTTTGGGTTCGAGCTTATCATGCTGAAACTTTTACACATAAGCATCGCAACCACAAACTTTTGAGAAACGATAGCTTAGGTTTGTCCAAACCATAGTTCATACGGTGTCATCTCAACGGAAATACGTGGTGCCCTATTTAAAGTGAATGCGGTTGTCTCTAATGCATAACCCATAAACGATAGTGGTAATTGGATAAGAGACATCATAGCACGCACCATATCAAATAGGGCACGACTATGACGTTTGGACACACCATCACACTATGGTGTTATAGGTGGCATGAGATGTGGAACAATTTGCACATTTGTCTTAATTGTGTACCAAACTCGCAACTCAGATATTCATCTCTATGATCATATCGTAGACATGTTACCCTCTTGTCATGATGATCTTCAACATCACTCTGAAACTACTTGAACCTTTCAATAATTCAGACGTGTGTTTCATCAATCAAATACACTAGTATCTACTCAAATCATCTCTGAAGTAAGAACATAACGATATCCACTACGTGCCTCAGCACTCATTGGACTGCATACATCCAAATGTATTACTTCCAATAAGTGACTTTCTAGTTCCATCTCATTCGAAAACGAGGCCTTCAGTCATCTTGCCCATGTGGTATGATTTGCATATCTCAAGTGATTCAAAATCAAGTGAGTCCAAACGATCCATCTGCATGGAGTTTCTTCATGCATTTATACCAATAGGTATGGTTTGCATGTCTCAAACATTTCAAAAATGAGTGAGCACAAAGATCCATCAACATGGAGCTTCTTCATGCATTTTATACCAACATGACCCAAGCGACAGTGCCACAAGTAAGTGGTACTATCATTACTACTTTGTATCTTTTTTCATCAATATTATGAACATGTGTAGCACTACGATCGAGATTGAATAAACCAATGAAGGCATTTATTCAAGCAAATAGAATAACCATTATTTTCTTTAAATGAATAATCGCATTGCAATAAACACGATCTAATCATGTTCATGCAAACACCAAATAACAATTATTTAGGTTTAGCACTAATCCCGATGGTAGAGGGACCGCACGATGTTTGATCACATCAACCTTGGAAACACTTCCAACACATATCGTCGCGTCGCCTTTAGCTAGTCTCCGTTTATTCATAGCTTTTATTTCGAGTTACTAACACTTAGCAATCGAACCGGTATCTAATACCCTCGTGCTACTAGGAGTACTAGTAAAGTACACATCAATATCATGTATATCCAATATACCTCTATCGACTTTGCCAACCTTCTTATCTACCAAGTATCTAGGGTAGTTCCGCCTCAGTGACGTTCTGCTCATGACAGAAGCACTTAGTCTCGGGTTTGGGTTCAACCTTGGGTTTCTTTACTAGAGCAGCAACTGGTTTGCCGTTTCATGAAGTATCCCTTCTAGCCCTTGCCCTTCTTGAAACTAGTGGTTTTACTAACCATCAACAATTGATGCTCCTACTTGATTTCTACTTTCGCATCGACGTGCATACCCTGCAAAAACAAGTTAGACGTCCAATATATCATATCATGTCTTTGGCCATATCACATCACATGCATACCCTGCAAAAACAAGTTAGACGTCCTCTAATTTGTTGTTGCATGTTTTACGTGGCTGCTATGGGTATCTAGTATGATCGCATCTTACTTACGCAAAGCCACAGCGGTGATATGCAATTTGCTATTTAACCTTCTCCAAGGACCGCCTTGGTCAAATCCGATTCAACTAAAGTTGAAGAAACAGACACCCGCCAGTCATCTTTATGCAACTAGTTGCATGTTAGTCGATGAAACCGTTCTCTCGTAAGCGTACGAGTAAGGTTGGTCCGGGCCGCTTCAATCCAACAATACCGCCGAATCGAGAAAAGACTAAGGATGGTAGAAAATCGAACATCAATGCCCACAAACTCTTTTGTGTTCTACTCAAGATATCATTTATGCATGAACCTAGCTCATGATGCCACTTTTGGGTAACGTTGCATGGGAAACAAAAAAATTCTACACACACACAATACCTATCCATGGTGATGATCATCTACGAGAGGGGAGAGTGATTCCACATACCCTTGTAGATCGCTAAGCGGAAGCGTATATAACTGCTACCTCTTGAGCTTGCGTTGGTTTTTCCCTTGAAGAGGAAAGGGTGATGCAACACAGTAACAGTAAGTATTTCCCTCAGTTTGAGAACCAAGGTATCAATCCAGTAGGAGTATCAAGATGAGGCACCAATGTACCTGCGCAAAAACAAACAAACTTGCACCCAACGCTATAAAGGGGTTGTCAATCCCTTCACGATTATTTGCAAGGTGAGATCTGAAGGTGGAAAGTGCAACAAAGTAAAAGTGTAGATATGAAAATATGATGTGAAGTAGACCCGGGGGCCATAGTGTTCACTAGAGGCTTCTCTCATGATAGCAAGTATTATGGTGGGTGAACGAATTACTGTCGAGCAATTGATAGAATCGCGCAAAGTCATGATGATATCTAAGGCAATGATCATACATATAGGCATCACGTCCGAGACAAGTAGACCTATACTGTCTGCATCTACTAATATTACTCCACACATCGACCGCTATCCAGCATGCATCTAGTGTATTGAGTTCATAACAAACAGAGTAACGCCTTAAGCAAGATGACATGATGTAGAGGGATAAATTCATGCAATAGATATAAACCCCATCTTTTTATCCTTGATGGCAACAACACGATGCGTGCCTCGCTACCCCTTCTGTCACTAGGTGAGGACCCCGCACGGTATGAACCCAAAACCAAGCACTGCTCCCATTGCAAGAATTATAGATCAAGTTGGCCAAACGAAACCCACAACTCGAAGAGAATTACAAGAATACGAGATCATGCATATAAGAGATGAGATGAGACTCAAATAATGTTCATAGATAATCTGATCATAAATCCACAATTTATTGGATCTCGACAAACACACCGCAAAAGAAGGTTACATCGGATAGATCTCCATGAAGATCACGGAGAACTTTGTATTGAAGATCCAAGAGAGAGAAGAAGCCATCTAGCTACTAGCTATGGACCCGAAGGTCTGTGGTGAACTACTCACGCATCATCAGAGAGGCATTGGTGTTGATGAAGAAGCCCTCCGTGTCCGAATCCCCCCTCCGACACGGCACCAGAACGGTCCCCAGATGGGATCTTGCGGAGACAGAAGCTTGCTGCGGCGAAAAAGTATTTTCGTGGATCTCTCTGGTGGTTTTGGATTTTAGAGAATTTATAGGCGGAAGAAGTAGGGCAAAGAAGCCACGGGGGACCCACAAGCCCGCTAGGCGCGCCCCCAGTCCGCGGCTAGGGGGCTTGTGACCTCCCCCGGGGTCGTTTGCCTTGGTTCTCAAGTCCCCTGTGTATCTTCTGTTATGGAAAAAAATCATTCCGCAGGTTTTATTCCGTTTGGGCTCCGTTTAATATTCTCCTATGAAAAAGGTCAAAAACACGGAAAAACAGAAACTGACACTTGGCACTGAGTTAATAGGTTAGTCGCAAAAAAGATATAAAATAGCATATTCATGCATACAAAACATCCAAAGTTTACAAGATAATAGCATGGAACCACAAAAGATTATAGATACGTTGGAGACGTATCAAGCATCCCCAAGCTTAACTCCTGCTCATCCTCGAGTAGGGAAGTGATAAAGACTAAATTTTTGATGTGGAATGCTACCTAACATATTTGTCCTTTGTAAATTCTTTCTTGTGGCATGAATGTTCAGATCCGTAAGATTCAAAATAGTAGTTTACTATTTACATGAAGACAATAATACTTCAAGCATACTAGCAAAGTGATCATGAACTTTTGAAATAACAAGGACAAAGAAAGTTATCCCTACAAAATCATATAGTCTGGCTATGCTCCATCATCCCCACACAACAAATTTAAATAATGCACAACCTCGGTATTGGCCAAGTAATTGTTTTTGCACTCTTACTTTCTCAAACCTTTTCAACTCTCACGCAATACATGAGCGTAAGCCATGGATATAACACTATAGGTGGAATAGAGTGTGGTGGAGGTTGTGAGGCAAAAAAAGGAGGAGATGGTCACATCGACTCGGCGTATCAAAGGGCTATGGAGATGCCCATCAATAGATATCAATGTGAATGAGTAGGGATTACCATGCAACGGATGCCCTTAGAGCTATAAGTGTGTGAAAGCTCAAAAGGAGAACTAATGGGTGTGCACCCAACTTGCTGCTCAAGAAGACCTAGGGCAATTTTGAGGAGGCCCATCACTGGAATATACAAGCCAAGTTATATAATGAAGATTCCCACTAGTATATGGAAGTGTCAAAACGAGAGACTCTCTATCATGAAGAACATGGTGCTATTTTGAAGCACAAGTGTGGAAAAATATAGTAGCATTGTCCCTTCTCTCTTTTTCTCTTTTCTTTTTTTGTTTGGGCTCTTTGGCCTCTTTTCATTTCTTTTGGTGGGCATCTTTGGCCTCTTTTTTTTATTTCCTCACATGGGATAATGCTCTAATAATGATGATCATCACACTTTTATTTACTCACAACTCGATGCTCAGAACAATGATGACTCTATAGGAAATGCCTCCAGCAGTGTACCCGGATGTGCAACAATCTAGCTTAGCGTATGACGTTGAAACATCTCGCTAGCTATATTACGATCATGCAATGGCAATATGAAAGTGACAGCACAAGTCATGAGACGGAACGGTGGGAGTTGCATGGCAATATATCTCGGAATGGCTATGAAAAGGCCATAATAGGTAGGTATGGTGGCTGTTTTGAGGAAGGTATATGGTGGGTTTGTGCACCGGCGAAAGTTGCGCGGCACTAGAGAGGCTAGCAATGGTGGAAGGTGAAAGTGCATCTATACCATGGACTCACATTAGTCATGAAGAACTCATATACTTATTGCGAAAGTTTTATTAGTAATCGAAAAAAGTGCTAAATGCATAATCCTAGGGGAAGGGTTAGTAGGTGTTAACCATCACGCGATCCCGACCGCCACACAAAGGATGACAATCAATAAATCAATTATGCCCCGACTTCCTAACATAGCGGTTCACCATACGTGCATGCTACGGGAATCACTAACTTCAACGCAAGTATTTCTAGATTCACAACACCCTACTAACATAACTCCAGTATTACCAAATCCATATCTCAAAACTAATTGTGAGGAATCAAACTTCTCTTACTAATCAATGCACTTGAATATGGAAGTTTATATTATATCCTCTTTGGATGCCTATCATCTTTAGGACTACTTTCATAGCACAAGCCAATTACCAAGTTACTGAGAGATAGCACTCTCAAAAAGATATAAGTGAAGATCGGGAGTTTTTATTTCTTCAAAATATGACACCGCCGTGCTCTAAAAAGATTTAAGTGAAGCACTAGACCAAAATTATCTAGCTCAAAAGATATAAGTGAAGCTCAATGAGTATTCTAGCAAATTCACGATGAGTGCATGTCTCTCTCAAAAAGTTGTGCAGAAAGGATGATTGCGACAAAACAAAAAGAAAAGACTCCTATAATACACGACGCTCCAAGAAAAACACATATCATGTGGTGAATAAAAATATAGCTCCAAGTAACATTACCGATGGATTGAAGACGAAAGAGGGGATGCCTTCCCGGGGCATCCCCAAGCTTAGGCTTTTTAGTGTCCTCGAATTTGGCTTGGGATGCCTTGGGCATCCCCAAGCTTGAGCTATTTCCACTCTTTGACCTATTGTCCATGAGAACATCACCCAAAACTTGAAAACTTCACAACACAAAACTTAAACAGAAACTCGTGATAACATTAGCATAAGAAAACAAACTACCAACTCTTTAGGTACTGTAGAAAACTTGTTTTATATTTAGATTTATGTTATATTACTTTATTCTCACTTTTCCATGGCTAGTACCCCCGATACTATCCACAGTTTCATCAAAATAAGCAATCAACACAACAAAAACAGAATCTGTCAAAAACAGACCAGTCTGTAGCAATCTGTATACTTCGTATACTTCTGTTATCTCAAAAATTCTGAAACATTATGACAATTAGGGAAATTTGCATATCAACCAGAAGCAAAAATAATAAACTCAAAAGCTCTTTCTGGATAGGAAGTAAAAATAATTTCATTAGCACAAAGTTTCAGTATTTTTCAGCATGATCAAACAACCATCACCAAAACTAGTCATAAAGGTTTTACTTGGCACAAACACAAAAAGAAACACAAAAAACAAAATCATAACAGAATTATGATGGTGTGGACACAACAAAACAGAAAGCAAAAAGCAAAGGTAAATTCATCGGGTTGCCTCCCAACAAGCGCTATTGTTTAACGCCCTTAGCTAGGCATAAGGTGATAGAATCAAGTATCGTCGTCTTTGGTACTCAAACCATAAGTAGGGTGAACACTCAACATTTTAAGATCTTCATCTCTCTTACTAGATTTTTCACCACTATTTTTAGGAACAAAAACAAACTTGGTGGCCTTATTGTGGGCAAAATTTGGAGTGTTCTGAACAGCGGCAAAAGCGGAACCCAAGTTGGTTATCACATCCTCTAGTTTGCCAATTCTAGCGGAATCATGACCTAGTTTTTCGTTAACTGTGGGTTCCCTCTCCTTTAATTTTTTCAAAGTCATTCCCACCTTGGATCCATACTGAGTGATTTGATTGTGGATCTTTTTATCCAATTTTCAATGAGTTCAATTGCAACAACTTTATTTTCAATGATATCCAACCTACGCATCACATGTTTCAAAGTTAAGGTAGTTCCATTAACCATGAGTGGGGGTGAGCCTACCAGATTTATTAAGGCACCGTAAGAATCAACGGTATGGCTACCCAAGAAATTTCCGCCTACGATTGTGTCAAGAACATACCTATTCCAAGGGGAAATACCCACATAAAAGTTGCGAAGCAGAATAGTAGTAGATTGCTTATGAGTAGATCTATTCTGAGCATTGCAAATCCTATACCAAGCGTCCTTTAAGTTTTTGCCCTCATTTTGTTCGAAATTAAGAACTTCACTCTCGGGAGTATCGTTCAAAGCGATAGGACTAGCCATAAGGATAGGTAGACTATCCCACACAAGCAAACAGAAAGCAAGCGAAAGAAAAGGGCGAACGAGAAAGGCAAATATTTTTGTAAATTTTGTTTTTTCAGAAGTGGGGGAGAGGAAAACGAGAGGCAAAAGGCAAATAATGTAAATGCAAGAGATGAGTTTGCGATAGTTACTTGGATATGCTTCACTTTTAATACTCCCTGGCAACGGCGCCAGAAATTGGCACGTTGATGGTAGACTATTCTTGACTTGATCCTCCCCGACAACGACGCCAGAAATTCTTCTTGCTACCTCTTGAGCTTGCGTTGGTTTTTCCCTTGCAGAGGAAAGGGTGATGCAGCATAGTAGCAGTAAGTATTTCCCTCAGTTTGAGAACCAAGGTATCTATCTAGTAGGAGTATCAAGATGAGGCACAAATGTACCTGCGCAAAAACAAACAAACTTGCACCCAACGCTATAAAGGGGTTGTCAATACCTTCACGATTATTTGCAAGGTGGAAAGTGCAACAAAGTAAAAGTGTAGATCTGAAAATATGATGTGAAGTAGACTCGGGGGCCATAGTGTTCACTAGAGGCTTCTCTCATGATAGCCAGTATTACGGTGGGTGAACGAAATACTGTCGAGCAATTGATAGAATCGCGCAAAGTCATGATGATATCTAAGGCAATGATCATACATATAGGCATTACGTCCGAGACTAGTAGACCAATACTGTCTGCATCTACTACTATTACAGCACACATCGACCGCTATCCAGCATGCATCTAGTGTATTGAGTTCATAACAAACGGAGTAACGCCTTAAGCAAGATGACATGATGTAGAGGTATAAATTCATGCAATAGATATAAACCCCATCTTTTTACCCTTGATGGCAACAACATGATGCATGCCTCGCTACCCCTTTTGTCACTAGGTGAGGACACCGCACGGTATGAACCCAAAACCAAGCACTTCTCCCATTGCAAGAATTATAGATCGAGTTGGCCAAACGAAACCCACAACTCGAAGGGAATTACAAGGATACGAAATCAGGCATATAAGAGATCAGAGGAGACTCAAATAATATTCATTGATAATCTGATCATAAATCCACAATTCATCGGATCTCGACAAACACACCGCAAAAGAAGGTTACATCGGATAGATCTCCATGAAGATCATGGAGTACTTTGTATTGAAGATCCAAGAGAGAGAAGAAGCCATCTAGCTACTAGCTATGGACCTGAAGATCTGTGGTGAACTACTCACGCATCATCGGAGAGGCAATGGTGTTGATGAAGAAGCCCTCCGTGTCCGAATCCCCCCTCCGGCAGGGCACCTGAACGGTCCCCAGATGGGATCTTGCGGAGACAGAAGCTTGCAGCAGCAGAAAAGTATTTTCGTGGCTCTCTCTAGTGGTTTTCGATATTTAGAAATTTTTAGGCGGAAGAAGTAGGGCAAAGAAGCCACGGGCGGCCCACAAGCATGCTAGGCGCGACCCCTCAGGCCGCGGCTAGGGGGCTTGTGACCTCCCCCGGGGTCCTTTGCCTTGGTTCTCAAGTCCCGTGCGTATCTTCTGTTATGGAAAAAATCATTCCGCAGGTTTTATTCCGTTTGGCCTCCGTTTAATATTCTCCTCTGAAAAAGGTAAAAAACACGGAAAAAACAAAAAGTGGCACTTGGCACTGAGTTAATAGTTTAGTGCCAAAAAAGATATAAAATAGCATATTCATGCATACAAAACATCCAAAGTTGACAAGATAATAGCATGGAACCATCAAAAATTATAGATACGTAGGAGACGTATCAATAACGCGGTTGATGTAGTGCAATATCTTCGTGATCCAAATCGCAGCCCATCCCGCGATCTCATCACGATCCGTCCCACGATCCCATCACGATCCATCAGGATCTAGTGCCGAACGGACGACACCTCCGCGTTCAACACACGTACAGCTTGATGACGATCCCCGCCTTCTTGATCCAGCAAAAGGGGCAGAGTGGTAGATGAGTTCTCCAGCACGACGGCATGGTGGTGGTGGTGGTGGTGCTATTCCAGCAGGGCTTCGCCTAAGCACCCCTGAAACTAGAGGAGAAACAGATCTAGAGAGAGAGGGAAGCACGTGGCTGTTTTTTGTTGTCTCTAAAACCCTCAAAACCCTTAGTATATATAGGAGGATAGGAGGGAGAGGGCTGCGCCCTAGGGCATCCCTTTCTTCCCTTGCGGAAGGAGGAGAGGAGGAGTCCTCCTCCAATCCTATTTGGACTAGGATTCCTCCTTCCCACTTGGAAACTCTTTCCACCTTGTGTTTTTTCCCTCTCAAACCTTATGGGACTTAGTGGGAACTTATTCCAGCCCACTAGGGGCTGGTTTATCTCTTCCCATAGCCCAAGAGGCCTCTTGGGGCGTGACAACCCTCCCGATGGTCCGCGGCACCCCTCCCTGCACTCCCGGTACACTACCGATGAGCCTGAAACATTTCCGATGACCAAAACAAGACTTCCTATATATCAATCTTTACCTCCGGACCATTCCGGAGCTCCTCATGACGTCCTGGATCTCATCTGGGATTCCAAACAACTTCGGTCACCAACAACTATAACTCAACTATACCGAAACATCACCGAGCCTTAAGTGTGCAGACCCTGCGGGTTCGAGAACTATGCAGACTTGACCTGAGACATTCTCCGGTCAATAACCAATAGCGAGACCTGGATGTCCATATTGGCTCCTACATATTCTACGAAGATCTCTATCGGTTGAACCTCTATGTCAAGGATTCAGTTAATCCCATATGGTGTTCCCTTTGTCCTTCGGTATGTTACTTGCCGGAGATTCGACCGTCGGTATCTGCATACCTAGTTCAATCTCGTTACCGGCAAGTGTCTTTACTCGTTCCGTAATACAAGATCCCGTAACTAACTCACATTGCTTGCAAGGCTTGTTGTGATGTTGTCTTACCGAGTGGGCCCCGAGATACCTCTCCGTTATACGGAGTGACAAATCCCAGTCTTGATCCATGCAACCCAACAGATACCTTTGGAGATACCTGTAGAGAACCTTTATAGTCACCCAGTTACATTGCGACGTTTGATAACCCACAAGGTATTCTTACGGTGTCCGGAAGTTGCATGATCTCATGGTCATAGGAACAGATACATTGACATGCAGAAAAACAGTAGCAATAAACTGGCACGATCATATGCTATGTTTATAGTTAGTTCTTGTCCATCACATCTTCTCCCAATGATGTGATCCCGTTATCAAGTGACAACACTTGTCTATGGTCAGGAAACCTTGACCATCTTTGATCAGCGAGCTAGTCAACTAGAGGCTCACTAGGGACAGTGTGTTGTCTATGTATCCACACATGTATTTGAGTTTCCAATCAATACAATTCCAGCATGGATAATAAATGATTACCATGAATAAATAAATATAATAATGACCAATTTATTATTTCCTCTAGGGCATATTTCCAACACCATCCTCGGTCTCTAGGCGGACTGCATCGTATCACCCGGTAAGGGCCTTCCCACCTCAGCGTCAACTTGTTTGATCCCGTCGTGGACTGGATCCGTAGGAGGACAAGGTCACCTTCCTCAACAATCTTAGCACACACTTTGCGGCTATGGTAGCGGCGCAGGGCCTTCTGGTACCTAGCAGCGTTTAGTGCGGCCTGGAGACGATCTTCCTCGAGGAGCATGGCATCGTCATGCCGTAGCCGCTCTTGCTGGTCCTTGTCAAAGGCTTGCACTCTCAGTGACCCATACATGAGTTCCGTGGGGAGAATTGCCTTCGCCTCATAAACTATAGCGAAGGGTGTCTCACCGATGGCTTGATTTGGTGTCGTTATGATCGACCGAAGAACCTTTGGGAGTTCATCAATCCAGCACTTCCGTGCTTGCGCAACTTGTCGAAAGACCTTGTCTTGATGCCCCGCAACACTTTAGCATTTGCCCTCTCTACTTTTTTGTTGCTCCTGGGGTGAGCAACGGAGGCGAAGCACACCTTGGTGCCAATATCTTGACAATATTGCACAAAAGTGTTGCTGGTGAACTGTGTGTCGTTGTCGGTGATGATCCTGTTTGGGACCCCGAAACAACAAACAATCCCTGTGAGGAACTTGACTTCTGCCAGCATCGTCACCTTTCTCCCTCGCTCCACTTCGGTCCACTTTGTGAACTTGCTGATGGCAACGAACAAGAACTCGAAGCCCCCGGTACCACGGGGGAGGGGGTCGACGATGTTGAGCCCCCAGACCGAGAATGGCCAGGAGAGTAGTACGGCTTGAAGGGATTGTGCCGGTTGGTGTATCTTCTTGGCGTGGTATTGGCATGCTTCACACGTTGTCACCATCTCCAAGGCATCTTAAAGGGTCGTGGGCTAGTTGAAGCCTTGTATGAATGCCTTCCTGACAAGGGCTCGTGATCCTACGTGGGAGCCACAAATCCCTTTGTGTATCTCTGCCAACATCCACTGTCCTTCCTCCCGAGTAATACACATCAATTTCACCCCGTTGGGTCTCCACCTGCACAAATCATTGTCCATGAACTAGTACATGCTCGACCGCTGGGCTACTCTTTCAGCTTCTTCTTGCTCTTCGGGGAGGTCTCTTGTCTAGAGGTATTGGACAATCTGCTGCGCCCATGTTGGAGGCCGTGGCTCGACGATAAGGACTAAAGACGACTCTTCCGCTGCGGGGGCGCTAACTTTGACGACAAGGACTGCTTGTCCTGCCGGAGCTTGGCGCTCAACGTCGAGCGCTTCGCCACCTCCGGCAACCTTCTTGGCGACCATGGGTGGCTCTGTCGGGAAATAGTCACTGGAGCTGATCTTATTGTTCTTGGCTTGCCATCCCGATGGTGTGATTGAGGTCTGAGAGAGCCGGAGCACGAAGGTGCCTGGTTCCGCATGCGACTTCTTAGCTGCTAGTGTCGATAGGTCATCGACGATGTTGTTCTCCGTCCTCGGGACGTGTTCCATTTGCAGACCGTCGAAACGTTCCTCCAACTTCCTCACTTCATCAACATACGCTTCCATCAGGGGGCTTTGATAATCCTTATTGACCTCATGCACAACCAACTGTGAGCCCCCTCGGACTATCAGCTTCTTGATCCCCAGCTCTGCCACTATCCCCAACTCGGCAAGCAAACCCTCGTATTCCGCTATGTTGTTGGTCAACACCTCTCGGAGGAAGTGCATTTGGATCACATATTGGAGGTGCTCTCCGATGGGTGCTATGAGCAGCAATCCGACACCGGTGCCTTGCAGAAAGAAAGCTCCATTGAAATAAATGATCCATGCCTCGGGGGTTTCCTTGGTGGGAAGGGTTGTTTTTGGGACTTCTTCATTTGTTGTTGGCGTCCATTCGATAATGAATTTGGCGAGTGCTCGGCTCTTGATGGTTGTTGTTCTCTCAAAGTTTAGATCGAAACTAGCGAGTTCCAAGGCCCACTCGACAGTCCGATTGGTCACCTACGGATTCCTCAGGATCTGTTGTAGCGGGAAGCGGGTGACATCTCTGATGCGGGGCGCTTGGAAGTAGTGACACAGCCTGCGAGAGGCCATGAGGAGGCCAAATAGAAGTTTCTGGATCCCAGAGTATCTCGTTCGTGCCCCCTGTAGGAGGGAGCTCACAAAATACACTAGTTGCTGCACCACTTTCTTCTTCTGTGATGTCCGTTGTTCCACTTCCCGTGTTGCTTCCATATCGGGCTCTTGGTTCATTAGGGTTCGCCTGGGTTTGCCGGTTGTTGGGTCGGAGGCCATTGCTTTGTTGTCCCGAGCTTCCCCTTCCGCCACCAGTGGAGCACTGACCACCTGGTTCGTCGCTGCCAAATATAACAACAATGGTTCCTCACGCTTGGGCGCGACTAGGACCGGGGCTGAGGACGGGTACTTCTTCAGGTCTTGTAATGCAGCTTGTGCTTCCGGAGTCCATATCATTGGTCCTGCCTTTTTCAAGATCTTAAGAGAGGCAGGGCATGTTTTGCGGATTTGGAAATGAACCTACTAAGAGCAGCGACACAGCCTGCCAACCGGCGGATGTCCCTGTGAAAGGATCGATATGGTTGACTAGAAGTGTGTGTGTGTGTGGGGGGGGGGGGTGAATAGGCAACTAACAATTTTTAAGCTTTTCTTTAACAAATTAAGTTTAGCAACAAATAGGTTGTCTAGATACACAAATAAGTGAGCAACCTATATGATGCTAGCAACAATAATAACAAGTAAGTAACAAATACAAGTAAAGGTAAGAAGTAACCACAAGTGGAAATGATGAAGACGAGGATGTGTTTCAGAAATGACGCGGATGTCGCCTAGAGGGGGGGGGGTGAATAGGCACTTCAAATTTATTATGGTTTAGGCTTGAAGAAATGAGGAATAAAATAACGTTTAATTTGTCAAGCACAAAATCTAAAACAACTAGGATCACCTATGTGTACCAACAACTTATGCTAAGCAAAATAAACAATTAAGTGATAGCAGGATATATAACAAGAAACAATATGGCTACGAGAAAGTAAAGTGCATAAGTAAAATGGCTGGGGTAAGAGATAACTGAGGCACGCGGAGATGATGATGTATCCCGAAGTTCACACCCTTGAGGATGCTAATCTCTGTTTGGAGTGATGTGGAGGCACAATGCTCCCCAAGATGACACTAAGGCCACCGTAATCTCCTCACGCCCTCGCACAATGCAAGGTGCCGTGGTTCCACTAAGGACCCTTGAGGGCGGTCACCGAACCCGTACAAAGAAGGTTGGGGCAATCTCCACAACTTAATTGGAGGCTCCCCACAACACCACGATGCTTCACCACAATGGAATATGGCTTCGAGGGAACCACAAATGCTCGGGGCAATCTCCACAATCTAATTGGAGACACCGAAGCTTGCCCGGAGCTTGACACCACAATTATTGAGCTCTAAGGCACCACCCAGCTTCTAGGACGCCAAAGCATCCATGAAGAACAATTTCTACGGTACCAAGTACCCAAGGGTAACAAGCTTCTCAAACTTCACTTCCACGTATCACCATGGAGAACGCAAACTGATGAACCTAATGCAATGGAAAGAACACACGAAGTGGTCAAGTGGCTCATAGACAAATCCCTCCACAAGAACAAAAGCTACGGAGGAACATGAGAGGAAGTACAAGGAGATCACAGAGAACTCCAAGATCAAGATCCAAGGGGTTCCCCTTGCTACGTCGACAGAAACCTTCTGCCATCTCTTGAGCTTGCGTTGGTTTTACCCTTGAAGAGGAAAGGGTGATGCAGCACAGGAGCAGTAAGTATTTCCCTCAGTTTGAGAACCAAGGTATCAATCCAGTAGGAGAATCTCGTCAAGTCCAGAGTTCCTGCACAAACACAAAGAGCTTGCACCAACGCTATAAAGGGGTTGTCAATCCTTTCAAGATTGATTGCAAAGTGAGATCTGAAGGCGAAAAGTGCAACGAAGTAAAAGAGTAAGGCTGAAAATATGGTGTGAAGTAGACCCGGGGGCCATAGTGTTCACTAGAGGCTTCTCTCAAAATAGAAAATATTACGGTGGGTGAACAAATTACTGTCGAGCAATTGGTGGAACCGCGCAAAGTCGTGACGATATCTAAGGCAATGATCATACATATAGGCATCACGTCCGAGACAAGTAGACCGATACTTTCTGCATCTACTACTATTACTCCACACATCGACTGCTATCCAACATGCATCTAGTGTATTGAGTTCATGACGAACAGAGTAACGCCTTAAGCAAGATGACATGATGTAGAGGGATAAACTCAAAACAATGATGAAAACCCCATCTTTTTACCCTTGATGGCAACAACACGATGCGTGCCTCGCTACCCCTTCTGTCACTGGGTGAGGTCACCGCACGGTATGAACCCAAAACCAAGCACTTCTCCCATTGCAAGAATCATAGATCAAGTTGGCCAAATAAAACCCACAACTCGAAGAGAATTACAAGGATATGAAATCATGCATATAAGATATCAAAAAGAAACTCAAATAAGATTCATAGATAATCTGATCATAAATTCACAATTCATCGGATCTCGACAAACACACCGCAAAAGAAGATTACATTGGATAGATCTCCATGAAGATCATGGAGAACTTTGTATTGAAGATCCAAGAGAGAGAAGAAGCCATCTAGCTACTAGCTATGGACCCGTAGGTCTATGGTGAACTACTCACGCATCATCGGAGAGGTCATGGTGTTGATGAAGAACCCTCCGTATCCGAATCCCCCCTCCGGCAAGGCACCAGAACGTGCCCCAGATGGGATCTTGCGGAGACAAAAGCTTGCGGCGGCGGAAAAGTACTTTCGATGATCTCCTGATTTATTCTGGAATTTTTGGGAATATATAAGCGAAAGACCTAGGGCAGAGGTGGCCCAGGGAGCCCACAAGCCTGGGAGGCGCGGCCCCCCCTTGGCCGCGTCTAGGGGGCTTGTGGGGTCCCTGGTGGCCCCGTGCCTTGGTTCTCATGTTCCCCGATCTTCTTCTATTTCGGATTTTTTTGGAAGTTTCATTCCGTTTGGACTCCGTTTAAAATCCTCCTCTAAAAAGGGTCAAAAACACGGAAAAAACAAGAACTGGCACTTGGCACTGAGTTAATAAGTTAGTCCCAAAAAAGATATAAAAGGCATACAAAACATCCAAAGTTTGACAAGATAACAACATGAAACCATAAAAAATTATAGATACGTTGGAGACGTATCAAGCATCCCCAAGCTTAACTCCTGCTCGTCCTCGAGTAGGGAAGTGATAAAGACTGAATTTTTGATGTGGAATGCTACCTAGCATAGTTGTCGTTTGTAACTTCTTTCGTGTGACATGAATGTTCAGATCCATAGGATTCAAAACAATAGTTTTCTATTGACATGAAAACAATAATACTTCAAGCAGACTAGCAAGGTAATCATGAACTTTCGAAATAACAAGGCCAAAGAAAGTTATCCCTACAAAATCATATAGTCTGGCTATGCTCCATCATCCTCACACAACTAATTTAAATCATGCACAATCCCGGTATTGGCCAAGTAATTGTTTTCACACTCTTACTTTCTCAAACTTTTTATAACTCTCACGCAATACATGAGCGTGAGCCATGGATATAGCATTGTAGGTGGAATAGAGTGTGGTGGTGGTTGTGAGACATAAAGGAGGAGATGGTCACATTAACTCGGCATATCAAAGGGCTATGGAGATGCCCATTAA
Source organism: Hordeum vulgare subsp. vulgare (assembly GCF_904849725.1). Lineage (NCBI taxonomy): Eukaryota > Viridiplantae > Streptophyta > Magnoliopsida > Poales > Poaceae > Hordeum > Hordeum vulgare. The sequence goes on from NC_058524.1 coordinate 421,598,705, forward strand.
TAGATATCAATGTGAACGAGTAGGGATTGCCATACAAAGGATGCACTAGACCTATAAGTATGTGGAACTCAAAAGGAGAACTAGTGGGTGTGCATCCAACTTGCTTGCTCATGAAGACCTAGGGCAGTTTTGAGGAACCCATCATTGGAATATACAAGCCAAGTTATATAATAAAGATTCCCACTAGCATATGGTGGTGACGAAACGAGAGGCTCTCAATCATGAAGAACATGGTGCTATTATGAAGCACAAGTGTGGAAAAAGATAGTAGCATTGTCCCTTCTCTCTTTTTCTCTTTTTTTATTTGGGCTCTTGGGCCTCTTTTTTTTATTTTTTTTATTTGGGCTCTTTGGCCTCTTTTTTCCCCTCACATGGGACAATGCTCTAATAATGATGATCATCACACTTTTATTTACTCACATCTCAAAGCTTAGAACGATGATGACTCTATAGGAAATGCCTCCGACAGTGTACCGGGATGTGCAACGATCTAGCTTGGCGTATGACGTTGAAACATCTCGCTAGCTATCTTACGATCATGCAATGGCAATATGAGAGTGATGGCATAAGTCATGAGACAGAACGGTGGGAGTAGCATGTCAATATATCTCGGAATGGCTATGAAAATGCCATAGTAGGTAGGTATGGTGGCTGTTTTGAGGAAGGTATATGGTGGGTTTGTGTACCGGCGAAAGTTGCGCGGCACTAGAGAGGCTAGCAAAGGTGGAAGGTGACACTACATCTATACCATGGACTCACATTAGTCATGAAGAACTCACATACTTGTTGCAAAAGTTTTTATTAGTAATCGAAACAAAGTGCTAAACGCATACTCCTAGGGGAAGGGTTGGTAGGTGTTAACCATCACGCGATCCCGACCTCAACACAAAGGATGACAATCAATAGATTAATTATGCTCCGACTTCCTAACATAGCGGTTCACCATACGTGCATGCTACGGGAATCACTAACTTGAACACAAGTATTTCTAGATTCACAACTCCCTACTAACATAACTCTTAATATTACCAAATCCATGTCTCAAAACTAATTGAGAGGAATCAAGACTTCTCTTTCTGCTCAATGCACATGAAGATGGAGGTTTTTGTATCCTCTTTGGGTACCTATCACCTTTGGGACTACTTTCATAGCATAAGCAAGCTACCAAGTCACGCACCGCCATGCTCTAAAAGATCTAAGTGAAGCACATAGAGCAAAATTATCTAGCTCAAAAGATGTAAGTGAAGCACGATGAGCGTTCTAGTAAATTCACGATGAGTGCATGTCTCTCTCTCCAAAAGGTATGCAGCAAGGATGATTGTGACACAACAAAAAGAAAAGACTCCTACGATATAGGACGCTCCAAGCAAAACACATATCATGTGGTGAATAAAAATATAGCTCCAAGTAATGTTACCGATGGATTGAAGACGAAAGAGGGGATGCCTTCCCGGGGCATCCTCAAGCTTAGGATTTTTGGTGTCCTTGAATTTGGATTGGTATGCCTTGGGCATCCCAAGCTTGATCTCTTTCCACTCTTTATCCCTTTGTCCATGAGAACATCACCCAAAACTTGAAAACTTCACAACACAAAACTTAAACAGAAACTCGTGATAACATTAGCACAAGAAAACAAACTACCACCTCTTTAGGTACTGTAGCAATCTTGATTTATATTTATATTTGTGTTAGATTACCGTATTCTCACTTTTCCATGGCTAGTACCTCCCGATACTATCCATAGTTTCATCAAAACAAGCAACCAACTCAACAAAAACAGAATATGTCAAAAACAGAGCAGTCCGTAGCAATCTGTATACTTCGTATACTTATGGTACCTAAACATTTCTGAAAAATTACGACTGCCTGGGCAAAAGGCATATCAACCAGAATAAAAAAAATCATCTGAAAATCTCTTTCTGAATAAAAATGAAAAATAATCTCGTGAGCAAAAAGTTTCTATCTTTTTCCAGCAGGATCAAACAACCATCACCAAGGCTAGTCATAAAGGTTTTGCTTGGCTCAAGCACAAAAAGAAACACAAAAGACACAATCATAACAGAAATATGATAGTGTGGAGTCAAAAAAACAGAAAGAAAAAGATAAATTCATTGTGTTGCCTCCCAACAAGCGCTATTGTTTAACGCCCTTAGCTAGGCATTGATAAATCAATGATGCTCACACAAAAGACATGAATTGAAGCACAACGAGAGCATCATAAAGCATGTGAAAATCACATCTAAGTCTAACATACTTCCTATGCATAGGCATTTTATAGGAGAACAAATTGGCAAGACAACCAATAGTTACCAAATGCAAGGAAGAAGAAAGAGACAATAGCAATCTCAACATAACGAGAGGTAATTTGGTAACATGGAAGTTTCTACCATAATATTTTCCTCTCTCATAGCAATTACATGTGGGATCATAATCAAATTCAACAATATAGCTATCACAAAGGATATTCTTTTCATGATCCACATGCATGCAAAGTTGACACTCTTCAAAAATAGTGGGATTATCATCAACTAAAGTCATGACTTCTCCAAACCCACTTTCAATATTATTGCAAACATCATAATCATCATGAGGGTTAAACAAATTATCAAGATCATAAGAAAAATCATCACCCCAATCACGATCATTGCAACAAGTAGTGGACATAGCAAAATTAGCATCCCCAAGCTTAGGGTTTTGCATATTTTTAGCATGATTGTCATTAATAGAATCTATAATGAAATCATTGCTATCATGCTTTTCATTCAAGGAGCCCTCGTGAATCACTTCATAAATTTCTTCATCACGATTTTCAGATTCACGCATCTCAAGCAAAACTCCATAGAGAAAGTCAAGTGCACTCAACTCACTAGCAATTGGTTCCACATAAGTGGATCTCTTAAAGAGATTAGAAAGTGGGTGAGGATCCATATCAATAGATTTTCAGCAAGCGAAGATGCAAGCATATTGAAGGCACATAGCACACAAGCAAAGGAAAGCAAGCGAAAAAGGCAAATATTTTTGTAAATTTTTATTTTTCAGAAGTGGGGGAGAGGAAAACGAGAGGAAAAAAAGTAAATGCAAGAGATGAGTTTGCAACACTTACTTGGATGAGTTCTTGACTTGATCCTCCCCGGCAACGGCGCCAGAAATCCTTCTCCTACGTCGACAGAAACCTTGTGTCGTCTCTTGAGCTTGCGTTGGTTTTTCCCTTGAAGAGGAAAGGGTGATGCAGCACAGGAGCAGTAAGTATTTCCCTCAGTTTGAGAACCAAGGTATCAATCCAGTAGGAGAATCTCGTCAAGTCCAGAGTACCTGCACAAACACAAAGAGCTTGCACCCAACGCTATAAAGGGGTTGTCAATCCCTTCAAGGTTGATTGCAAAGTGAGATATGAAGGTGGAAAGTGCAACGAAGTAAAAGAGTAAGGCTGAAAATATGGTGTGAAGTAGACCCGGGGGCCATATCACTAGAGGCTTCTCTCAAAATAGCAAATATTACGGTGGGTGAACAAATTACAGTCGAGCAATTGATAGAACCACGCAAAGTCATGACGATATCTAATGCAATGATCATACATATAGGCATCACGTCCATGACAAGTAGACCGATACGTTGTGCATCTACTACTATTACTCCACAGATCACCGCTATCCACCATGCATCTAGTGTATTGAGTTCATGACGAACAAAGTAACGACTTAAGCAAGATGACATGATGTAGAGGGATAAACTCAGACCAATGATGAAAATCCCGTCTTTTTACCCTTGATGGCAACAACACGATGCGTGCCTCGCTACCCCTTCTGTCACTGGGTGAGGTCACCGCACGGTATGAAACCAAAACCAAGCACTTCTCTCATTGCAAGAATCATAGATCAAGTTGGCCAAACAAAACCCACAACTCGAAGAGAATTACAAGGATATGAAATCATGCATATAAGAGATCAGTAGAAACTCAAATAAGATTCATAGATAATCTGATCATAAATCCACAATTCATCGGATCTCGACAAACACACCGCAAAAGAAGATTACATTGGATAGATCTCCATGAAGATCATGGAGAACTTTGTATTGAAGATCCAAGAGAGAGAAGAAGCCATCTAGCTACTAGCTATGGAACCGTAGGTCTATGGTGAACTACTCATGCATCATCGGAGAGGTCATGGTGTTGATGAAGAAGCCCTCCGTATCTGAATCCCCCTCCGGCAGGGCACCAAAACGTGCCCCAGATGGGATCTTGCGGAGACAGAATCTTGCGGCGGCAGAAAAGTACTTTCGATGATCTCCTGAATTTTTCTGGAATTTTTGGGAATATATAAGAGAAAGAACTAGGACAGAGATGGCCCACGGAGCCAACAAGCCTAGGAGGCGCGCCCCCTGGCCGCGGCTAGGGGGCTTGTGGGGTCCCTGGTGGCCCCCTGCCTTGGTTCTCAAGTTCCCCAATCTTCTTCTGTTTCGGAAAAAATCTTTTTGAAAGTTTCGTTCCGTTTGGACTCCGTTTAAAATCATCCTCTGAAAAGGGTCAAAAACACTGAAAAAACAGGAACTGACACTTGGCACTGAGTTAATAACTTAGTCCCAAAAAAGGTATAAAAGGCATACAAAACATCCAAAGTTTGACAAGATAATAGCATGAAACCATAAAAAATTACAGATACGTTGCACACGTATCACCCCTGACATAGAGGAGAAAGTGATTGGTGGAGATGTGGATCTAGATCTCCTCTCTCTTTCCCTCAAGAACTAGCAAGTACCATTGGAGGGATTGAGAGTTAGCAAGATCTAAGAAGGTCAACAATGGGGGAAGAACACGAGCTCAACGGATAGCAAGCCATTGGGGAAGAAGACCCCCTTTTATAGGAGGGGGGGGGGGAGGAATCTGCTTGTTATCCACCCCCTCAGCACGAGCCAGAGTGGTACTACCGCTCTTGGGAGCGGTAATACCGATGATAAGCGGTACTACTGCTCAGGGGAGCGGTACTACCGCTCAGGTAGAGGGAGACCGAGCCAGAGCCGCTAGTACCGCTCGGAGCGGTAGGTACTACCGCCCAGTACTACCGCAAAGTCCGCCCACAAAAGTGTTCGCACTTCCGAGCAGCGGTACAAACGAGCAGCACTAGCACAACACTACCACCGGCCCGAGCGGTACTACCGGAGATAAGAGGTAGTACCGCTTGGAAATATCAAGGCAGACCACACGGAAGAGAAGAAAACCAGAACTGCCATAACTTTCGCAAATGAGCTCTAATATGAGCAAACTCAAGCTTGTTGGATTGAGGACGACAAGAGCTATCCAAACAATGACAAGCTTGTTGGATTCAAGACGACAAGAGCATGGCATCGTCATGCCGTAGCCGCTCTTGCTGGTCCACGTCAAATTCGTGCACTCTCAGTGACCCGTACATGAGTTTCGTTGGGAGAATTGCCTTCGCCCTGTAGACCATAGCGAAGGATGTCTCACTGATGGCTCGATTTGGTGTCGTTCTGATCGACCAAAGAACCTCCGGGAGTTCATCAATCCAGCACCTTCCGTGCTTGCACAAGTTGTCGAAAGACCTTGTCTTGATGCCCCGCAACACTTTAGCATTTGCCCTCTCTACTTTCTCGTTGCTCCCGGGGTGAGCAACGGAGGCGAAGCAGACCTTGGTGCCAATATCTTGACAATATTGCACGAAAGTGTTGCTGGTGAACTGTGTATCGTTGTCGGTGATGATCCTGTTTGGGACCCCGAAACAACAAACAATCCCCGTGAGGAACTTGACTTCTGCCAGCGTCGTCACCTTTCTCCCTGGCTCCACTTCGGTCCACCTTGTCAACTTGCTAATGGCAACGAACAAGAACTCGAAGCCCCCGGTAGCACGAGGGAGGGGGTCGACGATGTCGAGCCCCCTGACCGAGAATGTCCAGGAGAGTGGTACGGCTTGAAGGGCTTGTGCCGGTTGGTGTATATGCTTAGCGTGGTATTGGCATGCTTCACACGTTATCACCATCTCCAAGGCATCTTGAAGGGTCGTGGGCTAGTTGAAGCCTTGTCGGAATGCCTTCCTGACAAGGGCTCGTGATTCTACGTGGGAGCCACAAATCCCTTTGTGTATCTCTGCCAACATACGCTGTCCTTCCTCCCAAGTAATACACCTCAATTTCACCCCGTTGGATCTCCACCTGCACAAATCATTGTCCATGAATTAGTACATGCTCGACCACCGGGCTACTCTTTCAGCTTTTTCTTGCTCTTCGAGGAGGTCTCCTGTCTAGAGGTATTGGACAATCTGCTACGCCCATGTTGGAGGTCGTGGATCGACGATAAGGACTAAAAACGTCTCTTCTGCTGCGGGGGCGCTAAATTTGACGGCAAGGACTGCTTGTCCTGCCGGAGCTTGGCGCTCAACATCGAGCGCTTCACAACCTCCGACAACCTTCTTGGCAACCATGGGTGGCTATGTCGGGAAATAGTCACTGGAGCTGATCTTACTCTTCTTGGCTTGCCATCCCGATGGTGTGATTGAGGGTAGAGAGAGCCGGAGCATGAAGGTGCTTGGTTCCGCAAGCGACTACTTAGCCGCTTGTGTCGACAGGTCATCGACGATGTTGTTCTCTGTCCTCGGGACGTGTTCCATTCGCAAACCATCGAAACGTTCCTCCAACTTCCTCACTTCATCAACATACGCTTCCATCAGGGGGCTTTGATAATCCTTATTGACCTCATGCACAACCAACTGTGAGCCCCCTCGGACTATCAGTTTCTTGATCCCCAGCTCTGCCACTATCCACAACTCGGCAAGCAAACCCTCGTATTCCGCTATGTTGTTGGTCAACACCTCTCGGGGAGGTGCATTTGGATCACATATTGGAGGTGCTCTCCGATGGGTGCTATGAGAAGCACTCCGACACCGGTGCCTTGCAGCAAGAAAGCTCCATCAAAATACATGATCCATGCCTCGGGGGTTTCCTTGGTGGGAAGCGTTGTTTTTGGGACTTCTTCATCTGGTGTTGGTGTTCATCCGACAGTGAGTTCTGCTAGTGCTTGGCTCTTGATGATTGTTGTGCTCTCAAAGTTTAGATCGAAACTAGCGAGTTCCAAGGCCCACTCGACAATCCGATTGGTCACCTCCGGGTTCCTCAGGATCTGTTGTAGCGGGAAGCGGGTGCCATCTCTGATGCGGGGCACTTGGATGTAGTGACACAACTTGCGAGAGGCCATGAGGAGGCCAAAGAGCAGTTTCCGGATCCCAGAGTATCTCGTCTGAGCTCCCTGTAGGAGGGAGCTCACAAAATACACTAGTTGCTGCACCACTTTCTTCTTCTGCGATGTCCGTTGTTCCACTTCTCGTGCTGCTTTTATATCAGGGTCATGGCTCATTGGGGTTCGCCTGGGTTTGCCGGTTGTTGGGTCGGAGTCGATTGCTTTGTTATCCTCAGCTTCCCCTTCCACCACTATTGCGACACTGACCACCTGGTTCGTCGCTGCCAAATATAACAACAACGGTTCCACACGCTTGGGCGCGACTAGGACCGGGGCTGAGGACGGGTACTTCTTGAGGTCTTGTAATGCAACTTCTGCTTCCGGATTCCATATCATTGGTCATGCCTTTTTCAAGATCTTGAAGAAAGGTAGGGCATGTTTTGCAGATTTGGAAATGAACCTACTGAGAGCAGCGACACAGCCTGCCAACCGACGGATGTCCTTGTGAAAGGATCGATATGGTTGACTAGAAGGGGGGGGGGGGGTGAATAGACAACCAACAATTTTTAAGCTTTACTTTAACAAATTTAGTTTAGCAAGAAATAGGTTGTCTAGATATGCAACTAAGTGAGCAACCTATATGATGCTAGCAACAATAATAACAAGTAAGTAACAAATACAAGTAAATGTAAGAAGTAACCAAAAGTGGAAATGATGAAGACGAGGATGTGTTTCCGAAGTTCCTTCCCTTTGAGGGTGAAATGACGCGGATGTCGCCTAGAGGGGGGGGGGCGAATAGGCACTTTAAAATAATTATGGTTTAGGCTTGAAGAAATGAGGAATAAAAGAACGTTTAATTTGTCAAGCACAAAACCTAAAACAACTAGGATCACCTATGTGCACCAACAACTTATGCTAAGCAAGATAAACAATTAAGTGATAGCACGATATATAACAAGAAACAATATGGCTACGAGAAAGTAAAGTGCATAAGTAAAATGGCTGGGGTAAGAGATAACTGAGGCACGCGGAGACGATGATGTATCCCGAAGTTCACACCCTTGAGGATGCTAATCTCTGTTTGGAGTGATGAGGAGGCACAATGCTCCCCAAGATGCCACTAAGGCCACCGTAATCTCCTCACGCCCTCGCACAATGCAAGGTGTCGTGGTTCCACAAAGGGACCCTTGAGGGCGGTCACCGAACCCGTACAAAGAAGGTTGGGGAAATCTCCACAACTTAATTGGAGGCTCCCGACAACACCACGATGCTTCACCACAATGGAATATGGTTTCGAGGGAACCACAAATGCTCGGGGCAATCTCCACAACCTAATTGGAGACACCGAAGCTTGCCTGGAGCTTGACACCACAATTATTGAGCTCCAAGGTACCACCCAGCTTCTAGGACGCCAAAGCATCCATGAAGAACAATTTCTAGGGTACCAAGTACCCAAGGGTAACAAGCTTCTCAAACTTCACTTCCACGTATCACCGTGGAGAACGCAAACCGATGAACCTAATGCAATGGAAAGAACACACGAAGTGGTCAAGTTGCTCATAGTCAAATCCCTCCACAACAACAAAAGCTATGGAGGAATAGGAGAGGAAGTACAAGGAGCTCATAAAGAACTCCAAGATCAAGATCCAAGGGGTTCCCCTCACATAGAGGAGAAAGTGATTGGTGCAGATGTGGATCTAGATCTCCTCTCTCTTTCCCTCAAGAACTAGCAAGTACCATTGGAGGGATTGAGAGTTAGCAAGCTCTAAGAAGGTCAACAATGGGGGAAGAACACGAGCTCAACGGATAGCAAGCCATTGGGGAGTAAGACCCCCTTTTATGGGGGGGGGGAGGAATCTGCTCGTTATCCACCCCCTCAGCACTAGCCAGACTGGTACTACCGCTCTTGGGAGCGGTAATATCGATGATAAGCGGTACTACTGCTCAGGTGAGCGGTACTACCGCTGAGGTAGAGGGAGACCGAGCGAGAGCCTCTAGTACCGCTCGGAGCGGTAGGTACTACCTCCCAGTACTACCGCAAATTCCGCCCACAAAACTGTTCGCACTTCCGAGCAGCGGTACAGACGAGCAGCACTAGCAGAGCACTACCACCGGCCCGAGCGGTACTACCGGAGATAAGAGGTAGTACCACTTAGAAATTTCAAGGCAGACCACACACAACAGAAGAAAACCAGAACTTCCATAACTTTCGCAAATGAGCTCCGAATTGAGCAAACTCAAGCTTGTTGGATTGAGGACGACAAGAGCTATCCAAACAACGACAAGCTTGTTGGATTCAAGACGACAAGAGCATGGCATCGTCATGCCGTAGCCGCTCTGGCTGGTCGTCGTCAAAGGCCTGCACTCTCAGTGACCCGTACATGAGTTTCGTGGGGAGAATTGCGTCCGCCCTGTAGACCATGGCGAAGGGTGTTTCACCGATGGCTCGATTTGGTGTCGTTCTGATCGACCAAAGAACCTCCGGGAGTTCATCAATCTAGCACCTTCCGTGCTTGCACATCTTGTGGAAATACCTTGTCTTGATGCCCCGGAACACTTTAGCATTTGCCCTCTCTACTTTCTCGTTGCTACTGGGGTGAGCAACGGAGGCAAAGCAGACCTTGGTGCCAATATCTTGACAATATTGCATGCAAGTGTTGCTGGTGAATTGTGTATTGTTATCGGTGATGATCCTGTTTGGGACCCCGAAACAACAAACAATCCCTGTGAGTAACTTGACTTCTTCCAGCGTCGTCACCTTTCTCCCTGGCTCCACTTCGGTCCACCTTGTCAACTTGCTGATGGCAACGAACAAGAACTCGAAGCCCCCGGTGGCACGGGGGAGGGGGTCGACGATGTCGAGCCCCCAGACCGAGAATCGCAGGAGAGTGGTACGTCTTGAAGGGCTTGTGCCGGTTGGTGTATCTGCTTGGCCTGGTATTGGCATGCTTGACACGTTGTCACCATCTCCAAGGCATCTTGAAGGGTCGTGGGCTAGTTGAAGCCTTGTCGGAATGCCTTCCTGACAAGGGCTCGTGATCCTATGTGGGAGCCACAAATCCCTTTGTGTATCTCTGCCAACATCCGCTGTCCTTCCTCCCAAGTAATACACCTCAATTTCACCCCGTTGGGTCTCCACCTGCACAAATCATTGTCCATGAACTAGTGCATGCTCGACCACCGGGCTACTCTTTCAAATTTTTCTTGCTCTTCGAGGAGGTCTCCTGTCTAGAGGTATTGGACAATCTGCTGCGCCCATGTTGGAGGTCGTGGCTCGACGATAAGGACTAAAGACTTCTCTTCCGCTGTGGGGTCGCTAACATTGACAGCTAGGACTGCTTGTCCTGCCGGAGCTTGGCGCTCAACATCGAGCGCTTCGCCACCTTCGACAACCTTCTTGGCAACCATGGGTGGCTCTCTAGGGAAGTAGTCACTGGAGCTGATCTTATTTTTCTTGGCTTGCCATCCCGATGGTGTGATTGAGGTCTGAGAGAGCCGGAGCACGAAGGTGCCTGGTTCCGCATGCGACTTCTTAGCTGCTAGTGTCGATAGGTCATCGACGATGTTGTTCTCCGTCCTCGGGACGTGTTCCATTTGCAGACCGTCGAAACGTTCCTCCAACTTCCTCACTTCATCAACATACGCTTCCATCAGGGGGCTTTGATAATCCTTATTGACCTCATGCACAACCAACTGTGAGCCCCCTCGGACTATTAGTTTCTTGATCCCCAGCTCTGCCACTATCCACAACTCGGCAAGCAAACCCTCGTATTCCGCTATGTTGTTGGTCAACACCTCTCGGGGGAAGTGCATTTCGATCACATATTGGAAGTGCTCTCCGATGGGTGCTATGAGCAGCACTCCGACACCGGTGCCTTGCAGCAAGAAAGCTCCATCGAAATACATGATCCATGCCTCGGGGGTTTCCTTGGTGGGAAGCGTTGTTTTTGGGACTTCTTCATCTGGTGTTGGCGTTCATTCGGCAATGAGTTCTGCCAGTGCTTGGCTCTTGATGGTTGTTGTGCTCTCAAAGTTTAGATTGAAACTAGCGAGTTCCAAGGCCCACTCGACAATCCGATTGGTCACCTCCGGGTTCCTCAGGATCTGTTGTAGCGGGAAGCGGGTGACATCTCTGATGCGGGTCGCTTGGAAGTAGTGACACAGCTTGCGAGAGATCATGAGGAGGCCAAACAGCAGTTTCTGGATCCCAGAGTATCTCGTCTGAGCTCCCTGTAGGAGGGAGCTCACAAAATACACTAGTTGCTGCACCACTTTCTTCTTCTTCGATGTCCGTTGTTCCACTTCTCGTGTTGCTTCTATATCAGGATCTTGGCTCATTGGGGTTCGCCTGGGTTTGACGGTTGTTGGGTCGGATTCCATTGCTTTGTTGTCCTCAACTTCCCCTTCTGCCACCAGTGCGACACTGACCACCTGGTTCGTCGCTGCCAAATATAACAGCAACGGTTCCTCACGCTTGGGCACGACTAGGACCGGGGCTGAGGGCGGGTACTTCTTCAGCTATTGTAATGCAACTTCTGCTTCCGGAGTCCATATCATTGGTCCTGCCTTTTTCAAGATCTTGAAAAAAGGCAGGGCATGTTTTACAGATTTGGAAATGAACCTACTGAGAGCAGCGACACAGCGTGTCAACCGGCGGATGTCCTTGTGAAAGGATCGACATGGTTGACTAGAAGGGGGGGGGGGTGAATAGGCAACTAACAATTTTTAAGCTTTTCTTTAACAAATTAAGTTTAGCAACAAATAGGTTGTCTATGTATGTAACTTAGTGAGCAACCTATATGATGCTAGCAACAATAATAACAAGTAAGTAACAAATGCAAGTAAAGGTAAGAAGTAACCACAAGTGGAAATGATGAAGACGAGGATGTGTTTCCGAAGTTCCTTCCATTTGAGGGTGAAACGACGCGGATGTCGCTTAGAGGGGGGGGGGAGGGTGAATAGGCACTTTAAAATAATTATGGTTTAGGCTTGAAAAAATGAGGAATAAATTAACGTTCAATTTGTCAAGCACAAAACCTAAAACAACTAGGATCACCTATGTGCACCAACAACTTATGCTAAGCAAGATAAACACATAAGTGAAAGCAGGATATATAACAAGAAACAATATGGTTACGAGAAAGTAAAGTGCATAAGTAAAATGGCTGGGGTAAGAGATAACTGAGGCACGCGGAGACGACGATGTATCCCGAAGTTCACACACTTGAGGATGGTAATATCTGTTTGGAGTGATGTGGAGGCACAATGCTCCCCAAGATGCCACAAAGGCCACCGTAATCTCCTCACGCCCTCGCACAATGCAAGGTGCCGTGGTTCCACTAAGGACCCTTGAGGGCGGTCACCGAACCCGTACAAAGAAGGTTGGGGCAATCTCCACAACTTAATTGGAGGCTCCCCACAACACCACGATGCTTCACCACAATGGAATATGGCTTCAAGGGAACCAAAAATGCTCGGGGCAATCTCCACAACCTAATTGGAGACTCCGAAGCTTGCCCGGAGCTTGACACCACAATTATTGAGCTCCGAGGCACCACCCAGCTTCTAGGACGCCAAAGCATCCATGAAGAACAATTTCTAGGGTACCAAGTACCCAAGGGTAACAAGCTTGTCAAACTTCACTTCCACGTATCACAGTGGAGAACGCAAACTGATGAACCTAATGCAATGTAAAGAACACACGAAGTGGTCAAGTCGCTCATAGTCAAATCCCTCCACAACAACAAAAGCTATGGAGGAATAGGAGATGAAGTACAAGGAGCTCACAAAGAACTCCAAGATCAACATCCAAGGGGTTCCCCTCACATAGAGGAGAAAGTGATTGGTGGAGATGTGGATCTAGATCCCCTCTCTCTTTCCCTCAAGAACTAGAAAGTACCATTGGAGGGATTGAGAGTTAGCAAGCTCTAAGAAGGTCAACAATGGGGGAAGAACACGAGATCAACGGATAGCAAGCCATTGGGGAAGAAGACCCCCTTTTATGGGGGGGGGGGAATCTGATCGTTATCCACCCCCTGAGCACGAGCCAGAGCGGTACCACCGCTCTTGGGAGCGGTAATACCGATGATAAGCAATACTACTACTCAGGGGAGCGGTACTACCGCTCAGGTAGAGGGAGACCGAGCGTGAGCCGCTAGTACCGCTCGGAGCGGTAGGTACTACTGCCCAGTACTACCGCAAAGTCTGCCCACAAAAGTGTTCGCGCTTCCGAGGAGCGGTACAGACGAGCAGCACTAGTAGAGCACTACCACCGGCCCGAGCGGTACTACCGGAGATAAGAGGTAGTACCGCTTAGAAATTTCAAGGCACACCGCACGCAATAGAAGAAAACCAGAACTGCCATGACTTTAGGAAATAAGCTCCGAATTGAGAAAACTCAAGCTTGTTGGATTGAGGACGACATGAGCTATCCAAACAACGACAAGCTTGTTGGATTCAAGACGACAAGAGCATGGCATCGTCATGCCGTAGCCGCTCTGGCTGGTCCTCGTCAAAGGCCTGCACTCTCAGTGACCCGTACATGAGTTTCGTGGGGAGAATTGCCTCCGCCCTGTAGACCATGGCGAAGGGTGTCTCACCGATGGCACGATTTGGTGTCGTTCTGATCGACCAAAGAACCTCCGGGAGTTCATCAATCCAGCACGTTCCGTGCTTGCACAGCTTGTCGAAATACCTTGTCTTGATGCCCCGCAACACTTTAGCATTTGCCCTCTCTACTTTCTCGTTGCTCCTGGGGTGAGCAATGGAGGCAAAGCAGACCTTGGTGCCAATATCTTGACAATATCGGTGATGATCCTGTTTGGGACCCCGAAACAACAAACAATCTCTGTGAGGAACTTGACTTCTGCCAGCATCGTCACCTTTCTCCGTGGCTCCACTTCGGTCCACCTTGTCAACTTGTTGATGGCAACGACCAAGAACTCGAAGCCCCCGGTAGCACGGGGGAGGGGGTCGACGATGTCGAGCCCCCAGACCGAGAATGGCTAGGAGAGTGGTACGGCTTGAAGGGCTTGTGCCGGTTGGTGTATCTTCTTGGTGTGGTATTGGCATGCTTGACACGTTGTCGCCATCTCCAAGGCATCTTGGAAGAGCGATGATAAGCGGTACTACCGCTCAGGGGAGCAGTACTACCGCTCAGGTAGAGGGAGACCGAGCGAGGATAGTACCGCTCGGAGCGGTAGGTACTACCGCCCTGTACTACCGCAAAGTGCGTCAACAAAAGTGTTCGCACTTCCAAGCAGCGGTACAGACGAGCAGCACTAGCAGAGCACTACCGCCGGCCCGGGCGGTACTACCGGAGATAAGAGGTAGTACCGTTTGGAAATTTCACGGCACACCACACGCAACAGAAGAAAACCAGAACTGCCATAACTTTCGCAAATGAGCTCCCAATTGAGCAAACTCAAGCTTGTTGGATTGAGGACGACAAGAGCTATCCAAACAACGACAAGCTTGTTGGATTCAAGACGACAAGAGCATGGCATCGTCATGCCGTAGCCGCTCTGGCTGGTCCTCGTCAAAGGCCTGCACTCTCAGTGACCCGTACATGAGTTTCGTGGGGAGAATTGCCTCCGCCCTGTAGACCATGGCGAAGGGTGTCTCACCGATGGCTCGATTTGGTGTCGTTCTGATCGACCAAAGAACCTCCGGGAGTTCATCAATCCAGCACCTTCCGTGCTTGCACAACTTGTCGAAAGACCTTGTCTTGATGCCCCGCAACACTTTAGCATTTGCCCTCTCTACTTTCTCGTTGCTCCTGGGGTGAGCAATGGAGGCAAAGCAGACCTTGGTGCCAATATCTTGACAATATTGGTGATGATCCTGTTTGGGACCCCGAAACAACAAACAATCCCTGTGCGGAACTTGACTTCTGCCAGCATCGTCACCTTTCTCCCTGGCTCCACTTCGGTCCACCTTGTCAACTTGTTGATGGCAATGACCAAGAACTCGAAGCCCCCGGTAGCACGGGGTAGGGGGTCGACGATGTCGAGCCCCCAGACCGAGAATGGCTAGGAGAGTGGTACGGCTTGAAGGGCTTGTGCCGGGTGGTGTATCTTCTTGGTGTGGTATTGGCATGCTTGACACGTTGTCGCCATCTCCAAGGCATCTTGGAAGAGCGATGATAAGCGGTACTACCGCTCAGGGGAGCAGTACTACCGCTCAGTTAGAGGGAGACCGAGCCAGAGCCGCTAGTACCGCTCGGAGCGGTAGGTACTACCGCCCTGTACTACCGCAAAGTGCGTCAACAAAAGTGTTCGCACTTCCAAGCAGCGGTACAGACGAGCAGCACTAGCAGAGCAGTACCGCCGGCCCGGGCGGTACTACCGGAGATAAGAGGTAGTACCGTTTGGAAATTTCACGGCACACCACACGCAACAGAAGAAAACCAGAACTGCCATAACTTTCGCAAATGAGCTCCAAATTGAGCAAACTCTAGCTTGTTGGATTCAGGACGACAAGAGCTATCCAAACAACGACAAGCTTGTTGGATTCAAGACGACAAGAGCATGGCATCGTCATGCCGTAGCCGCTCTGGCTGGTCCTTGTCAAAGGCCTGCACTCTCAGTGACGCGTACATGAGTTTCGTGGGGAGAATTGCCTCCGCCCTGTAGACCATGGCGAAGGGTGTCTCACCGATGGCTCGATTTGGTGTCGTTCTGATCGACCAAAGAAGCTCCGGGAGTTCATCAATCCAGCACCTTCCGTACTTGCACAGCTTGTCGAAAGACCTTGTCTTGATGCCCCGCAACACTTTAGCATTTGCCCTCTCTACTTTCTCGTTGCTCCTGGGGTGAGCAATGGAGGCAAAGCAGACCTTGGTGCCAATATCTTGACAATATCGGTGATGATCCTGTTTGGGACCCCGAAACAACAAACAATCCCTGTGAGGAACTTGACTTCTGCCAGCATCGTCACCTTTCTCCCTGGCTCCACTTCGGTCCACCTTGTCAACTTGTTGATGGCAACGACCAAGAACTCGAAGCCCCCGGTAGCACGGGGGAGGGGCTCGACGATGTCGAGCCCCCAGACCGAGAATGGCTAGGAGAGTGGTACGGCTTGAAGGGCTTGTGCCGGTTGGTGTATCTTCTTGGTGTGGTATTGGCATGCTTGACACGTTGTCGCCATCTCCAAGGCATCTTGGAAGAGCGATGATAAGTGGTACTACCGCTCAGGGGAGCAGTACTACCGCTCAGGTAGAGGGAGACCGAGCGAGAGCCGCTAGTACCGCTCGGAGCGGTAGGTACTTGTTGGGGAACGTCGCATGGGAAACAAAAATTTTCCTACCCGCACGAAGACCTATCATGGTGATGTCCATCTACGAGAGGGGATGAGTGATCTACGTACCCTTCTAGACTGTACAACAGAAGCGTTAGAGAACGCGGTTGATGTAGTGGAACGTCCTCACGTCCCTCGATCCGCCCCGCGAACAATCCCGCGATCAGTCCCACGATCTAGTACCGAACGGACGGCACCTCCGCGTTCAGCACACGTACAGCTCGACGATGATCTCGGCCTTCTTGATCCAGCAAGAGAGACGGAGAGGTAGAAGAGTTCTCCGGCAGCGTGACGGCGCTCCGGAGGTTGGTGATGACCTTGTCTCAGCAGGGCTCCGCCCGAGCTCCGTAGAAACGCGATCTAGAGGAAAAACCGTGGAGGTATGTGGTCGGGCTGCCGTGGAAAAGTCGTCTCAAATCAGCCCTAAAACCTCCGTATATATAGGTGGGAGGGAGGGGGCCTTGCCTTGGGGTCCAAGGACCCTCAAGGGGGTCGGCCGAGCCAAGGGGGAGGACTCTCCCCCCCAAACCGAGTTGGACTAGGTTTGGTGGGAGGGAGTCCCCCTTCCTTCCCACCTCCTCCTTTTTTTTTCTTACTCTCTTGATTTCCTTCTCCTTGGCGCATAGGGCTCTTGTGGGCTGTACCACCAGCCCACTAAGGGCTGGTGTGTCTCCCCAAAGGCCTATGGGCTTCCCCGGGGTGGGTTGCCCCCCCGGTGAACTCCCGGAACCCATTCGTCATTCCCGGTACATTCCCGGTAACTCCGAAAACCTTCCGGTAATCAAATGAGGTCATCCTATATATCAATCTTCGTTTCCGGACCATTCCGGAAACCCTCGTGACGTCCGAGATCTCATCCGGGACTCCGAACAACATTCGGTAACCAACCATATAACTCAAATACGCATAAAACAACGTCGAACCTTAAGTGTGCAGACCCTGCGGGTTCGAGAACTATGTAGACATGACCCGAGAGACTCCTCGGTCAATATCCAATAGCGGGACCTGGATGCCCATATTGGATCCTACATATTCTACGAAGATCTTATCGTTTGAACCTTAGTGCCAAGGATTCGTATAATCCCGTATGTCATTCCCTTTGTCCTTCGGTATGTTACTTGCTCGAGATTCGATCGTCAGTATCCGCATACCTATTTCAATCTCGTTTACCGGCAAGTCTCTTTACTCGTTCCGTAATACAAGATCCCGCAACTTACACTAAGTTACATTGCTTGCAAGGCTTGTGTGTGATGTTGTATTACCGAGTGGACCCCGAGATACCTCTCCGTCACACGGAGTGACAAATCCCAGTCTTGATCCATACTAACTCAATTAACACCTTCGGAGATACCTGTAGAGCATCTTTATAGTCACCCAGTTACGTTGCGACGTTTGATACACACAAAGCATTCCTCCGGTGTCAGTGAGTTATATGATCTCATGGTCATAGGAATAAATACTTGACACGCAGAAAACAGTAGCAACAAAATGACACGATCAACATGCTACGTCTATTAGTTTGGGTCTAGTCCATCACGTGATTCTCCCAATGACGTGATCCAGTTATCAAGCAACAACACCTTGTTCATAATCAGAAGACACTGACTATCATTGACCAACTGGCTAGCCAACTAGAGGCATGCTAGGGACGGTGTTTTGTCTATGTATCCACACATGTAAATGAGTCTTCATTCAATACAATTATAGCATGGATAATAAACTATTATCTTGATACAGGAATTATAATAATAACCATATTTATTATTGCCTCTAGGGCATAATTCCAACAGTCTCCCACTTGCACTAGAGTCAATAATCCAGCCCTCACATCACCATGTGAATTACATTGTAATAAATCTAACACCCATACAGTTCTGGTGTCGATCATGTTTTGGCCGTGGAAGAGGTTTAGTCAGCGGGTCTGCTACATTCAGATCCGTGTGCACTTTGCATATATTTATGTCCTCTTCCTCGACGTAGTCGCAGATGAGGTTGAAGCGTCGTTTGATGTGTCTGGTCTTCTTGTGAAACCGTGGTTCCTTTGCTAAGGCAATGGCACCCGTGTTGTCACAGAACAAGGTTATTGGATCCAGTGCACTTGGCACCACTCCAAGATCCGTCATGAACTGCTTCATCCAGACACCCTCCTTAGCCGCCTCCGAGGCAGCCATGTACTCCGCTTCACATGTAGAATCTGCTACGACGCTTTGCTTGGAACTGCACCAGCTTACTGCACCCCCATTAAGAATAAATACGTATCCGGTTTGCGACTTAGAGTCGTCCGGATCTGTGTCAAAGCTTGCATCGACGTAACCTTTTACGGCGAGCTCTTCGTCACCTCCATACACGAGAAACATCTCCTTAGTCCTTTTCAGGTACTTCAGGATATTCTTGACCGCTGTCCAGTGATCCACTCCTGGATTACTCTGGAACCTACCTGCCATACTTATGGCCAGGCTAACATCCGGTCTAGTGCACAACATCGCATACATGATAGAACCTATGGCTGAAGCATAGGGGACGGAGCGCATATGCTCTCTATCTTCATCAGTTGCTGGGCACCGAGTCTTACTCAATCTCGTACCTTGTAAAACTGGCAAGAACCCTTTCTTGTACTGTTCCATTTTGAACTTCTTCAAAACTTTATCAAGGTATGTGCTTTGTGAAAGTCCTATCAGGCGTTTTGATCTATCCCTATAGATCTTAATGCCTAGAATGTAAGCAGCTTCTCCTAGGTCCTTCATAGAGAAACTTTTATTCAAGTAACCTTTTATGCTCTCCAAAAGCTCTACGTTGTTTCCAATCAGTAAACTGTCATCCACATATAATATTAGAAACGCCACAGAGCTCCCACTCACTTTCTTGTAAATACAGGATTCTCCAACCACTTGTATAAACCCAAATGCTTTGATCACCTCATCAAAGCATTTGTTCCAACTCCGAGATGCTTGCACCAGTCCATAAATGGATCGCTGGAGCTTGCACACCTTGTCAGCATTTTTAGGATCGACAAAACCTTCGGGTTGCATCATATACAACTCTTCCTTAAGGAAACCGTTAAGGAACGCCGTTTTGACATCCATCTGCCAGATTTCATAATCGAAAAATGCAGCTATTGCTAACATGATTCTGACGGACTTAAGCATCACTACGGGTGAGAAAGTCTCATCGTAGTCAACTCCTGGAACTTGTGAAAAACCCTTTGCCACAAGTCGAGCTTTATAAACGGTCACATTACCGTCAGCGTCCGTCTTCTTCTTAAAGATCCATTTGTTCTGAATAGCCTTGCGGCCCTCAGGTAGTATCTCCAAAGTCCACACTTTGTTCTCATACATGGATCCTATCTCGGATTTCATGGCTTCTAGACATTTGTTGGAATCTGGGCCCATCATTGCTTCTTCATAATTTGCAGGTTCATTGTTGTCTAACAACATGATTGATAAGACGGGATTACCGTACCACTCTGGAGCAGCGCGTGATCTCGTCGACCTGCGTGGTTCAACAGAAACTTGAACTGGAGTTTCATGATCATCATCATTAACTTCCTCCTCAACCGGCATCGCAACGACAGAGGTTTCCCCTTGCCCTGCGCCACCATCCAGAGGGATGAGAGGTTCGACAACCTCGTCAAGTTCTATCTTCCTCCCACTCAATTCTCTCGAGAGAAACTCCTTCTCGAGAAAAGCTCCGTTTTTAGCAACAAACACTTTGCCCTCGGTTTTGAGATAGAAGGTGTACCCAACTGTCTCTTTTGGGTAACCTATGAAGACGCACCTTTCCGCTTTGGGTTCCAGCTTTTCAGGCTGAAGCTTTTTGACATAAGCATCACATCCCCAAACTTTAAGAAACGACAACTTTGGCCTTTTGCCATACCACAGTTCGTATGGTGTCGTCTCAACGGATTTTGATGGTGCCCTATTTAAAGTGAATGCAGCTGTTTCTAATGCATAACCCCAAAATGATAACGGCAAATCAGTAAGAGACATCATAGATCGCACCATCTCTAACAAAGTACGATTACGACGTTCGGACACACCATTACGCTGTGGTGTTCCAGGCGGTGTTAACTGCGAAACAATTCCACATTGTCTTAAGTGAGCACCAAACTCGAAACTCAGATATTCACCCCCACGATCAGACCGTAGGAACTTGATCTTCTTGTTACGATGATTTTCCACTTCACTCTGAAATTGCTCGAACTTTTCAAATGTTTCAGACTTGTGCTTCATCAAGTAGACATAACCATATCTACTTAAATCGTCAGTGAAGGTGAGAAAATAACGATATCCGCCGCGTGCCTCTATGCTCATTGGACCACACACATCGGTATGTATGATTTCCAACAAGTCACTTGCACGCTCCATTGTTCTGGAGAACGGAGTCTTAGTCATCTTACCCATGAGGCATGGTTCGCACGTGTCAAGTGAATCAAAGTCAAGTGACTCCAAAAGTCCATCAGCATGGAGTTTCTTCATGCGCTTTACACCAATATGACCCAAGCGGCAGTGCCACAAAAATATGGCGCTATCATTGTTTACTCTAACTCTTTTGGTCTCAATGTTATGTATATGCGTATCGCTATCAAGATTCAATATGAACAATCCTCAAAAATTCGGTGCATGACCATAAAAGATATTACTCACAGAAATAGAACAACCATTATTCTCAGACTTAAAAGAGTAACCGTCTCGCAATAAACAAGATCCAGAGATAATGTTCATGCTCAACGCAGGCACTAAATAACAACGATTTAAGTTCATCACTAATCCCGATGGTAGCTAAAGTGACACTGTGCCGACGGCGATTGCATCAACCTTGGAACCATTTCCTACGCGCATCGTCACTTCGTCTTTCGCCAGCCTTCGTCTATTCCGCAGTTCCTGCTTCGAGTTGCAAATGTGAGCAACAGAACCGGTATCGAATACCCAGGCACTACTACGAGAGCCGGTTAAGTACACATCAATAACATGTATATCAAATATACCTGATTTTTCATTGCCCGCCTTCTTATCTGCCAGATACTTGGGGCAATTGCGCTTCCAGTGACCCATACCCTTGCAATAGAAGCACTCTGTTTCAGGCTTAGGTCCAGCCTTGGGTTTCTTCGGCGGATTGGCAACAGGCTTGCCGCTCTTCTTCGAATTGCCCTTCTTGCCTTTGCCGTTTCTCTTGAAACTAGTGGTCTTGCTCACCATCAACACTTGATGCTCTTTACGGAGTTCAGACTCTGCGACTTTCAGCATCGCAAACAACTCGCCGGGAGACTTCTTCACCCCTTGCATGTTGTAGTTCAACACAAAGCCTTTATAGCTTGGCGGCAGTGATTGAAGGATTCTGTCAGTGGTAGCTTCTTGCTGGAGTTCAATCCCCAGCTCAGCCAGACGGTTTGAGTACCCAGATATTTTGAGCACATGTTCACTGACAGACGAGTTTTCCTCCATCTTGCAAGCATATAATTTATCGGAGGTCTCATACCTCTCGATCCGGGCGTTCTTCTGAAAGATAAACTCCAACTCCTGGAACATCTCAAATGCTCCATGACGCTCAAAGCGACGTTGAAGTCCCGGTTCTAAGCCATACAAGACTGCACATTGAACTATTGAGTAGTCCTCCTTACGTGCTAACCAAGCGTTCTTAACATCCTGATCAGCCGTAGCGGGTGGTTCATCTCCTAGCGCAGCATTAAGGACATAATCCTTCTTCCCAGCTTGTAAGATTAGCTTAAGATTACGAGCCCAGTCTACAAAGTTGCTTCCATCATCTTTCAACTTAACTTTCTCTAGGAACGTATTAAAATTCAGGATGACTGTCGCGTGAGCCATGATCTACAACACAAATATATTCAAAGTGGACTTAGACTATGTTCAAGATAATTAGAGTTCAACTTAATCAAATTATATGCTAAACTCCCACTCAAAAAGTACATCTCTCTAGTCATTTGAGTGGTTCATGATCCACTTACACTATCCCAAGTCCGATCATCACGTGAGTTGAGTATAGTTTCAGTGGTAAGCATCCCTATGCTAATCATATCAACTATATGATTCATGATCGACCTTTCGGTCTCATGTGTTCCGAGGCCATGTCTGCACATGCTAGGCTCGTCAAGCTTAACCCGAGTGTTCCGCGTGCGCAACTGTTTTGCACCCGTTGTATGTGAATGTTGAGTCTATCACACCCGATCATTACGTGGTGTCTCGAAACGACGAACTGTAGCAACGGTGCACAGTCGGGGAGAACACAATTTCGTCTTGAAATTTTAGTGAGAGATCACCTCATAATGCTACCGTCGTTCTAAGCAAAATAAGTTGCATAAAAGGATTAACATCACATGCAATTCATAAGTGACATGATATGGCCATCATCACGTGCTTCTTGATCTCCATCACCAAAGCACCGGCACGATCTTCTTGTCACCGGCGCCACACCACGATCATCCATCAACGTGTTGCCATCGGGGTTGTCGTGCTACTTATGCTATTACTACTAAAGCTACATCCTAGCAAAATAGTAAACGCATCTGCAAGCACAAACGTTAGTATAAAGACAACCCTATGGCTCCTGCCGGTTGCCGTACCATCGACGTGCAAGTCGATATTTCTATTACAACATGATCATCTCATACATCCAATATATCACATCACATCGTTGGCCATATCACATCACAATCATACCCTGCAAAAACAAGTTCGATGTCCTCTAATTTTGTTGTTGCATGTTTTACGTGGTGACCAAGGGTATCTAGTAGGATCGCATCTTACTTACGCAAACACCATAACGGAGATATATGAGTTGCTATTTAACCTCATCCAAGGACCTCCTCGGTCAAATCCGATTCAACTAAAGTTGGAGAAACCAACACTTGCCAGTCATCTTTGAGCAAAGGGGGTTACTCGTAATGATGAAACCAGTCTCTCGTAAGCGTACGAGTAATGTCGGTCCAAGCCGCTTCAATCCAGCAATACCGCGGAATCAAGAAAAGACTAAGGAGGGCAGCAAAACGCACATCATCGCCCACAAAAACTTTTGTGTTCTACTCGAGAAGACATCTACGCATGAACCTAGCTCTGATACCACTGTTGGGGAACGTCGCATGGGAAACAAAAATTTTCCTACGCGCACGAAGACCTATCATGGTGATGTCCATCTACGAGAGGGGATGAGTGATCTACGTACCCTTCTAGACCGTACAACAGAAGCGTTAGAGAACGCGGTTGATGTAGTGGAACGTCCTCACGTCCCTCGATCCGCCCCGCGAACAATCCCGCGATCAGTCCCACGATCTAGTACCGAACGGACGGCACCTCCGCGTTCAGCACACGTACAGCTCGACGATGATCTCGGCCTTCTTGATCCAGCAAGAGAGACGGAGAGGTAGAAGAGTTCTCCGGCAGCGTGACGGCGCTCCGGAGGTTGGTGATGACCTTGTCTCAGCAGGGCTCCGCCCGAGCTCCGTAGAAACGCGATCTAGAGGAAAAACCGTGGAGGTATGTGGTCGGGCTGCCGTGGAAAAGTCGTCTCAAATCAGCCCTAAAACCTCCGTATATATAGGTGGGAGGGAGGGGGCCTTGCCTTGGGGTCCAAGGACCCTCAAGGGGGTCGGCCGAGCCAAGGGGGAGGACTCTCCCCCCCAAACCGAGTTGGACTAGGTTTGGTGGGAGGGAGTCCCCCTTCCTTCCCACCTCCTCCTTTTTTTTTCTTACTCTCTTGATTTCCTTCTCCTTGGCGCATAGGGCTCTTGTGGGCTGTACCACCAGCCCACTAAGGGCTGGTGTGTCTCCCCAAAGGCCTATGGGCTTCCCCGGGGTGGGTTGCCCCCCCGGTGAACTCCCGGAACCCATTCGTCATTCCCGGTACATTCCCGGTAACTCCGAAAACCTTCCGGTAATCAAATGAGGTCATCCTATATATCAATCTTCGTTTCCGGACCATTCCGGAAACCCTCGTGACGTCCGAGATCTCATCCGGGACTCCGAACAACATTCGGTAACCAACCATATAACTCAAATACGCATAAAACAACGTCGAACCTTAAGTGTGCAGACCCTGCGGGTTCGAGAACTATGTAGACATGACCCGAGAGACTCCTCGGTCAATATCCAATAGCGGGACCTGGATGCCCATATTGGATCCTACATATTCTACGAAGATCTTATCGTTTGAACCTTAGTGCCAAGGATTCGTATAATCCCGTATGTCATTCCCTTTGTCCTTCGGTATGTTACTTGCTCGAGATTCGATCGTCAGTATCCGCATACCTATTTCAATCTCGTTTACCGGCAAGTCTCTTTACTCGTTCCGAAATACAAGATCCCGCAACTTACACTAAGTTACATTGCTTGCAAGGCTTGTGTGTGATGTTGTATTACCGAGTGGGCCCCGAGATACCTCTCCGTCACACGGAGTGACAAATCCCAGTCTTGATCCATACTAACTCAATTAACACCTTCGGAGATACCTGTAGAGCATCTTTATAGTCACCCAGTTACGTTGCGACGTTTGATACACACAAAGCATTCCTCCGGTGTCAGTGAGTTATATGATCTCATGGTCATAGGAATAAATACTTGACACGCAGAAAACAGTAGCAACAAAATGACACGATCAACATGCTACGTCTATTAGTTTGGGTCTAGTCCATCACGTGATTCTCCCAATGACGTGATCCAGTTATCAAGCAACAACACCTTGTTCATAATCAGAAGACACTGACTATCATTGACCAACTGGCTAGCCAACTAGAGGCATGCTAGGGACGGTGTTTTGTCTATGTATCCACACATGTAAATGAGTCTTCATTCAATACAATTATAGCATGGATAATAAACTATTATCTTGATACAGGAATTATAATAATAACCATATTTATTATTGCCTCTAGGGCTTGTGCCGGTTGGTGTATCTTCTTGGTGTGGTATTGGCATGCTTGACACGTTGTCGCCATCTCCAAGGCATCTTGGAAGAGCGATGATAAGCGGTACTACCGCTCAGGGGAGCAGTACTACTGCTCAGGTAGAGGGAGACCGAGCGAGAGCCGCTAGTACCGCTCGGAGCGGTAGGTACTACCGCCCTGTACTACCGCAAAGTGCGTCAACAAAAGTGTTCGCACTTCCAAGCAGCGGTACAGACGAGCAGCACTAGCAGAGCACTACCGCCGGCCCGGGCGGTACTACCGGAGATAAGAGGTAGTACCGTTTGGGAATTTCACGGCACACCACACGCAACAGAAGAAAACCAGAACTGCCATAACTTTCGCAAATGAGCTCCAAATTGAGCAAACTCAAGCTTGTTGGATTGAGGACGACAAGAGCTATCCAAACAACGACAAGCTTGTTGGATTCAAGACGACAAGAGCATGGCATCGTCATGCCGTAGCCGCTCTGGCTGGTCCTCGTCAAAGGCCTGCACTCTCAGTGACACGTACATGAGTTTCGTGGGGAGAATTGCCTCCGCCCTGTAGACCATGGCGAAGGGTGTCTCACCGATGGCTCGATTTGGTGTCGTTCTGATCGACCAAAGAACCTTCGGGAGTTCATCAATCCAGCACCTTCCGTGCTTGCACAGCTTGTCGAAAGACCTTGTCTTGATGCCCCGCAACACTTTAGCATTTGCCCTCTCTACTTTCTCGTTGCTCCTGGGGTGAGCAATGGAGGCAAAGCAGACCTTGGTGCCAATATCTTGACAATATCGGTGATGATCCTGTTTGGGACCCCGAAACAACAAACAATCCCTGTGAGGAACTTGACTTCTGCCATCATCGTCACCTTTCTCCCTGGCTCCACTTCGGTCCACCTTGTCAACTTGTTGATGGCAAGGACCAAGAACTCGAAGCCCCCGGTAGCACGGGGGAGGGGGTCGACGATGTCGAGCCCCCAGACCGAGAATGGCTAGGAGAGTGGTACGGCTTGAAGGGCTTGTGCCGGTTGGTGTATCTTCTTGGTGTGGTATTGGCATGCTTGACACGTTGTCGCCATCTCCAAGGCATCTTGGAAGAGCGATGATAAGCGGTACTACCGCTCAGGGGAGCAGTACTACCGCTCAGGTAGAGGGAGACCGAGCGAGAGCCGCTAGTACCGCTCGGAGCGGTAGGTACTACCGCCCTGTACTACCGCAAAGTGCGTCAACAAAAGTGTTCGCACTTCCAAGCAGCGGTACAGACGAGCAGCACTAGCAGAGCACTACCGCCGGCCCGGGCGGTACTACCGGAGATAAGAGGTAGTACCGTTTGGAAATTTCACGGCACACCACACGCAACAGAAGAAAACCAGAACTGCGATAACTTTCGCAAATGAGCTCCAAATTGAGCAAACTCAAGCTTGTTGGATTGAGGACGACAAGAGCTATCCAAACAACGACAAGCTTGTTGGATTCAAGACGACAAGAGCATGGCATCGTCATGCCGTAGCCGCTCTGGCTGGTCCTCGTCAAAGGCTTGCACTCTCAGTGACACGTACATGAGTTTCGTGGGGAGAATTGCCTCCGCCCTGTAGACCATGGCGAAGGGTGTCTCACCGATGGCTCGATTTGATGTCGTTCTGATCGACCAAAGAACCTTCAGGAGTTCATCAATCCAGCACCTTCCGTGCTTGCACAGCTTGTCGAAAGACCTTGTCTTGATGCCCCGCAACACTTTAGCATTTGCCCTCTCTACTTTCTCGTTGCTCCTGGGGTGAGCAATGGAGGCAAAGCAGACCTTGGTGCCAATATCTTGACAATATCGGTGATGATCCTGTTTGGGACCCCGAAACAACAAACAATCCCTGTGAGGAACTTGACTTCTGCCATCATCGTCACCTTTCTCCCTGGCTCCACTTCGGTCCACCTTGTCAACTTGTTGATGGCAAGGACCAAGAACTCGAAGCCCCCGGTAGCACGGGGGAGGGGGTCGACGATGTCGAGCCCCCAGACCGAGAATGGCTAGGAGAGTGGTACGGCTTGAAGGGCTTGTGCCGGTTGGTGTATCTTCTTGGTGTGGTATTGGCATGCTTGACACGTTGTCGCCATCTCCAAGGCATCTTGGAAGAGCGATGATAAGCGGTACTACCGCTCAGGGGAGCAGTACTACCACTCAGGTAGAGGGAGACCGAGCCAGAGCCGCTAGTACCGCTCGGAGCGGTAGGTACTACCGCCCTGTACTATCGCAAAGTGCGTCAACAAAAGTGTTCGCACTTCCAAGCAGCGGTACAGACGAGCAGCACGAGCAGAGCACTACCGCCGGCCCGGGCGGTACTACCGGAGATAAGAGGTAGTACCGTTTGGAAATTTCACGGCACACCACATGCAACAGAAGAAAACCAGAACTGCGATAACTTTCGCAAATGAGCTCCAAATTGAGCAAACTCAAGCTTGTTGGATTGAGGACGACAAGAGCTATCCAAACAACGACAAGCTTGTTGGATTCAAGACGACAAGAGCATGGCATCGTCATGCCGTAGCCGCTCTGGCTGGTCCTCGTCAAAGGCCTGCACTCTCAGTGACCCGTACATGAGTTTCGTGGGGAGAATTGCCTCCGCCCTTTAGACCATGGCGAAGGGTGTCTCACCGATGACTCGATTTGGTGTCGTTCTGATCGACCAAAGAACCTTCGGGAGTTCATCAATCCAGCACCTTCCGTGCTTGCACAGCTTGTCGAAAGACCTTGTCTTGATGCCCCGCAACACTTTAGCATTTGCCCTCTCTACTTTCTCGTTGCTCCTGGGGTGAGCAATGGAGGCAAAGTAGACCTTGGTGCCAATATCTTGACAATATCGGTGATGATCCTGTTTGGGACCCCGAAACAACAAACAATCCCTGTGAGGAACTTGACTTCTGCCAGCATCGTCACCTTTCTCCCTGGCTCCACTTCGGTCCACCTTGTCAACTTGTTGATGGCAAGGACCAAGAACTCGAAGCCCCCGGTAGCACGGGGGAGGGAGTCGACGATGTCGAGCCCCCAGACCGAGAATGGCTAGGAGAGTGGTACGGCTTGAAGGGCTTGTGCCGGTTGGTGTATCTTCTTGGTGTGGTATTGGCATGCTTGACACGTTGTCGCCATCTCCAAGGCATCTTGGAAGAGCGATGATAAGCGGTACTACCGCTCAGGGGAGCAGTACTACCCCTCAGGTAGAGGGAGACCGAGCCAGAGCCGCTAGTACCGCTCGGAGCGGTAGGTACTACCGCCCTGTACTATCGCAAAGTGCGTCAACAAAAGTGTTCGCACTTCCAAGCAGCGGTACAGACGAGTAGCACGAGCAGAGCACTACCGCCGGCCCGGGCGGTACTACCGGAGATAAGAGGTAGTACCGTTTGGAAATTTCACGGCACACCACACGCAACAGAAGAAAACCAGAACTGCCATAACTTTCGCAAATGAGCTCCAAATTGAGCAAACTCAAGCTTGTTGGATTGAGGACGACAAGAGCTATCCAAACAACGACAAGCTTGTTGGATTCAAGACGACAGGAGCATGGCATCGTCATGCCGTAGCCGCTCTGGCTGGTCCTCGTCAAAGGCCTGCACTCTCAGTGACCCGTACATGAGTTTCGTGGGGAGAATTGCCTCAGCCCTTTAGACCATGGCGAAGGGTGTCTCACCGTTGGCTCGAT
The DNA here is from genome assembly GCF_904849725.1 of Hordeum vulgare subsp. vulgare. Lineage (NCBI taxonomy): Eukaryota > Viridiplantae > Streptophyta > Magnoliopsida > Poales > Poaceae > Hordeum > Hordeum vulgare. The sequence continues at coordinate 421,627,772 of NC_058524.1, forward strand.
TTGGTGTCGTTCTGATCGACCAAAGAACCTTCGGGAGTTCATCATTCCAGCACGTTCCGTGCTTGCATAGCTCGTCGAAAGACCTTGTCTTGATGGCCCGCAACACTTTAGCATTTGCCCTCTCTACTTTCTCGTTGCTCCTGGGGTGAGCAATGGAGGCAAAGCAGACCTTGGTGCCAATATCTTGACAATATCGGTGATGATCCTGTTTGGGACCCCGAAACAACAAACAATTCCTGTGAGGAACTTGACTTCTGCCAGCATCGTCACCTTTCTCCCTGGCTCCACTTCGGTCCACCTTGTCAACTTGTTGATGGCAAGGACCAAGAACTCGAAGCCCCCGGTAGCACGGGGGAGGGGGTCGACGATGTCGAGCCCCCAGACCGAGAATGGCTAGGAGAGTGGTACGGCTTGAAGGGCTTGTGCCGGTTGGTGTATCTTCTTGGTGTGGTATTGGCATGCTTGACACGTTGTCGCCATCTCCAAGGCATCTTGGAAGAGCGATGATAAGCGGTACTACCGCTCAGGGGAGCAGTACTACCGCTCAGGTAGAGGGAGACCGAGCCAGAGCCGCTAGTACCGCTCGGAGCGGTAGGTACTACCGCCCTGTACTATCGCAAAGTGCGTCAACAAAAGTGTTCGCACTTCCAAGCAGCGGTACAGACGAGCAGCACTAGCAGAGCACTACCGCCGGCCCGGGCGGTACTACCGGAGATAAGAGGTAGTACCGTTTGGAAATTTCACGGCACACCACACGCAACAGAAGAAAACCAGAACTGCCATAACTTTCGCAAATGAGCTCCAAATTGAGCAAACTCAAGCTTGTTGGATTGAGGACGACAAGAGCTATCCAAACAACGACAAGCTTGTTGGATTCAAGACGACAAGAGCATGGCATCGTCATGCCGTAGCCGCTCTGGCTGGTCCTCGTCAAAGGCCTGCACTCTCAGTGACCCGTACATGAGTTTCGTGGGGAGAATTGCCTCCGCCCTGTAGACCATGGCGAAGGGTGTCTCACCGTTGGCTCGATTTGGTGTCGTTCTGATCGACCAAAGAACCTTCGGGAGTTCATCAATCCAGCACCTTCCGTGCTTGCATAGCTCGTCGAAAGACCTTGTCTTGATGCCCCGCAACACTTTCGCATTTGCCCTCTCTACTTTCTCGTTGCTCCTGGGGTGAGCAATGGAGGCAAAGCAGACCTTGGTGCCAATATCTTGACAATATCAGTGATGATCCTGTTTGGGACCCCGAAACAACAAACAATCCCTGTGAGGAACTTGACTTCTGCCAGCATCGTCACCTTTCTCCCTGGCTCCACTTCGGTCCACCTTGTCAACTTGTTGATGGCAAGGACCAAGAACTCGAAGCCCCCGGTAGCACGGGGGAGGGGGTCGACGATGTCGAGCCCCCAGACCGAGAATGGCTAGGAGAGTGGTACGGCTTGAAGGGCTTGTGCCGGTTGGTGTATCTTCTTGGTGTGGTATTGGCATGCTTGACACGTTGTCGCCATCTCCAAGGCATCTTGGAAGAGCGATGATAAGCGGTACTACCGCTCAGGGGAGCAGTACTACCGCTCAGGTAGAGGGAGACCGAGCCAGAGCCGCTAGTACCGCTCGGAGCGGTAGGTACTACCGCCCTGTACTATCGCAAAGTGCGTCAACAAAAGTGTTCGCACTTCCAAGCAGCGGTACAGACGAGCAGCACTAGCAGAGCACTACCGCCGGCCCGGGCGGTACTACCGGAGATAAGAGGTAGTACCGTTTGGAAATTTCACGGCACACCACACGCAACAGAAGAAAACCAGAACTGCCATAACTTTCGCAAATGAGCTCCAAATTGAGCAAACTCAAGCTTGTTGGATTGAGGACGACAAGAGCTATCCAAACAACGACAAGCTTGTTGGATTCAAGACGACAAGAGCATGGCATCGTCATGCCGTAGCCGCTCTGGCTGGTCCTCGTCAAAGGCCTACACTCTCAGTGACCCGTACATGAGTTTCGTGGGGAAAATTGCCTCCGCCCTGTAGACCATGGGGAAGGGTGTCTCACCGTTGGCTCGATTTGGTGTCGTTCTGATCGACCAAAGAACCTTCGGGAGTTCATCAATCCAGCACCTTCCGTGCTTGCATAGCTCGTCGAAAGACCTTGTCTTGATGGCCCGCAACACTTTAGCATTTGCCCTCTCTACTTTCTCGTTGCTCCTGGGGTGAGCAATGGAGGCAAAGCAGACCTTGGTGCCAATATCTTGACAATATCGGTGATGATCCTGTTTGGGACCCCGAAACAACAAACAATCCCTGTGAGGAACTTGACTTCTGCCAGCATCGTCACCTTTCTCCCTAGCTCCACTTCGGTCCACCTTGTCAACTTGTTGATGGCAAGGACCAAGAACTCGAAGCCCCCGGTAGCACGGGGGAGGGGGTCGACGATGTCGAGCCCCCAGACCGAGAATGGCTAGGAGAGTGGTACGGCTTGAAGGGCTTGTGCCGGTTGGTGTATCTTCTTGGTGTGGTATTGGCATGCTTGACACGTTGTCGCCATCTCCAAGGCATCTTGGAAGAGCGATGATAAGCGGTACTACCGCTCAGGGGAGCAGTACTACCGCTCAGGTAGAGGGAGACCGAGCCAGAGCCGCTAGTACCGCTCGGAGCGGTAGGTACTACCGCCCTGTACTATCGCAAAGTGCGTCAACAAAAGTGTTCGCACTTCCAAGCAGCGGTACAGACGAGCAGCACTAGCAGAGCACTACCGCCGGCCCGGGCGGTACTACCGGAGATAAGAGGTAGTACCGTTTGGAAATTTCATGGCACACCACACGCAACAGAAGAAAACCAGAACTGCCATAACTTTCGCAAATGAGCTCCAAATTGAGCAAACTCAAGCTTGTTGGATTGAGGACGACAAGAGCTATCCAAACAACGACAAGCTTGTTGGATTCAAGACGACAAGAGCATGGCATCGTCATGCCGTAGCCGCTCTGGCTGGTCCTCGTCAAAGGCCTGCACTCTCAGTGACCCGTTCATGAGTTTCGTGGGGAGAATTGCCTCCGCCCTGTAGACCATGGCGAAGGGTGTCTCACCGTTGGCTCGATTTGGTGTCGTTCTGATCGACCAAAGAACCTTCGGGAGTTCATCAATCCAGCACCTTCCGTGCTTGCACAGCTCGTCGAAAGACCTTGTCTTGATGGCCCGCAACACTTTAGCATTTGCCCTCTCTACTTTCTCGTTGCTCCTGGGCTGAGCAATGGAGGCAAAGCAGACCTTGGTGCCAATATCTTGACAATATCGGTGATGATCCTGTTTGGGACCCCGAAACAACAAACAATCCCTGTGAGGAACTTGACTTCTGCCAGCATCGTCACCTTTCTCCCTGGCTCCACTTCGGTCCACCTTGTCAACTTGTTGATGGCAAGGACCAAGAACTCGAAGGCCCCGGTAGCACGGGGGAGGGGGTCGACGATGTCGAGCCCCCAGACCGAGAATGGCTAGGAGAGTGGTACGGCTTGAAGGGCTTGTGCCGGTTGGTGTATCTTCTTGGTGTGGTATTGGCATGCTTGACACGTTGTCGCCATCTCCAAGGCATCTTGGAAGAGCGATGATAAGCGGTACTACCGCTCAGGGGAGCAGTACTACCGCTCAGGTAGAGGGACACCGAGCCAGAGTCGCTAGTACCGCTCGGAGCCGTAGGTACTACCGCCCTGTACTATCGCAAAGTGCGTCAACAAAAGTGTTCGCACTTCCAAGCAGCGGTACAGACAAGCAGCATGAGCAGAGCACTACCGCCGGCCCGGGCGGTACTACCGGAGATAAGAGGTAGTACCGTTTGGAAATTTCACGACACACCACACGCAACAGAAGAAAACCAGAACTGCCATAATTTTCGCAAATGAGCTCCAAATTGAGCAAACTCAAGCTTGTTGGATTCAGGACGACAAGAGCTATCCAAACAACGACAAGCTTGTTGGATTCAAGACGACAAGAGCATGGCATCGTCATGCCGTAGCCGCTCTGGCTGGTCCTCGTCAAAGGCCTGCACTCTCAGTGACCCGTACATGAGTTTCGTGGGGAGAATTTCCTCCGCCCTGTAGACCATGGCGAAGGGTGTCTCACCGATGGCTCGATTTGCTGTCGTTCTGATCGACCAAAGAACCTTCGGGAGTTCATCAATCCAGCACCTTCCGTGCTTGCACAGCTCGTCGAAAGACCTTGTCTTGATGGCCCGCAACACTTTAGCATTTGCCCTCTCTACTTTCTCGTTGCTCCTGGGGTGAGCAATGGAGGCAAAGTAGACCTTGGTGCCAATATCTTGACAATATCGGTGATGATCCTGTTTGGGACCCCGAAACAACAAACAATCCCTGTGAGGAACTTGACTTCTGCCAGCATCGTCACCTTTCTCCCTGGCTCCACTTCGGTCCACCTTGTCAACTTGTTGATGGCAAGGACCAAGAACTCGAAGCCCCCGGTAGCACGGGGGAGGGGGTCGACGATGTCGAGCCCCTAGACCGAGAATGGCTAGGAGAGTGGTACGGCTTGAAGGGCTTGTGCCGGTTGGTGTATCTTCTTGGTGTGGTATTGGCATGCTTGACACGTTGTCGCCATCTCCAAGGCATCTTGGAAGAGCGATGATAAGCGGTACTACCGCTCAGGGGAGCAGTACTACCGCTCAGGTAGAGGGACACCGAGCCAGAGTCGCTAGTACCGCTCGGAGCCGTAGGTACTACCGCCCTGTACTATCGCAAAGTGCGTCAACAAAAGTGTTCGCACTTCCAAGCAGCGGTACAGACGAGCAGCACTAGCAGAGCACTACCGCCGGCTCGGGCGGTACTACCGGAGATAAGAGGTAGTACCGTTTGGAAATTTCACGGCACACCACATGCAACAGTAGAAAACAAGAACTGCCATAACTTTCGCAAATGAGCTCCAAATTGAGCAAACTCAAGCTTGTTGGATTCAGGACGACAAGAGCTATCCAAACAACGACAAGCTTGTTGGATTCAAGACGACAAGAGCATGGCATCGTCATGCCGTAGCCGCTCTGGCTGGTCCTCGTCAAAGGCCTGCACTCTCAGTGACCCGTACATGAGTTTCGTGGGGAGAATTGCCTCCGCCCTGTAGACCATGGCGAAGGGTGTCTCACCGATGGCTCGATTTGCTGTCGTTCTGATCGACCAAAGAACCTTCGGGAGTTCATCAATCCAGCACCTTCCGTGCTTGCACAGCTTGTCGAAAGACCTTGTCTTGATGGCCCGCAACACTTTAGCATTTGCCCTCTCTACTTTCTCGTTGCTCCTGGGGTGAGCAATGGAGGCAAAGCAGACCTTGGTGCCAATATCTTGACAATATCGGTGATGATCCTGTTTGGGACCCCGAAACAACAAACAATCCCTGTGAGGAACTTGACTTCTGCCAGCATCGTCACCTTTCTCCCTGGCTCCACTTCGGTCCACCTTGTCAACTTGTTGATGGCAAGGACCAAGAACTCGAAGCCCCCGGTAGCACGGGGGAGGGGGTCGACGATGTCGAGCCCCCAGACCGAGAATGGCTAGGAGAGTGGTACGGCTTGAAGGGCTTGTGCCGGTTGGTGTATCTTCTTGGTGTGGTATTGGCATGCTTGACACGTTGTCGCCATCTCCAAGGCATCTTGGAAGAGCGATGATAAGCGGTACTACCGCTCAGGGGAGCAGTACTACCGCTCAGGTAGAGGGAGACCGAGCCAGAGTCGCTAGTACCGCTCGGAGCCATAGGTACTACCGCCCTGTACTATCGCAAAGTGCGTCAACAAAAGTGTTCGCACTTCCAAGCAGCGGTACAGACGAGCAGCACTAGCAGAGCACTACCGCCGGCTCGGGCGGTACTACCGGAGATAAGAGGTAGTACCGTTTGGAAATTTCACGGCACACCACACGCAACAGAAGAAAACCAGAACTGCCATAACTTTCGCAAATGAGCTCCAAATTGAGCAAACTCAAGCTTGTTGGATTGAGGACGACAAGAGCTATCCAAACAACGACAAGCTTGTTGGATTCAAGACGACAAGAGCATGGCATCGTCATGCCGTAGCCGCTCTGGCTGGTCCTCGTGAAAGGCCTGCACTCTCAGTGACCCGTACATGAGTTTCGTGGGGAGAATTGCCTCCGCCCTGTAGACCATGGCGAAGGGTGTCTCACCGATGGCTCGATTTGGTGTCGTTCTGATCGACCAAAGAACCTTCGGGAGTTCATCAATCCAGCACCTTCCGTGCTTGCACAGCTCGTCGAAAGACCTTGTCTTGATGGCCCGCAACACTTTAGCATTTGCCCTCTCTACTTTCTCGTTGCTCCTGGGGTGAGCAATGGAGGCAAAGCAGACCTTGGTGCCAATATCTTCACAATATCGGTGATGATCCTGTTTGGGACCCCGAACAACAAACAATCCCTGTGAGGAACTTGACTTCTGCCAGCATCGTCACCTTTCTCCCTGGCTCCACTTCGGTCCACCTTGTCGACTTGTTGATGGCAAGGACCAAGAACTCGAAGCCCCCGGTAGCACGGGGGAGGGGGTCGACGATGTCGAGCCCCCAGACCGAGAATGGCTAGGAGAGTGGTACGGCTTGAAGGGCTTGTGCCGGTTGGTGTATCTTCTTGGTGTGGTATTGGCATGCTTGACACGTTGTCGCCATCTCCAAGGCATCTTGGAAGAGCGATGATAAGCGGTACTACCGCTCAGGGGAGCAGTACTACCGCTCAGGTAGAGGGAGACCGAGCCAGAGTCGCTAGTACCGCTCGGAGCCATAGGTACTACCGCCCTGTACTATCGCAAAGTGCGTCAACAAAAGTGTTCGCACTTCCAAGCAGCGGTACAGACGAGCAGCACTAGCAGAGCACTACCGCCGGCTCGGGCGGTACTACCGGAGATAAGAGGTAGTACCGTTTGGAAATTTCACGGCACACCACATGCAACAGTAGAAAACCAGAACTGCCATAACTTTCGCAAATGAGCTCCAAATTGAGCAAACTCAATCTTGTTGGATTCAGGACGACAAGAGCTATCCAAACAACGACAAGCTTGTTGGATTCAAGACGACAAGAGCATGGCATCGTCATGCCGTAGCCGCTCTGGCTGGTCCTCGTCAAAGGCCTGCACTCTCAGTGACCCGTACATGAGTTTCGTGGGGAGAATTGCCTCCGCCCTGTAGACCATGGCGAAGGGTGTCTCACCGATGGCTCGATTTGCTGTCGTTCTGATCGACCAAAGAACCTTCGGGAGTTCATCAATCCAGCACCTTCCGTGCTTGCACAGCTTGTCGAAAGACCTTGTCTTGATGGCCCGCAACACTTTAGCATTTGCCCTCTCTACTTTCTCGTTGCTCCTGGGGTGAGCAATGGAGGCAAAGCAGACCTTGGTGCCAATATCTTGACAATATCGGTGATGATCCTGTTTGGGACCCCGAAACAACAAACAATCCCTGTGAGGAACTTGACTTCTGCCAGCATCGTCACCTTTCTCCCTGGCTCCACTTCGGTCCACCTTGTCAACTTGTTGATGGCAAGGACCAAGAACTCGAAGCCCCCGGTAGCACGGGGGAGGGGGTCGACGATGTCGAGCCCCCAGACCGAGAATGGCTAGGAGAGTGGTACGGCTTGAAGGGCTTGTGCCGGTTGGTGTATCTTCTTGGTGTGGTATTGGCATGCTTGACACGTTGTCGCCATCTCCAAGGCATCTTGGAAGAGCGATGATAAGTGGTACTACCGCTCAGGGGAGCAGTACTACCGCTCAGGTAGAGGGACACCGAGCCAGAGTCGCTAGTACCGCTCGGAGCCGTAGGTACTACTGCCCTGTACTATCGCAAAGTGCGTCAACAAAAGTGTTCGCACTTCCAAGCAGCGGTACAGACAAGCAGCACGAGCAGAGCACTACCGCCGGCCCGGGCGGTACTACCGGAGATAAGAGGTAGTACCGTTTGGAAATTTCACGACACACCACACGCAACAGAAGAAAACCAGAACTGCCATAACTTTCGCAAATGAGCTCCAAATTGAGCAAACTCAAGCTTGTTGGATTCAGGACGACAAGAGCTATCCAAACAACGACAAGCTTGTTGGATTCAAGACGACAAGAGCATGGCATCGTCATGCCGTAGCCGCTCTGGCTGGTCCTCGTCAAAGGCCTGCACTCTCAGTGACCCGTACATGAGTTTCGTGGGGAGAATTGCCTCCGCCCTGTAGACCATGGCGAAGGGTGTCTCACCGATGGCTCGATTTGCTGTCGTTTTGATCGACCAAAGAACCTTCGGGAGTTCATCAATCCAGCACCTTCCGTGCTTGCACAGCTTGTCGAAAGACCTTGTCTTGATGGCCCGCAACACTTTAGCATTTGCCCTCTCTACTTTCTCGTTGCTCCTGGGGTGAGCAATGGAGGCAAAGTAGACCTTGGTGCCAATATCTTCACAATATCGGTGATGATCCTGTTTGGGACCCCGAAACAACAAACAATCCCTGTGAGGAACTTGACTTCTGCCAGCATCGTCACCTTTCTCCCTGGCTCCACTTCGGTCCACCTTGTCGACTTGTTGATGGCAAGGACCAAGAACTCAAAGCCCCCGGTAGCACGGGGGTGGGGGTCGACGATGTCGAGCCCCCAGACCGAGAATGGCTAGGAGAGTGGTACGGCTTGAAGGGCTTGTGCCAGTTGGTGTATCTTCTTGGTGTGGTATTGGCATGCTTGACACGTTGTCGCCATCTCCAAGGCATCTTGGAAGAGCGATGATAAGCGGTACTACCGCTCAGGGGAGCAGTACTACCGCTCAGGTAGAGGGAGACCGAGCCAGAGTCGCTAGTACCGCTCGGAGCCGTAGGTACTACCGCCCTGTACTATCGCAAAGTGCGTCAACAAAAGTGTTCGCACTTCCAAGCAGCGGTACAGACGAGCAGCACTAGCAGAGCACTACCGCCGGCTCGGGCGGTACTACCGGAGATAAGAGGTAGTACCGTTTGGAAATTTCACGGCACACCACATGCAACAGTAGAAAACCAGAACTGCCATAACTTTCGCAAATGAGCTCCAAATTGAGCAAACTCAAGCTTGTTGGATTCAGGACGACAAGAGCTATCCAAACAACGACAAGCTTGTTGGATTCAAGACGACAAGAGCATGGCATCGTCATGCCGTAGCCGCTCTGGCTGGTCCTCGTCAAAGGCCTGCACTCTCAGTGACCCGTACATGAGTTTCGTGGGGAGAATTGCCTCCGCCCTGTAGACCATGGCGAAGGGTGTCTCACCGATGGCTCGATTTGCTGTCGTTTTGATCGACCAAAGAACCTTCGGGAGTTCATCAATCCAGCACCTTCCGTGCTTGCACAGCTTGTCGAAAGACCTTGTCTTGATGGCCCGCAACACTTTAGCATTTGCCCTCTCTACTTTCTCGTTGCTCCTGGGGTGAGCAATGGAGGCAAAGTAGACCTTGGTGCCAATATCTTCACAATATCGGTGATGATCCTGTTTGGGACCCCGAAACAACAAACAATCCCTGTGAGGAACTTGACTTCTGCCAGCATCGTCACCTTTCTCCCTGGCTCCACTTCGGTCCACCTTGTCGACTTGTTGATGGCAAGGACCAAGAACTCAAAGCCCCCGGTAGCACGGGGGTGGGGGTCGACGATGTCGAGCCCCCAGACCGAGAATGGCTAGGAGAGTGGTACGGCTTGAAGGGCTTGTGCCAGTTGGTGTATCTTCTTGGTGTGGTATTGGCATGCTTGACACGTTGTCGCCATCTCCAAGGCATCTTGGAAGAGCGATGATAAGCGGTACTACCGCTCAGGGGAGCAGTACTACCGCTCAGGTAGAGGGAGACCGAGCCAGAGTCGCTAGTACCGCTCGGAGCCGTAGGTACTACCGCCCTGTACTATCGCAAAGTGCGTCAACAAAAGTGTTCGCACTTCCAAGCAGCGGTACAGACGAGCAGCACTAGCAGAGCACTACCGCCGGCTCGGGCGGTACTACCGGAGATAAGAGGTAGTACCGTTTGGAAATTTCACGGCACACCACATGCAACAGTAGAAAACCAGAACTGCCATAACTTTCGCAAATGAGCTCCAAATTGAGCAAACTCAAGCTTGTTGGATTCAGGACGACAAGAGCTATCCAAACAACGACAAGCTTGTTGGATTCAAGACGACAAGAGCATGGCATCGTCATGCCGTAGCCGCTCTGGCTGGTCCTCGTCAAAGGCCTGCACTCTCAGTGACCCGTACATGAGTTTCGTGGGGAGAATTGCCTCCGCCCTGTAGACCATGGCGAAGGGTGTCTCACCGATGGCTCGATTTGCTGTCGTTTTGATCGACCAAAGAACCTTCGGGAGTTCATCAATCCAGCACCTTCCGTGCTTGCACAGCTTGTCGAAAGACCTTGTCTTGATGGCCCGCAACACTTTAGCATTTGCCCTCTCTACTTTCTCGTTGCTCCTGGGGTGAGCAATGGAGGCAAAGTAGACCTTGGTGCCAATATCTTCACAATATCGGTGATGATCCTGTTTGGGACCCCGAAACAACAAACAATCCCTGTGAGGAACTTGACTTCTGCCAGCATCGTCACCTTTCTCCCTGGCTCCACTTCGGTCCACCTTGTCGACTTGTTGATGGCAAGGACCAAGAACTCAAAGCCCCCGGTAGCACGGGGGTGGGGGTCGACGATGTCGAGCCCCCAGACCGAGAATGGCTAGGAGAGTGGTACGGCTTGAAGGGCTTGTGCCAGTTGGTGTATCTTCTTGGTGTGGTATTGGCATGCTTGACACGTTGTCGCCATCTCCAAGGCATCTTGGAAGAGCGATGATAAGCGGTACTACCGCTCAGGGGAGCAGTACTACCGCTCAGGTAGAGGGAGACCGAGCCAGAGTCGCTAGTACCGCTCGGAGCCGTAGGTACTACCGCCCTGTACTATCGCAAAGTGCGTCAACAAAAGTGTTCGCACTTCCAAGCAGCGGTACAGACGAGCAGCACTAGCAGAGCACTACCGCCGGCTCGGGCGGTACTACCGGAGATAAGAGGTAGTACCGTTTGGAAATTTCACGGCACACCACATGCAACAGTAGAAAACCAGAACTGCCATAACTTTCGCAAATGAGCTCCAAATTGAGCAAACTCAAGCTTGTTGGATTCAGGACGACAAGAGCTATCCAAACAACGACAAGCTTGTTGGATTCAAGACGACAAGAGCATGGCATCGTCATGCCGTAGCCGCTCTGGCTGGTCCTCGTCAAAGGCCTGCACTCTCAGTGACCCGTACATGAGTTTCGTGGGGAGAATTGCCTCCGCCCTGTAGACCATGGCGAAGGGTGTCTCACCGATGGCTCGATTTGCTGTCGTTTTGATCGACCAAAGAACCTTCGGGAGTTCATCAATCCAGCACCTTCCGTGCTTGCACAGCTTGTCGAAAGACCTTGTCTTGATGGCCCGCAACACTTTAGCATTTGCCCTCTCTACTTTCTCGTTGCTCCTGGGGTGAGCAATGGAGGCAAAGTAGACCTTGGTGCCAATATCTTCACAATATCGGTGATGATCCTGTTTGGGACCCCGAAACAACAAACAATCCCTGTGAGGAACTTGACTTCTGCCAGCATCGTCACCTTTCTCCCTGGCTCCACTTCGGTCCACCTTGTCGACTTGTTGATGGCAAGGACCAAGAACTCAAAGCCCCCGGTAGCACGGGGGTGGGGGTCGACGATGTCGAGCCCCCAGACCGAGAATGGCTAGGAGAGTGGTACGGCTTGAAGGGCTTGTGCCAGTTGGTGTATCTTCTTGGTGTGGTATTGGCATGCTTGACACGTTGTCGCCATCTCCAAGGCATCTTGGAAGAGCGATGATAAGCGGTACTACCGCTCAGGGGAGCAGTACTACCGCTCAGGTAGAGGGAGACCGAGCCAGAGTCGCTAGTACCGCTCGGAGCCGTAGGTACTACCGCCCTGTACTATCGCAAAGTGCGTCAACAAAAGTGTTCGCACTTCCAAGCAGCGGTACAGACGAGCAGCACTAGCAGAGCACTACCGCCGGCTCGGGCGGTACTACCGGAGATAAGAGGTAGTACCGTTTGGAAATTTCACGGCACACCACATGCAACAGTAGAAAACCAGAACTGCCATAACTTTCGCAAATGAGCTCCAAATTGAGCAAACTCAAGCTTGTTGGATTCAGGACGACAAGAGCTATCCAAACAACGACAAGCTTGTTGGATTCAAGACGACAAGAGCATGGCATCGTCATGCCGTAGCCGCTCTGGCTGGTCCTCGTCAAAGGCCTGCACTCTCAGTGACCCGTACATGAGTTTCGTGGGGAGAATTGCCTCCGCCCTGTAGACCATGGCGAAGGGTGTCTCACCGATGGCTCGATTTGCTGTCGTTTTGATCGACCAAAGAACCTTCGGGAGTTCATCAATCCAGCACCTTCCGTGCTTGCACAGCTTGTCGAAAGACCTTGTCTTGATGGCCCGCAACACTTTAGCATTTGCCCTCTCTACTTTCTCGTTGCTCCTGGGGTGAGCAATGGAGGCAAAGTAGACCTTGGTGCCAATATCTTCACAATATCGGTGATGATCCTGTTTGGGACCCCGAAACAACAAACAATCCCTGTGAGGAACTTGACTTCTGCCAGCATCGTCACCTTTCTCCCTGGCTCCACTTCGGTCCACCTTGTCGACTTGTTGATGGCAAGGACCAAGAACTCAAAGCCCCCGGTAGCACGGGGGTGGGGGTCGACGATGTCGAGCCCCCAGACCGAGAATGGCTAGGAGAGTGGTACGGCTTGAAGGGCTTGTGCCAGTTGGTGTATCTTCTTGGTGTGGTATTGGCATGCTTGACACGTTGTCGCCATCTCCAAGGCATCTTGGAAGAGCGATGATAAGCGGTACTACCGCTCAGGGGAGCAGTACTACCGCTCAGGTAGAGGGAGACCGAGCCAGAGTCGCTAGTACCGCTCGGAGCCGTAGGTACTACCGCCCTGTACTATCGCAAAGTGCGTCAACAAAAGTGTTCGCACTTCCAAGCAGCGGTACAGACGAGCAGCACTAGCAGAGCACTACCGCCGGCTCGGGCGGTACTACCGGAGATAAGAGGTAGTACCGTTTGGAAATTTCACGGCACACCACATGCAACAGTAGAAAACCAGAACTGCCATAACTTTCGCAAATGAGCTCCAAATTGAGCAAACTCAAGCTTGTTGGATTCAGGACGACAAGAGCTATCCAAACAACGACAAGCTTGTTGGATTCAAGACGACAAGAGCATGGCATCGTCATGCCGTAGCCGCTCTGGCTGGTCCTCGTCAAAGGCCTGCACTCTCAGTGACCCGTACATGAGTTTCGTGGGGAGAATTGCCTCCGCCCTGTAGACCATGGCGAAGGGTGTCTCACCGATGGCTCGATTTGCTGTCGTTTTGATCGACCAAAGAACCTTCGGGAGTTCATCAATCCAGCACCTTCCGTGCTTGCACAGCTTGTCGAAAGACCTTGTCTTGATGGCCCGCAACACTTTAGCATTTGCCCTCTCTACTTTCTCGTTGCTCCTGGGGTGAGCAATGGAGGCAAAGTAGACCTTGGTGCCAATATCTTCACAATATCGGTGATGATCCTGTTTGGGACCCCGAAACAACAAACAATCCCTGTGAGGAACTTGACTTCTGCCAGCATCGTCACCTTTCTCCCTGGCTCCACTTCGGTCCACCTTGTCGACTTGTTGATGGCAAGGACCAAGAACTCAAAGCCCCCGGTAGCACGGGGGTGGGGGTCGACGATGTCGAGCCCCCAGACCGAGAATGGCTAGGAGAGTGGTACGGCTTGAAGGGCTTGTGCCAGTTGGTGTATCTTCTTGGTGTGGTATTGGCATGCTTGACACGTTGTCGCCATCTCCAAGGCATCTTGGAAGAGCGATGATAAGCGGTACTACCGCTCAGGGGAGCAGTACTACCGCTCAGGTAGAGGGAGACCGAGCCAGAGTCGCTAGTACCGCTCGGAGCCGTAGGTACTACCGCCCTGTACTATCGCAAAGTGCGTCAACAAAAGTGTTCGCACTTCCAAGCAGCGGTACAGACGAGCAGCACTAGCAGAGCACTACCGCCGGCTCGGGCGGTACTACCGGAGATAAGAGGTAGTACCGTTTGGAAATTTCACGGCACACCACATGCAACAGTAGAAAACCAGAACTGCCATAACTTTCGCAAATGAGCTCCAAATTGAGCAAACTCAAGCTTGTTGGATTCAGGACGACAAGAGCTATCCAAACAACGACAAGCTTGTTGGATTCAAGACGACAAGAGCATGGCATCGTCATGCCGTAGCCGCTCTGGCTGGTCCTCGTCAAAGGCCTGCACTCTCAGTGACCCGTACATGAGTTTCGTGGGGAGAATTGCCTCCGCCCTGTAGACCATGGCGAAGGGTGTCTCACCGATGGCTCGATTTGCTGTCGTTTTGATCGACCAAAGAACCTTCGGGAGTTCATCAATCCAGCACCTTCCGTGCTTGCACAGCTTGTCGAAAGACCTTGTCTTGATGGCCCGCAACACTTTAGCATTTGCCCTCTCTACTTTCTCGTTGCTCCTGGGGTGAGCAATGGAGGCAAAGTAGACCTTGGTGCCAATATCTTCACAATATCGGTGATGATCCTGTTTGGGACCCCGAAACAACAAACAATCCCTGTGAGGAACTTGACTTCTGCCAGCATCGTCACCTTTCTCCCTGGCTCCACTTCGGTCCACCTTGTCGACTTGTTGATGGCAAGGACCAAGAACTCAAAGCCCCCGGTAGCACGGGGGTGGGGGTCGACGATGTCGAGCCCCCAGACCGAGAATGGCTAGGAGAGTGGTACGGCTTGAAGGGCTTGTGCCAGTTGGTGTATCTTCTTGGTGTGGTATTGGCATGCTTGACACGTTGTCGCCATCTCCAAGGCATCTTGGAAGAGCGATGATAAGCGGTACTACCGCTCAGGGGAGCAGTACTACCGCTCAGGTAGAGGGAGACCGAGCCAGAGTCGCTAGTACCGCTCGGAGCCGTAGGTACTACCGCCCTGTACTATCGCAAAGTGCGTCAACAAAAGTGTTCGCACTTCCAAGCAGCGGTACAGACGAGCAGCACTAGCAGAGCACTACCGCCGGCTCGGGCGGTACTACCGGAGATAAGAGGTAGTACCGTTTGGAAATTTCACGGCACACCACATGCAACAGTAGAAAACCAGAACTGCCATAACTTTCGCAAATGAGCTCCAAATTGAGCAAACTCAAGCTTGTTGGATTCAGGACGACAAGAGCTATCCAAACAACGACAAGCTTGTTGGATTCAAGACGACAAGAGCATGGCATCGTCATGCCGTAGCCGCTCTGGCTGGTCCTCGTCAAAGGCCTGCACTCTCAGTGACCCGTACATGAGTTTCGTGGGGAGAATTGCCTCCGCCCTGTAGACCATGGCGAAGGGTGTCTCACCGATGGCTCGATTTGCTGTCGTTTTGATCGACCAAAGAACCTTCGGGAGTTCATCAATCCAGCACCTTCCGTGCTTGCACAGCTTGTCGAAAGACCTTGTCTTGATGGCCCGCAACACTTTAGCATTTGCCCTCTCTACTTTCTCGTTGCTCCTGGGGTGAGCAATGGAGGCAAAGTAGACCTTGGTGCCAATATCTTCACAATATCGGTGATGATCCTGTTTGGGACCCCGAAACAACAAACAATCCCTGTGAGGAACTTGACTTCTGCCAGCATCGTCACCTTTCTCCCTGGCTCCACTTCGGTCCACCTTGTCGACTTGTTGATGGCAAGGACCAAGAACTCAAAGCCCCCGGTAGCACGGGGGTGGGGGTCGACGATGTCGAGCCCCCAGACCGAGAATGGCTAGGAGAGTGGTACGGCTTGAAGGGCTTGTGCCAGTTGGTGTATCTTCTTGGTGTGGTATTGGCATGCTTGACACGTTGTCGCCATCTCCAAGGCATCTTGGAAGAGCGATGATAAGCGGTACTACCGCTCAGGGGAGCAGTACTACCGCTCAGGTAGAGGGAGACCGAGCCAGAGTCGCTAGTACCGCTCGGAGCCGTAGGTACTACCGCCCTGTACTATCGCAAAGTGCGTCAACAAAAGTGTTCGCACTTCCAAGCAGCGGTACAGACGAGCAGCACTAGCAGAGCACTACCGCCGGCTCGGGCGGTACTACCGGAGATAAGAGGTAGTACCGTTTGGAAATTTCACGGCACACCACATGCAACAGTAGAAAACCAGAACTGCCATAACTTTCGCAAATGAGCTCCAAATTGAGCAAACTCAAGCTTGTTGGATTCAGGACGACAAGAGCTATCCAAACAACGACATGAAATTTTAAGAACATACAATTATGAAAATGTCAATGATATAGAGATGTGATACCTCTATGAATGACAAACCAGCAAAAACTTCCAACATCAAAAACATCATAGAAGATGCATATGGACTCCGTAGATGACCATAAGCTCTCAAACTCACAAAGAGAAACACCAAACAAGAACCAAGAAATATGATGCAAGGATGAAAATGGTTTGAGCTCTCAACAAACGATACGATCAAGCTACTCACTTGAGAGCCCCGTTGACAGTACAACAATCTTTCCTAAAATAGGAAAACCTATCGAGGGAAAACCTATACCTTGCACCTAGTCCTCTTGAGCTAGATGATGATGATCTTGGCTTCCTCAAGATGAACCACCTTTCTTGATTGCATTGGTCCGATGAAGACTAGTTGATTGCTCCCCCATACTCACTATGGGTGAGCCACTCTTCAACACATCTTCACAAGTCCTTTGTCACCACAATGGACGACAAGCTTCAAGCATGATATCTTTTTGATGATCCACTTGAACTTGCACACCGCAGTCTTGATGACGACCACCTGTTGATGTAAACCTCCATGGGTTGTATGAGATCTTCCTCTTGACGCAAGCCCATGGATTGCCTTAAGTTATATTCAAAGGATTTGTCCATATGCACTTCTTGGAGTCTATATGCTGGTTCAAGGAGTTTATATGATGACCAAGGTGGTATTCAACGTATTACCCAAAGAATGGTCATAAAGACACAAGGTTGATCAAGACTAAGACAAAGAGTAAATCAAGTTGATTAACACACAAAGCGTACAAGATGTACCGAGAGGATCAAGTGATCCCATGGTATGGTAAGGATTGTCCATTACACTTTTGTTACTAACCCATGGTTTTCGTGAGAGTTCTATGTGGGGTTAGGTGTGTTTCTATGGGCAAGAGAAACCAATTCCACATGGATTGTCATCAAATACCAAAACTACATACGGAGAAATATGCTCTAACGGAGGGGAAGTACGTCTTCGTTGGAGTGGTGTGGAGGCACAATAGTCCCCAAGATGCCACTAAGGCCATTCTATTCTCGTCACGTCCTCACACAATGCAGGGTGCCATGATTCCACTAGTGGTGCCCTTGAACACAGCAACCGAACATTTACAAACAAGGTTGGGGCAATCTCCACAACTGAATTGGAGGCTCCCAACGAGACCACGAAGCTTCACCATAGTGGAATATTGCTTTGAGGTGACCTAAACCGTCTAGGGTGCTCAAACACCCAAGAGTAACAAGATCCGCGAGGGATTGGTTGGGGGAATCAAATTTCTCTTGGTGGAAGGTAGATCAAGGCCCTCTCAAGCAAACCCTAGAGTATCAACAAGTTTTGTTGGCTAGGGAGAGAGATTGGGCGAAAATGGAGCTTGGCACAACAATGGAGCTCAGGGTTGGGAAAGGTGGTCTTCGTGCCCCATAGCACCCTCCAGAGTCACATAAGTGGTAGAACCGCTGCGACCAACGGTACCATCTCTTATCATCGGTAGTACCACTCAGGGCAGCAGTAGTACCGCCCGAGACGGCCAAAAATACGGAGTGAAACATAATTTTGGTAACACAAAGTGGCATGAGACTTTATAACACGTCATGGTGATGGTGACACTCCAAGTTGTGAAGAAATAAAACAGAGAGAAATCAACTTGGAGTGACACAAAAGAAATACAACACGCTCTCAAGATGTAGATGCCTCAAGTAGGAGGGGGCGGTGGCCGATGCCACCTATGTTTGAGTCAATTGGTATGCCACCGCGAAGATTTTAACCTTGGTCCCAAGACCAAAACTCGGCTTTGAAGCACAAGTGTCATCTAAAATGACTAATGTGAAAGACTTGTTCGATTTATGCATAATACGGGGAGGGATAGTTCATTGAGAGAACAACACTCCCTCTAAATCCATGCCTACATCTAAACAAGATAGTATGATGAGAGTGGTGGGGTGTGCCTAATTTCAATTCACATTGCTCAAATCAATAATATTTAGCTCATGCCTTAGCTCACAAAATCTTGCTTCATTCAATGGCTTCGGGAAAATGTGTGCAAGTTTATCGTTAGTGTTAAGGTAAATGAGATCAATTTCCCCACGCTTGATATGTTCCCGGATGAAATGGTGACGAATACTAAGGTGCTTCGTCTTGAAGTGTTGAACTGGGTTGTTGAGATCGAGATTGCACTTACATTATCACAATAAAGAGGCACTTTTTCACAAGTGTGTAAGGGATCGAGATGGACCTAGAGGGGGGGGGGTGAATAGGTACAATTACAAATTTTAGTGGTCACTTAACAATTTTAGGCAATAATGCGGAATATGAAAATGAGCCTAACAATTGCAAGGGTGAAGGTTAGGCTTTGTGTACCAAGCACGACAACAAGTAGGATATGATAAAGCACAAGTACATAATCAAAGACTAGTAACAAGTAGGAAGTTAGTGTTAGGGATAACCGCAACTCCGAGAGACAAGGATGTATGCTGATGTTCACTTCCTTGGAGGGAAGCTATGCCACCATTTAGAGAAGTGGGTGTTACCACTAAGGCACACCAACGCCACAAAGGCTCACCCTATTCTCTCCTTGAGACAACACCACGAAGGCGTTTCTCAACCACTAGTGGTAAGCCTTTGAGGTGGCCTCCAAGACCTCACAAACTTTCTGGGGGAAATCTCAACGGTTTGATTCATCTCAGAAGAACTCCTACCGCCTAGGAGTCTCCAACCTCCAAGAGTAACAAGATCGCGGGGACTGCTCAAAACTTGCTCAAATCACAAATAGCTTGGGTTGAGAGGAGGAGAGGGAGATGATCTACCTGTTGATTGGAACAACACTCAAGGGAACTCACAGATTCTCTTGGGATCTAAGATTTAGTGTAACCAAATGGGAGTGAGAGAGAAAGATGTTTTTTGGAGTGTTTCAGTTGTGTTTAGCAACTCCCACTCGAGGTGGGAGAAGACTATATATAGTGGTGGTAGAAAAGTGCCGTTGGAGCCACTTATGTTGTGTAGTTGCTGGACGTCCGGTAGTTCACGGTCGTTCGGACAACCACGAGGGGGCGGACGTACGATAGTGGTCGGTCGTCCGAAGATGCAGAAAGTATCACGTTACCACAGTATTTGGTAGAGAGGTGATCGACATACGGACGTCCGGATGATGTTGGCCATCCGAAGATACATACGGTATTAGGTTAGCAAAACATCTGGTGGAAAGGTGAACAACATACAGATGTACAAAAGTCATCGGCCGTCCGAGGTACGGTCGTCCGAAAATGGTCAGAAGTCCGACATTTTGAATCTGTTGAGTGGCAATGGAATTCCTACCGTACCCGGACGTCCGGTCCTCAGACGACTGGAGGAGTCGGAATTCCGAGGGTTTGAATCTATTGGCTGGCTCCGGATTTCTGGAGGACGTCCACCATCCGACGTCCGGACGTCCGAGAACCACCAGACGACCGAAAAAGAGAAGACCAACAACAAGAAGATAGAGAGAGAGAGAGGAATTGCCTAGAGTTTTGAGCTAGTTTGTTGTGAGACCCAGTGATCCCCTCTTAATAGTGCGGGGTCCCTATACTCAAGAAAGACAAATAGAATGATAGACCACTTCGTCTTATTTCTTCGTTCTTGAGCATCATGGACAAATTAGTCACGATCCATACAAAAACTCTCATGGGAACAAAGCCTGAGATACACTTGATTAAGATGATTAGTTCCTTATATCTATGTTGTCAACAACATCAAAATATGATTAAGGGCATGACTACACTTTCAATCTCCCCCTTTTTGGTAGTTGATGACAACATACATATAGCTCTAAAAAAGTGAAGTAGACTTATGTAGCTTAGGAGTGATTTGTTATGGAGCTGCCCTTGATTATATTCATAGTAAAATAATTATGGTCGGGAGCTCCCCCTTACTTTGATAATGAGTGCATCGAAGATATCATATAGATCAATAAAATAGCATGATAACACATCATTCATATATGTACTAATAGTTCAGCATAATTTATCATCCATACATTAAGGCATAATTCATCATCCATACGTTAAGGGTAACAAGTCGAATACTAAGATAATGCCCTCCCCCCTTGACATCAAGTACCGAAAAGGGAAGGACCAGGACATGCAACCACGCACTCAGAGACCACTACCATCATCATCATCACCATGGGTGCCACTGCCACCTGCCTCGTCAAGGAAATCAGCCCACTCAGGGCCAGAGGGAAAACCGAAGTCGGAAGGAGGAGGAGGGGGAAGATCCTCATCCTCACTCACAAGACTTGCTCCCGAGTCTCTCATACGAGCCTTGAGAGCATTCTTAGAAGATATCATGCGAGTGACCACACCGTGGTTTTGTGAGCAATGAAAGGTGAAAGCCCACATTATGGCAAAATGTGATTTCCCAAGAAAACTAGCAAAGCGACTGAAGAAGATAGAGCTAGATGAGAGAGGCCTAGACCGAGCAGCAGCCCGTCGAGCAGGAGCGGATGAGGATTTCTTGGGAGCCCAATCATCCGCCATGTGAGGGGGAATGACCCATTTTTATGCACATGAGTGCGCAATGAGAGCCTGAATAAAAGGAGCACGAGGAAAGGCTCGCTTGTATTGAAAACTAGCGAGGCGAATCTCATGCCTTAAAAAGTGAAGAACATTGATCTTCCTTTTAGGATGTTCATTAAGGTGGGTCATGAGATCAATGCA
Source organism: Hordeum vulgare subsp. vulgare (assembly GCF_904849725.1). Lineage (NCBI taxonomy): Eukaryota > Viridiplantae > Streptophyta > Magnoliopsida > Poales > Poaceae > Hordeum > Hordeum vulgare. Next base: position 421,648,800 of record NC_058524.1, read on the forward strand.
ATATCCGCTACAGGTTCCCGTGTCACCCATCTTGGGATAGATGGTGCGGATGACGCACTAAAAAATAATTAAGAAGGGAGATCTCCAAATAAAAACTTGATTGAGATCTTTGCCCTTTTCCTCTTCATCAAGCTCATCAAGTCTTTTTAAAAGATAAACACATACTTCAATGGCTCTAGGTTCATGATTTGGGTTACTCTTATGGATCTTAAAGCCGGTATCTGGAAAACCAAGAGCAGCGACAAACTGAGCATAAGAGGCTGAGAGCTCGGTGTCGGACGTCATCCAAGTGATGGTGTTATCTGGACCAAAGAAGCAAGTTGCACAGAACTGATGAATGGCAACATGATTGAAGTCATGCTGAAAAGAAAGGGTGCAGCAAGACCAGATGACTCGATGAGATTAATGGCACCCGGATATTCCGCTGGGTGAGTGCGAATATGCTCTAAGTTAATATAGTGATGAACTGACAGACCTTTTCGAACAATGTCAGTGGAGAAAATGTCTGCCAGAACATTTGTGCAAAAACGTGATTCCATGGAATCATGCACAACACAGAATTGATCAGTGCCGTGACAAAACTTAAGATAGGCAGATTTAGGAACCTTGGTGGAATCCTTAATTTCACGACCTAGAGAAGGAGGGGTCTCAAGAGAGATGCGGAGAGCATCACCTTGACGGTGATCCGCAAGCGGAGGAGGCATGTATGATGGTCTCCGAGTGCCGGGCTTTGGAAGATTTCTGTGAATACCAACAAATTCAGCCCGTTCTTCATACTCCAGCTCTTCTTCGTAGTCGGAACCCTCCAAGGATGAGACGGTTCAATGAACCGGATGCTTGGCGACGCGCTTGGAGGGACGATACCGTTCTTGGGAGTCGTCGGACCCCACACCATGGGTGGCACGAGAGGCTGAACCGACGGGGGTCTTACGAGCGAAGTGCTTGATCTTCGGCATGGCAAAAAAGGAAAACTCCTACAACCATGTTTGAGTAACCCTAAGTCTGGGACCGGATGCATTTGGAGTACCGAGAGCAGAACTGCAGGGAAAGAGTCGGTTGAAAGAGAGAGAAAAGGGGGAGGTTACCTTGAGGCGCAAAAAGAGAGGGGTTCGACTGGAGAAGCGGCCATAGGGAACCTGGCGGCGGCCTGGCGACACAAGGGAGAAGAACGAAGAGGGGAGTCGGCATGTGGAGTTAGGGCAAATTACTAAACCCATGGGCCTCCAGACTTTATATGGAGGCTGAATCGTCGGACGACCCACATACGGCGGACGCCCAGATATTAATAAATCGTCAGACGACCCACACTCGTCGGACGTCCGGACATCAATAGGTCACCGGACGTCCGAGACACGTTGGACGTCCGAGAGGGGCAAACAGGAGGGAGAGGCAAACAGGGAGAGTTTTTCCGTTTTCTGTGTCACCCATGGTAGTGAGATGATGGAGACTATCCAAACACATGTAACACCCAATATTGTCTCAAATAGTGACCATTCTAGCTAAGCATATTTAACGATATTTATTATAAGGGTGTGGGTGGTGGTTTAAGCCACCATGTTTGAGTAAACGTGGGATGGCACTTCGAAGATAACTTGAGCCCATCACCACAACTCCATCATTTAAAGCACCAAGTCACCAAGGTGAACAAAGTAACTTTGAGAGTGTTGGGTTGATTTATGCATCATATAGGGTGAGAGAATTCGTGAATTGGATGTCTCTCCCTAAATACATGCATACACCTAGACAAAACATGAAGTAAGTGTATGTAGGTGTACAAGATTTCACATAATGTTATCAAGCTCCAAGATACCAAGTTCACGCCTAAGTTGACAAAACCTTGCTTCGTCCAATGGCTTGGTGAAGATGTCTGTATTGGGGAACGTCGCATGGGAAACAAAAATTTTCCTACGCGCACGAAGACCTATCATGGTGATGTCCATCTACGAGAGGGGATATTCGATCTACGTACCCTTGTAGATCGCACAGCAGAAGCGTTAAGAAACGCGGTTGATGTAGTGGAACGTCCTCACGTCCCTCGATCCGCCCCGCGAACCGTCCCGCGATCCGTCCCACGATCTAGTGCCGAACGGACGGCACCTCCGCGTTCAGCACACGTACAGCTCGACGATGATCTCGGCCTTCTTGATCCAGCAAGAGAGAAGAAGAGGTAGATGAGTTCTCCGGCAGCGTGACGGCGCTCCGGAGGTTGGTGGTGATCTAATCTCAGCAGGGCTCCGCCCGAGCTCCGCAGAAACGCGATCTAGAAGTAAAACCGTGGAGGTATGTGGTCGGGCTGCCATGGCAAAGTTGTCTCAAATCAGCCCTAAAACCTCCGTATATATAGGGGGAAGAGGGGGAGCCTTGCCTTGGGTCTCAAGGGGCCCCAAGGGCGTCGGCCGAGCCAAGGGGGGGCGTCCTCCCCTTCCAAACCGAATCCAACTAGGTTTGGAAGGAGGAGTCCTTCCCCCTTTTCCCACCTCCTCTTTTTTTTCTTTTCCCTTTGATTTTCTTCCTATGGCGCATAGGGCCTTCTTGGGCTGTCCCACCAGCCCACTAAGGGCTGGTGCGCCACCCCCAATGCCTATGGGCTTCCCCTGGGTGGGTTCCCCCCCCCCCCCCGGTGAACACCCGGAACCCATTCGTCATTCCCGGTAACTCCGAAAACCTTCCGGTAATAAAATGAGGTCATCCTATATATCAATCTTCATTTCCGGACCATTCCGGAAACCCTCGTGACGTCCGTGATCTCATCCGGGACTCCGAACAACATTCGGTAACGAACCATATAACTCAAATACGCACAAAACAACGTCGAACCTTAAGTGTGCAGACCCTGCGGGTTCGAGAACTATGTAGACATGACCCGAGTGACTCCTCGGTCAATATCCAATAGCGGGTCCTGGATGCCCATATTGGATCCTACATATTCTACGAAGATCTTATCGTTTGAACCTCAGTGCCAAGGATTGATATAATCCCGTATGTCATTCCCTTTGTCCTTCGGTATGTTACTTGCCCGAGATTCGATCGTCAGTATCCGCATACCTATTTCAATCTCGTTTACCGACAAGTCTCTTTACTCGTTCCGTAATACAAGATCCCGCAACTTACACTAAGTCACATTGCTTGCAAGGCTTGTGTGTGATGTTGTATTACCGAGTGGGCCCCGAGATACCTCTCCGTCACACGGAGTGACAAATCCCAGTCTCGATCCATACTAACTCAACGAACACCTTCGGAGATACCTGTAGAGCATCTTTATAGTCACCTAGTTACGTTGGGATGTTTGATACACACAAAGCATTCCTCCGGTGTGAGTGAGTTATATTATCTCATGGTCATAGGAACAAATACTTGACACGCAGAAAACAGTAGCAACAAAATGACACGATCAACATGCTACGTCTATTAGTTTGGGTCTAGTCCATCACATGATTCTCCTAATGATGTGATTCCGTTATCAAGTAACAACACTTGCCTATGGCCAGGAAACCTTGACCATCTTTGATCAACGAGCTAGTCAACTAGAGGCTTACTAGGGATAGTGTTTTGTCTATGTATCCACACAAGTATTGTGTTTCCAATCAATACAATTATAGCAAGGATAATAAACGATTATCATGAACAAAGAAATATAATAATAACTAATTTATTATTGCCTCTAGGGCATATTTCCAACAGTCTCCCACTTGCACTAGAGTCAATAATCTAGTTCACATCACCATGTGATTCCAACGAATCCAACACCCATATAGTTATGGGGTCTGATCACGTCTTGCTCGTGAGAGAGGTTTTAGTCAACGGTTCTGAAACTTTCAGATCCGTGCGTTCTTTACCAATCTTTATGTCATCTTATAGATGGTGCTACTATGTGCTATTCGGAAATGCTCCAAATATCTACTCTACTATACGAATCCGTTTCACTACTCATAGTTATTCGGATTAGTGTCAAAGCTTGCATCGACGTAACCCTTTACGACGAACTCTTTAACCACCTCCATAATCGAGAAAAATTCCTTAGTCTATTTAGTTACTAAGGATAACTTTGACCGCTGATCAGTGATTCAATCCTGGATCACTCTGTGTACCTCTTAACAGACTTGCTGCAAGGCACACATCACGTGCGGTACTCAGCATGGCATACTTTAGAGTCTACGGCTAAGGCATAGAAGACGACCTTCGTCTATCCTCTTTATTCTGCCGTGGTCGGGTTTTGAGTCTTACTCAAATTCACACCTCACAACGCAACCAAGAACTCCTTCCTTGCTGATCTATTTTGAACTCCTTCAAAAACTTGTCAAGGCATGCATCTTGTTGAAACTTCTATTAAGCGTTTTCGATCTATCTCCATAGATCTTTGATGCTCAATGTTCAAGTAGCGCAATCCAGGTATTCCTTGGAAAACTCCTTTAAAACAACCTTGTACGCTTTACAGAAATTCTACATTACTTCTGATCCACAATATGTCAACCACATATACTTATCAGAAATTCTATAGTGCTCCCAATCACTTCTTTGGAAATACAAGTTTCTCATAAACCTTGTACAAACCCAAAATCTTTGATCATATCACCAAAGTGTATATTCCAACTCCGAGATGCTTGCACCAGTCCATTGAAGGATCGCTGGAGCTTGCATACTTGCTAGTATCTTTAGGATCGACAAAACCTCCTGGTTGTATCACATACAATGTTTGCTCAAGGAAACCATCGAGGAAACAATGTTTTGACATCCTATGTGCAATATTTCATAAATAATGCAGCAACTACTAACATAATTCTTACAGACTTTTAGCATCGCTACGAGTGAGAAAGTCTCATCATAGTCAACTGTTTGATCTTGTCGGAAACATCTTTGCGACAAGTCAAGCTTTTCTTAATAGTGACTTATCACCATCATCATCTGTCTTCCTTTTAAAGATCCATCTTTACTCAATAGTCCTATGACCATCAAGTAGTTCTTACAAAGTCTACACTTTGTTTTCATACATGGATCCTCTCTCGGATTTCATGGCCTCCAGCCATTTGTCGGAATCCGGGCGCACCATTGCTTTCTTCATAACTCGTAGGTTTACTGTTGCTCAACAACATGACCTCCAAGACAGGGTTACCGTACCACTCTGCACTAGTACGCGACCTTGTCAACCTACGAGGCTTGTAGTAACTTGATCCGATGCTAGATGATCACCATCATCAGCTTTCACTTCAATTGGTGTAGGCGCCACAGGAACAACTTCCTGCGCCCTGCTACACACTTGTTTAAGTGATGGTTCAATAACCTCATCAAGTTCTACCACCCTCCCACTCAATTGTTTCGAGAGAAACCTTTCCTCGAGAAAGGATCCGTTTTTAGAAACAAACACTTTGCTTTCGGATCTGAGATAGGAGATGTACCCAACTGTTTTGGATATCCTATGAAGATGCATTTATCCGCTTTGGGTTCGAGCTTATCAGACTGAAACTTTTCCACATAAGTGTCGAAGCCCCAAACTTTCAAGAAACGACAGTTTAGATTTCTCTAAACCTCAGTCTATACTGTGTCATCTCAACGGAAATACGCGGTGCCCTATTTTAAAGTGAATGCGGTTGTCTCTAATGCATAACTCATAAACGATAGTGGTAATTCGATAAGAGACATCACAGCATGCACCATACCAAATAGTGCGTGGCTATGACGTTCAGACACATCATCACACTATGATGTTCCAGGTGGCATGAAGTGCGAAATAATTTCCACATTGTCTTAACTGCGTACCAAAACTCGTAACTCAGATATTCATTTCTATGATCATATCGTAGACAGTTTATCATCTTGTTACGACGAACTTCACTCCGAAACATAATTGAACTTTTCAATATTTCACACTTGTGACTCATTAAGTAAATACTCTTGTATGTGCTCAAATCATCATTGAAGTAAGAACATAATGATATCCACTGCGTGCCTCAGCACCCATTGGACTGCATACATCAAAATGTATCACTTCCAATAAGTTACTATCTTGTTTCATCTCAATGAAAACAAGGCCTTGCTCATGTGGTATGATTTGCATGTCACTAGTGATTCAAAATCAAGTGAGTATAAAGATCCATCAGCATGGAGCCTCTTCATGCAATTTATACCAACATGACTCAAGCGGCAGTGCCACAAGTAAGTGGTACTATCATCATTACCTCGTGTCTTTTGGCACCAATTCATGAACATGTGTAACACTACGATCGAGATTCAATAAACCATTGAAGGTGATTATTCAAGCAAATAGAGTAACCATTATTCTCTTTAAATGAATAATCGTATTGCAACAAACACGATCCAATCATGTTCATGCTTAACGCAAGCACCAAATAACAATTATTTAGGTTTAACACCAATCCCGATGGTAGAGGGAGCGTGCGACATTTTGATCATATCAATCTTGGAAACACTTCCAACACGTATCGTCACCTCGCCTTTAGCTAGTCTCCGTTTATGCCGTAGCTATCATTTCGTGTTACTAATCACTTAGCAACCAAACCGGTATCCAATACCCTCATGCTACTAGGAGTACTAGTAAAGTACACATCATGTATATCAGACATACTTCTTTTGAATTTTTGCCAGCCTATTTATCTACCAAGTATCTAGAGTTGCTCCGCCTCTGTGACTGTTCCCCTCATTACAGAAGCACTTAGTCTCAGGTTTGGGTTTAATCTTGGGTCTCTTCATTAGTGCAACAACTGTTTTGCCGTTTCACGAAGTATCCCTTCTAGCCCTTGCCTTTCTCGAAACTTAGTGGTTTTACTAACCATCAACTATTGATGCTCCTTCTTGATTTCTACTTTCGCAGTGTCAAACATCGCGAATCACTCAAAGATCATTGTATCTATCCTTGATATGTTATAGTTCATCACGAAGCTCTCACAGCTTGGTGGCAGTGACTTTGGAGAACTATCACTATCTAATCTGGAAGATTAACTCCCACTTGATTCAAGCGATTGTCGTACTCAGACAATCTGAGCACACGCTCAACGATTGAGCTTTTCTCCTTTACTTTGTGGACAAAGAATCTTGTTGGAGGTCTCGTACCTCTTAACAAGGGCACAAGCATGAAATCACAATTTCATCTCTTTTAGAACATCACTTATGTTCCGTGACGTTTCAAAACGTTTTCAGCGCCTTGCTTCTAAGCCATTAAGTATTTTGCACTGAACTATCGTGTAGTCATCAGAAACGTGTATGTCGGAAGTTCACAGCATCCATAGACGACGCTCAAGGTGCAGCACACCGAGTGGTGCATTAAGGACATAAGCCTTCTGCGCAGCAACGAGGACAATCCTCGGTTTTACAGACTCAGTCTGCAAAGTTTGCTACTATTAACTTTCAACTAAATTTTCTCTAGGAACATATAAAAATAGTAGAGCTATAGCGCAATCTACATGTAATTCGCAAAGACCATTAGACTATGTTCATGACAATTAGTTCAATTAATCATATTACTTAAGAACTCCCACTCAAAAAGTACATCTCTCCAGTCATTTGAGTGGTATATGATCCAAATCCACTATCTCAAGTCCGATCATCACGTGAGTCGAGAATAGTTTCAGTGGTAAGCATCTCTATGCTAATCATATCAACTATACGATTCATGCTCGACCTTTCGATCTCATGTGTTCCGAGGCCATGTCTGCACATGCTAGGCTCGTCAAGCTTAACCCGAGTGTTCCGCGTGTGCAACTGTTTTGCACCCGTTGTATGTGAACGTTGAGTCTATCACACCCGATCATCACGTGGTGTCTCGAAATGAAGAACTGTCGCAACGGTGCACAGTCGGGGAGAACACAATTTCGTCTTGAAATTTTAGTGAGAGATCACCTCATAATGCTACCGTCGTTCTAAGCAAGATAAGGTGCATAAAGGATTAACATCACATGCAATTCATAAGTGACATGATATGGCCATCATCATGTGCTTCTTGATCTCCATCACAAAAGCACCGACACGATCTTCTTGTCACCGGCGTCACACCATGATCTCCATCATCATGATCTCCATCAACGTGTCACCATCGGGGTTGTCGTGCTACTCATGCTATTACTACTAAAGCTACATCCTAGCAAAATAGTAAACGCATCTGCAAGCACAAACGTTAGTTTAAAGACAACCCTATGGTTCCTGCTGGTTGCCGTACCATCGACGTGCAAGTCGATATTATCTATTACAACATGATCATCTCATACATCCAATATATCACATCACATTGTTTGGCCATATCACATCACAAGCATACCCTGCAAAAACAAGTTAGACGTCCTCTAATTTTGTTGTTGCATATTTTACGTGGTGACCATGGGTATCTAGTAGGATCGCATCTTACTTACGCAAACACCACAACGGAGATATATGAATTGCTATTTAACCTTATACAAGGACCTCCTCGGTCAAATCCGATTCAACTAAAGTTGGAGAAACTGAGACTTGCCAGTCATCTTTGAGCAACGGGGTTACTCGTAGCGATGAAACCAGTCTCTCGTAAGCGTACGAGTAATGTCGGTCCGAGCCGCTTCAATCCAACAATACCGCGGAATCAAGAAAAGACTAAGGAGGGCAGAAAAACGCACATCACCGCCCACAAAAACTTTTGTGTTCTACTCGAGATTACATCTACGCATGAACCTAGCTCATGATGCCACTGTTGGGGAACGTCGCATGGGAAACAAAAATTTTCCTACGCGCACGAAGACCTATCATGGTGATGTCCATCTACGAGAGGGGATATTCGACCTACGTACCCTTGTAGATCGCACAGCAGAAGCGTTAAGAAACGCGGTTGATGTAGTGGAACGTCCTCACGTCCCTCGATCCGCCCCGTGAACCGTCCCGCGATCCGTCCCACGATCTAGTGCCGAACGAACGGCACCTCCGCGTTCAGCACACGTACAGCTCGACGATGATCTCGGCCTTCTTGATCCAGCAAGAGAGACGGAGAGGTAGATGAGTTCTCCAGCAGCGTGATGGTGCTCCGGAGGTTGGTGGTGATCTAATCTCAGCAGGGCTCCGCCCGAGCTCCGCAGAAACGCGATCTAGAAGTAAAACCGTGGAGGTATGTGGTCGGGCTGCCATGGCAAAGTTGTCTCAAATCAGCCCTAAAACCTCCGTATATATAGGGGGAAGAGGGGGAACCTTGCCTTGGGGCTCAAGGGGCCCCAAGGGGGTCGCCCGAGCCAAGGGGGGGCGTCCTCCCCTTCCAAACCGAATCCAACTAGGTTTGGAAGGAGGAGTCCTTCCCCCTTTTCCCACCTCCTCTATTTTTTATTTTCTCTCTGATTTTCTTCCTATGGTGCATAGGGCCTTCTTGGGCTGTCCCACCAGCCCACTAAGGGCTGGTGCACCACCCCCAAGGCCTATGGGCTTCCCCGGGGTGGGTTCCCCCCTGGTGAACACCCGGAACCCATTCGTCATTCCCGGTACATTCCCGGTAACTCCGAAAACCTTCCGGTAATCAAATGAAGTCATCCTATATATCAATCTTCGTTTCCGGACCATTCCGGAAACCCTCGTAACGTCTCTGATCTCATCCGGGACTCCAAACAACATTCGGTAATGAACCATATAACTCAAATACGCACAAAACAACGTCGAACCTTAAGTGTGCAGACCCTGCGGGTTCGAGAACTATGTAGACATGACCCGAGTGACTCCTCGGTCAATATCCAATAGCGGGACCTGGATGCCCATATTGGATCCTACATATTCTACGAAGATCTTATCGTTTGAACCTCAGTGCCAAGGATTGATATAATCCCGTATGTCATTCCCTTTGTCCTTCGGTATTGTTACTTGCCCGAGATTCGATCGTCAGTATTCGCATACCTATTTCAATCTCGTTTACCGGCAAGTCTCTTTACTCGTTCCGTAATACAAGATCCCGCAACTTACACTAAGTCACATTGCTTGCAAGGCTTGTGTGTGATGTTGTATTACCGAGTGGGCCCCGAGATACCTCTCCGTCACACGGAGTGACAAATCCCAGTCTCGATCCATACTAACTCAACGAACACCTTCGGAGATACCTGTAGAGCATCTTTATAGTCACCCAGTTACGTTGCGACGTTTGATACACACAAAGCATTCCTCCGGTGTCAGTGAGTTATATGATCTCATGGTCATAGGAACAAATACTTGACACGCAGAAAACAGTAGCAACAAAATGACACGATCAACATGCTACGTCTATTAGTTTGGGTCTAGTCCATCACATGATTCTCCTAATGATGTGATCCCGTTATCAAGTAACAACACTTGCCTATGGCCAGGAAACCTTGACCATCTTTGATCAACGAGCTAGTCAACTAGAGGCTTACTAGGGACAGTGTTTTGTCTATGTATCCACACAAGTATTGTGTTTCCAATCAATAAAATTATAGCAAGGATAATAAACGATTATCATAAACAAAGAAATATAATAATAACTAATTATTATTGCCTCTAGGGCATATTTCCAACTGTCTGCTAGTTGCATATCTGTACCCACGTGAGCAATATCAATTTCACCCTTTTTCACACGATCTCCCAAGAAGTGATACCTAATATCAATGTGTTTTGTGCAAGGGTGATCAATGGGGTTCTCAGCAATCTTGATGGCACTTTCATTATCACATAAAAGAGGCACATGTCTACAGGTGATATCATAATCCTTTAAAGTTTGCCTCATCCATAGCAATTGAGTTGCACAGCTTGCAGTTGCAATGTATTGAGCTTCGACAGTGGATAGGGAAACAAAATTCTGCTTCTTCGAGGACCAACTTACCAAGGGGCATCCAAGAAACTCACATGCACCGGAAGGGGATTTCCGTCCCACTTTGTCACCAACCCAAACCGCATCTGTGTACCCAATGAGGTCATACTTTGCATCCTTGGGGTAGCATAAACCCAACTTTGGGGGTGTGAACAAGGTATTTAAGGATATGCTTAACCATCGTATGATGGCTTTCCCTAGGGGAAGCTTGAAATCTTGCACATATGCCTACACTTAACATGATGTCTGGTCTAGATGCATAAAGATAAAGCAATGAACCAATCATAGAGCGGTAAATAGATGGGTCAAAAGGAATACTCTCGGTGTCTCCAGTTTGAACAAGTTTTGTGGACATGGGTGTCTTACATGGTTTAGCATTTGTCATGTCAAACTTATCTAGAATGTCCTTGAGGTATTTTATTTGATACAAGAAAATTCCTTCTTGAAATTGTTGTATTTGAAATCTGAGAAAGAACTTCAAGTCCGTATTGAGTGACATTTCAAAGGTCTTGGTCATGGAGGCCGCAAACTTCTTGCACAAATGAATGTTAGGACAACCAAAAATGATGTCATCCACATAGATTTGGCATAAGATCAAATCACCTTTATCCCTCTTAGTAAAAATAGTAGGATCGATCACCCTCTCAGAAATCCATCATCGAGTAGAAACTTCTTAAGATGATCATACCAAGAACGGGGTGCTTGTTTGAGGCCATACAAAGCCTTGTGAAGTTTATACACATAGTCTTTGTGATCGGGGTCAACAAACCGAGGTGGTTGTGATACATATACTTCTTCTTGTAGAGGACCATTAAGAAAATCACTCTTCACATCCATTTGATGCAACATAAAACCATTGAAAGCAGCATAAGCCAGTAAAATGCGAATAGACTCAAGACGGGCAACCGGAGCAAAGGCCTCACAAAAGTCCAAACCTTCAACTTGGGAGTACCCTTGTGACACTAACCTTGCCTTGTTGCGGATGAATATGCCATTCTCATCTTGCTTGTTCTTAAAAATCCATTTTGTTCCAATGACATTGTGTTCCTCAGTTGGTCTTTCGACTAATGACCATACTTTGTTGTGTCTAAAACTGTTCAACTCTTCTTGCATAGCAATGAGCCAATCATTGTCCCACAATGCATCTTGTACCTTGAGTGGTACAACACTAGAGACAAATGAAAAGTGAGCACAAAAGTTTGTGAATTGTTTACGAGTGACCCTACCTTCCGTTATGCTGGTAAGAATTTTATCAACATCGACACGACCGGCCACACATGGCATGATGAAGGTCAGGGTTTCACGAGGTTCAACTTCATTTCCATCATCTACATCCTCAACATACGGATCATTAATGTGTGGTGTAAGATATTCTTCTTCACGTTGCATTTGTTGAGGTTCATCATCAATGATACCATTTTATTGGTCTATCTCTTGATGATGATCTTGTTCTTGAATGTGATCATGGTGAGGGACGTGTTCTCCTTCTTGATCCTGAACAACTGGCATGGTTTGAGCACTAGGGTCTTGTAGAGGTAAGGGTGTTGAGTCTACTTGAGGATGAGGGGAACTTCCATATTCTTCATCATCATCATGAGGTTATTGTTCCATTGGAAGAAGGTCACCAAAACCCATGGTCAAAAAATCTTGGGAGTGATCTTCTTCACCTGCATCACTTAGATCAACTTGCTCACCATGGGAGCCGTTAAATTCATCAAACATCACGTCACAAGTTTCTACAACACATCCATTGGATTTGTTGTAGACTCTATAGGCGTGGGAGTTTGATCCATAACCAACAAATATCCCCTCAATTGTTTTGTATTGAAATTTTCCTAACTCTTCCCTTTTGTTGAGGATGAAACACTTGCACCCAAATACACGAAAGTACTTGACATTTGGTTTGTTCCCGGTTAGGAGCTCATATGGAGTCTTCTGCAATATCTTGCGGGGGAAGAGTAGGTTTGATGCATGGCATGCTATGTTGACAGCCTCATCCCAAAAACTATGTGGTGACTTGTATTCATCCAATATGGACCTTTCCATTTCCACAAGTGTACGGTTCTTCCTCTCGGCTACACCATTTTGTTGAGGAGTGTAGGGTGCGGAATATTGATGTTCAATCCCCTCCTCACTAAGAAATTCTTCCAAGGTGTAGTTCTTGAACTCGGAGCCATTATCACTTCTTATTGCCAAGATTTCTTTGTCAAAGTTGCATTGGGCTTGCTTGGCAAAATCAATAAAAGTTATCTTTGTCTCGCCCTTGGATTTGACAAAAAACACTCATGTATATGTTGAGTAATCGTTAACAATGACAAGTCCATACTTCTTTCCACCAAGACTATCCCATGACAGAGGCCCAAAGAGATCCACATGGAGGAGCTCCAAAGGCCTTGAAGTAGATACAATAATCTTGGGTGGGTGTTTTGATTGATGTTGCTTCCTGGCTATGCATGCACTACACACACGATCTGTCTCAAAAGAGACATTGGTTAGTAGAAGGATGTGATTACCTTTTAAGAGATCTTGAAGATTTCTCATGCCAACATGGGCTAGTCGGCGATGCCATAGCCACACCTTGTCGGCCTTGGTCATTAGACAAGTTGCATGGAAAGTGCTCTCTTTCGAGAAATTAACCGTGTAAAGGCTGTCATCCAACTCTCCAACAAAAGCCACTTCAAGAGTGTCCCTCTTAAAGACTTCCGTAACCCACGGAAGCCAATTGGCGAACAAAAAGCAAATGGTATTTAAGGGATTCGACAAGCATGACATTTGCAAGGGACATGTCGTTTGTGATAGCCACTTTACCCAACCCGAGTACGTGTCTTTTTGATCCTCCATCAAACACAATGCTCATAAATGGTTGAATAGCTTCCATGGAATCAGAAAGCAATTTGCCATCTCCGGTCATATGGTTGATGCATCCACTATCGAGCACCCATTTGACTCCACCATAGAAGGCATCCTACATACAATTTATGAGTTTGTTAGAGGCACCCATTTTACAATGGTACCTCTCAAGTTAGTCACAAGGGTCTTAGGGACCCAAAGAGCATAGAACAAATTTAGCATAAACTTCTCCATCCTTTGTTTTGCGAAGTACATAGGATGGAGGCATGAACTCTTCTGGCCTGTTGAGAGTGGGTACGCCCCTAGTGGCCTTCCCACTCTCCACCTTAACTTTATCCTTGTGTCCTTCTCGTACAAATGTTTCTTTGAGAGGGGTGGTGCACTTGAGAGGAGACATATTTTTCTTGCTTGTGCTTGGGTCAAACCCGAGCCCTTCTTTGGCAAACACCTCATTGTGTTGGCTCAAAATCTCATTAAGATTATTTTGTCCTTGTGCACATGTCATGAGTCCTCTCTCTAGTTGTACCTTTAGAAAACGGTTTTCCTCAAGAATAGATGCTAGGTCACCACTAGAGTTAGTAGTACAAGTATCAACGTTGATAGTAGGTGAGGAGTAAACCTTGGCTAGAGTTTCAAGATAAGTAAGTTTGAGCGTCTCAAAGATCTTTGTAAGAAGAGTAAGTTCCTCTTCCTTAGCCTTGAGGGACACGGATAAAAGGTCACAATCCTTAGAGAGAGAAGCATGAGATTTCACAAGCTTACTTTTATCATTCATCAACTCCTTGCACGAGTGTTAGCCTTTTCGAAGGAGGCAAGATAGTTAGCATGATTATCAATGTTTGCACCAATTTTTAAGCATAGTTCATCATTTTGTGCTTCCTCATATTGGACTTTCCACTCAAGTATTTCGTTCTTTTCCTTTCCTCGGTGACAAGGGTTTTGAGTTCCTTAATGGTATTGGTGTGTTTACTCACCATCTCCATAAGCATGTGAAACATTGTGAGCTTCTTTGCCTTAAGGGAGCATATGAACTTATTTATTTTAGCAAGCATAGGATCATCTATATTGTCATCATCATAGTTATCCTCCACATCAATATACTCATCACAAGGAGTAGACAATAAAATGGGGGAATTTAGGGCATGGAGTTACCTTAACCTTGTCAGGAGAGTTTTAGTCCTCTCCATCTTCTATGACGACCTTTGTTAGCAAGCACTTGTGAGCATTGCCCTTGTAGTCTTTCATATAGTTGTAGGTGACAACATCACCACTCTTGTTGACTAACCTCAAGGTGTTTTGTGAATCTTGAGCTACTCCGACAACCGCACCAACATCTTCTGGATCAGATTCTTCATGAGCAACCATTGCTTTCCCATCTCTCCTCTTGAGCTTGGAGTTCATAGGGTTTGGCAACTTCGTATTTGCAAAGGTCTTGGGAAACCTTGATTTATCTTCTCTCTTCATCATCATCATCATCATCATCCTGCACTAAACTTCTTCACAAAGAGGGCAATGTCTTCATATGATGGGCTCTCACCGGAGTCAATTTCATCACCATCTTCATCATCATCATCATCATCTCATTCTTCACTTTGCTCTTCCTCACATACATATTTGGCCTTCAAAGCAAGATTGATCTTTGATGTTGAGGTACCATGCATGGCAAGATGTTTTGTAGCATTTGCCTTTGACTCTTCAAATAGTTGGAAAGTGGATATGACGTCATCCGGAGTCATTTCCTTGAACCCATGATGTTGTCTTATATCCCACACCATTTGGTAATGATATGGAGCAAGGCCATGAAGTAGCTTGTCCATGAGAAATCTTTTGGTCAAGTTGAATCCATCTTGTGTCTTGTCATAGTCACAGGACTCAATGTCGGCAGTGAGAGTCATGAGCCGCTCTAGAAGCTGCTTGGGGGATTCACCCTTTTCCATACAATAGTTTTGCAATTGCCCCTTGGCAATTTCATACTGAGCAAGCCGGAGGGTGTAGGTACCGGTCTTGGTCCTTACAATCCTGTCCCATAATTCCTTGGAACTTGTGATGTGTATGTAAGGTCTCCGTTGCTTATCGTTCATTCCTTTTCCTATGCACATGATTACAGTGTCGTTGAGATGCTTTTCATAAGTTTCTCTTGGAGTGAGATTCTTTGGGACGACAGGATGGTAGACATGCTCCAAAATGTCCAACATCCCATCATTGGCGTACCTAAGATGATCCTGCATACCAACTCTCCACAAAGCAAAATTGTAACTATCATCAAATGAAGGAGGTTTTCCTCCAGGATTATACTTAGGTTTCTCAACTTGAGGTCTAGCATAAACCCAAGGAACACTAGTTTGGTCATTGCTAGGAGGTTGTTGGCCAGGTGAAAAAATAGGCACATTTGGCCTCGAGGCCCCATCACTTGGAGGTATGCCATCATTGTGGATAATGTGGCCAATCTCATTTGGACCGAGGCCTCAAGAGAAGCATCATGCTCCTACTTTTGCTTAGCAAGGGCCCGTTCCAGATCCTCAGAAGTGAAGGACTTGACTTCCGTGGAAGTCATGCCCTTATCCTTTGGCTCCACAACAAGCGGAGTCCCATCGGGGTTCATCTCGCTCTAGGGCGGTTAAGCCACAAGAATGCAGCACGCGGCTGTGATACCAATTGAAAGGGCTCGAGATAGACCTAGAGGGGGGGGGGTGAATAGGTACAGTTACAAATTTTAACGGTTACTTAGCAATTTTAGGCAATAATGCGGAATATGAAAATGAGCCTAAAAATTGCAAGGGTGAAGGTTAGGCTTTGTGCACCAAGGACGACAACAATTAGGATATTATAAAGCACAAGTAAGTAATCAAAGACTAGTAACAAGTAACCGCAACTCTGAGAGACAAGGATGTATGCCAATGTTCACTTCCTTGAAGGGAAGCTACATCACCATTTAGAGAGGTGGGTGTTACCATGAAGGCGTTTCTCAACCACTAGTGGTAAGCCTTTGAGGTGGCCTCCAAACCCTCACAAACTTTCCGGTGGCAATCACAACGGTTTGATTCCTCTCCAAAGAACTCCTACCGCCTAGGAGTCTCCAACCTCCAAGAGTAACAAGATCACGGGGACTGCTCAAAACTTGCTCAAATCACAAATAGCTTGGGTTGAGAGGAGGAGAGGGAGATGATCTATATTTTGATTGGAACAACACTCAAGGGAACTCACAGATGCTCTTGGGATCTAAGATTTGGTGTAAGCAAATGAGAGTGAGAGAGAAAGATGTTTTTTGGAGTGTTTCATTTGTGTTTAGCAACTCCCACTCGAGGTCGGAGAAGACTATATATAGTGGTGGTAGAAAAGTGGCCGTTGGAGCCATTTACGCTATGCAATTGCCGGACGTCCGGTAGTTCACGTCGTCCGGACAACCATGAGGGGTTGGACGTCCGATAGTGGTCGGTCGTCCGAAGATGCAGAAAGTATCTGGTTACCACAGTATTTGGTGGAGAGGTGATCAGCATACAGACGTCCGGAAGACGTAGACCGTCCGAAGATAGAGAAGGTATTAGGTTAGCACAACATCTGGTGAAAAGGTGAACAACATACAAACGTCCGAAAGGCATCGGCCGTTCGGGGCACAGTCGTCCGGAAATGGTCAGAAGTCCGACATTTTGAATGTGTTGAGTGGCAACGGAATTCCTATCTTACCCGGACGTCCGGTCCTCGGACGAACGGAGAAGCCGGAAGTCCGAGGGTTTGAATCTTTTGGCCATCCGACGTTCGGACGTCCGAGAACCACCAGACGACCGAACAAGAGCAAACCAACAACAGGAAGATAGAGAGAGGAATTTCCTAGAGTTTTGAGAAAGTTTCTTGTGAGACCCAGTGATCCCCTCTTAATAGTGCAGGGTCCCTATACTCAAGAAAGACAAATAGAATAATAGACCACTTCATCTTGTTTCTTCGTTGTTGAGCATCCTGGACAAATTAGTCATGATCCATACAAAAACTCTCATGGGAACAAAACCTGAGATACACTCGATTAAGATGATTAGTTTCCTATATGTATGTTCTCAACAACA
The DNA here is from genome assembly GCF_904849725.1 of Hordeum vulgare subsp. vulgare. Classification (NCBI taxonomy): domain Eukaryota; kingdom Viridiplantae; phylum Streptophyta; class Magnoliopsida; order Poales; family Poaceae; genus Hordeum; species Hordeum vulgare. Next base: position 421,666,482 of record NC_058524.1, read on the forward strand.
TCAAAATATGATTAAGGGCATGATTGCATTTTCAAAGTGACACCATAATTAAAGTTTGCCTCATCCAAAGCACTTGAGCACAACAAATTGCAGAAGTGACATACTCGGCCTCGGTGGACAAGAGAGAAACACAATTTTGTTTCTTCAAAGACCAACTTACGAGAGAGCGACCAAGAAATTGGCAACCTCCGGAAGTTGACTTCCTCTCCACATGGTCTCCCGCCAATCCGAATCCGAGTATCCTATGAGATCAAATGAAGCACCTTTGGGATACCATAAGCCAAAGCTTGGGGTATGAGCCAAATATTGAATGATTTGCTTGACCAACACATAGTGACTTTACTTAGGTGAGGATTGAAATTGTGCACAAATTTCCATACTCAACATAATATCTAGTCTAGATACACAAAGGTAAAGCAAAGAGCCAATCATAGAGTGATATACCTTTTGATCCATAGCTTTACCATTGGGATCGAGGTCAAGATGGCAGTTAAGAGGCATGGGAGTGTTTGCCTTGGCCGGTTTGAGACCATCCATCTTGAACCTCTTGAGCATGTCTTGGGTATATTTTTCTTGATTCATGAAGGTTCGTTGACTTCGTTGCTTGACTTCGAATCCAAGGAAAAACTTCAACTCTCCCATCATAGACATCTCAAATTCTTTGGTCATTAGTGCGACAAACTCTTCATTAAAATCTTTGTGAGGAGAACCAAAGATAATATCATCGACATATAGTTGGAATATGAGAAAACTCCCTTTGACCTTCTTAGTAAAAAGAGTGGGGTCTATTTTCCCAATTTCAAACCCACGATCATGTAACATCTCAGTAAGATGCTCATACCACACTCGTGATGCTTGTTTAAGGCCATAGAGTGCCTTATCGAGAACGTAAACTTGATTGGGGAACTTTGGATAATCAAACCCCAGGGGTTGCTTGACATATACCAACTCCTTAAGGGGACCATTAAGAAATGCACTCTTCACATCCATTTGATATAATTTGAAGTTATGATGTGAATAAAATGCAAGCAACATGCGAATAGATTCAAGGCGAGCAACGAGAGCAAAGGTTTCACCGTAGTCGATGCCCTCGACTTGGGAGTAGCTTTGTGCTACCAATATTGCCTTGTTACGAATGACGAGACCGTTTTCATCTTGCTTGTTCTTAAAGATCCACTTGGTTCCAATGACATTGTGGTTCTCCTTCGGTCTTGGCACCAATCGCCCCACTTTATTGCGCTCGAAGTTGTTGAGTTCATCATGCATGGCTTCAACCCAGTCCATGTCTTTGAGCGCATATTGTACCTTTAGGGGTTCAATGCAAGAAACAAACGCATGATGGGCACTAAAGTTATTTAATTTGCGGTGAGTGGTTACCCCTCTCATGAAGCTTCCTTAGACATTCTCTAACACATGTGAATTCTTTATGAGCCTGGCAGCAACCTTGGCGGCACGTCTTTCTCAAATCTCCTCACGGGTACGTTGAGGAGGAACCTTTTTGTGACCTTTACGACATTTGTGAGCTTGCTCTTGATCTCGAACTTGGGCTTGATCCTGAGCATGCTCTTGATCTTGAGCTTGCTCGGAGGTGTGAGATTGATCAAGGAAATCACTTGGTAAATCACCATCATGTGGTTGATCTTCTCCTTGATCTTGATCACAAGGTTGAGGGCCTTCAGTTTGTTCTTCAGAAGTGTGTGGGTCTTGCGTTGGTGATGGTTCCACTTGAGTTGAACATTGTCCTTCTCCTTTTTCCACAAGGGGTTCCTCAACGGGTATAAAGTGTCCCACACCCATCCTTCTTATGGCTTGGGGAGGAATTTCATCACCTACATCACAAAGACCACTTTGCTCCACTTGGGAGCCATTATTCTCATCAAACTCCACGTTACATGTCTCCTCAATGAGTCCATTGGACTTGTTGTGGACACGGTAAGCACGAGAGTTTGTAGCATAACCAACATATATGCCCTCTTCATCTCGAGGTTCAAATTTAGACAAACAAGCACCTTTATTAAGAATGAAACACTTACAACCGAAAACCCGGAAGTACTTGAGGTTGGGCTTCTTACGTGTAAGAATTTCATAAGCAGTCTTGTTCAAGCCTTTGCGGAGGTAGAGCCGATTAGATGCATCACATGCGGTGTTGATGGTTTCGACCCAAAAGTTATATGGAGATTTAAACTCCGACATCATGGTTCTTGCTACGTCCATCAGCGTCCGGTTCTTCTTTTCCACTACACCGTTTTGTTGAGGGGTATATGGTGCGGAGTTCTGATGCTTGATTCCCCTGTCACTCAGAAATTCATCTAAGGTGTAATTATTTAACTCGACGCCATTTTCACTTCTAATCATCAATATTTTTGCCTCATGTTGACGTTGAACTTCATTGGCAAAGATGATGACAGTTTGTTGGCTCTGACTCTTCCTTTTGAAGAAGTACACCCAAGTATATCTTGCGTAATCGTCCACTATCACCAAGTAATACTTTCATCCCTCAAGACTATTGAAAGATGGAGGACCAAAGAGATCCATGTGGAGGAGCTCCAAGGTCCTCTTCGAGTATATGGTAGTCGTGGGGCGGTGAGCTATCTCATGTAGCTTTCCTTCAATACACACACTGCAAGCACGATCTTTGGCAAAACACACATTTGTTAGTCCAAGAATGTGATCCCCTTTGAGGAGACTTTGCAAAGATCTCATATTGACATGGGCTAGCCAGCGATGCCAAAGCCATCCCACATCAACTTTAGCCATTAGGCAAGTCGTGGTCTTAGTGGCTCGCTCCGAAAAGTTAACCACATAGAGACCGTTTTCGACATGCCCAACAAAAGCTACTTCAAGAGTCTTGCTCCACAAAAGGGTCACAGAGTCAATACCAAATAGCATACTAAAACACATGAGTGCAAGTTGATGAACGGAAAGTAAATTATATGCAAGGGTATCAACAAGCATGACCTTTTCAGTGGTAAGTTATGGAAAAATTACCACCTTGCCAAGACCCAATACATTTTAAATTGCATCATCAACAAAGGAGACTTGGGTGGCCATGGATGGGTTGGGATGAACAGCCACAACCAAGTCTTTGTTTCCAGTCATATGATTTGTCGCTCCGCTATCAAGCAACCATGACACTCCACCGGAAGCAAACTCCTGCATAAGATCAATGCTTGGATTTAGGTACCCATTCTTTAATGGGTCCTCTTAGGTTAGTAACAAGGGTCTTAGGAACCCAAATAGACCATTCAATGTACTCATAAGGGGAGACAACAAATTTAGCAAAGAGATTTCCAACACTAGCATGACATTAAACATAAGATGGGTTAAAGTAACCACATTGTTGGAAATGATTGTTTTTGTAACAACCCCAATGCAATACCTTCCCCCTTTTGTATATCTTTCTTTGTATAGCAACATTGCTATGTTAATGTTAAGTGGAATGGGATGGATCTTGACTTCGTTTTCATTGCATCATGGCACCATGCATAACATCATTCATCTTTTGCTTGTGTTGCACCTTGGTATGAAGTGTGAGTGCAATGTGTGGATGTGCCTTGGTGTTTGCAATGTGGTTGTGTGCAACAAGATCCACCTCAAACCCCCTTGTTGCACCATAGTTTCAAACCTCCCTCCTTTCCGATTATATTAGAGGCAGATTTTTAAGTTACTGTTTTTGCCCCAATAAAAAGTTCTACCCCTTCTAAAAATCTTCTTATTAATTGTGGTGTGCACCCCCATTTTGGTTGAACCTATTTTCCTTTTGGTTTTAATTTAAAACTAGAGTCTTATTTAAAATAAAAGACATTTGTTTTGCTCTTCAGAAATGTCCAATTTATTTTTATAAATTATGGCATGATTTTAGAAGACCACAACTATTTTTATTTTTGTTTTAAAACTTTTCCTTTAAAGCCTTGTAATTTAATCAACCATGTTGTCATGTTTTATTTGTAAAAGGTTTTAAAACATAAAATGAGAGAGCCGACCCATGTCCTATGCATTCGGCTCAGGCCTGGCTGGCGACGCCCCTTCGTCCACCTCCCGACGTCAAAACTGTACGAACAGTTTGGCCACCGCCGATCTTTCTTTTTCTCCCGGTCGACGGCTCCAAGCGCGTGGATCGAGCCTATAAAGCCACCTCAGCTCTTGTCTAGCCCTAGCCACACCGATACCATCCTCCTCTCCCCCTAGCGCTGTCGGGCGAGCCACCCGACCACCACCCTCGCCATGGACAACTCCTGCTCCGTGATACGTCTCCAACGTATCTATAATTTTTGATGGTTCCATGCTATTATCTTATCAACGTTGGATGTTTTATATGCATGAATATGCTATTTTATATCTTTTTTGGGACTAACCTATTAACTCAGTGCCAAGTGCCAGTTTCTGTTTTTTCCGTGTTTTTGGCCCATTTTCAGACGGAGTCCAAATGGAATGAAACTTTACGATGATTTTTTTGGACCAAAAGAGGCCCCCGAAGCTTTGGAAGAAGGCCAGAAGAGCCACGAGGGAGTCACAAGCCCTGACGCCGCCACCACCCCCTTAGGTGGCGCAGGGCAGGCTTGTGACCTCCTCGTGGGCCCAACCGACGTAATTCCACCGCCATAAATTCCTATAAATGCACAAACCGCCAAAAAGAAAACAAGATCGGGAGTTCCGCCGCCGCAAGCCTCTGTAGCCACCAAAAACAAATCTGGAGCCTGTTCCGGCACCCTGCCAGAGGGGGAATCCATCTCCGGTGGCCATCTTCATCATCCCGGCGATCTCCATGACGAGGAGGGAGTAGTTCTCCCTTGGGGCTGAGGGTATGTACTAGTAGCTATGTGTTTGATCTCTCTCTCTCTCATGTTCTTGAGATGTCTTGATCTTGATGTACTGTGGGCTTTGCTACTATAGTTGGATCTTATGATGTTCTTCCCCCTCTCCCTTCTTGTAATGAATTGAGTTTCCCCTTTGGAGTTATCTTATCGGATTGAGTCTTTGAGAACACTTGATGTATGTCTTGCACGTGTCTATCTGCTCTGATCAACTTGCGGGTTTGTGACAATTGGGAACCTATGCATATGGGTTGGCACACGTGGATTCATGTGAGTACTCGATGTATGTTTTGGTGATCAACTTGCGGGTTCGTGACATTAGGAACCTATGCATAGGGGTTGGCACACGTTTTGACTCTCCGGTAGAAACTTTGGGGCACTCTTTGAAGTTCTATGTGTTGGTTGAATAGATGATTCTGAGATTGTGTGATGCATATCGTATAATCATGCCCACGGATACTTGAGGTGACAATGGAGTATCTAGGTGACATTAGGGTCTTGGTTGATATGTATCTTAAGGTGTTATTCTAGTACGAACTCTATGATGGATCGAATGGAAAGAATAGCTTCGTGTTATTTTACTACAGACTCTTGAATAGATCGATCAGAAAGAATAACTTTGTAGTGGTTTCATACCCGACAATAATCTCTTCGTTTGTTCCCCACTATTAGTGACTTTGGAGTGACTCTTTTTTGCATGTTGAGGGCTAGTTATATGATCCAATTATGTTATCATTGTTGAGAGAACTTCACTAGTGAAAGTATGAACCCTAGGCCTTGTTTCCACGCATTGCAATACCGTTCGTGCTCACTTTTGTTACTTGTTACTTTGCTGTTTTTGTAATTTCAGATTACAAAAACCTATATCTACCATCCATATTGCACTTGTATCACCATCTCTTCGCCGAACTAGTGCACCTATACAACTTACCATTGTATTAGGTGTGTTGGGGACACAAGATACTCTTTGTTATTTGGTTGCAGGGTTGCTTGAGAGAGACCATCCTCATCCTAAGCCTCCCGCGGATTGATAAACCTTAGGTCACCCACTTGAGGGAAAATTGCTACTGTCCTAGAACCCTCTGCACTTGGAGGCCCAACAACGTCTACAAGGAGAAGGTTGCGTAGTAGACATCAAGCTCTTTTCTGGCGCAGTTGCCGGGGAGGTTAGCGCTTGAAGGTATATCTTTAGATCTAGCAATCGAATCTTTTCGTTTCTTGTTCTTTCGCTAGAAAACTACAAAAAAATGGAATTGAGGATGCCTCATATGCTCCATCTTTTCAATGTCTTTCGTGAGCATGATGGGAAGGAAAATTGTGCTCAAGTGCTGAAGGAAGAATTACATAGAATGCTTGTCATAGAATATGTGAACGATGAGCATCATTGCAATGTTCTTAGCATGAATTCTTTGAATACCCATGATGCTAATGATATGCAAAGCCACAAGATTGGGGATGCTATATTTGATGAAGATGATCTTTTTAGTTCTTCCACTTTGAATGATCAAAATCATTTTGATGAAAGCATGCCCCCTATCTATGATGATTATTGCGAGGATATTTATGCTTTAAAGAAGAGGGATGATCTAACTTGTCATACTCTCGAGAACCCCTTTGCTAAACCTTGCTTTTTCATTGTGTACACAATTTGTAGTGCTCAAGTCTTTTACGATACTCCCACTACCATTCTTGAGAATAGATTTCCTTATGTGGAGAGTAGTAAAATTCCTATGCTTGTAGATCATGAAAAGAATGCTTTAGGTGCTGGTTATATTGTTGAATTCATTCATGATGCTATTGAAAATTACCATGAGATAGGATCATATGCTTCTACTTATTGCAATAGTATCAAGCTTCCTCTCCATATGTTGAAATTTTTGAAGCTATGCTTGTTTTGCCTTCCTATGCTAGTTGATTCTTGCTCCAATAAATTGTTTGATCAAAAAATCCCTATGCATAGGAAGTGGGTTATACTTAAATGTTCTAGCCATTTGGTCCATGATGCTCTCGTTGTGTTTCAATCCTTACCTTTTATGTGAGCATCATTGAAATCAATGCCTAGCTAAGGGCGTTAAACGATAGCGCTTGTTGGGAGGCGACCCAATGAATAAATTTTTCTTTGATTTTTTGCTTCCTGTTTTGTTTTCTCCACACCATCATAATTCTTTTATGATTGTGTCTTTTGTGTTTCTTTTTGTGTTTGTGCCAAGCAAAATCGTTATGATTAGTCTTGGTGATGATTGTTTGATCATGCTAGAAAAAGACAGAAACTTTCTTCTCACGAAAATAATTTTCGTTTTTTTTCTGTAAGATCTTTTGAGTTGATTCTTTTTGCTGCTGATTGCTACGCAAATTCTTCAGACTATCGTAATTTTGCAGAATTTTTGAAGTACCAGAATTATACGAAATAAACAGATTGCTATAGACTGGTCTGCTGTTAACAGATTCTGTTTTTGTTGTGTTGGTTGCTTATTTTGATGAAACTATGGATAGTATGGGGGGGGGTATTAGCCATGGAAGATTGAAAATACAGTAACCCAACATCAGCATAAGTAGAATTTAAGTTTGCTACAGTACCTAAGGAAGTGGTGGTTTGCTTTCTCATACTAATGTTATCACGAGTTTTTGTTTAAGTTTCGTGTTGTGAAGTTTTCAAGTTTTGGGTGAAGTTCTTCTGGACAAAGAGATAAAGAGTGGCAAGAGCTCAAGCTTGGGGATGCCCAAGGAACCCCAAGTTCATTCAAGGATGCTGAAAAAGCCTAAGCTTGGGGATGCCCCGGGAAGGCATCCCCTCTTTCGTCTTCAATCTATCGGTAACGTTACTTGGGGCTATATTTTTATTCACCACATGTTATGTGTTTTTGCTTGGTGCGTCTTGTATCGTAGGAGTCTTTTATTTTTTTTGTGTCACAATCATCCTTGCTTCACACCTAGAGAGATACATGCACTCACCGTGAGTTTGTCGAGCTTCACTTATATCCTTTGGTAGACAATTCAGCTCACATGTGCTTCACTTATATCTTTTGAGCTAGATACTTTTGCTTTATGTGCTTCACTTATATCTTTTAGAGCACAGCGGTGCGTGGCTTCGTAGTTGATCTATGCTTTTAAAGTAGTCTCAAAAGGGGTAGTTATCCAAAGGGATACGAAAACTTCCATCTTCATGTGCATTCAGTAGAAAGAGAGGCTTGATTCCTCTCAATTAGTTTTGAGATGTGGTTGTGGTAATATTTAAGTTATGTTAGTATGATGTTGTGAATCTAGAGATACTTGTGTTGAAGTTAGTGATTCCCGTAGCATGCACGTATGGTGAACCGCTATGTGATGATGTTTGACTATGATTAGTTTATTGATTGCCATCCTCTGTGTAGCGGTCGGGATCGCGCGATGGTTTATACCTACCAACCCTTCCCCTAGGAGTATGCGTTGAATGCTTTGTTTCGATTACTAATAAAACTTTTGCAACAAGTATATGAGTTCTTCATGACTAATGTTGAGTCCATGGTTTAGATGCACTTTCACCTTCCACCATCACTATCTTCTTAGTGCCGTGCAACTTTCGCCGGTGCACAAAACCCACCATTTGCCTCCCTCAAAACAGCCACCATACCTACCTACTATGGCATTTTCGAAGCCATTCCGAGACATATTGCCATGCAAATACCACCATGACTTGTGCCACCACTTCTACATTGCCATTGCATGATCATAAGATAGATGATGTTTCCATTGATGTCTATGCCATGCTAAATCATTGTCACGGTACACTACCGAAGGCATTCCATATAGAGTCATCCTTGCTCTAAGTTTTGAGTTGATAGTGTGATGATCATCATTGATGGAGCATTGTCCCATGTGAGGAAAAAAAGAGGCCAAAGAGCCCACCAAAAAAATGAGAGAAAAAGAGAGAAGGGACAAGGCTACTATCCTTCCACACTTGTGCATATTAAGCACCATGATCTTCATGATTGAGAGTCTCTCGTTTTGTCACCACCATATAGCTAGTGGGAAATTTTCATTATATAACTTGGCTTGTATATTCCAATGATAGGCTTCCTCAAAATTTCCTTAGGTCTTCGTGAGCAAGCAAGTTGGATGCACACCCACTAGTTTTCTTTAAGAGCTTTCACATACTCTTAGCTCTAGTGCATCATTTGTATGGCAATCCCTACTCATTCACATTGATATCTATTGATGAGCATCTCCATAGCTCATTGATATGCCTAGTTAATGTGATCATCTTCTCCTTTTTTGTCTTGCAACATCCACCACACTGCACAACACTTATAGTGCTAAAACCATGGCTCACACTCATGTATTGCATGAGAGTTGAAAAGGTTTGATAAAGTAAAGGTGTGAAACAATTACTTGGCCAATACCGGGGTTGTGCATGATTTAAATTCGTTGTGCAATGATGATAGAGCATAGCCAGACTATATGATTTTGTAGGGATAACTTTCTTTTGGCCTTGTTATTTTGAAAGTTCATGATTACCTTGCTAGTTTCCTTGAAGTATTATAGTCTCCACGTCGATAGCAAACTATTTTTTTGAATCTAACGGATATGACCATTCATGTCACGTGAGAGAAGTTACAAAGGACAACTATGCTAGGTAGCATGCAACATCAAAATTCATCCTTTATCACTTCCCTACTCGAGGACGAGCAGGAGTTAAGCTTGGGGATGCTTGATACGTCTCCAACGTATCTATAATTTTTGATGGTTCCATGCTATTATCTTGTCAAGTTTGGATGTTTTATATGCATGAATATGCTATTTTAAATCTTTTTTGGGACTAACCTATTAACTAAGTGCCAAGTGCCAGTTTCTGTTTTTTCCATGTTTTTGGCCCATTTTCAGACGGAGTCCAAATGGAATGAAACTTTATGATGATTTTTTGGACCAAAAGAGGCCCCCGAAGCTTTGGAAGAAGGCCAGAAGAGCCACGAGGGAGTCACAAGCCCTGATGCCGCCACCACCCCCTAGGTGGCGCAGGGCAGGCTTGAGACCTCCTCGTGGGCCCAACCGATGTAATTCCACCGCCATAAATTCCTATAAATTCAGAAACCCCGACAAAGAAACCTAGATCGGGAGTTCCGCCGCCGCAAGCCTCTGTAGCTACCAAAAACCAATCTGGAGCCCGTTCCGGCACCCTGCCGGAGGGGGAATCTATCTCCGGTGGCCATCTTCATCATCCCGGCGATCTCCATGACGAGGAGGGAGTAGTTCTCCCTCGGGGCTGAGGGTATGTACCAGTAGCTATGTGTTTGATCTCTCTCTCTCGTGTTCTTGAGATGTCTTGATCTCGATGTACCGTGGGCTTTGCTACTATAGTTGGATCTTATGATGTTCTTCCCCGTCTCCCTTCTTGTAATGAATTGAGTTTCCCCTTTGGAGTTATCTTATCGGATTGAGTCTTTGAGAACCCTTGATGTATGTCTTGCACGTGTCTATCTGTTGTGATCAACTTGCGGGTTTGTGACAATTGGGAACCTATGCATATGGGTTGGCACACGTGGATTCATGTGAGTACTGGATGTATTTTTGGGTGATCAACTTGCGGGTTCGTGACATTAGGAACCTATGCATAGGGGTTGGCACACGTTTTGACTCTCCGGTAGAAACTTTGGGGCACTCTTTGAAATTCTATGTGTTGGTTGAATAGATGATTCTGAGATTGTGTGATGCATATCGTATAATCATGCCCATGGATACTTGAGGTGAAAATGGAGTATCTAGGTGACATTAGGGTCTTTGTTGATATGTATCTTAAGTTTTTATTCTAGTACGAACTCTATGATTGATCGAAAGGAAAGAATAGCTTCGTGTTATTTTACTACGGACTCTTGAATAGATCGATCAGAAAGAATAACTTTGTGGTAGTTTCGTACCCGACAATAATCTCTTCGTTTGTTCCCTGCTATTAGTGACTTTGGAGGGACTCTTTGTTGCTTGTTTAGGGCTAGTTATATGATCCAATTATGTTATCATTGTTGAGAGAACTTCACTAGTGAAAGTATGAACCCTAGGCCTTGTTTCCACGCATTGCAATACCGTTCGTGCTCACTTTTTTTACTTGTTACTTTGCTGTTTTTGTAATTTCAGATTACAAAAACCTATATCTACCATCCATATTGCACTTGTATCACCATCTCTTCGCCGAACTAGTGCACCTATACAACTTACCATTGTATTAGGTGTGTTGGGGACACAAGAGACTCTTTGTTATTTGGTTGCAGGGTTGCTTGAGAGAGACCATCTTCATCCTACGCCTCCCGCGGATTGATAAACCTTAGGTCACCCACTTGAGGGAAAATTGCTACTGTCCTACAACCCTCTGCACTTGGAGGCCCAACAACGTCTACAAGGAGAAGGTTCCGTAGTAGACATCACTCCAGCTCGTCGCCGATGTAGCGTCGCCCCTGTTCTTCCCCGACTGCACTAGAAGCACGCGGACACCAAGGGAGCTACATTCCCGACGAGATCAGATGCCAAGTTCTTCTACCATGACGTCCCCTACTTCGGCCACCTCCGGCGACCTCTTTTGAAGTAGTACCTCAATGTTGACGCCGCCATACCTCTCCATCGCGTGGTCACCTCTCCTGTGCCCTTGGTGAGCGCAACCTCCGCTCTCCCCTTGCCCCGCGTCGCCTATGTTAGACCGGAGCTGCCAGAGTTGCACCAGCATGCGTAGCAGCAGCAGCCGCTCGCTTGCGCATGCATGCGTGCGTGCGTGGCCCCGTAGTTCCCTCTGCATGGTCGCGTCGTAGCGTAGCATAGAGCCTGCGTAGCGCCGTTTAGATGCATGTGTTGCACCGGCGAGAGCTCGCTGCCGCCGCCTCTCTGTTAAGCAGAGAAAGTGTCCCCTTTTGCTATTTCAGCTAGGGTGGATCCCCTCCTTGGGCAGATCCACCACACTAGCCTGACTTGTTCGTTGCGCAGCGCAGTGACCAACATGTCATGGGTTCGATACCCCGCACCCCCTTTTATTCCCCGCATTTTTTCCTTCGGTGCGCTAGTGGCATAGGGCCTGTTTACCTTGTATGCCCCCCTGTTAGTGCAGCTACATCAGTCTAGCAAGTGGTATGGGGGCAGGGTGTGTTGGGTGAGATAGTGGGTTCGACCCCCACTACTCCCCTTTTTATTTTCTCTGCTATTTGTGTGTATTATGCCACTGACAAGTGGGCCACACGACCCACCTGTCATGCACTAGGGCCCTTGGTGCCTATGACGAGTGGGCCCCCCTGTTAATTAGTTTTTGTGTTATTTTATATGTTTATGTGTTATTTCCCTATTTGTAATAATTCCCTATATGGAATATGCCATATTGGGCTTATCCCAAGTCTGGCGTGATGTGACATATAAGTGCTATATGATTTGTAGTGTATTTTTCTTTTCTGTTTTGTGTAGTTTTATACTTGCAAGTATATGAGTGTGATATATGGTTTTGGGGTAGAAAAACCCAAGGAATCCAATGGTGACATTGGATTTCACATTTGTGCAAGTTTACAAAAATGTCATTTTGTGATGAGCTCGCATTTTGTCATTTTTGTAGGATTAATTCTATGCATGCTATGAAGTTTGTGCCAACATGAAAGTTCTATATTTTTATGTTTACTAGGGCCTGATATTCTTGTTTAGCATGATACTCTTCCTTTGCTGTGTTCAAGGGATTAAAATGTTGTTGTTTGGGTAGCTAGAAATATTTCTAAGTGTTGGAACCATTATTTTCTTCCCCTATTGTGAGCATGGTTTCCATGAATGTGTTGATTCTTGGTGGGTGCACCAATGGCATGAATTGTAGTGGTTGAACCCCTCTACAACTTGGTGCCACAAGATTGTTTATAGGACTTGCATCCTAGTTTTATTCTTTGTCAAAAGTTGCTATTATGTTGAAAATGGCAGCAAGTGAAAATCTGTAAATTTTCACAAAGTCTGAGATTCTGCTAGTATTTTCATGCCTTGTTATTTGGTGCTAGCAAGTTTTATGTGGGGTTTCAGCCCAAGAAATGAACTAGTGTTTGTTTTCATTTGTGTTCCTCTACAACTCTGTTAAATTTCATGCCTTAAGATGAGATGTAGCTACTTTAATTGTTGCGAGTAAAGTGGCAAGATGCTGGTAGTGGGCAGATTGTGTGCTATATTGTTTTGGGCTTTGTGCGAGAGATGCTTGATGGATTTGTATGTTCTTTAGCTCTATTACACCTGGAATTTTATGCTTGTTCCAGTGGCAATCTTGGAATGCCTAGTGGGTGCCATAGCTACTCGTATCTTGTTGTTATGTCTCCGTAGGCCTCATATCTTGTTTTGTAGTTTCCGGGAGCTACGTAACTCTGTTCTCAACGTTCTTTATATGTTTTTGCACCATATTCACGTGTTGCATCCATTTCTGCCATGTTCATGCATGTCAAAAATAAGTTATCATGTTGTTCTGTCTAGAATGTAAATAATTCACTTAATGCATGAAAGATGACTAGTATAGCCATGCCATGCTTCCTTTCATGCCACACATGCATCATATTGCTTGTAGCATTGTCACTTGCTGGTGTTTATTGGATGTTTATTTCTTTTGGGTAGAATCGGGAGCTAAGAACGAGTTTGAGGATTCTGTTGAGTACATTCAGGAAGATCAAGAGCAGTTCCAGTCTGAAGATCTCACAGGCAAGATGATCGTGACCTTGACACCATTTCTAGCTTTGTTATGCCTAGTTGAATCATTTCCATAGTTATTCACCTCTGCCTACCACCTGATAAGTAAGCCTCCAAACATTGCCATGAAACCTCTAACTCTTCAGCTCCTAGCACATATTGTTTGGCTAAGTTAGTGCTTGCTCAACCATGTTATAGAATTGCTAGTTGCATGTGCAAGCTGGTCCATGTGATAATATGGGAAATTGATTATCATATTACTTTAAATGCTATTTAATTAATGCACCTATATACTTGGTAAGAGGCGGAAGGTCTGGGCTTTTGCTAGGTGATTTGTTCCGCCTTTGCCGCCTTAGTTTCGGCTTCCCGTGTTTTATTCCATAACTGAGCGCTCCTAACATGTTCGGGGTTGTTATGGGGACCCCCTTGGTAAATCGTTTAGTGTTAAGCCATGTTTGGCAAGACCCAACTTTGGTGTTAAATTTGCTAACAACTTAATAATAAAGAAAATAGAATAGCTAGCCCAAGCAAACTAATCGACCCCCCGGGCCAGTGCTCCTCATGAGTGTTGGTCCAAACTAGAGCACTGTGCGGGGCCAATCCAGGGAAACTTGGGTGATTTCTATCACGGCACCGTACGCGTAGCTGATAAGCCACAAGTGTAGGGGATCGCAAAAGTTTTCGAGGGTAGAGTATTCAACCAAAATTTATTGATTCGACACAAGGGGAAGCCAAAGAATATTCTCAAGTATTAGCAGTTGAGTTGTCAATTCAACCACACCTGAAAGACTTAGTATCTGCAGAAAAGTATCAGTAGCAAAGTAGTATGATAGCATCAGTAGCAATAGTAACCAGTAGCAGCAAAGTGATAACAGTAGCGACAGAGTAATAGTAGCAGCTAAGTAACGTAGCAAGGACCAGTAGGAAAAACTCATAGGCATTGGATCGGTGATGGATGATTATGCCAGATGTTATTCATCATGCAACAGTTGTAACACGGAGAGATATGTAACTAGCTCCAGTTCGTCAATGTAATGTAGGCATGTATTCCGTATGTAGTCATACGTGCTTAGGGAAAAGAACTTGCATGACATCTATTGTCCATCCCTCCCGTGGCAGCGGGGTCCTAATGGAAACTACGGGATATTAAGGTTCTCCTTTTAATAAAGAACCGGACCAACGCATTAACACTTGGTGAATACATGAACTCCTCATACTATGGTCATCTCCGGGAGTGGTTCCGGCTATTGTCACTCTGGGGTTGCCGGGTCATAACACATAGTAGGTGACTACAACTTGCAAGATAGGATCAAGAACACACATATATTGGCGACAACATAATAGGTTCAGATCTGAAATCATGGCACTTGGGCCCTAGTGACAAGCATTAAGCATGGCAAAGTGGTAGCTACATCGATCTCAGAACATAGTGGATACTAGGGATCAATCCCCGTCAAAACTAACTCGATTACATGATAGATCTCATCCAACCCATCACCGTCCAGCAAGCCTACGATGAGATTACTCACGAACGGTGAAGAGCATCATGGAATTGGCGATGAAGGAAGGTTGGTGATGACGATGGCGACGATCTCCCCTCTCCGGAGCGTAGAACGGACTCCAGATCTGCCCTCCAGAGGAAGAACAGGAGGTGGCGGCGCCTCTGTATCGTAAAACACGATGAACACTTCTCCTTGATTTTTTTTCCGGACGAAAGGGACTAAATAGAGTTGAGATTGGAGGTGGTGGAGCAATGTGAGCCCCACAAGCCTGCCAGGCGCGGGCAGGGGGGCCCGCGCTTGGTGGGCTTGTGGGCTCCACGCTCCACTTCCTCCGTTGATTCTTGCGCCAGTATTTTTTATATATTCCACAGAAAATCCCCATAAATTTCCAGGTCATTCCGAGAACTTTTATTTCTGTGCAAAAAGAACACCATGGCAATTCTGCTGAAAACAACGTTAGTCCGGGTTAGTTCCATGCAAATCAGGCAAATTAGAGTCCAAAACAAGGGCAAAAGAGTTTGGAAAAGTAGACACGATGGAGACGTATCAATTCCCCCAAGCTTAAAACATTGCTTGTCCTCAAGCAATTCAGTTGACAAACTGAAAGAGACAAAAGAAAAACTTTTACGAACTTTGTTTGATCTTGTTGTTGCAATTATGTCTAACTCATATCCAGATTTTCAGCAAGATCACAAGCTAACCACATAGGCAAATGACATCTAGGTCTCACGATAAACTCATATCAATGGCATAATCAACTAGAGAGCAAATAATAATAAGTTTCAAACGTCAACACTTCAATCAAAACAATCATGAAGCAGTACGAACAGATGGTATCTCGCTAGCTCTTTCTGAGACCGCAAAACATAAATGCAGAGCACCTTCAAAGACCAAGGGCTGACTAAACATTGTAATTCATGGCAAAGAAGATCCAGTCACAGTCATACTCAATATCAGTCAAAAGCAAAGCATAAAAATGACAGAGGTGCTCTCTAGTTGGTGTTTTTATAAGAAGGGGATGACTCAACAGGAACATAAATAGATAGGCCCTTCGCAGAGGGAAGCATTGATTTGCAGAGGTGCCAGAGCTCAAGCTTTGAAGCAGAGATAATAATTTTGGGTGGCATTCTTTCATTGTCAACGCAATGACTAAGAGTTTTCACCATATTCCATGCTACACATGCTATAGGCGGTTCCCAAATAGAAAAGTAAAGTTTTGACTCCCCCACCACCGATCAATCACACTCCATGACTAGCCGAATACTCGGTTGCAGTCCATACCAACATCAATCTAAGGGGAGTTTTGTTTGCAATTATATTTTCGATTTGAGCATGGAACTAGGCATTCCAATTACCGGCCCCTTTCCCGTGAATGATAGTGAATAAACACATATCGAGGATAACATGCCTAGCATGGAAGATACTGATAGCCCCTTGTCACCACATGAGCGGTTCGGGCATGCAAAACATATTATTTCTTGAAGATTTAGAGAGTGGCACATGCAAATTTACTTGGAACGGCAGGTAGATACCGCATATAGGTAGGTATGGTGGACTCATATGGAACAACTTTGGGTTCATGGAAGTGGATGCACATGCAGTATTCCCGCTTAGTATAAGTGAAGGCTAGCAAAAGACTGGGAAGCGACCAACTAGAGAGCGACAATAGTCATCAAAATGCATTGAGATTAAATAACATGGAGTGCAAGCATGAGTAGGACATAAATCACCATGAACATGAATATCATAGAGGCTATGCTGATTTTGTTTCAACTACATGCATGAACATGCGCCAAGTCAAGCCACTTGAATCATTCAAAGGAGGACACCATCCTGTCATACTACATCATAGTCATCTCAAAATTCATGTTGGCATCCAAGACAAACCATTATAAGCTCCTAGCTAATTAAGCATGGCATCAGAAACTATGATCTCTAACGTGTCATTGCAAACATGTTTCTCTCACAACACAGCTAAATCAGGAACGATGAGCTAGTCATATTTACAAAAACAAAATAGATCGAGTTCATACCAGCTTTCCCAGGCCCAGTCACTTCATCATATATCGTCATTATTGCCTTTCATTTGCACGACCGAATGATGTGAACAATAATAAGAGTGCTCGTGCATTGGACTAAGCTAGAATCTGCAAGCAAACACAAAGGAGAAGACAAAGTAATATGGCGCTTTGACAAATAAACAGATATGCATGCGAGAGCCACTAAGCATTGTAACCATGGTCTTCTACCTTGACCCAAAGAAAAAGAAAACTATTTACACGGGAAAGCTCCCAACAAGCAAAAGAAGAACAAGAAAATCTTTTTGGGTTTTCTCAAACTAGACAAACACACGAGAAGAAAACAAGAAAAAGAAATAAACTATCATGGATGATACAGTGGCAAAGTGTGAACACCAACTAACGAAGTGAAAGCGTAAGCAAGAATATAAAGTCGGTGAGAAACACGTACTCCCCCAAGCTTAGGCTTTTGGCCTAAGTTGGTCTACTCCCACGAGTGCCTAGAGGCCATATCACGCATCGAAACTACTTGGGACCAGCTAAAATTAGCATGCAAAGCTCAAGAACAGGGTCACCAAGGCAGCAAAAATACGCGACGTATAAGGCACTAGAGAAAAACCTAATTGGACCAATGGAGGAGTCACTTACCAAGGAGCAATTTCCCCAAAACAACTTGGTGAATGGTGCTTTGCACAAGGAGATCGAAAATCCCAGCAAGAAGAGCAAGAACACGGTTTGAGCTGTGAAACGATTTTTTCTGGAGGTAGGATAAGACGATGGGAGCAAGAATAAGTAGAGGGGGTGCACGTGGCCCCCACAAGCCTGGTAGGCGCGGCCAGGGGGGTGCCCGCGCCTCCAGGGCTTGTGGCCCACTGGTGCAGCCCCTTGACTAGCTCTTCGTATCAGTATTTATCAAAAATTACAAAAAAAGATACTTGATTTTCACGGCGTTCGGAGAAATTTTATTTTCGGGGTACTTTTCTACGGGACATAAAAACAGAAAACAGGGAAAACTAAACTAAATCTATCATTTTTCCTCTAAGCAACCGAAGGCGAAAGCTTGGAACAGAGATTTGTGACTCCTCGATTCATCCATCCGATGGACATCGAAAGAAATCCGTCAATGAGGTTGATCAAGTCTCCTTGACAAACTTTTTCGAATCGCAAAAGGAAACGGAGAATTTTCGAATAGCCACTAGGTTACCTCAGTGGGGATGTGAATATCCCCAGCAAGCAAATCATACTTCATCTTAATAGTAGGTATAGGGCATTCAAAGCTCCCAATAAGAATCAATGAAGTTTTTTGATAACACTGATGCAATGTACTCGATATTGTTTCTTCGGAAAGTGCACCGTATGCTCATTACCGTTGACATGGAAAGTGACATTGCCTTTGTTGCAATCAATAACAGCCCCTGTAGTTTTTAAAAAGGGTCTTCCGAGGATGATAGTAACGTTAGCAAAGTCCTCGGGAATATCCAGAATAACAAAGTCTGTTAAGATAGTAACGTTAGCAACCACAACAGGTACATCCTCGCAAATGCCGATAGGGAAGTAGTTGATTTGTTGACCATTTGCAGAGAGATTTTAGAGGGTGTCAACTTATCTAGTTCAAGCCTACGATAAAGAGAGAGAGGCATAGCACTAACACTGGCTCCAAGGTCGCATAAAGCAGTTCTAACGTAGTTGCCTTTAATGGAGCAAGGTATAGTGGGCACTCCGGGATCACCTAGTTTCTTAGGAGTTCCACCCTTGAAGGTATAATTAGCGAGCATGGTGGAAATCTCAACTTCAGGTATCCTCCTCTTATTAGTCACAATATCCTTCATGTACTTAGCATACGGGGACATTTGGAGCATATCTGTCAAACGCATTTGCAGAAAGGCAGGTCTAATCATTTCAACAAAGCGCTCAAAATCCTCATCATCCTTTTTCTTGGATGGTTTGGGAGGAAAGGGCATGGGTTTCTGAACCCATGGTTCCCTTTCTTTACCATGCTTCCTAGCAGCAAAGTCATTCTTATCGTATCTCCTATTCTTAGGCTGTGGGTTATCAAGATCAACAGGTTCAATCTCCACACCCTTATCATTGCTAGGTTGAGCATCTTCATGAACATCACTATTGATATTATCATTAGGCTCATGTTCATCACCAGATTGTGTTTCGGCATCAGAGGCACAGACATCGTTTGGACTCTCAGGTGTAACATCATGAGGGTTGCTAGCGTGCAAGTTCCTAGGATCTCTCTTCTTCTTCTTAGGATGACTAGGTGCATCAGTGCTAACTCCTTGAGAATCTTGTTCAATTCTCTTAGGATGACCCTCAGGATACAAAGGTTCCTGGGTCATTCTACCGCCTCTAGTGACGACTCTGACAGAATTTTCATTCAACTCATTGAGCAGTCATTTTGAGCCTTAAGTACTTGTTCTACTTGAGTAGTAACCATAGAGGCATGTTTACTCAGAAGCTTAATATCATTGACATTTCTGTCCACACAAGCACTTAAATGACTAAGCATACGAGCATTCTGTTCCAATTGTGTGCTAACATAATCATTGAAACTCTGTTGTTTGGCAACAAAGTTATCAAATTCATCTAGGCATAAGCTAGCAGGTTTATAAAAAGGAATATCACTCTCATTGAATCTACGAAGAGAATTTACCTCTACTACCTGTATCGGGTTATCGAGACCATGGATCTCTTCGATAGGTGGTAGATTTTTGAATCTTCAGATTTAATGCCTTTCTCTTTCATAGATTTCTTAGCTTCTTGCATATCTTCAGGACTGAGGAATAGAGTACCTCTTTTCTTCGGAGTTGGCTTAGGAAGTGGTTCGGGAATAGTCCAAGCGTTCTCATTGGACAAGATATTATTCAATAGGATCTCAGCTTGTTCTACAGTTCGTTCCCTAAAAACACAACCAACACAACTATCTAGGTGGTCTCTGGAAGCATCGTAAGTCCATTATAGAAGATATCAAGTATTTCATTCTTCTCAAGAGGGTGATCAGGCAAAGCATTCAGTAGCTGAACGAGCCTCCCCCAAGCTTGTGGGAGACTCTCTTATTCAACTTGCGCAAAGTTGTATATATATCCTGCAAGCACTACTGGAAAAACATAATTTGCCGACAGCTTTAAGCTTTGCCGTCAGCAATTTCATGGGGCTGACGGCAAAGAGACTTTGCCCTCAGCCAAAATTAATGCTGACGGCATAGGAGCGGCCGACGGCAAAGAAAATCTATGTCGTCCGCTTTATCTAAGCCCGTAGCCAGCTGACGGCAAAGGACAAAAAAGTTGTCGACATAGGAAGGCTGACGGCATAGGGGGCTAACCCGGTCGCCGCCTCGTCCAGTGCTTAACGGGGGCCGTCTTTGCCGACAGCCAGCTGAGGGCAAAGACTAACGGCTGTCTTTGCCGACAGCTGGCTGAGGGCAAAGACTAACGTCTGTCTTTGCCGACAGCTGGCTGAGAGCAAAGTCACGTGCCTTATCCCCCCGTGCCACAACCTCTTCTCTCTCTCACGTACCTCTCCCACCCTGCTCTCCCGACCCGCCCTGCGCCGCCCCGCCCTACGCCGCCCCTGCTCGTCGGCGCCCCCCCGCGCCCGCCCAGCCCTGCGCCGCCCCGCCCTGCGCCGCCCCTCACCCGCCCCGCCCTGCGCCGCCCCGCGCCGCCCCTGCGCCGCCCCGCCCCGCCGCCGCCCCGCGCCAGCCGTCGGTGGACTCGCCGGTGAGCTCCTCCTCCCCTTTTTTTGGTTTTTTTAGTTTATTTTTTCTATGTGAAGGCCTCTTAGATTTACAGGATCACAAAAACATGGGAATAGGAAAAATGTAGGAAAACTATCGGAACTAGTGATTTGGCAGTCGTTGCATGCTTAAGAAAATACATGTTTTGTTCCTAGAAGGTTGGTATGTCGTGTTCGATGTGCCGCCACATCTTAGACCACCTCCCCCAAATGAAGACGATTATGAACCTCAAATTGACCCAATAACATATGATGGAGAATTTTTCCAAGAATCACATGGTGTCAGACGTCGTACCCGAAACTGTTCTACGTCCACCCTGAACACGGAGGAACAAGACTCACGTGATGATGAGGAAGAAGTGGAAGTAGAAGAAGTTACCAATGCCGATGAGCTATCAATGCTTTATCGGTTACAAAAAGGCCTTCCACATGATGTCCCTGAACTCGATGACGATATCAGTCATGACGACACGTGTGATACTGATGATGATTTTGCTTCAATTGACCATGGAGAAGAGACAGATGATCCAGACTATTAGTACTTTGTATGCATCCAAACATTGTTGTTTAATTATTCAATTATTAGTTGAATTATTAATGTATTTATTATTGTTCATTTAATTATTGTCCTTGAACTTGTACTAATTATTTAACTATTTATCGTTACAGGTGGTGAGACATGGCACGCGGGGATAAGTTGAGGCTAGCACCTGGGCAGCTACGGAGAACTTTGTTGCAGAGCTTTGCCGAGGAGCCCCGTGGGAGAGGCGTAGGAAAGAAGAGAGGAAGAGGACGTGGTCGTGGGAGAGGGAGGCTGCATGATAGGAGCCAGTCGCCACCACCCTCGGCTACTTCTGTCTCAGCCACTTCACCCTTGCAGACGAGGGTGTCACCGGTGCGGGATCCTACCGTTCAGGAGCAGACACCGATGCAGGGGGCTGAGGCGGAGGGTGCTGAGGCGGATGCTGAGGCGGAGTGGGCTGTGGCGGAGGGTGCTGAGGCGGAGGCTGCTGAGGCAGAGGCTGAGGCGGAGGGGGCTGAGGCAGAGGCTGAGGGGGCTGCCAGCAAGTCGGTCTACCAACGTGGTATGACACGAGTTCCAGACCGATTGGACTTGCAGCACATGCCGTTAATTAAGCCAGATGGCGAGAAGTAAGTTGATATATATTGTGTACCTTATATCATTATATTTCACCAAGTAGCTAATGTCTTTGCCTTATCATTATGTAGGGGGTGGGATTACCCGCAGAATACCCGGAATCCAAACTGCCTCCTTGGTGCTTTACTTAGGGAGCACTTCCCCGGGATAGTGGAGTTGCCCGGTGAGGGTATGGTTCCCGAGCCAGGACTCAAGTGGGAGCACTACCAAGCCGCTCTGCTCCCGGAAAACACACATGTCAATGGTGTTGTTTGCGTGAGCGTGTCCGACAAGGTGTTGGCTGATTTTTGGGTAACTATTATTTTACCCAATAAAAAGTATACAATGTTATATATTGTTATTTCCTTCCAAATCATTTCACTATTCATCTGTGCATCTATTTGGCATAATTGCAGAGTTACTTTAGGGTTGAGGAGGGGACGGAGGAGGCGGCCAAGAAGAACCTCGTGAAAGAGTGCAAGAGTTTATTGAATAACACGAGGCACGAGCTGCGTGTTCAGGCTGTTCGAGATTGGTACGCCAAGCAAGGGGAGCCGAAGACAAAGACTGAATGTCGAAAGATTTTCCTTGATAAGACCGAGTACATGGAGGTATGTACATTCCAAAGATCAATTCTTAGGGCTAGTTAGGTCTATTTAGTTATAATACTTAGTTTCATTCTTCATTAACTTACATTCATAGGTGCCCCCGGGATGGTTGGCCGATAAGATGGATTGTTGGGAGATGATAGCGGACAGGTGGTGCACAGAGGCTTGGTTGAGCACCCACACTATGGCCAAGGACCGTCGTGCCCAATTGGTTGGTGTGCCACACCACCAAGGCAATGCCAACATCAAGCAATACGCCAAAAAATGGGTATGTGTGCCTTGTTTTGTTTCATCAATAATTCGTTCGTTCATGATTTTTGTTGTACTAATTCTTTGTCTTTTCGTGTAGGCCAAACATAATAACCAGCCCGAGCCTGAGGGATACGCCGCGTTTAGCATGGTCCATAAGGGCTCGTACAAGACGGCGAAGGCATATTCTAAGGGGGACGGGCCGTCGGCGTACACAAGCCTGTCCACCTACAACAATATGACGTCTTATTCTGAGGTGGTCAAACTGCTGCGCGGGCCTGACTTTGACCCGAGCCAGAATCCTATCGATCCAGAGGCGTTAATGATCTCTGGTGGCGGTAAGAGTCATGGCACGCTGGCCATGTGTGATGGCTTCGTCCCTATCACTGAGACTGTATCTCAGATCAAGTCGAGGCAAACGAGCTCCGCTCCCGCAATACGGCAACGCGCGAGGCCAGATGATCTTGCCATCGAGGTTAGTTTTCTTCATTATTTCTTTCGTTCTTTTGTCCCTGGATGGATGATGAAAATTCCTTTTGATGAGTGGTTGCAGGCCGCACTTATGAAGGAGAGGGAGGCCACCAGGCTCTTGTTGGAGGAGAGGGACCGGAATACGCAGAGGTTGCTTGACGAGGAGAGGGCACACAATAATGCCCATGCGAAGGCCATGCACGACTTCGTTGCGGTAAGTCAGTTGTGTGAGAAGCAAGGCTATGTGTGAGACGCAACAAGGCTATTTCTTTGACTCCTCAAAAACTAATTTGCAGGCTATGTGTGAGAAGCAAGGTTTGCCGCCCCCTCCGCCGATGCCTTCTCCGGTGGGAACGGTGAGTTCCCTTTTAATGACCAACCTTGCACGGTCTTATACCATTGTCTGTCGCCGTGCTAACCACATATTTTAACTCTTGCCTTGTTGCAGCATCATTCAAGAGTTGAATCCCATGATCCCTTTACTTCTCCTGGTGAGAGCCCTAGCAACCCAGCGACCAACGGAGATGCAACTTCTCCTTCGTTTCTTGGCATTCGGTAAGTTATTACTCTCCTTCTTATTCTTCTTATTGTTTAGATCAACTTAGATTATGCCAGGCTTTAGTTAGCTTAGTAAATTCTAGTTGATATTAGCCATGGTTTAGTTAGCTTAGTAAATTCTAGTTGACATTAGAGCTCAAAAATGACATAATTAGTTTAGAAAGTTTTAAAATAAACCAGAAGAGAAGAACAAACAAGATATGAAGAAATAAGAGAAGAAGAAAGAGGAGAAAAAGATAAATTCTCTTCTTTATTTTTCTCTATCTTCTTCCACTTATTCCACTTCTTCTTGTTCTTGTTCTTGTTCTTCTTCTTCTTCTTCTTCCACTTCTTCTTCTAATTGCTTAGCTTAATTTAGATAACTTCTTTCTTATTGTATTCTTCTTCTAACTTCTTTCTCATTATGCAGATTTTGATAAAGCAGCATGGCATATGGATGGATGCTCGAGACTTTGTAATGCACTTGTGTAGTGTTAGATGAACTTTGTAATGCAATTGTATTTGTGGATGCACTTGTGATGCTTTGCAGTACTTTTTGATCTTGTTTGCACTTTAATGACATATATTCGTGCTGTTTGCACTTGTGTTGTGCTGTTTACACTTTGTGATGCACTTGTGGTGCTGTTTAGGGGCAGATTCAATATATATATGTTGTTGTTTGTATCTATCTTTTACAAATGAAGGGAATTAACAGAAAACAAATATGAAAAAAAGCAGAGAGGGTATTTGCCTATAGCTTACTGATGGCAAAGGCTTTGCCGTCGGTGGACTGACGGCAAAGAAGACACGTGGCGGCAGCCTGTGTATTCTGGCAACTCTGGGAATACCAAATTTTCGGCTTTGCTGTCAGCTGGGCTCCAGCTGTCGGCAAAGAGGCGGCCAAGGGGACCCAAGGATTTCGGCTTTGCCGTCAGCTCTGCTACGGCTGTGGGCAAAGAGGGGAGGCTTTGCCGTCAGCTTTTCTACGGCTGTGGGCAAAGCCTGCCGTTATCCTTCTAACGGAGCTCGGCCTGCGCCGTTGTCGCCACTGCTCTTTGCCGTCAGCCCGCGCCAGAAAGCTGATGGCAAAGTCTTTGCCGTCGGTCGCGCTCCGGCTGTCGGCAAAGAAGGTGTTTGCCGATAAAATCTTGGCCGGTACCTTTGCCGACAGCACACTGACGGCAAAGCCTTTGCCATCAGTTAAACTGTCATTTGCCGTCAGCTCTGGCTGTCGGCAAACCAGCAGATTCCAGTAGTGAAGGCAGCTTGCTACTTATGGACAGGGAAATATTTCTCAGAGAAGTAGTAGATCATATCCTGGGGGCTACGCACACAACTAGGAGCAAGAGAAGTGAACCAAGTTTTAGCATCATCCTTTAGCGAGAAAGGAAACAGCTTAAGGATATAGTAGTGGCGGATGTTTTCCTCACTCATGAATAGGGTGGCTATATCGTGCAGTTTGGTAAGATGGGCTACAACCGTTTCAGACTCATAACCATGAAAAGGATCAGATTCGACTATAGTGATTAACTCAGGGTCGACAGAGAATTCATAATCCTTATCGGTCACAAAGATAGGCGAAGTAGCAAACTTCGGGTCGTATTTCATCCTAGCGTTCAAAGATTTTTCTTTCCACTTGAGCAGTAATTTCTCAACATCATAGCTATCCTTACAAGCAAGAAAGTCCTCAGCTATCTCTCCCTCCATAACATAACCCTTAGGCATATCAGGCAATTCATATCTAGGAGAGCTAGTTCTAATAGGAAAAATAGCAGGTTCTAGATCAATAGTATCAGTAGTTTCAGAAGGATCATCACATCTAGCAGCAACTCTAGCAATTAGTGCATCAAGGAATGCACCTAGTGCAAAGTTGTATCAAGCATAGCATCATCATAAGCATCATGGGCAACAGAAGTAGCATCAACAAGCACAGGCGACATATCAAGATTTCTAGCACGAGGTGGTGTTGCAAACTTACAAATAACGGAAGGTTAATCAAGTGCAGAGCTAGATGGCAGTTCCTTACCTGTCATTGTAGTTGAGGGCAAGACTTTAGTTCTTGGATCTTTCGGATTCCTCATAGTGATCAGCAGACGTAAATCCCAAGTGACTCAGAGAATATAGCCGTGCCTCCGTGATACGTCTCCGTCGTATCTACTTTTCCGAACTCTTTTGCCCTTGTTTTGGACTCTAATTTGCATGGTTTGAATGGAACTAACCCGGACTAATGCTGTTTTCAGCAGACTTGCCATGGTGTTGTTTTTGCGCATAAATAAAAGTTCTCGGAATGACCTGAAAATTTACGGAGAATTTTTGTGGAATATATGAAAAATACTGGCGCAAGAATCAGCGGAGGAAGTGGAGCTGTGAGCCCACAAGCCCACCAGGCGCGGCCCCCCCTGGCCGTGCCTGGCAGGCTTGTGGGGCCCACAACGCTCCACCGCCTCCAAATCTAGCTCTATTTAGTCCTTTTCGTCCGGAAAAAAAATCAAGGAGAAGAGTTCATCGCGTTTTACGATACGGAGGCGCCGCCACCTCTCGTTCTTCCTCTGGACGGCAGATCTGGAGTCCGTTCTGGGCTTCGGAGAGGGGAAATCGTCGCCATCATCATCATCAACCTTCCTTCATCACCAATTCCATGATGCTCTTCACCGTTCGTGAGTAATCTCATCATAGGCTTGCTGGACGGTGATGGGTTGGATGAGATCTATCATGTAATCAAGTTAGTTTTGACGGGGATTTATCCCTACTATCCACTATGTTCTGAGATTGATGTTGCTACTACTTTGCCATGCTTAATGCTTGTCACTAGGGCCCGAGTGACTTGATTTCATATCTGAACCTATTATGTTGTCACCAATATATGTGTGTTCTTGATCCTATCTTGCAAGTTGTAGTCACCTACTATGTGTTATGACCCGGCAACCCCGGAGTAACAATAGCCGAAACCACTCCCGGAGATGACCATAGTATGAGGAGTTCATGTATTCACCAAGTGTTAATGCATTGGTCCGGTTCTTTATTAAAAGGAGAACCTTAATATCCCTTAGTTTCCATTAGGACCCCGCTGCCACGGGAGGGATGTACAATAGATGTCATGGAAGTTCTTTTCCCTAAGCACGTATGACTACATACGGAATACATGCCTACATTAGATTGACGAACTGGAGCTAGTTACGTATCTCTTCGTGTTATAACTGTTACATGATGAATAGCATCCGGCATAATTATCCATCACCGATCCAATGCCTACGAGTTTTTCCTACTGGTCCTTGCTACGTTACTTTGCCGCCACTCCTGTCACTGCTGCTACTGCTACTCTATCGCTACTGCTGTCACTTTGCTGCTACTGGTTATTGTTGCTACTGCTGCTATCATACTACCTTGCTACTAATACTTTGCTGCAGATACTAAATCTTTCAGGTGTGGTTGAATTGACAAATCAACTACTAAAACTTGAGAATATTCTTTGGCTTCCCCTTGAGTCGAATCAATAAATTTGGGTTGAATACTCTATCCTCGAGAACTTTTGCGATCCCCTATACTTGTGGGTTATCAAGACCTTTTTCTGGTGCCGTTGCCGGGGAAGCCAAAGTCAAGAATAGTCTCCCGTCAACGTGCCATTTTCTGGCGCCGTTGCCGGGGAGGCACAACTATATTCTCTGAGTCACTTGGGATTTACGTCTGCTGGTCACTATGAGGAATCCGATAGATCCAAGAACTAAAGTCTTGCCCTCAACTACGAGGACAGGTAAGGAACTGCCATCTAGCTCTGCACTTGATTCACCTTCAGTTATGAGTAAGTTTGCGACACCACCTCCTGCTAGAAATCTTGATATGTCGCCTGTGCTTGATGATGCTACTTCTGCTGCCCATGATGCTTATGATGATGCTATGCTTGATACTGCTTTGCCACTAGGTTCCCTTGATGCACAAATTGCTAGAGTTGTTGCTAGACGTGATGATACTTCTGAAACTGCTGATACTATTGAAGTAGAACCTGCTATTTTGCCTGCTAGAACTAGCTCTCCTAGATATGAATTACCTGATATGCCTGAGTGTTATGTTATGGAGGGAGAGATAGCTGAGGACTTTCTTGCTTGTAAGGATAGCTATGATGTTGAGAAATTACTGCTCAAGTGGAAAGAAAAATCTTTGAACGCTAGGATGAAATACGACCCGAAGTTTTCTACTTCGCCTATCTTTGTGACCGATAAGGATTATGAATTCTTTGTCGACCCTGAGTTAATCACTCTGGTCGAATCTGATCCTTTTCACGGTTATGAGTCTGAAACGGTTGTAGCCCATCTTACCAAACTGCACGATATAGCCACCCTATTCACGAGTGAGGAAAAGATCCGCCACTACTATATCCTCAAGCTGTTTCCTTTCTCGCTAAAGGATGATGCTAAGACCTGGTTCACTTCTCTTGCTCCTGGTTGTGTGCGTAGCCCCCAGGATATGATCTACTACTTCTCTGAAAAATATTTCCCTGCCCATAATAAGCAAGCTGCCATGCAGGAAATATACAACTGTGCGCAAGTTGAAGAAGAGAGTCTCCCACAAGCTTGGGGGAGGCTCGTCCAGCTACTGAATGCTTTGCCTGATCACCCTCTTGAGAAGAATGAAATACTTGATATCTTCTATAATGGACTTACCAATGCTTCTAGAGACCACCTAGATAGTTGTGCCAGTTGTGTTTTTAGGGAACGAACTGTAGAACAAGCTGAGATTCTACTGAATAACATCTTGTGCAATGAGAATGCTTGGACTATTCCCAAACCACCTCCTAAGCCAACTCCAAAGAAAAGAGGTATTCTATTCCTCAGTCCTGAAGATATGCAAGAAGCTAAGAAATCTATGAAAGAGAAAGGCATTAAATTTGAAGATGTCAAAAATATACCACCTATCGAAGAGATCCATGGTCTTGGTAACCCGATACAGGTAGTAGAAGTAAATTCTCTGCGTAGCTTTGATGATAGTGATATTCCTTTTGATAAACCTGCTAGCTTATGCCTGGATGAATTTGATAACTTTGTTGCCAAACAACAAAGTTTCAGTGATTATGTTAGCAGACAATTGGAACAGAATGCTCGTATGCTTAGTCATTTAAGTGCTTGTGTGGACAGAAATGTCAATGATATTAAGCTCCTGAGTAAACATGCCTCTATGGTTACTACTCAAGTAGAACAAGTACTTAATGCTCAGAATGACTTGCTCAATGAGTTGAATGACAATTCTGTTAGAGTCGTTACTAGAGGCGGTAGAATGACTCATGAACCTTTGTATCCCGAGGGTCATCCAAGGAGAATTGAACAAGATTCTCAAGGAGTTAGCACTGATGCACCTAATCATCCTAGAAAGAAGAAGAAAGATGATAGGAACTTGCACGCTAGCAACCCTGATGCTGTTACACCTGAGAGTCCAAACGATGTCTCTGTTTCTGATGCCGAGACACAATCTGGTGATGAACATGAGCCTAATGATAATATCAATAGTGATGTTCATGTCGATGCTCAACCTAGCAATGATAAGGATGTGGAGATTGAACCTGCTGATCTTGATAACCCACATCCTAAGGGTAGGAGATATGATAAGAATGACTTCACTGCTAGGAAGCATGGTAAAGAAAGGGAACCATGGGTTCAAAAACCCATGCCCTTTCCTCCCAAACTGTCCAAGAAAAAAGATGATGAGGATTTTGAGTGATTTGTTGAAACGATTAGACGTGTCTTTCTGCAAATGCATTTGACAGATATGCTCAAAATGTCTCCGTATGCTAAGTATATGAAAAATATTGTGACTAATAAGAGGAGGATACCTGAGGTTGAGATTTCCACCATGCTTGCTAATTACACCTTCAAGGGTGGAACTCCCAAGAAACTAGGTGATCTCGGAGTGCCCACTATACCTTGCTCCATTAAAGGCAACTACATTAGAACTGCTTTAGGCGACTTTGGAGCCGGTGTTAGTGTCATGCCTCCCTCTTTTTATCATAGACTTGAACTGGATAAGTTGACACCCACTAAAATCTCTCTGCAAATGGCCGACAAATCAACTGCTTTCCCTATCGGCATTTGGGGGGATGTGCCAGTTGTGGTTGCGAACATTACTATCTTAAGAGACTTTGTTATCTTGGATATTCCCGAGGACGATGCCATGGCGGTCATCCTCGGAAGACCCTTTTTAAACACTGCAGGGGCTGTTATCGATTGCAACAAAGGCAATGTCACTTCCCATGTCAACAGTAATGAGCATATGGTGCACTTTCCGAAGAAACAATATCGGGTACATTGCATCAATGCTATCGAAAGAACTTCATCGATTCTTACTGGGAGCTTTGAATGCCCAATACCTCCTGTTAAGATGAAGCATGATTTGCTTGTTGGGGAGATACACATCCCCATTGAGGTGACCTAGTGACTATTCGAAAATTCTCCGTTCTCTTTTGCGATTCAAAAAAGTTTGTCAAGGAGACTTGATCAACCTCATTGACGGATTTCTTTCGATGACCATGAGATGGATGAATCGAGAAGTCACAAACCTCTGTTCCAAGCTTTCACCTTCGATTGCTTAGAAGAAAAATGATAGATTTAGTTTAGTTTTCCCTGTTTTCTGGTTTTAGCGTCCCGTGGAAAAGTACCCCGAAAAGAAAAGTTCTCCGAATGTCCTGAAAATCAAGTATGATTTTTTCTGGAATTTTTGAAAAATACTGAGACGAAGAGCTAGTCTGGGGGCGGCACCAGTGGGCCACAAGTCCTAGAGGCGCGGGCACCCCCCTGGCCGCGCCTACGAGGCTTGTGGGGCCCACGTGCACCCCCTCTACTCATTCTAGCTCTCACCTGCTTCTCCTACCTCCAGAAAAAAATCATTTCGTAGCTCAAACCCGTGTTCTTGCTCTTCTTGCTGGGATTTTCGATCTCCTTGCTCAAAGCACAATTCTCCGAACTGTTTTGGGGAAATTACTCCTTGGTAAGTGACTCCTCCACTGGTCCAATTAGTTTTTGCTCTAGTGCCTTATACTTCGCGTATTTTTGCTGCCTTGGTGACTATGTTCTTGAGCTTTGCATGCTAATTTTAGCTGGTCCCAAGTAGTTTTGATGCGTAATATGGCCTCTAGGCACTTTTCGGAGTAGTTGTTATGAGTTTCGTTGACCCTTGGTAACTTTTACTTAGAATCACTAAAAATTCGGAAATTTTCAGAGATAGAAAAGGGAAAGATGAGGTGGTTCTTAAGAGGCTCTTCAAGCCGTGACCCCAAGGATGATGGAAGTGAGAAGAAGCCCAAGTATCCGGTCCGTCGAGTTGCAGAAGTTCGAGCGTGCGAGTGACCAAGCGATGTGTTCTTACATGCCACCGAACTTTATGAGGACTTTTATTACTTGGTGGAGAACGCATGCCTTACCACCTTCGTTGAAGATAAGTGTCCACAATACCTCCTCCTCACTAATATCTTCGTACAAAGCTTTAACTTCTACCCTAGGAAGAATCCTCCTATGGTTGAGTTCAAATTATATGATTCTCCCAGCGCATGTCACTCCAGGATTTTTGCGATGTTTGCAAATTGCCTTTTGTTGGGGATATTCATGAACCTCGTCCACGGGACTTGGAGGCTTTCATCGATACTATTGCTGTAGGAGAGGAGAGAGGAGTGTCTTGCGCTAGAGCTGCTATCATACATTTTCGCTTGCTTCGGTACTTCTCATTACTTGTGGGAAAATGTTTGATTGCCTATGGGAAATCTGGGTCCCTTAGCTCCCCAGATCTTGCGGTCTTGCGCGAAGCCCTTTATAATGATAAAACTTATAGCTTGGGCGCTATAGTAGCTCAACGGTTGAACACGAACCGTTCTAAAGGCGTTGTCTATGGAGGTATCTATGCTACTCGTCTTGCTAGACATTTTGAGATACCTATTAGACTGGACGAGGAAGAAGAGATTCTTCTTCCCGAGAGATATCTAGATTATGATAGCATGGTTTTCCATGAATTTCTTGATAGAGATATAAATATAAGGATGATTTATAACCTGGTATTTAGTCAGGGTACTCGTGAGACTATTATTTTGCCTGCTCCTTCTTTGTTCAATCTTCATGCAGGCAGGTACATTATTATTCCCTCGGACATCTACGCATATTGGGGCATAGCCCAACCACAAGTGCACGTGCCCAAGCCACCCGTCGAGTACCAGATGCCAGTTTATCAGTGAGGGCCAGAGGAGCTCACACATCAGTGGCATCCTCAGTCCACTCCGGAGTACCTCGAAGCTGGTTATTTCCCTCCTTGGGAGTAGACCAACTTAGTCCAAAAGCCTAAGCTTGGGGGAGTACGTGTTTCTCACTGACTTTATATTCTTGCTTATGCTTTCACTTTGTTAGTCGGTGTTCACACTTTGCCACTGTATCATCCATGCTAGTTTATTTCTTTTTCCTGTTTTCTTTTCGTGTGTCTGTCTAGTTTGAGAAAACCCAAAACGATTTTCTTGTTTTTCTTTTGCTTGTTGGGAGCTTTCCCGTGCAAATAGTTTTCTTTTTCTTTCGGTCAAGGTAAAAGACCATGGTTACAATGTTTAGTGGCTCTCGCATGCATATCTGCTTATCTGTTAAAGAGCCATATTACTTTGTCTTCTTTGTGTTTGCCTGCAGATTCTAGCTTAGTCCAATGCATGAGCACGCTTATTATTGTTCACATTGTTCGGTCGTGCAAGTGAAAGGCAATAATGACGATATATGATGAAGTGACTGAGCCTGGAAAAGCTGGTATGAACTCGATCAATTTTGTTTTTGTAAATATGACTACCTCATCGTTCCTGATTCAGCTTTGTTGTGAGAGACACATGTTTGCAATGACAACTTAGAGATCATAGTTTCTGATGCAATGCTTAATTAGCTAGGAGCTTATAATGGTTTGTCTTGGATGCCAACATGAATGTTGAGATGACTATGATGTAGTATGATAGGATGGTATCCTCCTTTGAATGATTCAAGTGGCTTGACTTGGCGCATGTTCATGCATGTAGTTAAAAAAAATCAACATAGCCTCTATGATATTCATGTTCATGGTGATTTATGTCCTACTCATGCTTGTACTCAATGTTAGTTAATCTCAATGCATTTTGATGACTGTTGTCGCTCTCTAGTTGGTCGCTTCCCAGTCATTTGCTAGGCTTCACTTGTACTAAGCAGGAATACTGCTTGTGCATCCACCTCCATAAACCCAAAGTTGTTCCATATGAGTCCACCATACCTACCTATATGCGGTATCTACCTGCCGTTCCATGTAAATTTGCATGTGCCACTCTCTAAACCTTCAAGAAATAATCTGCTTTGCATGCCCGAACCGCTCATGTGGGGACAGGGGGCTATCAGTATCTTCCATGCTAGGCGTGTTATCCTCGATATGTGTTTATTCACTATCATTCACGAGAAAGGGGCCGGTAATTGGAATGCCCAGTTCCATGATCAAATCGAAAAGATAATTGCAAACAAAACTCCCCCTGGATTGATGTTGGTATGGACGGCACCCGAGTATTCGGCTAGTCGTGGAGTGTGATTGATTGGTGTTGGGGGAGTCAAAACTTTACTTTTTTGTATGGGAACTACCTATAGCATGTGTAGCGTGGAAGATGGTGAGAACTCTTAGTCATTGCGTTGATAATGAAAGCATGCCACCCAAAGTTATTATCTCTGTTATCAAAAGCTTGAGCTCTGGCACCTCTGCAAATCAATGCTTCCCTCTGCGAAGGGCCTGTCTATTTATGTTCGTGTTGAGTCATCCTCCTCTTATAAAAGCACCAATTAGAGAGCACCTGTGTCATTTTTATGCTTTGCTTTTAACTGTGTTGAGTATGATTGTGACTGGATGTTCTTTGCCATGAATTACAATGTTTAGTCAGCCCTTGGTCTTTGAAGGTGCTCTGCATTTATGTTTTGCGGTCTCAGAAAGAGCTAGCGAGATACCATCTGTTCGTATTGCTTCATGTTGTTTTGATTGAAGTGTTGACGTTTGAGACTTATTATTATTTGCTCGCTAGTTGATTATGCCATTGATATGAGTTTACCGTGAGACCTAGATGTCATTTGCTTTTGTGGTTTGCTTGTGATCTTGCTGAAATTCTGGTTATGAGTTAGACATAGTTGCAACAACAAGATCAAACAGAGTTCGTAAAAGTTTTTCTTTTGTCTCTTTCAGTCTGTCAACTGAATTTCTTGATGACAAGCAAGGCTTTAAGCTTGGGGGAGTTGAAACGTCTCCGTCGTATCTAGTTTTTCGAACTCTTTTGCCCTTGGTTTGTACTCTAATTTGCATGGTTTGAATGGAACTAACCCGGACTAACGTTGTTTTCAGCAGAATTGCCATGGTGTTGTTTTTGCGCAGAAATAAAAGTTCTCGGAATGACCTAAAAATTTATGGAGAATTTCTGTGGAATATATGAAAAATACTGGCACAAGAATCAGCGGAGGAAGTGGAGCTGTGAGCCCACAACCCACCAGGCGCGCCCCCCTGGCCGCGCCTGTCAGGCTTGTGGGGCCCACAACGCTCCACCGCCTCCAAATCCAGCTCTATTTAGTCCTTTTAGTCCGAAAAAATCAAGGAGAAGAGTTCATCGCGTTTTACGATACGGAGGCGCCTCCACCTCCTGTTCTTCCTCTGGAGGGCAGATCTGGAGTCCGTTCTGGGCTCCGGAGAGGGTAAATCATCGCCATCGTCATCATCAACCTTCCTTCATCGCCAATGCCATGATGCTCTTCACCGTTCGTGAGTAATCTCATCATAGGCATGTTGGACAGTGATGGGTTGGATGAGATCTATCATGTAACCGAGTTAGTTTTGACGGGGATTGATCCCTAGTATCCACTCTGTTCTGAGATTGATGTTGCTACTACTTTGCCATGCTTAATGCTTGTCACTAGGGCCCGAGTGCCATGATTTCAGATCTGAACCTATTATGTTGTGGCCAATATATGTGTGTTCTTGATCCTATCTTGCAAGTTGTAGTCACCTACTATGTGTTATGACCCGGCAACCCCGGAGTGACAATTGGCGGAACCACTCCCGAAGATGACCATAGTATGAGGAGTTCATGTATTCAGGAAGTGTTAATGCGTTGGTCCGGTTCTTTATTAAAAGGAGAACCTTAATATCCTGTAGTTTCCATTAGGACCCCGCTGCCACGGGAGGGATGGACAATAGATGTCATGCAAGTTCTTTTCCCTAAGCACGTATGACTACATACGGAATACATGCCTACATTAGATTGACGAACTGGAGCTAGTTACATATCTCTCCGTGTTATAACTATTACAAGATGAATAGCATCCAGCATAATCATCCATCACCGATCCAATGCCTATGAGTTTTTCCTACTTGTCCTTGCTACGTTACTTTGCCGCTACTGTAGCAGCAAAGTAACGTAGCAAGGACCAGTAGGAAAAACTCGTAGGCATTGGATCGGTGATGGATGATTATGCCGGATGTTATTCATCATGCAACAGTTATAACACGGAGAGATATGTAACTAGCTCCACTTCGTCAATGTAATGTAGGCATGTATTTCGTATGTAGTCATACGTGCTTAGGGAAAAGAACTTGCATGACATCTATTGTCCATCCCTCCCGTGGCAGCGGGGTCCTAATGGAAACTACGGGATACTGAGGTTCTCCTTTTAATAAAGAACCAGACCAACGCATTAACACTTGGTGAATACATGAACTCCTCATACTATGGTCATCTCCGAGAGTTGTTCCGGCTATTGTCACTCCGGGGTTGCCGGGTCATAACACATAGTAGGTGACTACAACTTGCAAGATAGGATCAAGAACACACACTATAGGCGACATCATAATAGGTTCAGATCTGAAATCATGGCACTCGGGCCCTAGTGACAAGCATTAAGCATGGCAAAGTAGTAGCAACATCAATCTCAGAACATAGTGGATACTAGGGATCAATCCCCATCAAAACTAACTCGATTACATGATAGATCTCATCCAACCCATCACCGTCCAACAAGCCTACGATGAGATTACTCACGAACGGTGAAGAGCATCATGGAATTGGCGATGAAGGAAGGTTGGTGAGGACGATGGCGAAAATATCCCCTCTCCGGAGCCCAGAACGGACTCCAGATCTGCCCTCCAGAGGAAGAACAGGAGGTGGCGGCGCCTCTGTATCGTAAAACGTGATGAACTCTTCTCCTTGATTTTTTCCCGAACGAAATGGATTAAATAGAGCTGAGATTGGAGGCGGTGGAGCGTTGTGGGTCCCACAAGCCTGCCAGACATGGCCAAGGGGGGCGTGCCTGGTGGGCTTGTGGGCTCCACGCTCCACTTCGTCCGTTGATTCTTGCGCCAGTATTTTTTATATATTCCACAAAAAATCCCCGTAAATTTCCACGTCATTCCAGAACTTTTATTTCTGCACAAAAACAACACCATGGCAATTCTGCTGAAAACAACGTTAGTCCGGGTTAGTTCCAATCAAATCTTGCAAATTAGAGTCCAAAACAAGGGCAAAAGAGTTTGGAAAAGTAGATACGATGGAGACGTATCAGTAGCTTATCCGGCGTGTCCTGAGACTGAGATACGCGACTCTTATCGGGGACGCCGGCACGTCGGGTGGTCTTGCTGTACTTGTCTTACCTTAACGATATATCTTGTGCATTAGGATTCTGGTGAGACTTTGGGTCTTCTCAGAGTTGAGGTTTTCTACTAAGGAATCCGACGAGATCACGAGTTTCATGATCGAGGATTTCTATGCGGCATGTGGTAATTTGTGATGGATTAGTTGGAGCACCCCTACAGGGTTAAATCTTTTAGAAAGCCGTGCCGCTATTATGTGGCTAATATGAAAACTTTGTTAACATCCGGTTCTAGATAACTTGAAGTAACTTAACTAAAACTGCCAACTGTGTGCGTAACCGTGACTGTTTCCTCCAGAGTTCCTTCTCTAATCAAGAACACGGTGGGGTTATGAATGACATAAGTAGGTGTTCATGATCACTTAGTGATCATTCTTAGTTGCGACCGTCATGCGTAGACCATTAAACTACATCATGTGTAACGTAAGTTAGCCACCATAAATGCTTAGTGCTGCTGCAAACTCAAACACATACCCCATCCTTACCCAACAACTTAGTTAGATTCGCTGCCATGGTCATGAGATTGCTGAGTCCTTGTGGCTCACAGATTACTACAACCACCCACAGGTACAGGTACCCAGATACAAATGCTTTCGAGAACACCCAACTGAAGTGGGAGTTTGACGAGGACAGTGGCCAACTGTACGTGATGTATCCCGATGACTAGAGTTCCTTGGTCGTGATCGTGGGCCTAGTGAGGCGGGAACATTGCTTTTGTCGTTTATCTTGTCCGTAGTTAGATCCTGCCTTCTAAATGATTTGAATAAATGTTGTGTGGATCTTGTAACTTAATTTCTGGTGAGTGTAAGCCAAATCTTATACTCATCCCTCTTGTATGTAATGCAATGTTTAACATTCTTGTGAAATGCTTAGATGCGCCACTTTCCAGTTTTGAGGCCTCACCCCCAAATATGGAAAGAGCCACATCTTAGACGTTACAGTTTTACCTTTTGGCATCACCACCCTTAGCTTTGCCCTTCTTCTTTTCATGTGTACCCTTCCCAGCCTTGACAAAGTTTTCCTTAAGCACGGGAGGTTGCTTGGCCTTGATCTTCTTGTTCTTCTTGGACTTGGGTGCAAACCCAACTCCTTCCTTTGCAACCATTTCCTTTTGATTGCTCAGAAGGTCATTGAGATTCTTTTCGCCTTGAATGCATGTCACAAGGCTTTTCTCAAGCCGCTCTTTTGATTTGGCATTCTCTTCCACAAGATGTACATGCTCACAACATGGGTTAGTAGCATGGGCATTATCAATTAAAACAAATGGAGAACAAGTAGCTATTTCCTTTCTGAGTTTTACTTGGATTGAGCATGAGACTCTTTCAGAGAAGCATGATCACTCTTCAAAGCCTTGTGAGCTTTATCAAGTATGGCAAGCTCTTCCTTGAGTCTGCCATGGTCAACCCCAAGTGCAACCTTTTGAGATTGAAGCACACGAGTAAGAACAAGAGCATGATCATGATCTTTCTGTAATTTAGCAAGGTCATCGTTATGTGACTCTTCAAGAGCCAAACGAAGCCCTTGCTCTTCCTCAAGAGAATTGGAAAGATCCGCTATCTTATCGGCATAGTAATGACTATGTCCTTGTAACATAGAGATAGTTTCTTCATGAGTTTTAATGAGTTCATAAACCGCTCCTAGTTGTTAAGAAACAAAATGCTTCTTGGTTTTACCCTTGACTTCTCTCATGAATCTATCAAAGGAATTTTCTTCATCATTTACCTTCTCTCATTCATCTCCACGAACCATAGGAGAAGGGTTAGTGCAAATGATAGTTTTGATGTTGGAGGTTACCTCGTTGGATGCCTTAGCCATAAGGCAGTTGACAATGCGGTTCTCGTTGGGGGCGTTGAAGAGAGACACCTTGCTTGGGGAAGAGGATGCAATGGCCACTGTGGACATTCCCAATACTTCACCACTTGCATCACTGTGTCATACTCATCGGAGAGATACTCTTCTTGAGCCACCAATACCTTTTGGGGCACATTTTTGGAGAAGTTGTTCTTGTTGGGGAAGGGCTTGGCCTTGTCTTTGCGAATAAGCTTGCCACCATTGTATCCCCTCTTCTCGTAAGGACAGTCTGCCACAAAGTGACTCACATTGCCATAGTTGTAGCAAGTCTTCACGCGTTGATTGCCTTTGGACCCACTTGAGTTGTTATTGTAGAAATTGGGCTTTGAGTTTCTCTTGTTGCCCCAAAACTACATTGATGCAAGAGCCACGTGCTCATGATAAGAATACTTGGTGTCTCCGGGACACATTTCCTCTTCTTCTTCATCATCTTCCTCCGCAGCCGCCTTGCCCTTCAAAGCAAGGTTGGGGAGTCTTTTCTTGACCGTTGGACACAAGCTAGAGCATTGTTAGCAGTCTTGTTCAATATGTTCATGGCAATGAACTCATCCAACACATCGCCTGAGGACATGGAGTGAAAGTCTGGCCTTTGATGGATGAATGATGACATGGACTTGTTGAAAGGCATGATAGCCTTGAGAAACTTACGCTTGATCCAATTGTCATCCACATCCTTGCTTCCATGATCTTGAAGAGCAACAACAAGTGTTGTCACTCTTCGGTAGAGCTCACGAGCATCCTCATCCTCAATCATAACAAATTCATCTGCCTCATCAAGTATCACTTCATAGTTAGACCGTTGAATACTTGATCTTCCCTTGTACATGGAAATGGTGTGTCCCCAACAATCTTTGGCATGAGTGAAGGGACGGAAATGAGAAAGATCTTCAATGGGAATAATTGCTTGAGGAATGAACAAGGCGGAGTGATTGAGCTGATTGTCGACCTCTTCTCTTGGAGTGAGGTTTCTTCGATCATGTGGGAAGTATCCTTGCTCAATGATTCTCCAAATTTGTGTTGAGATATGATTAAAATGAGGCTTTATACAAAAAACTCATTTAAGAAAATCATTCTTAACAAGCTTAGGAGGAGGACCGAGGTTAATAATATGCGGTTGGTGAATCGGTCCTCCATAGTCCACGGGAGGAGGAACCAAGTCAGATGTATTTTCCCCACTCGTTCCTTGAGGAAATTTATTTCTATCACTACTCGCATTTTCCTTTTTAGAGTTGGTCCCTGTATCCGAAGCTGTGGGATTAACCACTTGCAATGGGTCGGTAGACAGTTTGGAGCCATCAAGGAAATCTTTGAGCATGTTTTTGACCTCGATAGACAATGAGGATCTAAAGGTGGACATGGCCTCATTTAGATCCTCTCGGGTAACTGAGTTTGCAACCGTTGCCTCGGGCAACTCCACAACCCGAACCTTGTCGCCATCCATACTCTTTGGGTGTTGAAAACCTTAGTAAAGAGAACAGGCTCTAATACCAATTGAAAGGATCGATATGGTTGAATAGAGTTTTTAAGCTTTTCTTTAACAAATTAAGTTTAGCAACAAATAGGTTATCTAGATATGCAACTAAGTAAGCAACATATATGATACCAGCAACAATAATAACAAGTCTCCCTGAGGTTTGTGTATCTGCACCCCCACCACCCTTCAC
Organism: Hordeum vulgare subsp. vulgare; assembly: GCF_904849725.1. NCBI lineage: Eukaryota > Viridiplantae > Streptophyta > Magnoliopsida > Poales > Poaceae > Hordeum > Hordeum vulgare. The sequence continues at coordinate 421,706,365 of NC_058524.1, forward strand.
TACTGGAAATCAGTTTTTTGCCGTCTGCCAAATCTTTGCCATCTGCTGGCTGATGGCAAAGAGTGTATTTGCCGTCAGCTCCCACAAAACGGATGGCAAAGAACTGGCTGATGGCAAAGAAGGTCTTTGCCAACAGTCAATTCTTTGCCGTCAGCCGCAGACGGCAATGATGAGAAAAGCAGACGGCAAAAGCTTTGGGTTGGGCCCATCTGGCCGGGGAAAGCTTAGGTCAAACTACTCCCCTTCTTTGCTGTCTGATGGTGGACGGCAAAGAGTCCAGAGGCAGACGGCAAATAGTATAAAACCTTTGTCATCCGCCAGCCGACGACAAAGTTCTTGAATCTAATAACGGCTGTCACGCCCCCACCCCGGCCCTCTCTCTCTCAAACGGCCTCTCTCTCTCTCCTCCCCGATGCCCACCGCCGCCATCACCGTCGCCCGGCCACCCCCGGCACCCCCGGCGCCCCGGTGTCCCACAACCCCTCGGCGCCGCCGCCCCATCGCCCCCGGCGCCGCCCCGCCGCCCCAACACCCCCGGCCCCTCCGCCCATGACGCCACAGCCGCCCCTGCCGGTGAGCCTCCACACCCCCTGCATTTATACATTAGTATATTCAGAGGCGGAGCACAAATATTTTTTAAGGTGTGGCAAACTGTAAACTAAACAAAATTGATGCCACCTAAAAAATAGATGCATGATGTATTTTTTTTCCATCTACACCCTCTGTTGGGGAGGTATTTTTGGGCCTCGAAGATGCAAAAGATATTTATTTTTGCATATACATCTTCTATTGAAGATGATGTTAAACCTAACACTGAGTTTCGTCGTGTTGATAGTCAACCATGTACTCTTATATATGACATGGGAGATCCATCAGGAACGAGCTGTGGAAAGAATGTCGATCCGTTGTATGCTTCCGATCTTACTTATGTGCTTCCATCTATTTTTTTCATGAATGAATCCATCTAATGTGGTTTAAAACTAACAAGCAGTATATATTTAGGTATTTCTATGAAGAAAAAGTATATGCTTATATATATAAAATTTGGTGACAAATCAAGGTGTGGCACCTTTGTTTTTGTTTTAACTACAAATGTATTTGGCTATCAAACTACTTTTCCGCTATCCAATTTTGTTCGTGCAAAAATTGCTTGTGTTATATGTAGGTGTATAGTTTTTATGTTAACTAGAAAGTACTAAAGTTATCTATCCTACCTCCACCAGGCTAAAATTTTCTTTTTGTATTAATATGAGAAATATAAGATATAGTGATTCTTTAGGTTATTTGGGTTAGGCTCTTGGACTGCATCATGGCCAAAATGAAGTTTTATTTGTTTTCCTACAATTTACTCGTAGCAACGCACGGGCATTCTACTAGTAGGGGTAATTTAAATACTAGGCCATATCTCGGTAATGTTCCTAATGGTCATGGCAATTATTATAGTAATTCTTGTGGAAATCCTTCTACAAATTCTAATAGGATACTCTCTAATCTTGATAACACAACTAAGGAATTCATTAATTCTCAAAAAGTTTTCAATACTATCTAATTTTTTGTGTTGTAGTAATTTCTCTTAATATTTATCATTGCAGGTCAGCAGGTGTTGAAAGATGGTGGGCGCGAGGCCAGATCGCTCGACGGGTTCTTCTTTGGCGGCCCGCACGAGGGGTGGTACTTCCATTCCACCCCTATCTCTCCGTAGAGCCTTGGAAGACAGTCTCACGACACCACCCGCGGGTGCTTCTTCATCGGCGGCATTGCCCACTCGGAGAGGTGCTGGTCGGGTAGGGAAGAAGGGGAAGGTTACAGGGAGAGGTGGTGGCCGCGGAAGAAGTAGGCGGACTGTTGCGCCGTCCTCGCCACCACCACCAGCTCATTCACCTGAGCACAGGACTACTATGGTGGACCCATTTGAGGAGGAGCCTATGGGGACTCTGGTCCAGGAGACTCGTGTGGACAGGCATTCGGCCCATGAGACTCCAGTCCAAGATTAGCCTCAGGTCGAGGTGCCTTCGGCCCACGAGACTCGGGTTCCTGAGGCTACGTCTCACGAGACTCCTGCCACACACGCTTCGGCCGACGTGGAGAGGTCCGGATAGGGTGCCTGGCCGGATCGGTTCGAGGTGCCGGATTGGACCTAGGTGCCGGATTGGACCGAGGGTCCGGGTGGCTGTTGTGCTGATGGCGGGGATGAGTTTACGGATAGTGAGGGTGATGTGTAGGTGGACGGGGCCACCATGTACAAGCGTGGTAGTACACGCCTCCCGGTTGTGCCGGCTACCCGCGAGCAGAGGCCGGTGATTAAGCCTGAAGGGGATAGGTAAGTACATTTACTCATTTTTTAGCTTTTGCCTTTGAGTTTCTTCAAATATCTAAAACGTTGACCTTATCATACTGCAGGGGATGGGCACACCCTCGTGGAGTCCACAAGCCGAACAACATCGTGGGTGTGCTTTGCCGGACAAATTTTCTGAGGTTTGTCACGTTGCCTGGTGAGGGTCAGGTTCCTACACTAGGATTTTCTTGGGAGCACTACCAAGCCGCGGAGGCCCCGCCGGAGGACATTATAGATGGTGTCTTGTGCCACACGAGGGACGAGATGGTGATGAAGAGCTTTTGGGTAAATTATCCTTTTACACAATCTAAAATTAACAATATAGCTAATTATTGTACTAATCGGTGTTGTCTCGTTTGATTGCAGACCTTCTATAGGTGTGAGGAGGGATATGAGGAGGAGGCGGCCAAGGTTCTCTACGCCGAGTGTAGGCGGTTATTACAGAACTTACGCCATGGGGCTCGGCCGCAGGCTATTCGAGACTACTACGGCACGCGTGGTATTAAGAACCAGAAGAAGGAGTGTCGCGCCAAGTATCTGAAGAAGGAGCAGTACATGAAGGTAATTACCCATTCTTAAGGCCTTCTATGTAGTTCTCTTGATTTGATTCATAGGCGTATCGCTCAAAATTCTTTCTAATAACTTATAGGTGCCCCTGAGATGGTGTGCAGATAAGATGGATTGTTGGGAGGCGTTGGTGGATGAGTGGTGCACAGGGAACTGGCGAGCCGTCCAAGACAATGCGAAGGATCGGCGGAGCCAAATGGATGGTGTGCCACACCATCAAGGCAGCGCCAACTTACTTCAGTTTGGACGAAACTGGGTATGTGGTTTGTTTCATGATTCATTTAATTCATTCTTCATGCTAGCTTGAGCCCCTTACTAATACTTTGTTCCTCTCTTTAAGGCGCATCACAATAAGACGGAGATGCCACACTTGTACGACCTTTATGGCATGGCCCATAGTGCCTCCTACAAGAAGGAGAAGGCATTCTCTGAGTCTGACCTGGATGATCAAAATAACTTCACCAACATATCATCCCACCACAAGCTCGTGACATACAAGGACGCGCGAAAGGCTAGGAAAGGGGAGAACTTTAACCCGAGACAGGAACCTTTGGATCCAGAGTTGGTGATGATATCTGGTGGTGGGAGGCCCCATGGCTCGAGAACCATTGGAGATGGGATAATACGTTGTCGACTAACTATCCCGGAGATCAAGGCGCGCCAGTCGAGCTCCTGTCCTGAGATAACGCCTTGTCCACGGCCAGTCGATCTTGCCATCGAGGTTAGTTGTACGGACTGAGAAAACTTTCATCCATTTCATTATGTGTGAGACCATCGATTATTACTGTGGTAACAAGGAATGGAGTTGCAGGCTGCTCTTCAGAAAGAGAGAGCGGAAGACCAGGCTGCTCTTCAGGCTGCTCTTGAGGAGAGGGACCGGACCACGACACGAATGATTGAGGAGGAGAGGGTCCGTAATGACGCGGGTCAACGGGCCCTGTACGAGATTTTTGTGGTAAGTTTTTTTTCACATTAGCCAAATCATGTCTGTAATGTCTGTTTCATTACTAACTAATACGACCGTCTCTTCAGAGTCTACGCGAGAACAGCGGTCAAGTCCCTCCACCAATGCCCGTCTTCTCAGCGATTGGCACGGTGAGTTTCATTTGAATGGCCATTATAAACTAGTATTAACAATTGAGTGTCATCATGCTAACTCAGCGATTGCAAAATATATTTTCTGCAGAATAACTCCGGAGCGGCATCGAACGACACTTCTCCACGGCAACCGTCTCCAAACGAAGCCGGCGCGAGCAACCCTGGTGTTTCTCCTCCTTCATGACCACGGCGGTAAGTTTTCTCTAGTTCATTTTGACATAATTAGATAATTTAGCTCCTCCACCTCTAAAATGACTTATTTAACCCAAGTTAGCTCCAAAACGACATATAGTTAGCTTGGCTTCCACCTAAATGAGGAGGATAAAGAAAAATAGAAATAGAAATAAGAGGAAGAAGAAGAAGAAGAGGAGGAGGAAGATGAGGAGAATAGGAGGAGGAGGAGGAGGATAAGAAGAAGAAGAAGAAGAATAGAAGAAGAGGAGAACAAAGAGGAAAAATGAAAACAAGGAAGAAGAAGAAGAAGAGAAGAAGAAGAGAAGAAGAAGAAGGAGAAGGAGGAGGAGGAGAAGGAGCCCTCCTTCTTCTCCTTCTTCTCTCCTCCTTCTTCTTCTCCCTCCTTCTTCTCCTTCTTACTCTCCTTCTTCTCTCCTCCTTCCTCTTCTCCCTCCTTCTTCTCCTTCTCCTTCTTCTCTCCTCCTTCTTCTCCTTCTTCTTCTCCTCTTCCTTCTCCTTTTTTTTCTTCTCCTTCTTCTCTTCTTGCTTCTTCTCTTTCTTCTTCAATTTAGCTTATTTTCCCCAACAAAGACATACTTAGCTAATTATCCTCCAAAATGACATGATTAGCTTAGTTAGGGTAAAAACATCGTAAGAACCTTGGTTAGCTCACAACTTAGCTAATTATCCTCCAAAATGACATAATTAGCTTAGTTAGCTCCAAAATGGCCTATTTAATAAAAAATGACCTATACTTAGCTAAGTTCTCTCCTAAATGACGTAATAAGGCCTAAGAGAAGAAGAGAACAAGAAAAAAAATAAGGTGAAGAAGAGAAAAAGAAGAAAAGAAGAATAAATAGAAGAAGAGGATAAAGAAAAATAGAAATAGAAATAAGAAGAAGAATAAGAAGAAGAGGAGGAAGAAGAGGAGAAGAGGAGGAGGAGGAGGAGGAGGAGGAGGAGGAGAAGAAGAAGAGGATAACAAGGAGAAGAAAGAGAAAAAATGAAAAGAAGGAATAAGAAGGAGAAGAGAAGAAGAATAGAAGAAGAAGAAAATAAGAAGAGAAGAAGGAGGAGAAGGAGGAGGAGGAGAATTGAAGGATCCCTCCTTCTTCTCCTTCTTCTCTCCTCCTTCTTATTCTCCCTCCTTCTTCTCCTTCTCCTTCTCCTTCTTCTCTCCTCCTTATTCTCCTTCTTCTCCTCCTCCTCCTTCTCCTTCTTCCTTTTCTTCTCCTTCTTCTCTTCTTGCTTCTTCTATTTCTTCTTCAATTTATCTTATGTTCCCCAACAAAGACATACTTAGCTAATTATCCTCCAAAATGACATAATTAGCTTAGTTAGGGTAAAAACATCATAAGAACCTTGGTTAGCTCACAACTTAGCTAATTATCCTCCAAAATGACATAATTAGCTTAGTTAGCTCCAAAATGGCCTATTTAATAAAAGATGACCGACACTTTTCTAAGTTCTCTCCTAAATGACATAATAAGCCCTAAGAGAAGAAGAGAAGAAGAAAAAAATAAGGATAAGAAGAGAAAAAAGAAGAAAACAAGAATAAGTAGAAGAAGAGGATAAAGAAAAATAGAAATAGAAATAAGAGGAAGAAGAAGAAGAGGAGGAGGAAGAAGAGGAGAAGAAGAGGAGGAGGAGGAGGAGAAGAAGAAGAGGAGAAGAAGGAGAAGAAAGAGAAAAATGAAAAGAAGAAAGAGGAAGAAGAAGAGAAGAAGAAGAGAAGAAGGAAGGAGGTGAATTGAAGGAGCCCTCCTTCTTCTCCTTCTTCTCTCCTCCTTCTTCTTCTCCCTCCTTATTCTCCTTCTTATCTCCTCCTTCTTCTTGTCCTCCTACTTATCCTTCTTCTTTTTCTTCTCCTCCTTCTCTTCTTGCTTCTTCTCTTTCTTCTTCAATTTAGCATATTTTTTCCAACAAAGACATACTTAGCTAATTATCCTCCAAAATGACATAATTAGCTTAGTTAGGGTAAAAACATCATAAGAACCTTGGTTAACTCACAACTTAGCTAATTATCCTCCAAAATGACCTAATTAGCTTAGTTAGATGGAAAATGGCCTATTTAATAAAAAAATGACCTATAATTAGCTAATTTCTCTCATAAATGACATAATAAGGCCTAAGATAAGAAGATAAAAATAAAAAAATAAGGAGAAGAAGAGAAAAAAGACGAAAGGAAGAATAAGTACAAGAAGAAGATAAAGAAAAATAGGAATATAAATAAGAGGAAGAAGAAGAAGAGGACGAAGAAGAGGAGAAGGGGAGGAGGAGGATGAGGATGAGGAGGATAAGAAGAAGAAGAGGAGAAGGAGAAGAAAGAGGAAAAATGAAAAGAAGGAAGAAGAAGAAGATGAGAAGAAGAAGAGAAGAAGAAGAGAAGAAGAAGAGAAGAAGGAGGAGGAGGAGAACTGAAGGAGCCCTCCTTCTCCTTCTTCTCTCCACCTTATTATTCTCCCTCCTTCTTCTCCTTCTCCTTATCCTTCTTCTCTCCTCCTTCTTCTCCTTCTTCTTCTCCTCCTCCTCCTCCTTCTTCTTTTTCTTCACCTTCTTCTCTTCTTGCTTCTTCTCTTTCTTCTCCAATTTAGCTTATTTTCCCCAACAAAGACATACTTAGCTAATTATCCTCCAAAATGACACAATTAACTTAGTTAGGGTAAAAACATCATAATAACCTTGGTTAGCTCACAACTTAGCTAATTATCCTCCAAAATGACATATTAAGCTTAGTTAGCTCCAAAATGGCCTATTTAATAAAAAAATGACCTATACTTAGCTAAGCTCTCTCCTAAATGACATAATAAGGCCTAAGTGAAGAAGAGAAGAAGAAAATAAGGAGAAGAAAAGAAAAAAGAAGAAAAGAAGAATAAGTAGAAGAAGAGGATAAAGAAAAATAGAAATAGAAAGAAGAAGAAGAGGAGGAAGAATAGGAGAAGAGGAGGAGGAGGAGAATGAGAAGAAGAAGAGGAGGAGGAGGAGAAGGAGAAGAAAGAGAAAAAATGAAAAGAAGGAAGAAGAATAAGAAGAGAAGAAGGAGGAGAAGGTGGAGGAGGAGAATTGAAGGAGCCCTCCTTCTTCTCCTTCTTCTATCCTCCTTCTTCTTCTCCCTCCTTCTTCTCCTTCTTCTTCTCCTCCTCCTTCTTATTTTTCTTCTCATTCTTCTCTTCTTGCTTCTTCTCTTTCTTCTTAAATTTAGCATATTTCCCCAAAAAATACATAATTATCTAATTATCCTCCAAAATGACATAATTAGCTTAGTTAGGGTAAAAACATCATAAGAACCTTGGTTTGCTCACAACTTAGCTAATTATCCTCCAAAATGACATAATTAGCTTAGTTATCTCCAAAATGGCCACTTAATAAAAAATGACCTATACTTAGCTAAATTATCTCCTAAATGACATAATAAGGCCTAAGAGAAGAAAATAAAAAGAAAAAAATAAGGAGAAGAAGAGAAAAAATACAAAAAGAAGAATAAGTAGAAGAAGAGGATAAAGAAAAGTAGGAATAGAAATAAGAGGAAGAAGAAGAAGAAGAAGAGGAGGAAGAAGAGGAGAAGAGGAGGAGGATGATGAGGAGTAGGAGGAGAAGAACAAGAATAGGAGAAGGAGAAGAAAGAGGAAAAATCAAAAGAAGGAAGAAGAAGAAGAAGATAAGAAGAAGATAAGAAGAAGAGAAGAAGGAGGAGGAGGAGAATTGAAGGAGCCCTCCTTCTTCTCCTTCTTCTATCCTCCTTCTTCTCCCTCCTTCTCCGTCTCCTTCCCCTTCTTCTCTCCTCCTTCTTCTCCTTCTTCTTCTCCTCCTCCTTCTCCTTCTTCTCTTCATGCTTCTTATCTTTCTTCTCCAATTTAGCTTATTTTCCCCAGCAAATACATACTTAGCTAATTATCCTCCAAAGTTACATAATTATCTTAGTTAGGGTAAAAACATCATAAGAACCTTGGTTAGCTCACAACTTAGCTAATTACCCTCCAAAATGACATAATTAGCTTAGTTAGCTCCAAAATGGCCTATTTAATAAAAAAATGACCTATACTTAGCTAAGTTCTCTTCTAAATGACATAATAAGGCCTAAGAGAAGAAGTGAATAAAAAAATAAGGAGAAGAAGAGAAAAAAAGAAGAAAATAAGAATAAGTAGAAGAAGAGGATAAAGAAAAATAGAAATAGAAATAAGAGGAAGAAGAAAAAGAAGAAGAGGAGGAAGAAGAGGAGAAGAGGAGGAGGGGGAGGAGAAGAAGAAGAAGAAGAAGAAGAAGAAGAAGAGGAGGAGGAGAAGAGTAAGAAAGAGGAAAAATGAAAAGAAGAAGAGAAGAAGAAGAGAAGGAGAAGAAGAGAAGAAGAAGGAGGAGGAGGAGGAGGAGAAGGAGCCCTCCTTCTTCTCCTTCTTCTCTCCTCCTCCTTCTTCTCCCTCCTTCTTCTCCTTCTTCTTCTCCTTATTCTCTCCTCCTTCTCCTCCTTCTATAAGTTCTCTCCTAAATGACATAATTAGCTAAGTTCTCTACTAAATGACATAATTAGCCAAGTTCTCTTCTAAATGACATAATTATCCCATTTAGCTCCAAAAAGACATAGTTAGCTAATTTAGCTCCAAGAAGAGGAGAAGAGGAGAAATGAAAAGGAAGAATAAAAAGAAGAAGAGAAAATGAAGAGAAGGAGAAGTAGAAGGAGGAGGAGAAGAAGAAGAGAAGAAGGAGAAGGAGCTCCAAAATTTCCTATTAGGATAAAGAAAAATAGAAATAGAAATAAGAGGAAGAAGAAGAAGAAGAGGAGGAGGAGGATGAGGAGGAGTAGAAGAAGAAGAAGAAGAAGAGAAGAAGAAGAAAGAGGAAAAATGAAAAGAATGAAGAAGAAGAAGAAGAAGAAGAGAAGAAGAAGAGAAGAAGAAGAGAAAAGAAAGGAGAAGGAGGAGGAGGAGAAGGAGCCCTCCTTCTTCTCCTTCTTCTCCTCCTTCTTCTTCTCCCTCCTTCTTATTGTTCTTCTTCTTCTCCTTCTTCTCCTCCTTGTTCTCCTTATTCTTCTCCTCCTTCTCCTCCTCCTCCTCCTCCTCCTTATTCTTGTTTTTATTCTCCTTCTTCTCTTCTTACTTCTTATCTTTCTTCTTCAATTTAGCTTATTTTTCATATATATGTTGTTGTTGTTCTTCTTCTGACTTTTTTATTCCCATTTTGCAGATTGGATGTACTACATGCATGGAAACTGGCATTGGATTGCTTTAGTTCTAGTTTTTATTTGAGTTGATGAACAATGTGCAACTAGATGTATATGTATATATGGATGAACAATATATGTAGAACTATATGTATATGTATCTATGGATGAAACTTTGTATGTGTTGGTTCTTTCGATGTATGGGATGTACGTTGATGAACAAATGGCATTGATGAGCTTTATATTTATATCATATATGTGTTGTGACCTATATATCATATATGTGCTATGAATTATATATATGTGTGCTGTGAAATAGAAAAATAAACAAAAAAGTGACAATTTGGGCTCTTTGTCGTCTGCCAGCTGTTGGCAAAGGCCTTTGGCATCAGGGAGAAGACGACAAAGAGGCCACGTGGAACCCAGCTGTGCAACCTAGGAGGAGCAGCAGCTGGCCTGTATAGGCTCTTTATCGTCCGCCTCCTCGGGAGGCTGATGGCAAAGCGGACAATGGCAGACGGCAAAGAAGCCGACAGGCGCTGGCCCAACACTGTGCTGGCCCATAGAAGCAGACGGCAAAGGCTACGGGGGAAGCAGACGACGAAGAGAAGGGGCAAGCAGACGGCAAAGCCTCCGTTAGCCCTAACGGAGGGCGTCGCCTGTCGACTGCCGTCTCAATCTCTTAGCCGACTGCTCAGTGTCTGACATGGACGACAAATTCCTTTGTCGTCCGCTTAGGGTAGGCTGACGGCAAAGAAGCTACAATGCCGTCGTAGGCTGACGCAGAATCTTTGCCGACAGGTGGCAGACGGCAAAGATCATTGTCGTCGGTGTGGACCTCTTTGCCGTGTGTGATGGCTGACGGCAAAGAAGCTGATTCCTGTAGTGCTTGTTGTATATTCTTATCCTCTCATGTACATAAACTCTCTTTATGTTGGAATAAAAGAAAAGGTTGTGGGGTGATTCCCTACAGTAGTTGGCCAAAAAAACAACAATAACAAGTAAATAACAAATACAAGTAAAGGTAATAAGGAACCACAAGTGGAACTGATGAAGACAAGGATGTGTTTCCAAAGTTCCTTCCCTTTGAGGGGAACTATGTCTCCGTTGGAGCAATGTGGAGGCACATTAAGATGCCACTAAGGCCACCATATTCTCCTCACACCCTCACATAATGCGAGGTGCCGTGGTTCCATTAGTGGTGCCCTTGAAGGCGGCAACCGAACCTTTACAAACAAGGTGGGGCAATCTCGACAACTGAATTGGAGGCTCCCAACGAGACCACGAAGCTTCACCACAATGGAATATGGCTTCGAGGTGACCTCAATCATCTAGGGTGCTCAAACACCCAAGAGTAACAAGATCAGCAAGGGATTGGTGGGTGGAATCAAATTTCTCTTGGTGGAAGTGTAGATGAAGGCCCGCTTAAGCAAACCCTAGAGTATTAACAAGTTTTGTTGGCTAGGGAGAGAGTTCACACGAAAATGGAGCTTGGAGCCACAATGGAGCTTAGGGTTGGGAAAGGTGGTCTTCTCGGGAAATAAGAACCCCCTTATATAGTGGGGAATTAATACAACTGTTACCCACTAACTCTCCCCGCATGAGAGCGGTACTACCTCTCCAAGGAGCGGTACTAGCGATGATAAGAGGCAGTACTGTTCCCGTGAGGGGCGATACTACCACTGAAGCAGAGGGCAGCAACCAGAGAGGGAGGCATAGGCCGTTAGTACAGCCGGAGTGGTACTACCGATCATACGAGGTAGTACCGCCTCCTATATCCACTCACGATATGCTGCGGGCCTAGCCCAGAAGTACCACACGGTTCTGGCGTGGTAGTAACAAGCGGTACTACCGCTTGCTAGGCGGTACTACCGCCATGCACTACCGCTCCAGAAACCGCTTAGGCCGACACGAAAAGTGTCGAGACCCCACGGGTAGCGGTACTATCAAGCGGAACTTGCTAGACCACTTCTGCCCTAGGGCGGTACCACCGACGGCCAGGGCGATACTACCATTGATAAGAGGTAGTATCGCTCAATAGAGTGGTACTACCGCTTGGATCTTTCTAGACAAGATAGGGTAAGGTAGGATGCTCCATTGAGGCAGGAAAGAGGTGTATGTGATGATTCCACCCAAACCTTTATGAAGCGACCCTCTCTTAACAGTACGGCTTTTCCTATGACTCAAGTCCACCAACTACAAAACGCAGGAGAGAAAACATCTTCATATAAATACACCGAGGGGCATGAATCATCATGTGCCAAATGATGAAATACATGAAAGGCTTAGTGCACATGATTTGTCCGCAAACACATTATCATCAATCACGAAAACCACTAAGGTAGAAATATGCCCTTACACCTTGACGCGATTCGGTTCCTTGAGTTGTTCAATTGCTTCAGTTTTGGCAGGGTTGGCTTTTATCTCGCGCTGCGATATGAAGAAACCGAGGAGCTTGCCAGGCGGTACCCCGAACACGCACTTCTCGGAGTTGAGTTTCAAGTTGATCTTGCGCAAGTTCGCAAAGGTTTCCTCTAGGTCTTGGACTAGCGAGGCCTTGTTCTTGGTCTTGACTATGATGCCATCCATGTAAGCCTCCACATTTCTATGCAGCTGTAGTCCAAGACCAATCCGGACGGCCCTCGCGAACGTGGAGCCCGCACTCTTCAGGCCGAATGGCATGCTCCTGAAGCAGTGCGTGCGGCAAGGGGTGATGAAGGCTGTTTTTTCATCGCCCCCCTTGTCCATCAAAATCTAATGATAACCAGAGTAGGCGTCGAGGAACGACAACAGGTCATAGCCGGTAGTCGAGTCCATGATCTAGTCGATGCACGGCAAGGGGAAGGGGTCCTTTGGGGAAGCCTTGTTAATATCCGTGAAGTCGATGCAAAGCCTCCACTTCCCGCTTGCCTTGCGAATTGCAATGTTGGGTGGAGCACACCCCTGACTAGCCCTACCGCTTCCAGGTTTTTCATCTCTTGGAAAATAAACTCTTGCCACTCCAGTTCCTGTTTTTGAACCTTCTGCTTGACAGGGCGTGCATGAGGACAGACAACAAGGTGGTTCTCAATCACATCCTTGGGAACATCAAGGATGTCAGGCGGTTGCCAGGAAAACATGTCAACATTCGCCCACAAGAAGGAGATGAGCGTGCTTTCCAACTTGCCATCGAGGTGGCACTAATGGTGAAAGTACCCCCCCCCCCCCCGCCCGCCTCCTCTCGTGTGGCCACCTGCTTCTTCTTGGGGATTGTCACTCTGTTTCTCTTGCCCCCAGTGGCAGAAGTCTCAAGCGAGTCATTGACGGGCATGTTGTGCTCAGCGGCGTGCTTCCTAGATCCGTCACGAGTCTTGCTGGAGGTCTTGGGCTTGCTCTTGGCAGGATCGGGTGCCTTGTCCCCGGACGTTTTGACTACCTCTCCATAGATCTTGTCGATGCAAAGGACTACATCTTACTTGTCTACATGGATGGTGATGACTCTCACCAGCCCTCACATCTTTGGTGCTTTGTAGATGTGGTGGGACGCCGCTATGATCTTTGCCAACGCGGGATGGCCCAAGATTTCGTTGTATGGCAGCGACATCTTGGTGACTTCCAAGGTTACCCCCTCTGTCCTAAAGTTGAGCTTGCTACCAAATGTGACCGAAAGGGTTATATTGTCCTTTGGCTGAAATCTCCCCCTGTCCACTCCTTGGAAGGAGTTGGTGGGTTTAAGATCCGAGTCGGGGATTTGCAACCATTTGATGAAATGGGCGATATCAAGTTCAGATCGGCCCCATTTTCGACCAATATCTTCGTGACCCTGAGGTTGCAAATAGTTGGCGAGACCAACAGTGGCACGCACCCGACCATGCTGATGCGATCGGGGTGGTCCTTACCATCAAAGATGATGGGAGTGTTGGACCACTTGAGAGGCTTCCTTGCTTCTGCCGCTGGCTCCACCGTGTTGACTTTGTGGACCCATTGCTTGAGCTGCGTGTGGGAGAAGTGCAAAGATGCGCCTCCGGCGACACACATAGCATCTATAGCCTTCTGAAACTCCTTCCTATCGGATTCCTCTCCATCCTCATCATCATCACTGTCAGATTGGTCGTCTCATCCTCTGGCAGGCTTCTCTTTCTGCTGCTTTGTCTTGCCGCGGTGGCCACCTTGCCATTGCGGTTCTTCTTGTCGGATGCACCAGAAGCGTCTCGACCCTTCTCCTTTTCGCTCCTTCCGTACTCTTTCTTTTGCTTCTCAGCAAGTTGTTCTACTTGGCGGCACTCGTTGATGTCGTGACCCTTGGTGAGGTGGATCTTTTAGTATAGCTTACCGGTTTCTCGCGTGTCGCGGCCTCATCGTCTTCGGAGCACGGGACAACGTCCTTGCCGGGCTCCTCCGATTCAACATTATTGTCGGTGCCAGGCTTGCCAGTTCTCTCGATAGCCATCACTGCCTTCCCCTTGCGTTTCTTGTTACGTTTGCGTCCCTTGCTCAAGGTGGCAGGCGCATTCTTGTTGTCATGAGAGTCGACTTCTGTGCTAGCGTCTTCTTCCCTCTTCAGCCCACGCACCCTTGTGTGCCAGAGCATAGATCTAGGCGACATCCCGCACCATGTTGATGCTCATCTCCTCGCGCATGCCGTGATTGCGTATGTTCTTGTTGAATGCAGCGATCACCACATCAGGGTGGATGTACGGGATGTTATGATGTACGCGGCTGAACCTCCGGATGTACTTGCAGAGGGTCTCGCCGTCCCGCTTGGGGAGAGCATGTAGGTTGCCGGGCTGCCCCGGGAGCTTGTGGCCCCTATGGTAAGCGCCAACGAACTGGTTGCGCACATCTTCCGAAGAGAAGATGGAACCTTCCGGCAAATTCATTAGCCAACTCCTCACGTTGGTATTGAGTGCCAACAGTAAGTAGTTTGCGAGCACCATCTCGTCTCGTCCCCCGGTAGCTTGCACCATGATGGTGTAGATGCCTAGGAACTCCGATGGACTGATATTACCATCGTATTTGTCCCGCTACTCCGGCTTGAAGGCCCTACTAGAGGGCGATCGGACTTGCGGCAGCTCACAGGTGAACGTCGGGCATCCCACCTCATGAGGTAGGCTACCATATGCCCCGGGCGAGGGCTCGTCAACTAATGGATCCGCATGACCATCAGATTGGCGACGTGCTTCACGTCCCCTCTCAATTGTGGTGCCCGCGTCCTCCTTACACCGTTCCTTTAAGACTTAGCGTTGATCTTGTTTGAGCCACGGATCTGTACAGTGTTGAGAAACCTCGTCTCGCACATCGGTCCGACAGGTAACTTGCTACTATCGTGGGGACGATTGCACAGTGTGTGCTCCGCCGGCATTGAGCCCGACAGTGGGCCCTAGAGGAGCTACGCATCGTGCACGTGAGGAGACTGTTGTTTCCATCATGTCCTTGTTGGAGAAACTCAAGAGGCTCTATATGGTCGCCCTCCACTCCTCCATCATCTCTGATGCAAGTGGAAAGTTTAGCAGCAGTTGGGCCTGCACTAAAGCTTCTCCCGCTGTTTTAGGGACCAGATGGGGCGAGGCATGGGTAGCGCTCTTACTCCTCGCAATGCCAAAAGGAGCACTCTCCTGCGCTGCCGCCCGCTGTCGGTAGCCACCAGGAAGAGGTGGTTGAGCTTGGCCTTGCGCATGCTATGCAAGGTATCTCCCGCGCGCCACTCTGCATCGTCATCTTGTAGGCGCGGCGGAGGTCTGTCCGCAATCGTCGCTTTTGCAGTCGCGGTCGTGGCAGCAGCATCGCCCCTAGCAGCGGCCAGTGCATACTGCGCTAGCACGACGACGACGTGTGGGCCATGATTCACGGAGCTCCGCACATTGTTGTGGCTGTGTTCGCAGGTGACACGGGTGTGTTGCCCACGCTCGTCTTCGTCGCTAGTAGTGGCCGGCGTAGGCAGCTTGGACGTCGAAGGGGCAGCCATCGGGCCACCCTTAGTGTTCTTGTGCGTCATGGGTGTTGATGAAGGCACACGGAAACGCCAGCGAAGATACGTGCATAGGAGTTTCCCCCAACCTGGTGCGCCAAAGATGTCGGGGAGAACAAGGATGATCTATGGGACCTGGGAGGCCCCTTTATGGTTCTACAGGGGGGCTCCGGTACGCGAAGAGCATCAACCGACCGGATCACACGTGAGTGTCTATACAGGTTCAGGCCGCTCAGGAGCACAAAACCCTACGTCCTGTTTTGGTGGTAGTTGATTAGGTAGGTTCAAGTGCAGGAGCGCAACAACCCGACAAGGATGCTCGAGAGGTGCAGCTACGCGTGCAATTGAACATGCCGCCGACCCTTCTCAAGGTAGCCATGTACCTCCTTTTATGGGACAAGGGGTTACCCCGGTGGCTACAATGGTCTTTTTACTCGGTGTACAATGCATAATGCAGTGACGAGACTGCTCGTCAGGATAGGTAGTGGGAAATACCTAACTTTGACAGACCGGGGCAGGCGCATCGAATGCTCCGTGAGGTGGTGCGCTGTCGACATCCCCGGCAAGGATTGCCTTTGTCTCTCTCTTTGTGATGTCCGCCCAACTACGCCCTCTGCTTCTGCCACGCTGCATGACGGGTGTCATTGCGGCTGGAGCGCATCCGGTGAGGTGGAGCGGCGGCTTGGCGGGCCGGGATCTTGCCGGGTGCCGCAAGCGATCGACTGCATAGGCTGGTGAGATTCTTGCAGCCCCACCTTCGCCTTTGTCGGATTTCGGGCTCCACAAAACCCTAAAGATTCGAACTCGGGGGCGCGTGCGGAGGCCACTTAGCAGCTTTGGTTCGTGTGACCCGCTACTCGCTGGGGATGGCAGAGAACTCACTCGATGGTGAGGAACACACAGAACACGACAGTTTACCTAGGTTCGGGCTGCTCAGAAGCGTAATACCCTACTCTTGCTTTGGTGGAATGCCTCTCGTGGAGGTTGGTGGATGAACTAGTACAATGTTCGAGGGCCTCCGGAGGTTGGGTGGCCTTGGTGTGGTGCTAGTGGGCCAATGAATGAATCCCCCCTCTATGAAGTAACCTACCCTCTATATATAGAGGCGGCCCCGGTCCTCTTCCCTTATCATTTTGTCGGGAAGGGATCCCACAACGACCAATTTTAAAGGGGGGCAGGGGAACGTGCTTCCCCTATCCAAAAGTAGTCTTCGCGTGCAAAGTGGCTGTCAACACAACAGGGACAGGTCCAGGGAGGACGTTCGTCCTGCTGGCGAGCGGTGGTGGCCTTGTTGCACCAGAATGGAAACCTTTGGGAGATGCCTTGGTAACCTGCATGCGTCCTCGCCGCCTTTGCACTAAAGGGTGAACTGCACCGTCCTGTTGTCTGTTGATCGCCTGTCCGTCCTCTACATCATCCTCGGCTCGTGAGGCCGGGTCTTGCCTCGGAATATCCGCCGCTCCACAGGGGTCCTGAGGAGGCCCCCTGCGCGTCTTGATGTTGTTCCTCCTCACAAGGCTTGGCCCCTCGCGAGGGCCTTTCCTTGAGTGGTGCCAAGCCTGTTGGTTTTGGTCGATGAAGTGGGCCGACCCTGGGCCGTAGGCAGGCAGGTCTAGGTACCCCCATTCCGGGAATGCTTACAGTAGCCCCAGGCCCAAGGCGCACCTGGGATGGCTTCTTGGCGCAACCTTGAGGGTGGTCTGCAGCGTCGTGGGCTCTCAAAGTCTGCGGACCAGGTTTTCACGTGCGCCGTGCAGCCAAGTGGCAACATTCCTAGTTCTCGAGGCGCTCGGAGACGCGCCTGGTAAAACTGACGCGACGCCAGGGCGCTGCGCCAGCCATCATCGCTCCTTGGGGACGTCACCTCCACGCAAACATGTGGGCGCGCTTCCTCATGAGCCGCGTGGGCCCAGGAATGCGGAGGGACGCTAGTCTGCCCTCGGCCATATATTTGACCTGGCGAGGGTGTTAAGGTCCATCTTGCCTCCTCTTCTTCATCTTTTGTCTCGAGCCCTCCACCCGCTCAGCATGGTGCCAGTGAGGAAGTATTCCGTTGCCGAGAACGGGAAGGCTTATGGGGAAGGTTTCGCCGCCCCTCCACCCAAGAGGGGCCATGACCACCCTTGTAAGTACGCGGCGGTGTCGACTGCGGTCTCTGGATGGCGAGGTCGTGGTTCCGCCCGCCTTGGAATCACGATCGGCAGCGTCGGTGGGGCATCGACTAGCGCGAGCGTCCGTAGTGGACGAGGCAGGAGGTCGTCGGCTGCCACTCGGCAACCACGCCCGCAGCTTCATTCAGGTGACATAGCGATGGAGTTCATGATGTGGGTGGATAGGTCGTAAATCGCATGGTTCCAGCTCCCAAACTTCTTTGCGATGGCGCTGCCGACCACCGAGCTCCCAGGCCTCTGGTTGTAGGCCGACGACTCGTGTGGTGGGGTGTCCTAGGTGGAGGTCAAGGTCAACCCCCACGGCTACGTGTACCTG
The DNA here is from genome assembly GCF_904849725.1 of Hordeum vulgare subsp. vulgare. NCBI lineage: Eukaryota > Viridiplantae > Streptophyta > Magnoliopsida > Poales > Poaceae > Hordeum > Hordeum vulgare. The sequence continues at coordinate 421,724,128 of NC_058524.1, forward strand.
AACCGCGGGTGGCAGACGTTCGCTTGCGCTCGAGGCCTGAAGGGGAGGCGCTACCTCCACTTCAAGTATGATAGGGAGGCGACGCTCTTCGTCAAGATCTTTGGGGACGAGGGCGAGCGTCTAGGTTGCTTCCCGGAGGACGCCGGCCGCGGCGATCTTGTAGATGATCCTGCCTCCGGCAGTAGCGACACCCCCTCCGGAGGGAGCCCGAGCGATAGCAGCGACAGCAGCTACGACGAGTCGCCTCACCGTCGCGCCCGGACCATGGGGGGCCCAAGCTCGGTGCCGCTGGTCTTCTCCTTTGGCGCCCGTGAAGGAGGTGGAGGGCACATACTAAGTGTCGGCACGCGGGTGTCGGACGCCTGCGGCGGCAGCCCCCTTGGGACCTCCGTCGCTAGCTGTCTCCTCCTTGCTTGTGACCCTGCGTCCATGAACACAAGGAAGGGCCCTTCGGGCATGTAATGGATTTGGGCGACCGCCCCTTTTGTTAGTACTGTTGTGTTTGGTCAGTTTGGATACATAGCTCGGTGTGCTTGCAGTGAACCTCTTTGGTTGAGAGGTGTGATTACGGAGTTTGAGGGGCTTGTTGCTCGGTTGGTTTCTCCTCGTTCCGGGTGAAGTGGGTCGATGCTCTATGTCAGCAGGCCCCAGTCCCGGACATTTCCCTGTTGTCGTGAGGCGCGACCCGTTACCAAGTTAGTTCCTCATGGGGCAAGGCCTTGACACCCCTCATATCGGCCGAATGTGCATGGACGGCACCAGGGTGGCCAAGTGGCTTTGTGACCAGTAAGGCTCCTGAGGCGCGATGCTCAAGAGCCCCCTTAGACATTCAGGCGGCTCTACGTCGACACATCCCAGTCCCGCACATTTGCCTGCCGTCGTGAGGCACGACCTGTTACCAAGGTTGTTCCTCACGGGACAAGGCCCTGACACCCGTGATACCGACGAATGTGCCTGGACGACACTAGGGTGGCGGGGTGGCTTTGTGACCGGTAAGGCTCCTGAGGCGCGATGCTCAGGAGCCCCCTTAGACGTCCGAGAGGCCCTCGGGGATTCTGGTTTCTGCTTTTGAAGGGTCTGGTTTCTGGAGATCCCTAATCTGCATTCAGGAAGCTCTGCGTCGGCAGGTCCCTATCCCGCACATTTCCCTGCCGTCGTGAGGCACGACCCGTTACCAAGGTCGTTACTCACGGGGCATGGCCTTGACACCTCTGATGCCGACCGAATGTGCCTGGACGGCACGAGGGTGGCCAAGTTGCTTTGTGTCCAGTGAGGCTCCTGAGGCGCGATGCACAGGAGACCCCTTAGACGCTCAAGCTATCCCAAGAGAAACAACTGTTGTAAGAAAAGACCAAATTTTGTTTCCTCTCCAAGATGGTGTGCCGAGCCATAAGTGGGACTCTTGAGAGAGTATCAGATGGCATGAGTCTGTCGACTCGTCCGTGAGTGCCATCCGAGGGTCCGAGCACCAAGGCCTTGGCGAGGTGTCGGCACCGTGCCCCCAGCCCCCGCTCGCGGGGTACGAGCGGGCGGGGGGGAGGCGAATGCTCGACTCAGAGGAAGAGAGTGCGCTATGAAGAACGACCAACAAAACAAGTTTTCATAAAGACTTCATTTGGAAAAAAAACCGAGTTTGATTTCGTAAACATGAGCAAATCCAAGCCAGAGAAAAGCAAATGAAAGCCACGTCCGGCGCCTAATCTATTCTTCGCCACCGTCTCCCCCCAGCGTGGAGCATAGGGCTTCCACTAGGCGTGGGGGGGGACACCTACGCGTGCTCGGGGGGCCTTGGGCGTATACAGTGGCAACTCATTATTACGTGATAGTGTCACAGTGGGGTGTATCTCGGAGGTCGCGAGGACGCTTTGGCCTCGCGAGTGTCCCTACCCCCGAGGCATAGGCGCCTTATTCCTTTTGGGTCGGGCATGGTCATTGGTGGACTGTGTTGATTTCCTTGCCAGGTGCGGGCATCGTCATTGGCGGACTGAGTTGATTGCCTCTGACTTCTCCCTAGCACAGAGTGTAGGGCTGCCACTAGGCATGGTATGGACCCCTCGGCATCCCCGGGGGCCCCCGGGCATATACAGCCGCACTTCGTTATTACGTGAGAGTGTCACGGGATGAAGTAGGTTCCGGAATAATTGAAGGACGATGCAGAGGTGGTGCAGAGGCGTTACAGGTAGAACTTCCAAAGGTGTAGGATGTTCCAGGTGTTCTAGATGGGAACTCCGTCTTGAGTCTCCAGGCACACGGCGCCAGGCCTGGAGACACGGACGGCCTTCAATGGGCCCTCTCACATGGGCGAGAGCTTATGCAAGCCCTCCCTGGATTGAACCCGCCTCAGGACGAGGTCGCCGACTTCAAGGGTCCCGGAGCGGATGTTGCGGTACTGATAGCATCGTAAGGCCTGCTGGTACCTCGCGACTCAGAGTGAGGCCCGGCGGCGCGCGTCCTCCCCGAGCACGAGGTCCGTCACCCGCGCAGCCTCCTGACGCTCCTCGTCGAACGCCATGACCCGCGGGGACCGGTGCTTGATCTCGTGGGGAAGGACCACCTCGGCTCCGTAGACGAGGAAGAAAGGGGTTTCGCCGGTGGGCTTAGTCGCGATGGTGCAGATGGACCACAACACCGACGGGAACTCGTCGACCCACCATCGACTGCAAGCTTAGAGCTTCTTCTTGAAGCTCCTCACCTTGAGGCCTCGCAGGACCTCTGCGTTGGTGCGCTGCGCCTGGCCATTGCTCCACGGGTGGGATGCCGATGCGTAGCATACCTGCGTCCCTAGGTTAGCATAGTAAACCTTGAAAAGCTGACTGGTGAAATGCGAACCGTTGTCGGTAATGATGCGGTTGGGGACGCCGAAGCGGCTCATGAGGCCCTTGATGAATTTGACGGTCGACCCTGCAAGGATGGTGCGCATGGGCTCCACCTCCACCCACTTGGTGAATTTTTCGATAGCGACGTAGAGGTAGCGGAAGCCGCCCGCCGCCCGCGGGAACGGCCCCAGTATGTCCAGCCCCCAGATCGCGAAGGGCCAGGAAAGCGGAATGGTCTGGAGGCCCAACGTGGGCTAGTGGATCTGCTTGGCGTGGAACTGGCAGGCCTTGCAAGACTGGACCATCTTGGTGGTGGCGTCCAATGTTGTAGGCCAGTAGAAACCTGACCTGAATGCCTTACCTGCGAGCGTGCGCGAAGAGGAGTGATGCCGGCAGTCCTCTCCGTGGATGTCGGCCAGTTGTTCACACCCATGCTCCCTGGAAATGCACCACCATGCGACGTCATTCGGGCGCGTGCGGTACAAATAGTCGTCCCATAAGCAGTAGGTCAAGGCTTGTCGTGCTACGTGCTCCGCATCTTCCACCTTCTCCGGCAATGTGCTGTGGAGCAGGTACGTCCCGAGTTCGTGCATCCAATCGTCGGCCCACGCCTCCAGGGCTAGGAACAGCCGAGCCCCAGAGACGTGGCCACAATACGGAGCCCCCAAGGGCGATGCAGGGGGAGCTCCTCTCCACGTGGCACCATGCACTCGGGTGACGGCATCGCGGAAGGCTTGAGGAGTCGCTCCTTGAAGACACCTGGCTCTTGAACCTTGCGACGCGAAGATATTTTGGCGATTTCGTCCGCGTCCTTGTTCTCGCCACGCGGGACGTGCTGCAGCTCCAGGCCCTGATTTCTCAATCTTATGTACCTCTTGCACATACGCTTCCATATGCTCGTCCTTGGGCATGTACTCTTTGTTGGAGAAGTTGACGAGAAGCTGGGAGTCGCCCATCACGACTTGGGAGCCACCTCCGCAAGCTCTGACTTCTCCATGCCCTCTACTTGGGCCACCTCACCGGAGCAGGTGTTAGCCCCTTAGCTCCACGAGAGGCACGCTCGCGGGCTCCGGATCCTTCGCCCCTTCCTGTGTCCTCTCCTCTGGAATCTGGCCAGAGGAGGGCCACGCGGTGCTTGCCAGGGCCGATCCCGTTCTCGTCGGCACAGTGCTGGTCTTGGGGAGCCAGCCCTAGCTGCCCCGTGGGCTCCGCCTTTTTGTCTTCTTGAACTTCACTTCCTTAGCATAGGTCGTCCCTCGTCAAAAGACAGAGTCTTTAGGTTAGGACAACAACACATTATAAGTGGAATCAAATGTATCCAGACGAATGAATGAATAGATGCATCCTTTATTCGACTCTCATCTTGTATGATTATTCTCTTGTACTTTCTGGATGCTTGCCGGCTTGACTTATCCTGCCGCGAGTACTTAGAGGAGTGAATCCTCAAAAAACTCAATGGAGGAGGTCGTTATCGGCAAGACTCCTTGCTGCACTCAGTGCAACCATGTAAATCATCGAGCGCAACTTGAGGTAAAGTACGGTGCTATGTAGCCGTCCGAAATGTTGAATGAGTTCTAAACGAGATGAGGGTGCTCTGTGGCCGCTCAAGTCGCTGAACAGGCTCGAAACAAAGTCAGAGTGCGGTGATCCTAGCAAGGTCCATCTGCACGCGAAATTTTCATACAAAAGTCGAAGCTTCAAAAGGATACAACTAGTCTACCCAGAGTCTGGCAAGAGGTTTGCCTCTGTACTTCTCTTGCGTGTCGCGGGATTCTTAGCCGCAACATTTGAAGGTGCTGCCGGGGAGGAATATCTTGCACCCCCGGCAGGCTGACGTTGCCCCAGCGGCTTCCTTGCCGACGAGGTTTTCGCCAGTGGCTCTTGGCCACACTGAAGGAAAGAGCCGCACCGGGGCACAACACTTTCTCATCTCTTTTTGAAGAGGTTTGCTGGCAGAGCCCCCGAGCGCATCTTTCCGGCCTCACAGCGCTCCAAGGAGAAATGCGAGCCGGAGGGCGCGTAAACGAGCGGTTCGGGGCCTAGGACGCGTCCACGAACCATGCATCACTCCGGAGATGTGCGATGGCCGGAGCAAGCGTCGGAGGCCTGGCCGAACCCCCTTGTTACGCCCTCGACAACAGCACGGGAATTCCAAGGAGGTGTGTCGGCCAGGCGATATAGTGCTCGGGGCTTCTGCTCCTTCCGCCCACGCTCGCATAGCACCCGTGGAGGTGCTATGTGCTCTCGTGCGCGAGCAGAGCAACCATTGCCTCCTCCCACTCCGGGAGGACGCCGTGGTGAACTGAGATCCGTGGGGCCGTCTAACGGCTCGTCGGATCGGGACGACGCTGATGCCGGTCTTCTTCCGGCGATCCCCCTACCTGGCACGCCAAAGATGTTGGTGAAAGGATCGACACCTATGGGGGCCTCAATGGTACCCTTTTGATGGTTTGGCGAGGATAGGAGTCGCGGCAAGAGCAGAACCAACAGTCAGGGTCTGTCAAGATCGTTTTGACCCAGGTTCGGGCCGCGTTGTGTGTAAAACCCTACTCGTGCATGTGTTTAGTTATTTGTTTTAGTTTACTAAAGATTTCTCCCTCTTACAGCCTTTCGATTGGTAAAAAAGCCAAAAGTCCTTTCTACTGAGCCTCGGGCCTCCTTTTATAGGCAAAGGGGTCACCACAGTGGATCAGTGGGTGAACGGTGGGTGAACGAGTGGAACAGTGCCAACCTCCCGCCAGAGTGTTACTGCGGTGCATTGAATGCTTCGACACGCTTCCTGACCTTGTCAGGGGGGGTTGGACACGTACCCACACGTGGCAACTTCGGGGTGTTGCCCTGGCGTGTGGGCGGACGCATGGTCCATGCATCAGCGGTGGCGTGTTCGTCGGTGGAGGCATCCACAGGACGCGAAGGCGCCCTGGGCCCGCGCCTCTCTTTGGGCCTTCTTTTCCTCCCCATCAGGGTTACCTTGCTGGTGGCTCTTCTTTTTTTTTTGAGTGTAAGACAGTAGGAGAGGCTCCTACTGCATGTATATATCAAACCAGCAATTACACATATACAGGAGGGGGTGTGGGGTGGGTGTGGGGGGAGGGGGAGGTGGGATGGGAAGAGTTACATATTTGGAGGCATCAGCTAAGCTTGCAACAATGTTATCTATGAGCTGCACCTTGCTAGCAAGCACACGATATCTAAGGTTGGAGAAGTCTATAACGAATCAACATCGCCAAGCTCCCAGAGAGGGGGTTACATGCTCAAAACACTTGTTATTTCATTCTTTCCACAGACTCTAGGCTGCCACTAGAAAGATCTCCATGAACATGCTTCGGGGGTGCATCGCCTTCTGATGTTGCAGTATCTCCAGTCTATGTCGGTGATTCGCCCACTTGATGTTTAGCATATCCCAACAACGTTGTCTAAAGCGACATCCGAAGAAGAGGTGTTCAAGGGTTTCCTCCACACATTGGTCACATAGCAGGAAATCCAAGGTAGACCCGACATTGTAATGTCTTCTTTTGAGCATATTCCTTGTATTAAGCCTGTCCATCAACAAGAACCATCCGAATACCTTAATCTTTGGGACACATTTCGTTTTCCACTGCCAGCTAAACGCTGCATGGACAGTGGCTCCTCTGAAGTAAAACCGGCGGTATGCCGCTGTCGTAAAAGTGTCACATCCCAGGCACACACCCAGTCATCTCCACTAGGGTTGAGTTGAATACTTCTTATTTCCTGTTGCATCATCTTGAGTTCCTCATACGCCTGCTCTGGCAGTGGTAGCGAGAAAGCTTCTTGAAGCGAGCTTGTTCCCAGGAAGGCTTGAACCGAACATCCTTAGAGCTAGCGAAAGAGAAAGCACGGGGGAACTTGTCTGCGAAGACAGCATTGTTCCAGTTGTCCTTCCAAAAGAGCGATGAAAGCCCATTGTTAATCTTGACCTATGTCACCCCTCGAAACACCGGCATAAGCTTAATCAACTCCCGCCACCAGAAAGGGCCACATTGATCTCGTACATGGGGTATCGTATCACCGTAATGTGTGTTCCAGATCAACGATACCCATGGGATATCCCTTCGGTTGTAGAATTTGTGTAGCATCTTCAGGAGCATGGCATCGTTCTGCAACTGGAGATTTAAGACCCCCAGGCCCCCATTTTCTTTGGCAGGGAGGTGATGGCCTGCCGAGGCCTTGTCAATCTTCCCGACAAGGATGGCTTGCCAGGGATCAGTCCTTCTTCCTTGGCGGGAGGGTCTCGCCTTGTTAGTGTCTATCTTCCCGGCGGGGAGCTCCTGCCGGGGTCTCTTCTTCATTACCAACAAGCGGGCGCTTGCCGGGGGGCTTGCAGTCTGGAATTGGTGGGCTTCCGAGCCTTGCTTCCGCCCTATGCTCCAGCAACGCACCTTGCCACTATGGAGGGGGCTGCCGGTGTCCGCGCACTAGTCCGGTGCACTGGAGACCCCGGTCTTTAGAGCATCGACAGAGTCGAGCTTCCTTCATCCACCGGTACTTGCTTTGTTTCCGCCCGGTCCTGGGAGAATAATTGCTTCTTCTTCATGGGCGCGACGTCGGGGACGTCTCCAGGGTCCTTCGTGGCATGCGCCGCGCCCCTGAGGTTGGCACATGCCATGGTTGCGGCCTTGTGGGAGAGCTTGAGTACCCGACATGCGTTCTTGACGCCCCCACGACGGTGAGCACGCCTGTCGGTTTTCGGGCTCCGCAGAAACCTAAAGATTCGAACTCGGGGGCGCGTGCGAAGACCACTTAGCAGCTTCGGTTTGTCTGACTCGCTACTCGTTGGGGATGGCAGAGAACTCACTCGATTGTGAGGAAAACACAGAACACGACAATTTACCTAGGTTCGGGCCGTTGAGAAGCGTAATACCCTACTCCTCCTTTGGTGGATAGCCTCTCGTGAAGGTTGGATGGCCTTTGCATGGTGCCGGTGGGCGAACGAATGGATCGGCCCGGCCTCTACGAAGTAACCTACTCTCTATATATAGTGGTGGCCCCGGTCCTCTTCCCTTATCGTTTCAGCGGGAAGGGATCCCACAACGACCAATTTTAAAGGGGGACATGGGAACGTGCTTCCCCTGTCCAAAAGTAGTCTTCGCGTGCAAAGTGGTTATCAGGGGTGACGTCCGTCCTACTGGCGGGCGAGAGTGGCTTTGTTGCACTAGAATGGAAACCTTTGGGAGATGCCTTGGAGACCTGCGCGCGTCCTCACCACATTTGCACTAAAGGGGGAACTGTACCATCCTGTTGTCTGCTGCTCGACTGTCCTTTTCCCGCGTCATCCTCGACTCCCGAGGCCGGGCCTCGCCTCGGAATGTCCCCCGCTTTGGAGGATTCCTGAGGAGGCCCCCTGTGGGTCTTGATGTTGTTCCTCCACGCGAGGCTTGGCCCCTCACGAGGGCCTTGTCTTGAGTGGTGCCGGGCCTGTCGGTTTTTGGTTGATGAAGTTGGCCATCCCTCGGCCGTGGGCAGGCAGGTCTGGGTACCCCCATTCCAGAATGCCGACAGTAGCCCCCGGGCCCAAGGCGCTCTTGGGCTGGCTTCTCGACGAAGCCTTGAGGGCGGCCTGAAGCATCGCGGTCCCTAATTGTCAGCGCGCCAGGTGACACACGTGCACCGTGCACCCAAGTGGCAACACTCCCAGTTCCCGAGGCGCTCGGAGATGCACCTGGTCTAACAAACGCGACGCCTGGGCACTGCGCCTGCCATCATTGCTCCTTGGGGACGCCATCTCTATGCATGCCATGTGGGCGCGCTTCCTCATGAACCACGTGGGCCCAGGAACACGGAGGGACGCCAGTTTGCCTCAGCCATATATTTGACCTAGCGAGGGCGATAAGGTCCGCATTGCCTGAGTCTGCTTCATCTTCCACCTCGAGCCCTCCACCCCCTCAGCATGGCGCCGGTGAGGAAGTATTCCGCTGCCGAGAAGGGGAAGGCTTCTGGGAAAGGTTTCATCGCCCCGCCACCCAAGAGGGGCCACGGTCGCCCTCGGAAGTACGCGGCAGTGTCGACAGCGCTTTCTGGCGGGCGCGGCCATGGTTCCGCCCGCCCTGGAATCAACATCGGCGGCGTCTGTGGGGCGTCGACCGGCGCGAGTGTCCGTAGTGGCCGAGGCGGGAGGTCGGCGGCGGCCACCCGTCCACCACGCCCGCGGATTCATTCAGCCGACACGGCGATGGAGTTTGCGATGTGGGTGGATAGGCCATAAACCGCATGGCTCCAGCTCCCAAACTTCTTCGCGATGGTGCTGCTGACCAGCGGGCTCCTAGGCCTCTGGTTGCACGCCGATGGCTGCTGTGTTGGGCCATCCTGGGTGGAGGTCAAGGTCACCCCCCCCCCCCCCGCGGCTACGTGTACCTGAACCACATGTGGCAGACGTTCGCCCGCGCTCGAGGCCTGAAAGGGAGAAGCTACCTCCACCTCAAGTATGACGGGGAGGCGACGCTCTTTGTCAAGATCTTTGGGGATGAGGGCGAGCATCTAGGTTGGTGACCGGAGGGCGCCGGCCGCGGCGATCTTGTAGATGAGCCCGCCTCTGGAGGAACGCACCATGCGGCAGATTGCTAGGTCCGATCACACAATCGGCAACGGGTGGAGGTGGCTATTCACAACTCATCCAGAACCCTAATGACGGCGCCGAAGCTGTCCCTTTTTCATAGGTGTATCGCACCTCCACTATATATAGGCGTCCGACATAGGCTCAACTCTTGGGCCTCGCACGGACCCTAAATCCCACGTGTTCCTTCCCTTAAGCGCGGGACCCTTTAGGTTCTCGTTCACTTGGTCGCAAGTCAGACCATGTCCGACTCGGCTAGTGGGTAGCGGTCTCTAGCAAGACGTGTCGACTCCTAGTGTCCAATGAAGATGGTTAGGCGAACCTGTACTTCATACTTCTGTTCCCTTTGCCACACGATATACGTTGTCGTGCTCAATGCAATATGGTCATCCTTGTTGCCGCACGACCTCTTTCTCGTTTTGGTGAATCTGACCAGCATTAGGATGATCTCATAATCCTCATCGCATGGCCATGCTATCCAGGTCGGATCACCCAAGGGGCCCAAAGTATATCTCTCCAGTCATGGCGTAGCGTTTGGTCGACCCAAAGCAAGTCCGTCACCATCCCGATTACATGCGACAGCTCAGCTCCTAGGACATAGAACGTATGTTCTACTAGAGACTCACATATGACCTATCGCTGGTCTCATAGTTGGGTCTGTCCAACTTAGACCTTATCTTGGCTTGGATTCGACTATGGCGAATCCAACCAGATCTTTCTGAGCCATGTTATGCGGCTAGCATCCAATGCTACATGGCAAGTGAGACCGGACCATCCACCGTGTCATATGCTAGTCGAACTCGTTGTACGTCCACACAATCCTTTCGACTAGGGACTCTTTCGGACAGTCATCATACAATGCATAGTCTCACAAACAAGTCACGTACTTGTTAATTACACATCATTGATAATGTCCAAGGACTATCTTTATTCATAAACACATAGAAATATCATCATACATGATTGCCTCTAGGGCATATCTCCAACAGTCTCCCACTTGCACTAGAGTCAATCAAATAGACATTGAATGCCCATAGCTTTAACGTGCCCCTCATGCTTGGGTTGTGGAAGCAGCTTAGTCAACGGATCAACAATGTTTGCATCCATATGAATCTTGCATAAATTAGTGTCACTTCACTACGAGCTTTCATATCAGGTGATACTTTCGGTCTATGTGCCTGGTCTTGTGGTCTTGTCTCGGCTCCTTGGCCTGTTCGATGGCACCTGAATTATCGCAATAAAGGTCCAACGGTTTTGACCAGCCTGGGAACACACCAACAACTTCCAGGAACTTCCAAATCCAAACACCTTCCTTTGCATCTTCACAAGCCTCAATGTATTCGGCCTCTATTGTGGAGTCGGCCACAGTATCTTGCTTGGAACTCGTCCAGCTCACTGCTCCTCCATTCATGACATACACGAATCCTGTTTGCGATTGATAATCATCCCTGTAGGTTTGGAAACTAGCATCAACGCAACCCTTTACATTGAGCTCCTCCTCACCTCCATAACCTAGGAACATCTCTTTAGTCCTTTTAGGTACTTCAGGATAGCTTTCACCGCTGCCCAGTGACTCTCACCTGGCTTGGCTTGGTATATGCTTGTTAAGCTTATTGCAAAGGCAACATCAGGCCGAGTACATAGCATGGCATACATGATGGATCCTATTGCCGAAGCATATGGAATCCTACTCATCCGGTTTAGCTCATCAGAAGTCATAGGACTCTGAGTATTGCTTAGCCTTATACCATGTGAGACAGGCAAGAACCCTTTCTTGGCCTTACTCATGTTGAACCTCTTCAACACTTTGTCTATGTACATGCTCTGGCTCAAGCCGAGAAGCCTCCTCGATCTATCTCTATAGATCTTGATGCCTAAAATGTACACTGCCTCTCAAAGGTCCTTCATTGAAAACTTTCCATTCAATGATTCCTTCACTGAGTTCAGCATCGAAACATAATTTCCGATCAGTAGTATGTCATCCACATACAAGATCAAAAATACCACCGAGAACCCACTAGACTTCTTGTATAAACAATAGTCCTCTTCATTCTTGATGAAACCAAGGTCAACGATGACTTCATCAAAACGAATATTCCAACTCTGAGCTGCTTCCCTCAGATCCATAAATGGATCTCTTGAGCTTGCATATTTTACCAGCGTTAGTTGGATCGACAAAACCTTCGGGTTGTATCGTGTATACATCCTCCTTTCAATTTCGATAAAGGAAAGCCGTTTTGACATCCAACTACCATATCTCAAAATCGAAATATGCAACTATAGCTAGTATGACCCTCACCGACTTCAGCATCGCTACCGGCAAGTAAGTCTCATCGTAGTCAATTCCTTGAACTTGTCCATAACCTTTAGCGACAAGCCGAGCTTTGTGGATCTGAACATTTCCATCCACATCGGTTTTCTTCTTAAAGACCCACTTGCTACCAGTGGCTACTACGCAGGTGATATGTCTCCATCGTATCTACTTTTCCAAACTCTTTTGCCCTTGTTTTGGACTCTAATTTGCATGATTTGAATGGAAGTAACCTGGACTGACGTTGTTTCAGCAGAATTGCCTTGGTGTTGTTTTTGTGCAGAAATCAAAGTTCTCCAAACGTCCTAAAAATTTACGGGGAGCATTTTTGGAAAATATAAAAAATATCTGCGCCAAGATCCACCTGAGGGAGTGGGCCAGTGGGCCACAAGCCATGCCTCCGCCACCCCCTGGTGGCGGTGGGCAAGCTTGTGGGGCCCACACGGCTCTGCCGCCCCAATCTCAGCTCTATAAGTCCACTTTCGTCCCAGAAAAAATAAAAAGAGAAGATTTCGTCGCGTTTGCGATACGGAGGCGCTGCCACAACCTGTTCTTCATCTGGAGGGCAGATCTGGAGTCCGTTTTGGGCTCCGGAGAGGGGAAATCGTCGTCATCGTCATCATCAACCTTCTTCCCTCTCCAATTCCATGAAGCTCTTCGTCGTTCGTGAGTAATCTATTCGTAGGCTCGCTGTGCGGTGATGAGTAGGATGAGATCTATCATGTAATCGAGTTAGTTTTGATGGGGATTGATCCCTAGTATCCATTATGTTCTGAGATTGATGTTGCTACTACTTTGCCATGCTTAATGCTTGTCACTAGGGCCCGAGTGCCATGATTTCAGATCTGAAATTATTATGTTGTCAGCAATATATGTGTGTTTTAGATCCGATCTTGCAAGTTGTAGTTACCTACTATGTGTTATGATCCGGCAACCCCGGAGTGACAATAACCGGAACCACTCCCGGTGATGACCATAGTTTCAGGAGTTCATGTGTTCACCAAGTGCTATTGCGTTGGTCCGGTTCTTTATTAAAAGGAGAACCTTAATAACCCGTAGTTTCCTTTTGGACCCCGTGGCCACGGGAGGGATGGACAATAGATGTCATGCAAGTTCTTTTCCCTAAGCACGTATGACGACACATGGAATGCATGCCTACATCACATTGACGAACGGGAGCTAGCCACATATCTCTCCATGTTATAGCTGTTGCATGATGAATATCATCCAAACAAATCACCGACCCATTGCCTACGAGTTTGTCCTTCTGCTGCTGTTACTTGTCTTGCTCTGCTGCTGTTACTTGTCTTGCTCTACTGCTATTACTTGTCTTGCTCTGCTGCTACTGTCGCTACTACTATCGCTTTCTACTTTTGCTACTTGCTACTGCTGTCACTACTATTGTTCCTTGCCACTGCCGTTACTCGCTACTTTGTTGTTACTACTTTGTTTGCAGATACTAATATTTCAGGTGTGGTTGAATCTGACACATTCAGCTGCTAATACTCGAGAGTATTCTCTCACCTCCTGTTTGGCGATCAACAAATTTGGGTCGAATACTCTACCCTCGAAAACTGCTACGATCCCACGCGCTGGTGGGCTGTCAACAACATTCTTCTAGTTTCGATTGCCGGAGAGTGCTAGCAGCATTCTTCTGGTGCCGTTGCAAGGGAAGGTCTGTTGTTACGGAGTCAGCATTTGTCTGGCGCCGTTGCCGGGGAGGTATTGCTATACTCTCTGAGTTACTTGGGATTTATATCTGCTGATCACTATGAAGAATCTGAAGGATCCAAAAACCAAAGTCTTGCCCTCAACTACGAGGGGGGGGGTAAGGAATTGCCATCTAGCTCTGCACTTGATTCACCTTCAGTTATGAGTAAGTTTGCGACATCACCTCCTACTAGAAATCTTGATATGTTGCCTGTGCTTGATGATGCTTATGATGCTACTGCTAGAGATGCTATGCTTGATACTATGCGTGATACTGCTTTGCGTGATATTGCTAGAGATGCTATGCTTGATGATGCTAGAGATGCTATTTTTCCTGATGATGCTATGCTTGATACTGCTAGAGATACTGCTTTGCCTGATATTCCACTGGGGGTATTGCTTGATTCTCATATTTCTAGAGTTACTGCCAATGCTCGTGATGCTTCTGAAACTGCCGATACTGTTGAGATAGAACCTTCTTTTGCTCCTGTTAGATCTAGCTCTCCTAGATATGAATTGCGTTATATACCTGCGGGTTACATTATGGAGGGAGAGATAGCTGAGGATTTTCTTGCGTGTAAGGATGCCTATGACGCTGGGAAATTACTTCTCAAGTGGAAGGAAAAATCTCTGAAAGCTAGGATGAAATACGATCCGAAGTTTGCCACTTCACCTATCTTTATCATCGATAAGGATTATGAATTCTATGTCAATCCTGAGATAATCTCTCTAGTCGAATCTGATCCTTTTCACGATTATGAGTCTGAGACGGTCATAGCCCATCTTGCCAAACTACACGATATATCCACCCTTTTCACTAATGAGGAGAAGATCCGCCACTACTATATCCTTAAGTTGTTTCCTTTCTCTCTAAAGGATGACGCTAAAGCCTGGTTCACCTCTCTTGCTCCTGGATGTGTGAGTAGTTCCCTGGATATGGTATATTACTTCTGTGAGAAATATTTCCTTGCCCATAAGAAGCAAGCTGCCTTGCAGGAAATATACAACTTTGCTCAACTCCAAGAAGAGAGTCTCCCACAAGCTTGGGGGAGGCTCGTCCAGCTACAAAATGCTTTGCCTGATCACCCTCTTAAGAAGAATGAGATACTTGATATCCTCTATAACGGACTTACCGATGCCTCTAGAGACCACCTAGATAGTTGTACCGGTTGTGTTTTTAGGGAACGAACTGTAGAACAAGCTGAGACCCTACTGAATAACATCTTGATCAACGATAATGCTTGGACTATTCCCGAACACCCTCCTAAGACAACTCCGAAGAAAAGAGGTATTCTATTCCTCAGTCCCGAAGATATGCAAGAAGCCAAGAAATCTATGCAAGAGAAAGGCATTAGATCTGAAGATGTCAAAAATCTACCACCTATCGAAGAGATCCATGGTCTCGATAACCCGATACAGGTAGTAGAAGTGAATTCTTTGCGTAGGTTTGATGAGAGTGATATTCCTTTTGACAAACCTGCTAGCCTATGCTTTGATGAATTTGACAACTTTGTTGCCAAACAACAGAGTTTCAATGATTATGTTAACAGACATTTGGAACAAAGTACTCGTATGCTTAGCCATTTAAGTGCTTGTGTAGACAGAAATGTCAATGATCTTAAGCTTCTGAGTAAACACGCCTCTATGATTACTACTCAGGTAGAAGAAGTACTTAAAGATCAGAATGACCTGCTCAATGAATTAAATGACAACTCTGTGAGAGTCATTACTAGAGGAGGCAAAATGACTTAGGAACCTTTGTATCCTGAAGGTCATCCTAAGAGAATTGATCAAGATTCTCAAGGAATCAATGCTGATACACCTAGTCATCCTAAGGAGAAGAAGAAGGATGATATAAGCCTGCACCTTAGTTCACCAAATACTGTCACACCTGAAGAACCTAATGATATTTCTGCGTCTGATGCAGAAACACAATCTGGTGATGAACATGAACCTAGTGACAAAATGGATAGTGATGTTCATACTAATGCTCAACCTAGCAATGATGAGGATGTGGAGATTGAACCTTCGGTTAATCCTGATAACCCACAACCTAAGAGATACGATAAGAATGACTTCACTGCTAGGAAGCATGGTAAAGAAAGGGAGCCATGGGTTCAGAGATCTATGCCCTTTCCTCCTAAGCAATCCAATAAAAAGGATGATGAAGGTTTTGAGCGCTTCGTTGAGATGATAAGACCCATCTTTCTGCAGATGCGGTTAACTGATATGCTCAAAATGTCTCCGTATGCCAAGTACATGAAAGATATCGTGACTAATAAACAGAAGATACCAGATCTTGAGATCTCCACCATGCTTGCCAACTACACTTTTAAAGGTGGAACTCCTAAGAAACTTGGTGATCCCGGAGTGCCCACTATACCTTGATCCATTAAAGGAAACTACGTAAGAACTGCCTTATGCGACCTTGGAGCCGGTGTTAGTGTTATGCCAATCTCTCTTTATCGTAGACTTGAATTAGATAAGTTGACGCCCACTGAAATTTCTCTACAGATGGCCGACAAATCAACTCCTTTCCCTATCGGCATTTGCAAGGATGTGCCTGTTGTGGTTGCTAATACCACTATCTTAACAGACTTTGTTATCTTGGATATTCCCGAGGACGATGCCATGGCTGTCATCCTCGGACGACCCTTTTTAAACACTGTCGGGGCTGTTATAGATTGCAATAAAGGCAATGTCACTTTCCATGTCAACGGTAATGAGCACACAGTGCACTTTCTGAAGAAACGATATCAAGTACATTGCATCAATGCTATCGAAAAGACTTCATCGGTTCTTATTGGGAGCTTTGAATGCCCTATTCCTCGTGTCAAGATGAAGTATGATTTGCTTGTTGGGAGATACATATCCCCATTGAGGTGACTTAGTGGCTATTTGAAAATTCTCCGTTCTCTCTTGCATTTCGAGAAGGTTTTGTCATTTTGACTTGATCAACCCCATTGACGGATTTCTTTCGATGACCATGAAATGGATGAATCAAAGAGTCACATACCTCTGTTTTGAGCTTTCATTTTCTGTTGCTTAGAAGAAAAATGATAGACTAGTTTAGTTTTTCCTGCTTTCTGTTTTAGCGTCCCGGAGAAAAATACCTCGAAAATAAAAGTTCTCCCATGGTCCTGAAAATTTAGTATGATTTTTTCTGGAACTTTTGAAAATTACTGGGCCTGAGAGCTGGCCTGGGGGCCAGACCAGTGGTCCACAAGCCCTGCCACCGCCACCCCCTTGTGGCAGAGGGCAAGCTTGTGGGGCCCACAGGGACCCCCTCCACTCATTCTAGCTCCCAGCCTCTTCTTCCACCTCCAGAAAAAATTGTTTCGCAACTCAAACCTGTGTTCTTGCTCATTTGGCTGTGATTTTCGATCTCCTTGCTCAAAGCACCTTTCTCCGAACCGTTTTGGGGAAATTACTCCTTGGTAAGTGACTCCTCCATTGGTCTTTGCTCTAGTGCTTTATCCTTCGTGTATTCTTGCTACCTTTGTGACCCTGTTCTTGAGCTAGAAATGTTGATTTTAGCTGGTCCCAAGTAGTTTTAGCACGTGATACGGTCTCTAGGCACTAGTAGGAGTAGTTGCTACAAGGTGTGGTGGGTCTTTATTCACTTTTCTCTTGAACTTCAAAATTTTCAGCAAAAGGAAATTATGGTCAGGAGGAAGTTTCATGGTGGTTCCTCAAGTAAGAAGGGTCCTCGTCTTTCTTTTTGGGAGCCCGAACCTTTTCAACTAAGGGACGCACCGGTACAACCATGTGAATGGCCTTCCGATGAGTTCATGATCGAAGCTGGTTTCAAGGATGAGTTTGATACACTTGTCCGCAATGCCGGGTTAGAAGAGTTCCTCTCAGATAAATGTGAACAGTATGCTATGCTCACTGCCTCTTTCGTGCGTAGATTTAAATTTTCAGTTGGCCGTGACTCATTCATACTGTTTGATCTGTACGATAAATCCTATACCGTGGATTTGGAGGATTTTAATAGGATTTGCAAGATACCCGATGAGGGTAGTATTAATGATCCTTCTAACTCTTCGGTCAGAGACTTTGTCTCCAGTATAACTATTGGATAAACCAGAGATATCACGCAAGCCACCATAGGAAGCATCCATTTCCCTGCCTTGCACTACTTTGCCCTATTCATAGGTAGGTGCATTAACGGCAAGGGTGCACATTGTCACCTATGCGCTTCTGACCTTAGTATCCTTAAGAGCGCAGTAACAGGTGACAGGAGCTTCAATATGGGACCTATAATAGCAAGGAGGCTGAATAAAAATGCCAGTGAGGGGGATTTCTTTGGTGGAGTTTATGCTACACGCTTAGCAAATTTTCTTGGAGTATCCATCCGTCCGGAAGACCCTCCTCTCCGTACAGCCTACCTTGATCGTGTCGCTCTAACACGCTACCAGTTCCTTGGGAGAGATAATGGATCCCTCCTATACCGCTTGATATTTAACCGACAACGTGTTTTCCATATTACCCTTCCTCTCCTGCTTTCTTTGACTATCAGGTAAAACGAAGATACTACATAACCATAGGAGAGGCAGAGGAGTATGAGAGGGAGGTGACGGCTGCTCGACTTCGTGAGGTAGCTATTCAGGCAGTGGCTGCAGCACTCCCGTATAACATCCATTATGATTTTGGGTTTCGCTAGGACCATCCATGGGAGTAGACCAAGCTAGGCCAAAAGCCTAAGCTTGGGGGAGTACGTGTTCTCACCGATTTTACATTCATGCTCATGCTTTCACTTTGTTAGCCGGTGTTTACACTTTGCCACTGTATTATCCATGCTAGTTTATTTTTGTTTTCTTGTTTTCTTGTCTTGTGTCCTTTTGAGAAAACCCAAAAATATTTTTCTTTCTTCTTTTGCTTGTTGGGAGCTTTCCCGAGTAAATAGTTTTCTTTTTCTTTGGGTCAAGGTAGAAGATATTGGTTTTAATGTTTAGTGGTTCTTGCATGCTTACCTGTTTAGCTTTCAAAGAGTCATATTACTTTCTCTTCTCCTTTGTGTTTGCTTGCAGATTCAGCTTAGTCCAATGCACGAGCACTCTTATTATTGTTCACATCGTTCGATCGTGCAAGTGAAAGGCAATAATGATAATATATGATGAAGTGACTGAGACTGAAAAGCTGGTATGAACTCTATCTATTTTGGTTTTGTAAATATGACCAGCTTGTCGACCTAGATTCAGCTTTGTTGTGAGAGAATCATGTTTGCAATGACAACTTAGAGATCATAGTTTCTGATGCCATGCTTATTTAGCTAGGAGCTTATAATGCTTTGTCTTGAATGCCAACATAGATTTTGAAATGACTATGATGTAGTATGATAGGATGGTATTCTCCTTTGAATGTTTCAAGTGGCTTGACTTGGTGCATGTTCATGCATGTAGTTGAAACAAAATCAACATAGCCACTATGATGTTCGTGTTCATGGTGATTTATATCCTGCTCATGCTTGCATTCAATGTTAGTCAAGCTCATTGCATCTTGATGACTGTTGTCGCTCTCTAGTTGGTCGCTTCCCAGTCTTTTGCTAGCCTTCACTTGTACTAAGCGGAATACTGCTTGTGCATCCACTTCCATAAACCCAAAAGTTTTTCCATGAGAGTCCACCATACCTACCTATTCGCGGTATCTACCTGCTGTTCCAAGTAAAAATACATGTGCCACTCTCTAAACCTTCAAGAAATAATCTGTTTTGCATGCCCGAACCGCTCATGTGGTGACAGAGGGCTATTGGTATCTTCC
The DNA here is from genome assembly GCF_904849725.1 of Hordeum vulgare subsp. vulgare. Lineage (NCBI taxonomy): Eukaryota > Viridiplantae > Streptophyta > Magnoliopsida > Poales > Poaceae > Hordeum > Hordeum vulgare. The sequence goes on from NC_058524.1 coordinate 421,743,299, forward strand.
ATGCTAGGAGTGTTATCCTCAACATGTGTTTATTCACTGTCATTCACGAGAAAGGGGCCGGTAATTGGAATGCCCAGTTCCACGCTTAAATCGAAAACATAACTGTAAAACAAGACTCCCCCCGGATTGATGTTAGTATGGACGGTACCCGAGGATTCGGCTAGCCGTGGAGTGTGATTGATTGGTGGTGGGGGAGTTAAGACTTTACTTTTCTGTTTGGGAACCGCCTATAGCATGAGTAGCATGGAAGATATTGAGAACTCTTGGTCATTGCATTGACAATGAAAGCATGCCACCCAAAATTATTATCTCTGTTTTCAAAGCTTGAGCTCTGGCACCTCTGCAAATCAATGCTTCCCTCTGCGAAGGGCCTGTCTATTTATTTTCCTGTCGAGTCATCCTCCTCTTATATAAGCACCAATTAGAGAGCACCTCTGTCATTTTTATGCTTTGCTTTTGATTGATATTGAGTACGACTATGACTGGATCTTCGTTGCTATGAATTACAATGTTTAGTCAGCCCTTGATCTTTGAAAGTGCTCTACATTTATGTTTTGCGGTCTCAGAAAGAGCTAGCGAGATACCACCTGTTCATATTGCTTCATGCTTGTTTTGATTGAAGTGTTGGTATTTGAAACTCATTATTATTTGCACGTTAGCTAATTACGCCATCTATCTATAGATATACTAATTAGAGACTCTCAAGAAATTCTCACGTTAATTAGAAATTAAGAGCCGCTAATCTTCGGTGGGACCGAGTTATTACGGTGAAGATCAACCGGTGTATTTGTACTGCAAAAAAAAAGTAGCCAATGAAATTCATCATGGAGTCCTCTCTAAGTATCCCACGTGCGACCGTATTTACCAAAAACTCTTCTGCCTTGGGATTCTCAAAAACATCCCTTCGCAGGTCTGCGAGCCCTAGGGCCAGTGTTCATCTTTCTTGCGTCTACGAATGCCTTTTTTCTATCCTTTACATCCAGTAATCAAGATTCATCGGCGCGCTGCAATCATAAATCCTAAAGCACGCCCCAAGCCATGATCCAATCTCATACATAGCTAGCATCACTGACTGATGGCAGGGAGTTACATATCCAGCCAACGGCGGCCAGCAACGGACCTATGTCAGGGCGGTATAATGGATTGACAGCATGAGGACTCACAACCCAAACTAGGTTCGAGTGCACACGCTACGGCAGCAGCGCCGGTGCCGAAGAGCCGATGACATCCCATGTCCTGTCTGTATCCCATACAGTGCGTTCGGGATGATGCCTACAAACATATTACCATATGTGTTATTGATTATTTCGTTGATGTAATTATCAATTAGGTCAACTAAACTATCTAATTAGCAACTAAGATCGACAATAGTTTTGTTATACAGATCGATGATGAATTTACTGCTCCAATACAATATGGATGTGCCAAGCCGTTGTCATGTATGCATGTACGACTTGCTAATGACCTAAAATAGTCTCTCTCCTGGTACGTACACAAACCAATGAGCACACCCATTAGTCAATTTGACCGGCGCCATCAAACAGCCATTTATACAACCTAGAGCGAAAAGATAAATCGTCTACACTGGTATGAATAAGTCGTCTACACTGGTATGAATAAATCGTCTATGCTGGTATGTAGGTTTTGAAAGTATGTCCCAATTATTACATCTTCTTTAATTTCATAGTTACACATTTAAAGTTATCTGATGAAAAATGTCTGTGGGGTTCATATACAATCATTTCAGCTTTCACCAAGTGTGCTAGAACACTGTATTTTCAGGAAACAAATGATAAAATCAATTATTGACTTTCATATGGATATTATTTATTTGGATTACATCTTTTATTTTGTATCGTAGATACTCCTGCAGTTTTGTAGATGCCTCCTTTTTATTTTTTAACGTAGCTACTTTGATGAAAAAAGGTGGTTGTGAGCAACCTAAAATTAATTGTGTTGCAAAAAATGATGTCAGCTAAGAATACCAATCTAGAATTACTAAATCACTATATTAAGGAAACCAATGAGAGGAACATGTTTCTCTATTGGTGATGTTGGAATTTCAGCTCCCGCCGAAAATCTGGAATATATGCCTCCCAAACCTGCGTTGAAAGAGTTTCAGGATTTCTTAATTATGATTACCTCCTGTACATTTTACAAATAAATCCATATATTTGTTTTCTTAATGGTCATGAAAAGGTTACCAGGACACACATGTAGATTGTGTTGATACTTCACCGCCAGCTAGACACAAGAGGATTTACGTAATTATTACTCATTTTAAAGTTTCTTTGATTTCGAAACTTATGTTGACGTGCACATTATTTGCTTAAAACAATCATTATATTATAAAAATATCTCTGATTATTTTGCGCCTTAGAGTTTAGACGTCATAACATATACATACCAAAAAGACATTTTCAAATGGCTAATTTTCTTTATCATTTTCTTGGTTTAAGGATGTTTTTCATCTTGAAACTTAGTGTTTACAATTCTTGAAGATGAGTTTATCACTAGAGCAATGTGAAGAACAGGGATTACCAAATAGTTTGTTGGTTATATTAAACAATGCTAGAAATTAGTTTCTTGATCTTCTACAGGTCTGCAAAGTGGTCGTTGCATACATGAAAAAGAAGCGGGCAAGGATAACGTAGTTTGTTGTTAAATAGTAGACAAATAGACTATTCTATTATGCACGTGTATGAACTGCTCCTTATTATATTTTCTATAGCACGCAATTATTGTTGATTAAATTAGTTAATACGTGCCTCTTTATTTTCTTTCCAGGATCATCAACATCTCACTTCAGAACTGGAATAGTGGCCAATTAAGAGAAGTTGTTGGTATGTTTTATATTGGGAGGAGTTGCATTTTGGTAGGTCTTTTTTGTATGCTAAGACTGTTATTTCTCGGAATTACTAAGGAATCTGACAGGTTTTTCACTATGATATTTTTCGTACAACAAAGTTTTTCATTTCTCCCTTTTACAGAGAAAAACAACAACAAGATTTTGGGTGAGTGTTTCAGAGAAAAAATGTTTCTCAAACTACTTTAAATATTATATAAATCTTGACCTATTTCCTCTCTCCTTCTGTCTTATATATAGGCCACCTTTGTTTAATAGTTTGTGAAGTGGTGTGCATCTCATCACACCAGTTCACCTTGATGCGTCTCATCTTCATAACAGTTTGAATGTTCTGATACTACTACCATTGAATAGATGGGGTTGGAGAATAATTAATTGGCTGCTACCGGTGGATTCAGAGAAGAGATGATACTAATGGTTTGTGTGAGTTTGTATTTGTTTGCCAGTTTTTAATAATTGCAGAATATTTCACCAGTATTCTATACTATATTTCATTTCGTAGTTACAAATGTGAGTGCGTCAGACCGGTTTGTGCTCCTGACTCGGTATGTGGCTCGGTCGGGGCCTCCGGCTTTAGATGTTAGGCTTAGGTGAGAGGTCTGGGTATTTGGCTCAGCTTGCACCCCTTCATCATATGGATAGGAGTAGCGGCAAATGTTGTTAAGATGGCGGATTCAGACATATTGTTGTACTACTTTGTACGGTCCTTGAGAATAATTAATAAAATGGTCGCATGCATCTCCCAGATGCAGAGACTGGGGGTCATCCACCTTTTCTAAAAAATCATAGTTACAACTAAAGGTGCAATATATAGCGTACTTGAGTCAATTTATTTAGAAAAAAAACATGGAGACTCATTGTTTTTTGTGATGTTTAGTGTGTACTACCTTCCGGTGGTTCCACTTGGAAAATATATATAGCAAGAGTATGCACGACGACATGTGTTTCTGAAAGTAAAAAAAATTATTAGCTCATGGGCCCATGCGTATTTAGCTCTTTGGGATGTCATCAATATATACATATCATGTTGCTCTCTTTTTCATTTTGTCATTATGCCCTATATATATATAAGAAATTATTGTGTAATTTTATTGTCGTTGTTTGTGAACTTATGCATAGTATCTGTTGCAACAGTTGTCCTTTGGTTTCCCTGATGTTTTTTTACAATTCACGTAGGAGAGCTAACAAATGTAGGAACTTTTTCGGAAGCATAAGAATTTCCTTAATTTTTGTTTCTTCATGAGAGTTTGGCTCATGTCCATAAAAATATAAATATGGTCCAGAGTAAGAAAAATAAAATTGTCATGTTTTTTAACTACACTTAAATGTGATAAACGTAAAATTAATTGAAAAAAAATTCATTTTAACTAACAAACAGTAAGGACCTTTGTAGCATGTCTAATTTCGTAATTGCTTTCTTATTTTACATATATTCAATATTTTCCAAAGTTATTCTTTAATCATTTGTCTAAGTAACCATCCCGTGCAATTGCACGGGTTGACGACTAGTTGATATTAGTTTACCGTGAGACCTTTGTGTCACTTGCTTATGTGGTTAACTTGTGATCTTGCTGAAATTCTGGTTATGAGTTAGACATAGTTGCAACAACAAGATCAAACAGAGTTTGTCAAAGTTTTTCTTTCTCTCTGAGTTTGTCAACTGAGTTGCTTGAGGACAAGCAATGTTTTAAGCAATGTTGCTTGAGGACAAGCAATGTTTTAAGCAATGTTGCTTGAGGACAAGCAATGTTTTAAGCAATGTTGCTTGAGGACAAGCAATGTTTTAAGCCCGTCAAAATATAAAAAATATCTGCGCCAACATCCACCTGAGGGGGTGGGCCAGTGGGCCACAAGCCGTGCCTCCGCCACCCCCTGGTGGCGGTGGGCAAGCTTGTGGGGCCCACACGGCTCTGCCCCCCAACCTCAGCTCTATAAGTTCACTTTCATCCCAGAAAAAATAAAAAGAGAAGATTCCATTGCATTTGCGATACGAAGGCGCCGCCACAACCTGTTCTTCATCTGGAGGGCAGATCTGGAGTCCGTTTTGGGCTCCGGAGAGGGGAAATCGTCGCCATCGTCATCATCAACCTTCCTCCCTCTCCAATTCCATGAAGCTCTTCATCGTTTGTGAGTAATCTATTCGTAGGCTCGCTGGGCAGTGATGAGTAGGATGAGATCTATCATGTAATCGAGTTAGTTTTGATGTGGATTGATCCCTAGTATCCACTATGTTCTGAGATTGATGTTGCTACTACTTTGCCATTCTTAATGCTTGTCACTAGGGCCCGAGTGCCATGATTTCAGATCTGAAATTATTATGTTGTCACCAATATATGTGTGTTTTAGATCCGATCTTGCAAGTTGTAGTTACCTACTATGTGTTATGATCCGGCAACCCCGGAGTGACAATAACCGGAACCACTCCCGGTGATGACCATAGTTTGAGGAGTTCATGTGTTCACCAAGTGCTAATGCGTTTGTCCGATTCTTTATTAAAAGGAGAACCTTAATATCACGTAGTTTCCTTTTGGACCCCGCTGCCATGGGAGGGATGGACAATAGATGTGATGCAAGTTCTTTTCCCTAAGCACGTATGACGAAACACGGAATGCATGCCTACATCACATTGACGAACGGGAGCTAGCCACATATCTCTCCGTGTTATAGTTGTTGCATGATCAATATCATCCACACAAATCACCGACCCATTGCCTACGAGTTTGTCCTTCTGCTGCTGTTACTTGTCTTGCTCTGCTCCTGTTACTTGTCTTGCTCTGCTGCTACTGTTACTACTACTATCGCTTGCTACTGTTGCTACTTGCTGCTGCTGTCACTACTGTTGTTCCTTGCCACTGCCGTTACTCGCTACTTTGTTGTTACTACTTTGCTTGCAGATACTAATCTTTCAGGTGTGGTTGAATCTGACACATTCAGCTGCTAATACTCGAGAGTATTCTCTCACCTCCTGTTTGGCGATCAACAAGTTTGGGTCGAATACTCTACCCTCGAAAACTGCTATGATCCCACACGCTGGTGGGCCGTCAACAACATTCTTCTAGTTTCGATTACCGGAGAGTGTTAGCAGCATTCTTATGGTACCATTGCAAGGGACAGTCTGCTGTTACAGAGTCACCAGGCGGCGGATCAACCAAGTCCCAGACTTGATTATCATCCATGGACTTTAACTCGGATCTCATGGCATCAAGCCATGCCTCGGAATCTTGGCTCACCATCGCTTCTGCATACGTGGTCGGCTCGTCGCTTTCTAGCAACAACACATCACACACTTTGCGCAATCTATCCGACCTCCGTGGCTCCGTTGCCGACTCCACTACGGGTTACCTAACCGACTCCGGTATGATCTCATCACCAACCGAGTTTTCCCCGAGTGGCTCTCGAATTTCTTCGAGTCGCACCGTTCTCCCGCTGGCCTCCCGACTGAGAAACTCTTTCTCTAGGAAAACCCCGTTCAGAGCAGCAAACACTTTGTTCTCTTCTCAGTTGTAGAAGTTGTATCCCAAGGTTTCCCACGGATATCCCATGAATATGCATTTATCGGACTTGGGTGTAAGCTTGTCCGACATGAGTCGCTTGACAAATGCTTCACAACCCCAAATTTTGAGAAAAGACAAACTAGGACTCTTCCCAGTCGACATCTCATGTGGTGTCTTGTCTATGGATTTCGATGGTACCATGTTAAGTGTGAAAGCTGCAGTTTCTGGAGCGTATCCCCACAATGACAAGGGTAAATCCGATTTGCTCATCATCGATCGGACCATGTCCAACAAGGTTCGATTTCTCCGTTCTGACGGGATGTTTCTTTGTGGTGTGCCCGGAGGTGTGAGCTGAGGTACTATACCTCGGCTTTTCAAATGATCATCAAACTCATGGCTCATGTACTCACCTCCACGATCTGATCGTAGGAGCTTTATCGTCTTGCCGAGCTGATTTTCCACCTTGTTCTGAAACTCTTTGAACTTTTCAAAAGTCATTGACTTGTGCCTCATCAAATAGATATATCCATATGTATCCAAGTCGTCGGTAAAAGTCACAAAGTACTGATAGCCACCCCTGGCCGTTGTGCTCATTGGACCACACACATCACTGTGTGTAAGCTCCAACAGCTCGGATGCCCTCTCACAACTCTTTGCAAAAGGATACTTAGTCATCTTGCCTAGCAAGCATGATTCACATGTCTCGAATGACCCGAAGTCAGAAGAAGTTAGGACTCCATCATCATGGAGCTTTTTCATGCGTTTCACACTAATGTGTCCAAGCCGGCGATGCCAGAAGTATGTCGGATTTATCACATTAGGCTTATGCCTCTTGACATTCACGTTATAGACTGGTTCCATTTCTAGATTCAAAATAAATAGCCCATCTACAATGGGTGCATAGCCGTGGAACATTCCAATCAAATAAAATGAACAACCATTGTCCTTTAAATATAATTCGTAACCTTGACTCATCAAACATGAGGTAGAGATAATGTTCCGACTAAGTTCAGGAATGTAATAAAAATTATTCAATTCCAAATAAATCCATAAGGAAGGTGGAGTTGCATCGTGCCGACCTCCAACTCAGGAACTCTTGCTTTGTTGTCGACCCTGATGTCAATCTCCCCTTGTGCCACACGCCTAGTTCTTACCAGCCCCTGCATCGAGTTGCAAATACGAACAACCGATCCGGTATAAAATACCCAAGAGCTACTAGGTATGTCAGCAAGGTAAATGTCTATAACATATGTAACAAGTGTACCTTTCCCTGAAAAAGCATCTCCGACCTTCTTGCCATTCTCAACAAGCCACTTGCTACAGTTCTTCTTCCAGTGACCTGTTTCCTTGCAATGATAGAAATGGTCTTTGAGTTCGGTCCGGACTTCGGCTCAGCGACGGAGACAGCCTTCTCAGTGCCATTTGCCTTAGCTTTTTTCTTGTACCAACTCTTCCTGAACTTAGCCGAGTTATGCACCATCAACACTTGATGCGTGCCTTTCCTAATATTCTGCTCTGCCACCTTGAGCATCCCACACAATTCAGTCAGCTTCTTATCCATGCCCTCCATATGATAGTTCGAGATTAATGTCCCATAGCTAGCTGGAAGAGAACCCAGAACTGCATCAGTCGCCAGCTCATCCAAGAGCGGGAAACCCAATCGATCCAAAGCTTGCACGTATCCGATCATCTTGATCACATGCGGGCTCAATGGATCACCATCCTTCAGCTTACAATCCATCAAGGATCGCCAGACGTTGAACCTTTCGGTCCTAGCCTGCACCTGAAACATGCTCTTGAGACCCTCGATCATATCGAAAGCCGCAATGTGTTCGAAATGCTGTTGTAAATCGGGCTCCATACAAGCCAACATGAGGCAATAGATCTCGTTTGATTCATCAACGAGTTTCTGGTAGGCATTCTTTGTTGTGGCATTAGCATTATCGGAGGTGCCTCTGGAAGTGGATCCTATAGAACATGTTCCTTTTTATCGTGCTTGATAACAATTGTCAGATTTCTATACCAGGTGGTAAAGTTTGTTCCATTCAGTTTATCCTTTTCCAGAATTGATTTCAATGCAAAGTTTTGAGCAGGTGGTGCCATTCAGCTACAATAGAAAATATGCAATCACTAAGCAATGTGTTTATGTAGAGTAATTCAAGCCTTAAATATAACTACTCCCACTAATGTCGGCATCCCTCCGCAAACTCTGAGTGATTCAGGATCTGTCTAGCGCGTGCGACTAGTGAGCTTTAGCATCACTTCTAGACAACTTGCCTATTCGGTAAGCAACTCCTTGCTAATCGTATCTCTATACGACTCCTGTCAGTCGGGTAGGTATCTCATACCCCGGCGCCCGACCTTCTTTGCCACAAGGCCCAAAACCATTTTGATAGCCTTGTCAAGTTAACATGATATAGTGCATGTCTGTGTCCTACACGAACCCTCCAGTTCAAGGACATCTAGCAGCACCTCAATTTTATGAGCCCACTACGAGATGTACTTAACGTGCGAAGGTGCAACATCCGGAATGGCAACATCCTTGATATGAATGAGGGATATTTCTACCATACTAACATGTATAGAAATAAGAAGCAATGTCAATCACATATATACGAAAAATATGTGAAATAGTATGGCTCCTTCATGGACATCCTTCCATGGCCTGCTCCAACTCTGATCACCAGGGCGGTACTCCATCTTGTCCGTCATGCCGGGACGCCAAAGATTCGAACTTGATCTCTGTTCGCCAACTACTACAACTAGTAATGAATTTACACAGGATCACAAGTCGACACACGGGTTGTTATACAATATAATGACAACTCTTCGGCTCCTGCCGACTAACAATCATGACACGCAGGTCATGTTAAATTACACACATGCATGACAAACATATGAGCCATACTATTCACATCAAACCTGCAAAACAAACTCATCCATAGAGTCGCATTCTACCGGTTTGTGTGATCGTGTATGAAATACAAGGTGCTACACACACGACGGTCCCGCAAGGCCATCCTCGTTAGCCCCCACCTCGTGAGGCCCACCTCATGAAGCCCAAGGTGCTATGCACACAATGGTCCCCCTCGTGAGGTCTCCTCATGAGGTATCCTCGTGAGGTCTCCTCATGAGGTCTCCTCGTGAGGTCACCTCGATGTGTAGTTGATCTCATCAACTGTGCAATAGCCAAACTTATGAACAACGAGGAATCTCATCCGCCGCCTCCACATATCAAATATGCATCCGATCTGAATCTAAAACCTATAGAAGTGGCTCTAATACCACTGTTGGGATCTACCGTAGGTGCATAGCATACGGATTAAATATTCCTACGCGCAGAACATCCAGGAACATGCTAAGGAGATTGATCACAGATCGTTACCACTAGACGCGCAATAACGTGCAGTGGAAGTAGAGTTGGGGTAGTGCGTCCGCGTGGTTCGTCTCCTTCTTGTATGTTCTCCCTCGAGCAACCGGTCCAATCTCCCTCGAACAACCAGTCGCCGGATCCCGCGTACAGGCTCGCCGGAGAGGCGCAAGTGCATCGCCTCTAATGGTATCCGGATGTGCAGGAGGAACACACCGTGTGACACACTGCTAGGTCCGATCACACAGTCGGCAGTGGGTGGAGGTGGCTATTCCCAACTCATACAGAACCCTATTGACGGTGCCGAAGCTGTCTCTTTTTCATAGGTGTGCCGCACCTCCACTATATATATATACGCGTCCGGCGTAGGCTCAAGTCTTGGGCATCGCACGGACCCTAAAGCCCATGTGTTCCTTCCCTTAAGCGCGCGACCCTTTAGGTTCTCGTTCACTTGGTCGCGAGTCAGACCACGTCTGATTCGGCTATTGGGTAGCGGTCTCTAGCAAGACGTGCCAACTCCAAGTGTCCAATGAAGATGGTTAGGAGAACATGTACTTCATACTTTTGTTCCCTTTGCCACACGATATACGTTGTCGTGCTCCAGGCGATATGGCCATCCTTGTTGTCGCACGACCTCTTTCTCGTTCCGGTGAATCCAACCAGCATTCGGATCATCTCATAATCCTCATCGCATGGCCATGCTTATCCAGGTCAGATGACCTGAGGGGGCCCAGAGTATATCTCTCCTGGTCGGAAGGGAAAATCCCATCTTGCTCGACCATGTCTCACAGCATGGGTCTGGACAAGCCCGAAACTTACCTTTGTAACTACCCAATCACGGAGTAGCGTTTGGTCGGCCCAAAGCAAGTATGTCACCATCCCGAGTACATGCGAGAGCTCAGGTCTTAGGACATAGAACGTATGTTGTACTAGAGACTCCCAGATGACCTATCGATGCGTCTCATAGTTGGGTTTGTCCAACTCAGACCTTATCTTGGCTTGGATTCGACTACGTCGAATCCAACCAGATCTTTCTCAGCCATATTATGCGGCTAGCATCCAATGCTACATGGCCAGTGAGACCGGACCATCCATCGTGTCATATGCTAGTCTAACTCGTTGCGCGTCCACACAACCCTTTCGACTAGGGACTCTTTAGGACAGTCATCATACAATGCATAGTCTCACAAACAAGTCACGTACTTGTTAATTACACATCATTGATAATGTCCAAGGACTATCTTTATTCATAAACACATAGGAAATATCATCATACATGATTGCCTCTAGAGCATATCTCCAACAGACACCCCCTCCGGAGGGAACCCAAGCGACAGCAGCTAGGACGAGCCACCTCGCTGCCGCGCCCCGACCATGGGGGGAGGCCCCCAAGCTCGGTGCCGCTCGTTTTCTCCTGTGGCACCCGGGAAGGAGGAAGAGGGCATGGACTAAGTGTCGGCGCGTGGGTGTCGGACGCCTGCGGCGGCAGCCCCCTTAGGACCTCCGTCGCTAGCTGTCTCCTCCTTGCTTCTGACCCTACGTCCATGAAAACAACGAAGGGCCCTTCGGGCATGTAATGGATTTGGGCGACCGCCCCTTTTGTTAGTACTGTTGTGTTTGGTCGGTTTGGATACTTAGCTCGGTGTGCTTGCGGTGAACCTCTTCGGTTGTGAGGCATGGTTACGACGTTCGAGGGGCTTGTTCCTCGGTTGGCTTCTCCTCGTTGCGGGTGAAGTGGGTCGATGCTCTATGTCAGCAGGCCCCGGTCACACACATTTCCTTGCCGTCGTGAGGCGCGTCCCGTTACCAAGGTCGTTCCTCACGGGGCAAGGCCCTAACACCCCCAATACCGACCAAAGGTGCCTGGACGGCACCAGGGTGGCCAAGTGGCTTTGCTACCGGTAAGGCTCCTGGGGCGCGATGCTTGGGAGCCCCCCGTAGACACTCAAGCAACTCTACGTCAACAGGTCCCAGTCCTGCACATTTTCCTGTCGTCGTGAGGCGCGGCCCGTTACCAAGGTCGTACCTCACGGGGCAAGGCCCTGACACCCCTGATACCGACCGAATGTGCCTGGACAGCACCAGGGTGACCAAGTGGCTTTATGACCGGTGAGGCTCCTGAGGCGCGAGGCTCAGGAGCCCCTTAGATGTTCAAGAGGCCCTCGGGGATTCTACTTTCTCCTTTTGAAGGGTTTGGTTTCTGGAGATCCCTAGTCTACATTCAGGAAGCTCTACGTCGGCAGGTCCCGGTCTCGCATATTTCCCTGTCGTCGTGAGAAGCGACCCGTTACCAAGGTCGTTCCTCACGGGGCAAAGCCCTGACACCCCCGATGCCGACCGAATGTGCCTGGACGACACCAGGGTGGCCAAGTGGACTTGTGACCGGTGAGGCTCCTGAGGCGCAATGCTCAGGAGCCCCCTTAGACCCTCAAGTTGTCCCAAGAGAAACATCTATTGTAAGAAAGGACCAAATTTTATTTCCTCTCCAAGATGGCGTGCTGAGCCATAAATTGGACTCTTGAGCGAGTATGAGATGGCATGAGTTTGCCGACTCGTCCGTGAGTGACACGCGAGGGTCCAGGCACCAAGGCCTTGGCGAGGTGTCGACACCGTGCTCGCGGGGTACGACCGGGGGGGGGGGGGCAGGCGAATGCTCGACACAGAGGAAGAGAGTGCGCTATGAAGAACGGCCAAGAAAACAAGTTTTCGTAAAGACTTCATTTGGAAAAGCCCTGAGTTTGATTTCGTAAACATCAGCAAATCCAAGTGAAATAAAAAAATGAAAGCCGCGTCCGGCGCCTAATCTATTCTCCGCCTCCGTCTCCCCCAGCGTGGCGCATAGGGCTTCCACTAGGCGTGGGATGGACCCCTCCTCGTCCTCGGGGGGCCTTGGGCGTATACAGCCGCAACTCGTTATTACGTGAGAGTGTCACGGCGGGGTGTATATGGGAGGTCGTGAGGATGCTTTGGCCTTGCGAGTGTCCCTACCCCCGAGGCATAAGCGCCTGGTTCCTTTTGGGTCATTGGTAAACCCAGCTGATTTCCTTGCCAGTTGCGGGCATAGTCATTGGCGGACTGAGTTGATTGCCTCCGTCTTCTCCCCAACACGGAGCATAGGGCTTGTCGGCATTCTGGGAATGGGGGTACCCAGACCTGCCTGCCAGTGGCCCAGGGGTGGCCCGCTTCATCAAGCAAACCAACGGGCCCGGCACCACCCAAGACAAGGCCCTCGCGAGGGGCCAAGCCTCGTAAGGAGGAACATCATCAAGACTCGTAGGGGGCCTCCTCAGGACCCCTCCAGAGCGGCGGATATTCCGAGGCGAGGCCCGGCCTCAGGAGTCAAGGATGACGCACGAGAAGGACAGATGAGCAGCATCGAGCAGGGCGGAGCGGTTTCCCCTTTAGTGCAAAGGGGGCAAGGACGTACTGGGGTTCCCAAGGCATCTTCCAAAGGTTTTCATTCTAGTGCAACCAGGCCGTCGCCGCCCGCCAACAGGATAGACATCATCCCCGGGCCCGTCCCTGTAGCGTTGGTAGCCACTTTGCACGCGAAGACTACCTTTGGGCTGGGGAGCATGTTCCCCTGTTCCCCTTCAAAATTGGTCATTGTGGGATCCCTTCCCGCCGAAACGATAAGGGAAGAGGACCAAGGCGGCCACTGTATATAGAGGATAGGTTTCTTGGTTGAGGGTGATATCCATTCATTCACCCACTAGCACCACGCAAAGCCACCCAGCCTCCGGAGGCTCCTGAGCACTGTACTAGTTCATCCACCCACCTTCGAGAGAGGCAATCCACCAAAGCAGGAGTAGGGTATTACGCTTCCCAGCGGACCGAACCTGGGTAAGCTGCCGTGTTTTATGTCTTCCTCACCATCGAGTGAGTTCTTTGCCATCCCCAACGAGTAGCAAGGTAGGTGAGGCAAGCCCACGAGAGATCTTCGTACACGCCCCTGAGTTTGAATCTTTAGAGTTTTGCGAAGCCCGAAATCTGACATTTGGCGCGCTAGGTAGGAGGCGTGTCAAGGTTTCCTCCAAGCTCCGCCTTCACCATGCTTCACCGCTCCGATGGGTGACACTCGCCGGGCTCGCGCCGAATGCCGCGCCACCCGCGTCGCTCAGACCATGCCCGCAGGCCCCGCAGGCGGGCGTCATTCACCATCGCCCGTGGTGAACGCCGCCACGGCCCCGACGCTCAAGAACAGCAGGGTTCCTACCAGCCTGCTACCGAGCACCCCGGCGGATGCACCGCTACTCCATCGCTCGTCCGGGCTTCCAGGTCGGCCTCGCACGCCCGACCGGACATGCCACACGGCCGGCTCGCGCTTGCCACGGCCACCGAGCTGCTCCACTACCGGCCCGCCCCTGACCGCCACAACGACTGGTCCGAGCGCATCGAGGAGCTGGATGGCCTTTGCACGGTGTTGGTGGGCGAACGAATGGATTGCCCCGGCCTCTACGAAGTAACCTACTCTCTATATATAGTGGCGGCCCATGTCCTCTTCCCTTATCATTTCAGTGGGAAGGGATCCCACAACAACCAATTTTAAATGGGGACACGGGAACGTGCTTACCCAGTCGAAAAGTAGTCTTTGCCTGCAAAGTGGCTGTCAGCGCTGCAGGGACGGGTCCAAGGGTGACGTCCGTCCTGCTGGCGGGCGGGGGTGGACTTGTTGCACTAGAATGGAAACCTTTGGGAGATGCCTTGGAGACCTGCGCGCGTCCTCACCACATTTTCACTAAAGGGGGAACTGCACCGTCCTTCTGTCTACTGCTCGACTGTCCTTTTCCAGCGTCATCCTCGACTTCCGAGGCCTCGCCTCGCCTTGGAATATCCCCCGCTCTGTAGGGGTCCTGAGGAGGCCCCCTGCGGTTCTTGATGTTGTTCCTCCCCGCGAGGCTTCGCCACTCGCGAGGGCGTTGTCTTGAGTGGTGTTGGGCCTGTCAGTTTTTGGTTGATCAAAGTGGGCCAGCCCTGGGTTGCGGGCAGGAAGGTCTGCGAACCCCCATTCCGAGAACTCCAACAACGCCGTCGCTCCCGGGCATCTTGACGACGTTGTAGCCTGGGTGCGTTGCCGCCACGAACTGCGCTAGGGCGGGGTAGCCGAGTATTGCGTTGTACAAAAGGTGGATGCGGGCAACGTCGAAGTCGATCTGCTCGATACGGAAGTTGGAGCGGGTGCCGAAAGTGACGGGGAGGCAAATCTGTCCCACAGGGGTGACAGATCCTGCCACCACCCTAGAGAAGGGCTTTGAAGGCGCGAGCCGCTCTCGGGTCAACTGCAGTGCGTCGAAGGCCTCTACTGAGATGACGTCGAGGCCCATGCCGCCATCGTTGAGGGTCTTGGAGACGGCCATGCGGCATATGGTCGGCGTGCACAACATAGGAAATGTTTCGGCGGCCGTCGTGGCCTTGGGGTGGTCGTCGAGGCCAAAGGCGACATTGACCTCCGGCCATACACGGTGTTCTGCGGGCTCGGGCCTTGGGCGAACTACCCCTCGTGATGTAGGAAACGTTTGACATGACGACCGGAAGGTGGTGCCTGCGATCCATCAAGGATGCACGCGACTATAGGGGCAACCCTGCTCGCCCGAACGCCGTCCATTGCTGGGGACCGGCGGATGTCGGTGGTCGTTCTTGCCATGGAGTCACCGAGTCGAGGTCTGGCTCTTGCTGTTGGCATGGAGGCTCTGACACACATCCCCTACCTGGCGTGCCAAATGTCAGATTTCGGGCTCCGCAAAACCCTAAAGCTTCGAACTCGGGGGTGCGTGCGGAGGCCACTTAGCACCTTTGGTTTGCCTGACTCGCTACTCGCTGGGGATGGCAGAGAACTCACTCGATGGTGAGGAAAACACAGAACACGACAGTTTAACCAGGTTTGGGCCGCTGAGAAGCGTAATACCCTACTCCTGCTTTGGTGGATTGCCTCTCGTGGAGGTTGGTGGATGAACTAGTACAGTGTCTGAGGTCCTCTGAAGGACGGGTGGCCTTGGTTTGGTGCCTGTGGGCCAATGATTGAATCCCCCCTCTACGAAGTAACCTACCCTCTATATATTGAGGCGGCCCCGGTCCTCTTCCCACAACGGCCAATTTTAAAGGGTCGCAGGGGAACGTGCGTCCCCTGTCCAAAAGTAGTCTTCGCGTGCAAAGTGACTATGAACGCAACAGGGACGGGTCCAGGGATGACGTTCGTCCTGCTGGCGGACGGTGGTGGCCTTGTTGCACCAGAATGGAAACCTTTGGGAGATGCCTTGGAAACATGTGTGCGTCCTCACCCCCTATGCACTAAAGGGAGAACTGCACCGTCCTGTTGTCTGTTGATCGCGTGTCCTTCCTCCGTGTCATCCTCAGCTCGTGAGGCCATGTCTCGCCTTGGAATATCCGCCGCTCCGGACGGTTCCTGAGGAGCCCCCTGTGGGTCTTGATGTTGTTCCTCCTCACGAGGCTTGGCCCCCCGCGAGGGCCTTGCCTTGAGTGGTGTCGGGCGTGTTGGTTTTGGTCGATGAAGTGGCTGACCCTGGGCCGCAGGCAGGCAGGTCTGGGTACCCCCATTCCCAGAACGCCGACGGCATTGGTCTTGGTTTTCCTTGGGGCTCGGAGTGAACCCAGCAGGGGGTTACCGGTGTGGATGCCGCGGCTGCCCGTGCCTAAGTCTCGGGTACTAAGTGCCCCATTTCTTATTACACCAACACTTGTGGGCACCAGCACTTGCAGAAAGCGTCCTCTTCGCCCGGCTCCGACCAACATGTCGATCAGGGCCACGACGGTCGCCCCCGGCGTCGCGACGACCACTCGGCTCTCACTAGCCAGCGCAACGAGCACCATGAAGAAGGTTCTCTCCAAACGGATGCTCGTGCCCCACCTTTGCGTCGGGACTGGGCCGCCACGCCCGAGCCAGTTGTACGCCCCAAGCTCGCCGCCTAGCTGGGCGCCACGTTCTCCAAGACAAGAACGACGCTCGACATCGTCTTGACCGACTGGCTAAGTCTCTCCTCGAGGAGGAGGAGAGTCCAATGGGGTCGGCTTGCTTCG
The DNA here is from genome assembly GCF_904849725.1 of Hordeum vulgare subsp. vulgare. Classification (NCBI taxonomy): domain Eukaryota; kingdom Viridiplantae; phylum Streptophyta; class Magnoliopsida; order Poales; family Poaceae; genus Hordeum; species Hordeum vulgare. The sequence continues at coordinate 421,760,064 of NC_058524.1, forward strand.
GTTCGCGCATCTGCAATGAACCGTTCCAATCCGGCTTCACGCTGCCCCACGACACCACCAAGTACAACGGCTCCGCCAAGCGAGAGCACTGGCTGATCGACTACACCACCACAGTCGGCATCGCCAAAGGCAACAAGCATGTGTCAGTGCATTACGTCCCCCTCATAATGCTCGGCTCGTCCTGGACATGGCTCAACAGCCTGTCGGGTGGCAGCATCAACACCTGGGTGGCCTTCGATGAAGCGTTCGTGTGCAACTTCACCGGCACCTACAAGTGGCCCGGCCCTCCCCGTGAGTTGGCCATGTGCGTTCAAGGACCGAGGGAGTCCCTCCATGACTACCTTATGCACTAGACCAAGCTGCACAACTCCTACGAAGGGGTGCACAAGGTGCAGGCGATCCAATACTTCTCCAAGGGCTGTCGGGACGGCACCCTGCTCAAGCACACGCTCATGTGCTCCGAGTCGGCCTCCCTGGCGGAGCTCATGGTCAAGGTGGATAAGACGCTACGGTCGACTCCGCGATGTGCGTCAAGGTAAACTCGGTCCGCAAAGCCTTGTCGGCCCAGGCGGCCAACCGTGGCCGGCTAACGACAGCCGGTAGCAGAACACCAACACCAACAAAAGCAAGCAGAAGGTCGACCAGCCGGACACCTGCTTTGGGAGCCTGCAGGTCACTACCATCGAGGAAGACTAGCTGGCCGCTCAGGCTCGCGACCAGCGACAGCGCCTCAGCAAGGCTCCCTCGCAGCCCAAGCTCACCTTCAAGCAGATGCTCGACACGCCTTTCAAGATCCACAGCATCATAAAGTTGGCCATGCGCATACACCAGCAGTGCAGTTTCTATGAACGACTATTCAGGGGTGAGGGCCTCCCAATGCCTTCACCTCCGCGAGCTTCGGCCCAGGCTACGCCTTCGCCTCCAGCCAGGGGACGACTCCTGGACCACTTCCCGAAACAGGGCGGGGCATATGATGTCTTCACCGGCGAGGATGGCGACAAGCATAATTAGCTCAAGCGCCAACATGAGGTGAACACCACTGTTCCCTCTGTCCTACAATACATGCACTCGTCCGAGAAACCGACCAGCTGGAGCCAGGAGCACCACCCGGCTGTGATGCCAAACCCCGGCGTCTATGCCCTCGTCCTCGACCCCACTATCGTGTATGAAAGGCTCACCTACCAGTTCTTATGGGTGCTCGTCGATGGCGGTAGCACTATCAACATCCTCTACCGTGACACCCTGCTCAAGCTAGGTCTGAAGGAGAGCCACCCGGATGATCTTTCACGGCATCGTGCTGAGACAGTCTTGCTCCCCCATGAGGAAGATTTTGATCAATGTCCTCTTCGGTACCAAGAGACACTTTCTTTGCAAGTCGATTCAGCTCGAGGTGGCGCAACTGAATAGCCCTTACCACGCGCTTTTGAGCTGGCCTGCGCTAGCCAAGTTCATGGCAGTCCCCCACTACGCCTACCTAAAGATGAAGATGAGGTGTTGATGACCCACAAGTATAGGGGATCAATCGTAGTCCTTTCGATAAGTAAGAGTGTCAAACCCAACAAGGAGTAGAAGGCTCTGATAAATGGATTTCAGCAAGGTAATAACTGCAAGAACTGAAAGTAGCGGTAACAAGTGATGGTGTAGCGAGGTGAAACGTAGCAAGCAAAGAGTAACAATTAACAAGTAGTAGCAACGGTGCAGCAAGTGGCCCAATCCCTTTTGCAGCAAGGGACAAGCCTGAACAATGTCTTATAGGAGGAAAAACGCTCCCGAGGACACACGGGAATTTCTGTCATGCTAGTTTCATCATGTTCATATGATTCGCGTTCGTTACTTTGATAGTTTGATATGTGGGTGGACCGGCGCTTGGGTACTGCCCTTACTTGGACAAGAATGCCACTTATGATTAACATCTCTCGCAAGCATCCGCAACTACAAAAGAAGAATTAAGACAATGTCTAACCATAGCATTAAACTAGTGGATCCAAATCAACCCCTTACGAAGCAGCGCATAGACTCGGGTTTAAGCTTCTGTCACTCCAGCAACCCATCATCTACTTACTACTCCCCAATGCCTTCCTCTAAGCCCAAATATGGTGAAGTGTTATGTAGTCGACGTTCACATAACACCACTAGAGGAAAAGATAACATACAACATATCAAAATACCGAACGAATATCAAATTCACATGACTATTATCAGCATGACTTATCCCATGTCCTCAGGAAGAAAAGTAACTACTCACAAAGCATAATCATAATCATGATCAGAGGTGTAATGAATAGCATCAAGGATCTGAACATAAACTCTTCCACCAAATAATCCAACTAGCATCAACTACAAAGAGAAATCAACACTACTAGCAACCTTACAAGTACCAATCGGAGTCGTGAGACGGAGATTGATTACAAGAGATGAACTAGGGATTGGAGAGGAGATGGTGTTGATGAAGATGCCTCCCCTCCGACGAGAGGAGTGTTGGTGATGACGATGACGACGATTTCACCCTCCGGGAGGGAAATTTCCCCTGCAGGATCGTCCTGCCGGAGCTCTAGATTGGATCTGCTCAAGTTCCGCCTCGTGGCGGCGCCGAAACCACGAAAAAGCTCCCGATTGATTTTTTCTGGAACGAAACCCTTCATATAGCAAAAGAGGGGGGCTAGTGGGTGATACGTCCATTTTAGATCATGCTCTCATGTTGATATTTATTGCTTTTTGGCTGTTATATTACTTTTGGTACCATATTTATGCCTTTTCTCTCTTATTTTGCAAGGTTTATTTGTAGAGGGAGAATTCAAGCAGTTGGAATTCTGGACTTGAAAAGGAGCAAATCCTACTCCACTATTCTACACATCTCCAAATGCCGTGAAAAGTTACGTGGATTTTTTCTGGATTATATAAAAAATATTGGGCGAAAGAACTACCGGAGGGGGGCCACCAGGGATCCACAAGCCCCCACTCCGTCACCAACCCCCTGGTGGCGCAAGGCAAGCTTGTGGGCTGCCTGATGGCCCACTAGCCACCCTCTTTTGCTATATGAAGCGTCCTGGTCCAGAAAAAATCATTCGGGAGCTTTTTCGTGGTTTCGCCGCCGCCACGAGGCGGAACTTGAGCAGATCCAATCTAGAGCTCCGGCACGACAATCCTGTCGGGGAAACTTCCCTCCCGGAGGGGGAATCGTCGCCATCGTCATCACCAACACTCCTCTCGTCAGAGGGGAGGCATCTTCATCAACATCTTCATCAGCACCATCTCCTCTCCAATCCCTAGTTCATCTCTTGTAACCAATCTTCGTCTCGCAACTCCGATTGGTACTTGTAAGGTTGCTAGTAGTGTTGATTACTCTTTGTAGTTGATGCTAGTTGGATTACTTGGTGGAAGAGTTTATGTTCAGATCCTTGATGCTATTCATTACACCTCTGATCATGATTATGATTATGTTTTTTGAGTAGTTACTTTTGTTCATGAGGACATGGGATAAGTCATGTTAATAATAGTCATGTGAATTTGATATTCGTTCGGTATTTTGATATGATGTATGTTGTTTTTCCTCTAGTGGTGTTATGTGAACGTCGACTACATAACAGTTCACCATATTTGGGCCTAGAGGAAGGCATTGGGAAGTAGTAAGTAGATGATGGGTTGCTGGAGTGACAGAAGCTTAAACCCCAGTCTATGCGTTGCTTCGTGAGGGGCTGATTTGGATCCACTAGTTTAATGCTATGGTTAGACTTTGTCTTAATTCTTCTTTTGTAGTTGCGGATGCTTGCGAGAGAGGTTAATCATAAGTGGGATGCTTGTCCAAGTAAGGGCAGTACCCAAGCACCGGTCCACCCACATATCAAACTATCAAAGTAACAAACGCGAATCATATGAACATGATGAAACTAGCATGACAGAAATTCCCGTGTGTCCTCGGGAGCATTTTTACTCCTATAAGACTTTGTTCAGTCTTGTCCCTTGCTACAAAAGTGATTGGGCCACTTGTTGCACCGTTGCTACTACTTGTTACTTGTTACTTTTTGCTTGCTACGTTTCACCTCGCTACACAATCACTTGTTACCACTACTTTCAGTGCTTGCAGTTATTACCTTGCTGAAATCCGTTTATCAGAGCCTTCTGCTCCTCGTTGGGTTCGACACTCTTACTTATCAAAAGGACTACGATTGATCCCCTATACTTGTGGGTCATCAGTGGGCCGTCGGGGAGCCCACAAGCTTGCCCTCCTCCACGAGGGGGGTGGTGGTGGCAGGGCTTGTGGCGCCCTGGTGGCCCCCCTCCGGTACTTCTTTCGCCCAGTATTTTTTATATAATCCCAAAAAAATCCACGTAACTTTTCAGGGCATTTGGAGATGTGCAGAATAGTGCACTAAGATTTTCTCCTTTTCGAGTCCAGAATTCCAGCTGCCTGAATTCTCCCTCTTCAAATAAACCTTGCAAAATAAGAGAGAAAAGGCATAAATATGGTACCACAAAGTAATATAACAGCCCATAAAGCAATAAATATCAACATGAAAGCATGATGCAAAATGGACGTATCAACTCCCCCAAGCTTAGACCTCGCTTGTCCTCAAGCGAAAACCAAGTTCCATAAACATGTCCACATGTTGAGGGACGAAGGTGTCGAAAAAAAACATAATACGGACATGAGGGCATCATGATCACACATAGAACAGCAATACATCAAAAAGACTCTTATGTTAAAGTAACAATTCCTTCACAAAGCAAAGCATGAAGCAAAAAACCTTACCGAGACGTAACCAACAACAGTCCAAAGTCATTGAAACAATTGCAATTTATCACAACTTCTGAAAGAGTCAAATAAGAGCTTGTAAGGCAAATCCACATACTCAATCATCTCTTTTGTTTTCCACAATTGTTACAACTCACGTGGTACTCATGGTGTCAAAGTTTCAGCTAGACACAGAGGAAGATAGGGGCTTATAGTTTTGCCTCCCAACGATTTACCTCAAGGGTAAAGTCAACAATAATAAAGCATGAGTACTCAACTCCAAGTTGATATATGAATATAGATCTTTCCCAAGCATGTGACGGTAGCCAAGACAAAGGCAAAATAGGGAATTGGTGAAGATCACCATGAATCTTACAAGGGCAAAAAGTAAAGGTACAAGATAGGCCCTTCGTAGAGGGAAGCAGAGGTTGTCATGCGCTTTTGAGGTTTGAATGCGTGTCCTCTTAGTGCGGAGGAACGTCACTTTATATTGCCTCCTGTGATAAAGAACTTTATTATGCAGTCTGTCGCTTTTATGTCTTCCTCATCACAGGTTTGTACAAAGCTTATTTTCCACACACTAATAGATCATACATATTAGAGAGCAATTTTTATTGCTTGCACCAATGACAACTTACTTGAAGGATCTTATTCAATCCATAGGTAGGTATGGTGGACTCTCATGGCAAAACTGGGTTGGAGGTTTATGGATGCACAAGTAGTATCTCTACTTGGTGCGGGAGTTTTGGCTAATATGAGGTGGAAGAAATCGTCACATTCTAAGGGATCTCTAATCATATAACATTGTTTGGAACCAAGCAATCACAATTCATTATGTTGTCTTCCTTGCCCAACATCTACTCCTAAGCATGTAATAGTTTGGTGAGTGCTCACAATTGTAAAAAGTGTCTAAGATGATATATTTATATGTGAACCTCTCTTTCCTTATTACTTCTTATTAATTGCAACAATGACTGAGTCTATGTTGATTTATTCTCAACAAGTTTCAATCATCATACGTGTCATATGTGAAGTTATCACTTTCCATAAGATCGTCTCATGATCTTTCATGCTATCGTTCTTTTCATACTATTGATCGTGGCACAAAGCAAAACCCTTGACTAAGATACTCTTTATTATATAGCTCGTAAGCTCGGATACATCGTGAGAGAGAGAAAAGCAAAAGACTCAAACTAAACACTAAAGACTTATTCCTCTAAAAGAAGAAATAATAACTGAAAATGAAAGAACTAAAACAAAGGTAAAAGCAAAAGATATAAAGGTGATACAATACCAGGGCAACTCCCCCAAGCTTGGCAGAAGCCAAGGGGATTGCCCATACCAATGCTTAGTTGTCTTCCTTCAGTGGTGTTGTTGGAGTAGTCTCATCATCCGCCTTCCAAGGCATAGGTTCTCCATCATGGCAGTATGAACGAGTCGTCGGAATCCTTAAATCTGTAGCCAACCTTATTGATTTAAATATGTACTCATACTCATAGTTTTGGGTCTGTAGGTCATAGATCTGGCCCTGAAGTTGATCAACCCTGTCATAGAGCCTGGAGAGGTGTTTCCCAATGTCAATGGCATCCATCTTGTGATTGCTAGTGAACTCCATGATCATCATGTGGTTGGCGTTGAGTCCACGCTCCACCATCCCCTGGCACTTGAAGACTTGTTGCTCCATTGCTTTCAGCCTCGTCTCCACGCTTCCGGTCTTCTTAGGCCCCTCAACATCACGGATGTGCAACATCCCCTCACTCATCTTGATAGATTGAGGGTGTTTCAGCACTTCCGTGAGGTAGGGATTGATGAACTTCTCGAAGATCTTGTCCTTAGGAGCGTTTGGGGAAGTCATGATGATCTAGATCTATCACAGGAACAGGCTCGAAACGAAAACAGAGGAAAACTACGCGATACGGAGATCAAAACCTTCGGGCGAGTATATATTGATTTTTTTATGGACCAGAAGGAGTGCTCCGCAAGAAAACGGAGTCCGGGAGGCACACGAGGTGCCCACAAGCTTGCCCTCCGCCACCAGGGGGTAGGGGGCGGTGGCAGGGCTTGTGGCCGCCTCGTGCGCTCTCCGAACTGCTTTTTATTTTTGTAATTTTCCAAAAATTCCAAAACGGAGTAAATTTCCTATTGGAAAAGCATCGGAGTCCAATTCTTACCGAAGCAGATACCTCTTCGTTTTCAGGGTCTGAAACAAGCTGATAAACATCCCTTATGTACTCCTGTGGAGTTATGAGATTGATGATATTGGTCTCAACATTTATGGGAGTACTAGAGATGTAATGCTTGATTCTTTGCCCATTTACCACTCTAGGAAAATTTCCTTCCATGTTATTGATTTTGATGGCACCGGAACGATATACTTCCTCGATAACATAGGGACCTTCCCATTTTGAGAGAAGCTTGCCTGCAAAGAATCTCAAACGATAATTGTATAGCAAGACATAATCACCCATATTGAACTGTCATTTCTGTATACATTTGTCGTGCCATCTCTTAACCATTTCCTTGAACAACTTGGCATTCTCATATGCCGGGGCTCTCCATTCATCTAATGAGCTGATATCAAACAACCGCTTCTCACCAGCAAGTTTGAAATCAAAGTTGAGCTCTTTGATTGCCCAATAAGCTTTGTGTTCCAGCTCAAGAGGTAAATGACAGGCCTTACCGTAAACCATTTTATACGGCGACATGCCCATGGGATTCTTATAAGCAGTCCTAAAGCCCATAGTGCATCGTCAAGTTTGCTAGACCAATTCTTTCGAGATCTATTGACGGTCTTTTGTAGGATCAATTTGATCTCCCTGTTACTCAACTCCACTTGACCACTAGACTGAGGATGATAAGGAGATGCAACTCTATGGTTGACATCATACTTAGCGAGCATCTTGCGGAAAGCACCATGAATGAAGTGTGAACCGCCATCAGTCATCAGATATCTAGGGCCTCCAAATCTTGGGAAAATGACTTCTTTAAGCATCTTAATAGAGGTGTGGTGATCAACATTTTTAGTGGGGATAGCTTCTACCCACTTAGTGACGTAATCCATAGCAACTAAGATGTGAGTGTATCCATTGGAACTCGGGAAGGGTCCCATATAATCAAAGCCCCAGACATCAAATGGTTCAATGACAAGTGAATAGTTCATAGGCATTTCCTAACGCTTACTGATGTTCCCTATTCTTTGTGCATCGTCACAAGACAAGACAAACTTACGGGCATCCTTGAAGAGAGTGGGACAATAGAAACCTGATTGCAATACCTTGTGGGCAGTTCTATCTCCAGCATGGTGTCCTCCGTAGGCTTCGGAATGACACTTCTGCAAGATTTGTCCCTGTTCATGTTCAGGCACACAACGTCTAATAACACCATCTAGTCCTTCGTTATAAAGGTGAGGATTGTCCCAAAAGTAGTGTCTCAAATCAAAGAAGAATTTCTTCTTTTGCTGATAGGTGAAACTGGGTGGTATGTATTTGGCTACGATATAATTTGCATAATCGGCATACCACGGTGCACTATGTGAAGTGCAGATGACATTTATTTGCTCATCAGGAAAGCTGTCATCAATAGGTAGTGGGTCATCAAGGAAATTCTCTAGCCTAGACAAGTTATCTCCTACAGGGTTATCAGCACCCTTTCGGTCAACGACGTGCAAATCAAATTCCTGTAGCAGGAGAACCCATCTGACCAGCCTAGGCTTAGCGTCCTTCTTCTCCATAAGGTACTTAATAGCAGCATGATCAGAGTGAATAGTGACTTTGGAGTCCACTATATAAGATCTGAACTTTTCACATGCAAACACGACTGCTAAAAATTCCTTCTCCGTAGTGGCATAGTTTCTTTGGGCACTGTCTAGAGTTTTACTAGCATAGTGAATGACATTCAACTTCTTGTCAACTCTTTGTCCTAAAACAGCACCAGCAACATAATCACTAGCATCGCACAAGATTTCAAAGGGCAAGTTCCAGTCAGGTGGTTGAACAATAGGTGCGGTTATCAAAGCCTTCTTAAGTATTTCGAAAGCTTCCTCACAATCCTCATCAAAAACAAAAGGAACATCCTTCTGCAAGAGGTTGGTAAGAGGCCTAGAAATCTTAGAGAAGTCTTTAATGAACCTTCTATAGAAACCAGCATGACCTAGGAAACTTCGTATACCTCTGATATCTATGGGGAAGGCATTTTCTCAATTGCATCAACCTTAGCCTTATCAACTTCAATGCCTCTTTCAGAGATTTTGTATCCTAAGACGATGCCTTCATTAACCATAAAGTGGCACTTCTCCCAATTCAAGACGAGGTTGGTATCTTTGCATCTCTGTAAGACTCGATCAAGGTTGCTGAGGCGATCATCAAAGGAAGACCCATAAACAGAGAAGTCATCGATGAAAACCTCGACAATATTTTCACAAAAGTCAGAGAATATAGCCATCATACATCTTTCAAAGGTGGCAGGTGCATTGCATAAACCAAAAGGCATACGTCTATAAGCAAAGGTACCGAAGGGGCAGGTGAAAGTGGTTTTCTCCTGATCAGATTGTGCAACAGGTATTTGTGAGAAACCTGAATAACCGTCTAGAAAGCAGAAGTGTGTGTGTTTTGATAGCCTTTCTAGCATTTGGTCGATAAACGACAAAGGATAATGATCTTTCTTGGTTGCCTTGTTCATTTTCCGGAAGTCTATCACCATCCTATAGCCGGTAATAATCCTTTGTGGGATTAGTTCATCTTTATCATTAGGAACGATGGTGATACCTCCCTTCTTAGGTACGCAATGTACTAGACTTACCCAATCACTATGATCAACAGGATAAATGATTCCTGCTTCGAGAAGCTTTAATATTTCTTTTCTAACGACCTCTTTCATCTTAGGATTTGATCTCCTTTGATGATCAACAACTGGTTTAAAGTCAGGATCGGTTTTAATCTTGTGCTGACATAGAGTAGGACTAATACCTTTAAGATCATCAAGAGTATATCCAATAGCAGCACGGTGCTTCCTCAGAGTTCTTAGTAACTTCTTCTCTTCGTGCTCTGAGAGGAGAGCACTAATAATAACAGGATATATCTCCTTCTCATCTAGATAGGCCTACTTAAGAGTATCAGGCAACTGTTTAAGCTCGAACACAGGATCACCCTTTGGTGGGGGAGGATCCCCAAGCAGTTCAACACGCAGATTATTCTTGAGAATAGGATATTGTTCTAAGACAATTTTATCTATCTCATCTCTCTCCTCCATATGCATATCATTTTCATGCTCAAGCAGATATTTCTCTAAAGGATCTGTAGGAGGTACGACAATGGAGGCAAGAGCAATAATTTCATCCCTACCAGACGACTCTTTTTCATGGGGTTGTCTTCCAAACTTAGAGAAGTTAAATTCATGAGACACACCCTCGAAACTAACTGTGACGGTCTGCTTAATGCAATCAATGTGAGCATTGACAGTGTTGAGAAAGTGTCTACCAAATATGATGGGACAAAAGCTATCTTGTGCAGTACCAAGGACGAGGAAATCAGTAGGATACTTCGTCTTACCACACAGGACTTCTACGTCTCTCACAATTCCCAAAGGGCAGATAGGGTCTCTGTTAGCTAGCGTAATAGTGACATCAATGGGTTCTAACTCAGCAGGTGCAATCTCATCTTTGATTTCATCATATAGAGAACGGGGTATTGCACTAACACTAGCTCCCATATCACATAAACCATGGTAACAGTGATCTCCTATCTTGACAGAAACAACGGGCAGGCCAACTACAGGTCTGTATTTGTCCTTCGCGTGAGGTTTAGCAATTCTAGCGGAGTCCTCACAGAATTTAATAACATGCCCGTCTACGTCTTTGGCTAAGAGATCTTTGATAATAGCAACACTAGGTTCAACTCTAATCTCCTCAGGGCGTGCAAGTGGTCTAATGTAACCCCTATGTATCACAGTTGGAGCTTTAGAATAATCCTTTATCCTAGCAGGGTATGGTGGTTTCTTAGTGTAAGCACAAGGAACAACAGGATCACTAAAAGCAATGATTTTCTCCTCAACTAGATTGGTTTTGGCTATGTTGCTTTCTACAGGAGGATGATATTTAAACCACTTCTCTTTGGGAAGATCAACATGAGCAGCAAAAGATTCACAAAGAGAAGCTACTATCTCAGAGTCAAGTCCATACTTAGCGCTAAAATCTCTAAAAGTGTTTGTCTCAACAAAAGATTTAACGCAATCAAACTGGAAATTCATACCTGACTCCTTACCTTCCTCCAACTCCCAATCTTCAGAGTTGCGTTTGATTCTTTCCAATAAATCCCACTTGTGATCAATATCCTTCTTCATAAAAGAACCGGTACAAGAAGTGTCTAGCATGGTACGATCTTCATGACAAAGCCGAGCATAAAAGTTTTGAGTGATGATTTCTCTCGAGAGCTCATGATTGGGGCATGAATATAGCATTGATTTAAGCCTCCCCCAAGCTTGAGCTATGCTTTCCCTGTCACGAGGCAAAAAGTTATAAATAAAGTTCCGATCACGATGTACTAAATTCATATGATAGAACTTTTGATGAAATTACAATTTCAACCGATTGTAGCCCCATGATCCAGTATCATCACATAGCCTATACCATGTCAACGCGTTATCCTTCAAAGATAAAGGACAGACTTTTTCTTTACCTCATCCTCGGGCAAACCTGCAAGCTTAAATAAACCACAAACTTCATCTACATAGATCAGATGCAAGTCTGGATGTGAAGATCCATCTCCTGTGAAAGGATTAGCCAACAGTTTCTCAAGCATACCCGAAGGAATTTCATAAAAGATATTTTCAGTAGGTACCTCAGGTTGAGGAACAACTCCTCGTGCTTCCGTTCGTGGTGAAGATACCCCGAACAAACTCCTCAAAGGAACAGTTTCCATAGTGACAAGTGACAATAAATTTCAGCACAGTATATAGATGTTTCCTTACCAATTTCCACTTACCAAAGGCGCTTCACTCCCCGGCAATGGCGCCAGAAAGAGTCTTGATGACCCACAAGTATAGGGGATCAATCGTAGTCCTTTCGATAAGTAAGAGTGTTGAACCCAAAGAGGAGCAGAAGGCTCTGAGAAACAGATTTCAGCAAGGTAATAACTGCAAGCCCTGAAAGTAGCGGTAACAAGTAATGGTGTAGCGAGGTGAAACGTAGCAAGCAAAGAGTAACAAGTAACAAGTAGTAGCAACGGTGAAGCAAGTGGACCAATCCCTTTTGCAGCAAGGGAAAAGCCTGAACAAAGTCTTATAGGAGGAAAAACGCTCCCGAGGACACACGGGAATTTCTGTCATGCTAGTTTCATCATGTTCATATGATTCGTGTTCGTTACTTTGATAGTTTGACATGTGGGTGGACCGGCGCTTGGGTACTGCCCTTACTTGGACAACAATCCCACTTATGATTAACCTCTCTCGCAAGCATCCGCAACTACAAAAGAAGAATTAAGACAACGTCTAACCATAGCATTAAACTAGTAGATCCAAATCAGCCCCTTACGAAGCAACGCATAGACTGGGGTTTAAGCTTCTGTCACTCCAGCAACCCATCATCTACTTACTACTCCCCAATGCCTTCCTCTAGGGCCAAATATGGTGAAGTGTTATGTAGTCGACGTTCACATAACACCACTAGAGGAAAAGACAACATACAACATATCAAAATACCGAACGAATATCAAATTCACATGACTATTATCAGCATGACTTATCCCATGTCCTCAGGAACAAAAGTAACTACTCACAAAGCATAATCATAATCATGATCAGAGGTGTAATGAATACAATCAAGGATCTGAACATAAACTCTTCCACCAAATAATCCAACTAGCATCAACTACAAAGAGTAATCAACACTACTAGCAACCTTACAAGTACCAATCGAAGTCGTGAGACGGAGATTGATTACAAGAGATGAACTGGGGACTGGAGAGGAGATGGCGCTGATGAAGATGTTGATGAAGATACCTCCCCTCCGACGAGAGGAGTGTTGGTGATGACGATGGCGACGATTTCCCCCTCCGGGAGGGAAGTTTCCCCGGCAGGATCGTCCTGCCGGAGCTCTAGATTGGATCTGCTCAAGTTCCGCCTCGTTGCGGCGGCGAAACCACGAAAGAGCTCCCGATTGATTTTTTTTCTGGAACGAAACCATTCATATAGCAAAAGAGGGGGGCTAGTGGGCCATCAGGGAGCCCACAAGCTTGCCCTCCGCCACGAGGGGGGTGGCGGTGGCAGGGCTTGTGGCGCCCTGGTGGCCCCCCTCCGGTACTTCTTTTACCCAGTATTTTTTATATAATCCCAAAAAAATCCACGTAACTTTTCAGGGCATTTGGAGATGTGCAGAATAGTGCACTAAGATTTGCTCCTTTTCTAGTCCAGAATTTCAGCTGCCTGAATTCTCCCTCTTCAAATAAAGCTTGCAAAATAAGAGAGAAAAGGCAGAAATATGGTACCACAAAGTAATATAACAGCCCATAAAACAATAAATATCAACATGAAAGCATGATGCAAAATGGACGTATCAGGTGTCCTAAGGGTATCATCACCATCGACAGAGACTACAAGAAGTCCATCGAGTGTGCCCAAGCCGGCAGCCGACTGGCTGAGTCCTTGGTCATCCCCATGGAGAGGCACAAGCTCGACCGGATCATAGCGCTGGCTAGGGCGCAACCGGCAACCTCAGCTCTGCCTAGCCAGTCGGCCAATGTGGCGGACTTCGTGCCATCCAAGGACACCAAGCTAGTCCCCCTCGACTCGGCCAATCCCAAGAAATGTGTCACCATTGGCGCAAACCTTAGCAGCAAATAGGAAGGCAAGCTCGTCGACTTCCTCCTGGAGAATCAGTACATCTTATCATGGTCTCCCAAGGACATGTTGGTGTTCTAAGGAAGTATGATGAGCACAAACTCCACGTGCAACTGGATGCCAAGTTGGTCAAGAAACCACTCCACTGTTCCTGCAAGGAGAAGTGTCGTACCATTGGTGAAGAAATCGCGTGGCTGCTTCGAGCCGGCTTCATCATGGAAGTGTTCCACCCGGACTTGTTGGCCAACCTAGTCCTTGTCCTCAAGAGGAAGGAAACTTGGCGCATGTGCATTGACTACACCAGCCTGAACAAGGCATGCCCCAAGGATCCTTTTGCCCTGCCTCGGATCGACCAGGTGATCGACTCCATCGTCGGCTACGACTTATTGTCCTTCATGGACGACTGCTCCAGCAACCACCAGATCAAGGTTGACCCGGACGACCGGCTTAATACCTCCTTCATCACCCCCCTTGGGGCCTACTACTACATCATCATGCCGTTTGGCTAGAAGAATGCCAACACCACCTTTCAGTGTTGCATACAGAAGTGCTTCTTGCCTCAGATTGGCAGGTACATGCATTTATACGTGGATGACTGCTACCTCTTGAGCTTGCGTTGGTTTTTCCCTTGAAGAGGAAAGGGTGATGCAGCACAGTAGCAGTAAGTATTTCCCTCAGTTTGAGAACCAAGGTATCAATCCAGTAGGAGTATCAAGACAAGTCACCAATGTACCTGCGCAAAAACAAACAAACTTGCACCCAACGCTATAAAGGGGTTGTCAATCCCTTCACGATTAATTGCAAGGTGAGATCTGAAGGTGGAAAGTGCAACAAAGTAAAAGTGTAGAGCTGAAAATATGATGTGAAGTAGACCCGGGGGCCATAGTGTTCACTAGAGGCTTCTCTCATGATAGCAAGTATTACGGTGGGTGAACGAAGTACTGTCGAGCAATTGATAGAACCATGCAAAGTCATGATGATATCTAAGGCAATGATCATACATATAGGCATCATGTCCGAGACAAGTAGACCGATACTGTCTGCATCTACTACTATTACTCCACACATCGACCGCTATCCAGCATGCATCTAGTGTATTGAGTTCATAACAAACAGAGTAACGCCTTAAGAAAGATGACATGATGTAGAGGGATAAATTCATGCAATAGATATAAACCCCATCTTTTTACCCTTGATGGCAACAACACGATGCGTGCCTCGCTACCCCTTCTGTCACTGGGTGAGGACACCGCACGGTATGAACCCTAAACTGAGCACTTCTCCCATTGCAAGAATTATAGATCAAGTTGGCCAAACAAAACCCACAACTCGAAGAGAATTACAAGGATACGAAATCATGCATATAAGAGATCAGAGGAAACTCAAATAATATTCATAGATAATCTGATCATAAGTCCACAATTCATCGGATCTCGACAAACACACCGCAAAAGAAGATTACATCGGATAGATATCCATGAAGATCATGGAGAACTCTGTATTGAAGATCCAAGAGAGAGAAGA
Source organism: Hordeum vulgare subsp. vulgare (assembly GCF_904849725.1). Lineage (NCBI taxonomy): Eukaryota > Viridiplantae > Streptophyta > Magnoliopsida > Poales > Poaceae > Hordeum > Hordeum vulgare. The sequence continues at coordinate 421,775,149 of NC_058524.1, forward strand.
AGCCATCTAGCTACTAGCTATGGACCCGAAGGTCTGTGGCGAACTACTCACGCATCATCGGAGAGGCAATGGTGTTGATGAAGAAGCCCTCCGTGTCCGAATCCCCCCTCCGATATGGCACCAGAACGGTCCGCAGATGCGATCTTGCAAAGACAGAAGCTTGCGGTGGCAGAAAAGTATTTTCGTGGCTCCCTCTTGGAGTTTTGTATTTTTAGAGAATTTATAGGCGGAAGAAGCAGGGCAAAGGAGCCACGAGGGGCCCACAAGCCTGATAGGCGCCGCCTAGGCCACGCTAGGTGGCTTGTGACCTCCTCCGGGGTCCTTTGCCTTGGTTCTCAAGTCCCCTGCGTATCTTCTGTTATGTAAAAAAATCATTCCGCAGGTTTTATTCCGTTTGGACTCCGTTTAATATTCTCCTCTGAAAAAGGTCAAAAACACAGAAAAAAACAGAAAATTGGCACTTGGCACTGAGTTAATAGGTTAGTCCCAAAAAAGATATAAAAGAGCATATTCATGCATACAAAACATCCAAAGTTGACAAGATAATAGCATGGAACCATCAAAAATTATAGATACGTTGGAGACATATCAAGCATCCCCAAGCTTAACTCTTGCTCGTCCTCGAGTAGGGAAGTGATAAAGACTGACTTTTTGATGTGGAATGCGACCTAACATATTTGTCCTTTGTAACTTTTTTCTTGTGTCATGAATGTTCAGATCCATAAGATTCAAAAAATAGTTTACTATTGACATGAAAGCAATAGTACTTCAAGCATACTAGCAAAGTGATCGTGAACTTTTGAAATAACAAGGCCAAAGAAAGTTATCCCTACAAAATCATATAGTCTGGCTATGCTCCATCGTCCCCACAGAACAAATTTAAATCATGCACAACCCCGGTATTGGCCGAGTAATTGTTTTCGCACTCTTACTTTCTCAAACTTTTTCAACTCTCACGCAATACATGAGCGTGAGCCATGGATATAGCACTATAGGTGGAATAGAGTGTGATGGAGGTTGTGAGGCAAAAAGGAGGAGATGGTCACATCGACTCGATGTATCAACGGGCTATGGAGATGCCCATCAATAGATGTCAATGTGAATGAGTAGGGATTACCATGCAACGGATGCACTAGAGCTATAAGTGTGTGAAATCTCAAAAGGAAAACTAGTGGGTGTGTACCCAACTTGCTTGCTCACGAAGACCTAGGGCAATTTTGAGGAAGCCCATCATTGGAATATACAAGCCAAGTTATATAATGAAAATTCCCACTATTATATGGAAGTGTCAAAACAAGAGACTCTCCATCATGAAGAACATGGTGCTATTTTGAAGCACAAGTGCGGAAAAAGATAGTAGCATTGTCCCTTCTCTCTTTTTCTCTCATCATTATTTTTTTGTTTGGGCTCTCTCGCCTCTTTTTTTTGGTGGGCATCTTTGGCCTCTTTTTTTTCCTCACATGGGACAATGCTCTAATAATGATGATCATCACACTTTTATTTACTTACAACTCGATACTTAGAACAATGATGACTCTATAGGAAATTCCTCCGGTAGTGTACCGGGATGTGCAACGATCTAGCTTAGCGTATGATGTTGAAACATCTCTCTAGCTTTCTTACGATCATGCAATGGCAATATGAAAGCGACGGCACATGTCATGAGACGGAACGGTGGGAGTTGCATGGCAATATATCTCGGAATGGCTATGAAAATGCCATAATAGGTAGGTATGGTGGCTGTTTTGAGGAAGGTATATGGTGGGTTTGTGCACCGGCGAAAGTTGCGCAGCACTAGAGAGGCTAGCAATGGTGGAAGGTGAATCACTAGATCTAAAAAGATCTAAAATGACACCGCCGTACTCTAAAAAGATCTAAGTGAAGCACTAGAGCAAAGTTATCTAGCTCAAAAGATATAAGTGAAGCAGATGCGAGCTAAATTGCCTAACTCAAAAGATATAAGTGAAGCTCAATGAGTATTCTAGCAAATTCACGATGAGTGCATGTCCCTCTCAAAAGGTGCGCAGCAAGGATGATTGTGACAAAACAAAACGAAAAGACTCCTATAATACACGACGCTCCAAGCAAAACACATATCATGTGGTGAATGAAAATATAGCTCCAAGTAACGTTACCGATGGATTAAAGACGAAAGAGGGGATGGCTTCCCGGGGCATCCCCAAGCTTAGGCTTTTTGGTGTCCTTGAATTTGGCTTGGGATGCCTTGGGCATCCCCAAGCTTGAGCTCTTTCCACTCTTTATCCCATTGTCCATGAGAACATCACCCAAAACTTGAAAACATCACAACACAAAATTTAAACAGAAACTCGTGATATCATTAGCATAAGAAAACAAACTACCAATTCTTTAGGTACTGTAGTAAACTTGAATCGGATCTCGACAAACACACCGCAAAAGAAGATTACATCGGATAGATCTCCATGAAGATCACGGAGAACTTTGTATTCAAGATCCAAGAGAGAGAAGAAGCCATCTAGCTACTAGCCGTGGACCCGAAGGTCTGTGGTGAACTACTCACGCATCATCAGAGAGGCAATGGTGTTGATGAAGAAGCCCTCCGTGTCCGAATCCCCCCTCCGGCAGGGCACCAGAACGGTCCCCTGATGGGATCTTGCGAAGACAGAAGCTTGCGGCGGTGGAAAAGTATTTTCGTGGCTCTCTCTGGCAGTTTCGGATTTTTAGAGAATTTATAGGCGGAAGAAGTAGGGCAAAGGGGCCACGGGGGGCCCACAAGCCTGCTAGGCGCCCCCAGGTCGCGGCTAGGGGGCTTGTGACCTCCCCCGGGGTCCTTTGCCTTGGTTCTCAAGTCCCATGCGTATCTTTCGTTATGGAAAAAATCATTCCGTAGGTTTTATTCCGTTTGGACTCCGTTTCATATTCTCCTCTGAAAAAGGTCAAAAACACGGAAAAAACAAAAACTGGCACTTGGCACTGAGTTAATAGGTTAGTCCCAAAAAAGATGTAAAATAGCATATTCATGCATACAAAACATCCAAAGTTGACAAGATAATAGCATGGAACCATCAAAAATTATAGATACGTTGGAGTCGTATCAATGACATCATCGTCAAGACTAAGCGACACTTCAACCTCCTCGACAACCTTCGAGAAACCTTCCCAAATTTGCGCGAGTACAAGGTATGGCTCAACCCAAAGAAGTGCATGTTCGGCATGCCACTTAGCCAGCTCCTAGTTTCTTCGTTTCCGACCACGGAATCGAATCCTTCCCGAACAGGATCAAAGCCATCGAACGCATGCACAAGTCGGCTCGACTGTCCGATGCTAGAAGTTCGTCGGCTACCTGTCCTTGCTCAGCCAATTTGTCAGTCGGCTGGGCGAGAGGGCCTTGCCCCTATACCAGCTCATGAAGAAGGCGACGTCGTTTGAATGGATGGATCGGGTGGACGAAGCTTTCCACGACCTCTAGCATTTCCACCACGTCTGTCCTGGCCGCACCCACTGAGAAGGAGGCCATGCTCGCGTACATCACGGCGACCACGCGTGTGGTCAGCGTCGTGCTGGTAGTGGAGCAGACCGAGGAGGGAAAGTCGTTGTCAGTCCAGTACCCCGTCTACTAACTGAGCGAGGTCATCTCGAACTCCAAGCAGAACTACCCCCACTATCAGAGAATGTGCTATGGCATGCACTTCACCGCCAAAAAGCCAAAAGAGTATTTGCAGGAGCATACCATCACTGTGGTGAGCATGGCCCTGCTCTCAGAGATTATGGGCAGCCGGGACGCCACTGGCCGGATCGCCAAGTGGGTCGTCGTCCTCGCCGACCATGACATCCAATATGATCCCCGCATGGCCATCAAGTCCCAGACGCTGCCTGAATTCCTCGTCGACTGGGTGGAGACCCAGCACACGTTGTCGCCTCCCAACTCGATGTAGTAGCGCATGCACTTCCATGGCTCAAATATGAACACTGTCTTGGGAGTCGGCATCGTCTTGTACTCTCACAAGGGGGATTAACTCAAATATGCGTTGAATATACACTTCTCTGCCTCCAACAACGTGGACGAATACGAGACGCTCATCCATAGCCCACAGATCACCAAGGAGATCGACATCCAGCGGATCCTTTGCTTTGTCGACTCCGACCTCCTGGTGCAGTAGGTCTCCGTCGAGTGGGATGCTAGAGACGCCAATATGGCGAGCTACCGGTTCCTCATCCAACAGATCATTGGCTCCTTCGAGGGTGACAAGTTTCATCATTTCCTCGGAGCGAAAAACGAGGCGGCTGATGCGGAAGCGAAGACCGTCTCCACCCGACAAGCCATCCCAGCTGGCGTCTCCCTCGAGCGGCTACTCAAGCCCTCCATCAAGCCATCCCCTGACTTGGAGTCCATCTTCGTCCCGGCTCCCCTCACGACCGCTGGCTCGGCCCCCGGACTATAGGCTATAACCCGAGGACTACTGGCCAGGGGACTGTCGGCTCCGACCACGCAACCATCCTAGTGGTGGGCGAGGCGCCTCCTATCAACACGGCCTCGATGGCAACCGGCTCGGTCCTGGAGGAGAGACCGTATCGGCTCCAACTGCTATAGAGGCACCTGTCTGGGCCCAACCCATCCTCGTGTTCCTCATGAACGGCAAACTCGTGCATGATGAGGGCACGACTCGATAGGTACAACGTCGGGGCGCCCCCTACGACATCATCAATCATGAGCTCATCAAGTGCAGCACAACCAGCGTCTTCCAGCGCTGCGTCAAGCCTGATAAAGGGCACACGATACTCAAGACATCCACCAGGGTGAGTGCGGTCGCCACACCGCCTCGCGGGCCCTCGTGGCTAAGGCATTTTGCCATGGTTTCTACTGCCCGACTGCTTTTGGACGACACCAAGGCCCTGGTAGACAAGTGCGAGGGTTGCTAGCATTTCAGTAGCCCGATCCACCAGCTCGCCGTGGCCCTCAAAACTATCCCCATCACGTGGCCCTTTGCCAATTAAGGACTCGACATGGTGGGGTCGTGCAAGACCGCGCGAGGTGGCATGACACACCTGTTGGTGGCCATCGACAAGTTCACCAAGTGGATCAAGGCCAAGGTGATCAAGAAGCTGGATGACCCAATGGTTGTCACATTCATCAAGGACATCACCATCCACTACGGCACCCCCCACAGCATCAAGCCCCGGCTCGTCGAGCCGCTGCCGCACTCGACTAGCTGTTGGACCGACGAGCTATTGGTTGTGCTATGGAGCCTGAGGACCACACCCAACCAATTGACCGGCTTCACTCCCTTCTTCCTCGTGTATGCGTCCAAGGCGGTCATCCCCACGGATATCGAGTTTGACTTGCGTCACGTCATGCCGTACATGGAGGCAGAGGCTAAAGAGGCGAGGGTGGACGGCATCGACCTGCTCGAGGAGGTGCGTGAGCTGGCCTTCAGCCGGTGGTCCATCTACCTATAGAAATTGTGGTGCTACGACAACAAGAAGATCCGGCCACTCGCTTTCCACGAGGGCGACCTGGTGCTCCGACTGGTCCATCGGACAACCATACAACACAAGGTGGATTCCCCATGGGAAGGTCCCGTCATCGTCAGCAAAGTGCTACACAACAACGCTTACTACCTCATAGCCGCGTATAAGTCATAGAGGCACAAAAGGGACGCCTCCGGTGTGGAGATGAAGCGCCCATAGAACACGACGCTCATGCGCCCGTTTTATAGCTGAACTAGTGCATGTATGTATGCCCCACCTTTTGGGTTTAATGAATGTTGCACGTACCCCGAGCGTCACTCAGGGGATAACTTTTATGTCCTTCTCTCCTTCTATTTTGTCTCTCGGGTCCGGCTCGCCGGACCCGGGGGCTCGTCGGCTACTTTGAGTCCTTCCTCCCAAAGCCGGCTAGTAATGTGTGCGACACCAAGGCTCCCTCTTCTCCCAACCACACAATGGCTCCCATCTATCACGTTGGCAAAAACTCATGGCCGAAAGTGCTCCCACACAGAAAATGTCCAAGGAAAGGTGAACGGCTTGGGCTCCCTGACTCCCTACGACACTCTATAGCTGCTCCTAGTCGGCCTCTGGTGCGCTCGTTCTAGCACAAGTCCTGAGACCCTAAGTAACACGCCGCCTCTCAGGGCTAACACCCCATCCCAGTCACAGACCAGCTCATGGCTGCCCGGCTGGCGAGACAGAAGCTGGAAGGGGAGGGCATGAGAAAAGAAAACGAGTCAAGGACAAAGGGAACGGACGAGGCGGCATGCAAAATTTTCATCCAAAGCATGCCTATATGTACACGAAAGCAAAAGTCCCACAACCATAGGTTTATTACATTAACTACACCCCCAATGGGTGGACTTGCAGACTAACAAAAAGCACAAACAAAAAAGACAAAGTCTAACTAGTGGAGGCGCCATCCACCTTGGTTCGCCCCGCTTCAGATGTGGCACATGTGTCCTCCTCCACCTTGGGATCGACATAAGCAACAATGCTCGAGCCAGTCCTTTGTGACCTATCTCGGTCGCATTGCCGTCCGTGTCATCAAAGGCCAACGCATAGTAGTCCTCTATGATCCCTGATACTTGTGATCCGCGTTGGGTTTTCCGTGAAGAGGAACAGGTAATTGTAGCACAATACGAGTAAGTATTTCCCTCAGTTAAGATACCAAGGTTTATCTAACGTATAGGAATATCAATGATCAATCGTGTTCAGTGGCTGCACAAAAAGAGCAAACAATTTGCACCCAACACGGGCAAGAGGGTTGTCAATCCCCTTGATCTCGTTATTTGCAAGAAAATGAGGTGTGTAGATAATTGTAAATTGAAAAAATCAAATATAAGACAAATAAAGGCAGCAAGGTAAAGACAAGTTTTGCGAATATATAAGAGAATAAAGCCTAGGGCCATAGTGTTCCCTAATGGCATCTCTCATGAAAGAAACATACAGTGTGTAAACCAATTAGTGTTGGGGAATTGACAGAAAAGTAGATAGTTATGCTATTTTCACGGCAATGATCATGTGTATATATGAATCATGTCCATAAGAAAATAAGTTGACTCCTGCCTGCACCTACTATTATTACTCCACTTCAACATCGCTTCCATGCTTGCCTCTCTACATATTAAGTGCTTGACAAACAGAGTAATGCTTGGTGAACGATGACATGATGTAGACAAAATAAACTCAATTAGTATGAATAAACCCCATCATTTTATCCTTAGTAGAAATAACACAAAGACATATCTTGTCCCCTTCTATCACTAGGATATAGAAACCTGTCAAGTTGAACCCACTACAATGCACCCCTCTCATTGAAGAACTATCAATCTACTTGGCCAAAGTAATTAAAGAGATTAGATAGATTTACGAAGTTGTGATGGTCATGCAATTAAGAATCATAATAATTCCAGAGATGACTCAAATACTTTCCATGAATAATCTAAACATAAACCCACAATTCATCGAATCCCAAAGTATTACATCGGATGGATCAAAGAAAAGATGCGGTGATCATTGTATTGAAGATTAAGAGAGAGGGACATATCCATCTAATTACTAACTATGGAACCGTAGTTCAATGATGAACTACTTACACATCATCATGAGGGCAGCAAGGTTGATTAAGAGGCCCTCCGTGATCGTCCCCCCCTCCGACAGGGTGCCAGAACGGAGCTCCAGATGTAATAACCATGGAACAGAGGCTTGCGACGGGGAAAAAGTGTTTCGCGATGCCCTTTAGGGTTTTTGGAATATATGTGAATTTATTGGCCACAGAAGGGAGGTATGAGGGCCACCAGGGAGGGACAAGCAAAGAGGGCGCATCGACCCCAATGGTCGCGCCCTGTTGGCCTGTGCCTCCCTCGTGTGGCCTCTCGTCTTCTCCCGAGGATTCAAGGTTTTTTTGGTCTAAAAAATTTATAAAAGAGTTTCGGGGCAATTGGACTTCATTTGGCACTCTAAACCTAAAAAGTAAAAAAAACACACAGAAAACAACAACTCGCACTAGGCACTGGGTAAATAGGTTAGTGTTAAAAAATAATATAAATTGGTAAATTTTACTCAAAAACTATCCTAGAATGATAATATAATAGCATGAAACAATCAAAAATTATAGATATGTTGCAGATTTATCAGAGGGATCGATAGAAGATGTGTCTAGAGGGGGTGAATAGACTACTTGTCAAGATAAAATTTCTAGCCTAACCCAATTTCTAGGAGGGCGGAAATCTAGCAATTCTAACAAGTCTAGGCACCCTACACGAGCAGTTCTAAGAGTATAGCAGCGGAAAGTAAAACATGCAAGTGTAAAGTAGAGGAGAAGGGAAGGGAGATCAAACGCATGAGGTTGACACGGCGATTTTTGGCATGGTTCTGATAGGCTATCGTACATTCATGTTAGTGGAGACTTCAACCCACGGAGGGTAACGGCTGCGAGATTCCACGAAGGGCTCCACCCATGGAGGGTCCACAAAGAAGTGGCCTTGTCTATCCCACCACGGCTTCCGTCCACACAGGACTAGCCTTAGTCACATTAGATATTCATGAAGTAGGCGATCTCCTTGCCATTACAAACATCTTGGTTCAACTCCACAACACGAAGTAGGAGGCTCCCAAGCGACACCTAACCAATCTAGGAGGCACTAGCCTCCAAAAGGTAATAGATGTAGTAGATCAATGAACTCCTTGCTCTTGTGCTTCTAAAGATAGTCTCATCAACACAAATCTCTATCTCTCATAGGGTATGAATGGGTAGGAGAGGTTGATTTGGTGGAAAGCAGTTTGGGGGAGGCTAGAGATCAAGATTCAAATGATAGGATTGGTGGTCTCAACACATGAATAGGTGGTTCTCTCTCAGAAAATGGATATGGAAATGAAGTGTGTGTTCTGAGTGCTTCTCCCACTAATGAGAGGTGGGTGAAGGGGTATATATAGGGAGCAGCCAAAATCCAACCGATACACACAAAAGTGCAAACTCGGTGACACCGAAGTGGACAACCCGGTGGTACCAACTAGTACTAAAGGTGTGAACTTTTGAATCTCGGCGAGACCGATATATAGAACTCGGTGGCACCGAAAAGGTGACTAACAGTCAAATGGCCAAACTCGGTGGCACCGATATTCAAATTCGGAAATTCTGATTTTCTGTATTTGGGCAACAGAATGTTGGTCACCCAAACTTGGTAGCACCGATGCAGTTTCGGTTGCACCGATTTGGTGGGAATGACTAGGGTTTTGTCTTAGGTTCAAACTCGGTGGGTCTAATGTGGCAATGTTGGTGGCACCAAATTTGTGTATGTGGATATTGATAGAGTGGATATGTGGGGGAAAATGACTGAGTGTTTTGGTGGCTAACTTTGAGCGTTTGAGCAATCAGTTCATTTTACTACCTCACCCCCTTTTAATAGTATTGGCTTTCCTATGGACTTAAAAGTGATTTCTCACAAATATAAAATGAAGATTATTCTAGCTTGAAGCTTGAGACAATATTATTCCTTTCTTGCATCCAGGGGCATCTCCACATAAACCTTAAGCCATAGCTCTTCATGGACTGAACCTGAAATATCTAGGTAAAAGTGTTAGTCCAAGAGGCAATGTATGTTGTCATGAATTATCAGAATAACCAAGGGATCATATGTGCTTTCAATCTCCACCTTTTTGGTAATTGATGACAACATACAACCAAAGCTTTAAATAAAGATACTCATAAGGATATGACAGCTTTGACAGACATATGACTAGTACAAGATCCCCCTAAATGTGTGAAATCCCTTTAAAGGATAGTTGCTTTGGAATGCATGGGCACACACAAGGTAGAAGTACAAGACAAGTCATATGGATCTTGGCTATATGCATCAAACACATGTGAATGAAGGACGTCCATGTTCAAGACTCTCTCTTGCAAACTATATGTGCAAAAAACAAGAGGTCATAATGAAGAAGGATATGATGCATATACTTACCTTGAGAATCTTGAGTGTCTTGACATAGAAGTACACTTGGGAAAACAAATGTTAGATAACACAAGAGTACTCTCTTGTAAAGATGCAAAGAACTTAAAATATACCAAGAAATTGAAGAAATATGTCTTCACTAAACAAGAACTTTTCTCCCCTAAAGATAAATACGTAAAGTTTCCTCACCCCCTGAATCATAGCATGTAGATATTGGGAGTAAGCATGTAAAATAAGTTCGAACCAATAAAGCCAATTAAAATGGTATTTATCTCTCTCCCCCTTAATGTATAGGGTATGATACAAGTATCTCCCTTTAGTGTTGTTGTTCCCTCTTTTGTATAAGCTTCTTGATAGTATATGATAATATCTCTCCCCTATAAATAGGTTCACTGAATGGAAGCTCTGATGATATTTCTCCCCCTTTGGCATAATTACCAAAAAGGAAGGCAGAGGGTAAGGGATCATTGAGAGATAGGGATCCTGGATACTTCTCTCTTTTGTAAGGGTTCCTTGAATTTAGCTTTTCTCCCCCTTAGATATTTTGTAGGGTTCATCGAATGTTCTCCCCCTTAGGTATGGATAAGAGGTCCTTGAATTATCTAACCCTATGGTAGGTATCCTTGATAATTGTCCCTCTTATATTGCATGGGATCACTGAGATTTTTCTCCCCTAGAGAAGTTGTCTCCCCCTAAGACAATAGTCCGGAAGAAATTTATTAGAGCAACAAACTCAGAAAAATCAGAGTCACCGAGGCATAATGATTCGATAGAACCGAGATTGATATTTGGGCCTCTGGGAGAAATCGGTTGGGCCAAGTTTCCCAATCCTGTGAAACCGAGTTGCAAGGATAGTCAACTCTTTAACAAAAACTAGGTTGATCCAAAGTATTGTTTCAAAAGTCCAGTGTAAAAAGAATGATAGAAGAGAGAATAGAAAGATGTTTTTTTGAAAATACCCACATATAGATGAGAGAGGGATGGTTCTAAGAATGTGAAAGATCAAATGTGAACCATACAATATTCTCCATCTAGATATGGGGCGGTGACTAGGTCACCTATATTAGAGTATTTGACTTGAGGAGTCAATCAAGGATGCTTGATCATAGGTCATACTCATCGTTAAGCTCCAAATGGGGTTACCATTTTTCGATTAACCATTTCGATGTCTTCATATCACCTGAGTTGCTTTACTCCATTATTTGTTGTAGAGCTTTATCAAGGATATGAGTACATACCTCCGAATGATGTTGTTGACATAGCATGTAGGTGAACTTGTTGTGGATGCTCAAGGTTGATGAAGATCATCTTGGGTTGGGAGCAATCCCTGTCGTTTTGGTTCACTTTTCACCTACAATGGTTAGTCACACAAGGAAGAACATAATATATCAAAATGGCATGAGTGAAATTCATAATCATAGTGTTGTCAAGGATATGATTTTGTTGTCTTCTTCCTTCATCTCTGAAGAAATGGGTTGTTGATACTTGGCCATGTCAAGATTGATTTTGTTTAGAGTTGGTTGCAATCTTGTGGAGTGTATTTCATCCAAGTACCTACAAAAGGTTAGATACAATACAAGGGTGCATAGTTTCCAAGACACAAGATGGTCATATTAATGGCATCAAGGAATAGTCAGTCAAGCTCATGCCATTGCATGCATCCGAGTGAGTCTACCTCAAGTTTGAAGCTTCAATGATCTTCAACTCACTCCTCAAATGACAGAACACTTTCTCATCAAGTGGTTTGGTGAATATATTAGCCAGCTATTTGTTAGTACGAACATGCCCGAGACCAATATCTCCTTTGGCAACATGATCATGAATGAAATGATGTCGCACTTGGATGTGCTTGGTTCTAGAATGTTGCACAAGATTATATGAAATCTTAATAGAACTTTCATTGTCACACAATAATGGGACTTTTCTAACATGAACGCCATAATCCATAAGCGTTTGAGACATCCATAATAAATGAGCACATCATGATCCAACGGGAATGTATTCAGCTTCGGCAGTTGATAAGGATACCGAGTTTTGTTTATTGCATGTCCAAGAGACAAGATATCTTCCAAGAAATTGACATGTACTCGAGGTTGATTTTCTATCAACCTTGTATCTAGCATAATCCGAGTTGGAATGGCCAACAAGATCAAAAGAAGACCCCTTGGGATACCATATGCCAAAGTTTGGTGTATGTATAAGGTATCTCAATATCCTTTTCACTACCAATAGATGACATTCTTTAGGTGATGCTTGATAGCGGCCACACATGCAAACAGTAAGCATGATATCAAGACGAGAGTCACATAGATATAACAATGATCCTGTCATTGATAGGTAAACCTTTTGATCAACAGGTGCATCATCCTTATGAGGTCAAGATGTCCAGTAGTAGGCATGGGGGTTCTCATACCTTTGCATTCTTCCATGTTGAACTTCTTGATCAAGTCCTTGGTGTACTTGATTTGAGAGATGAACGTACCTTCTCTCGACTGTTTGATTTGTAATACAAGGAAGAACTTCAGTTCAGTCATCGTGGACATCTCGTACTTGTCTGACATCAGCTTTCCAAACTTTTCACTAAAATGTGTGTTAGTAGAACCAAAGATAATATCATCCACATATATTTGACAAACAAATAGTTCGCCATTTACTCTTTTAGTGAATAAGGTTGCATCAATTTTGCCAATCTCAAATCCCTTTTCAATGAGAAACTTTATTAGGCATTTGTACCAAGCTCTAGGTACTTGTTTAAGGCCATATAAAGCTTTGCGAAGTTTGTAAACATGATCAGGTTTCTTACGGTTCACCAAACCAGGAGGTTGTTTAACATAAACTTCCTCTTCAATTTCTCCATTGAGAAAGGAACTTTTAATATCCATTTGGTAGAGAGTTATATCATGTTGATTGGCATAAGCTAGAATAATACGAATGGCTTCAAGTCTAGCAACAAGAGCATAAGTCTCACTATAGTCGATACCTTCAACTTGTGTGTATCCTTGGGCTACGAGACGTGCTTTGTTGCGTACAACTTGTCCATCTTCATCTTGCTTGTTCCGAAACACCCATCTTGTACCAATGATATTCTGCTCGCCTTGTGGTTTTTCAACAAGTGTCCAAACTTGGTTCCTCTCAAAGTTGTGTAGCTCTTCATGCATGGCATTCACCCAATCTAGATCTTGGAGAGTGTCTTCTACCTTCAAGGATTAAATGCTAGATATGAAAGAATAATGCTCACAAAAGTTAGCTAATCGAGATTTAGAGCGAGTGATTCTCCAATTGTTTATGTCATTGTAGATTTGTTTCAGCGGATGATCTCTGTCCACTCTTGCTCTAACTCTTGACAACTTCTTCTTATTTGGTGGAGGAGCTTCTTCTTCATCATCATCTTGAGCATTGTCGTTGGCGTCATCTTCTCCTTGCGGTGAGGGTGAGGAAAGTTGAGGTGGATCATCACGATGTACTTCTTCCTGTTCTTCATCATGTCGTGTTCCGCTTGTGGATGCTTCCATGTCATTTTGGGTTCGCCTTGACGCGAAGTAGGAGATTCAACTTGAGTTGATGAAGTGTTTTCCTTAACATCCATGGGATGAATCTTGCCAATGGACAAATATTTGATGGCTTCCGAAGGTTCCTTATCTCCAATATGAATTGGCAATTATTTGACTTGCGAACTGTTAGTCTCATCAAACTTCACATCTACCGTCTCTTCAACTTTTTCAGCAAACTTGTTGTAGACACGGTAGGCGTGAGAGTTTGATCCGTAACCAAGAAGGAAACCTTCATAAGATTTAGGTGCAAATTTAGATCGACGATGCTTATCAAGAATATAGCACTTAGAGACGAATACTCGAAAGTATCCAACTTAAGGTTTGTTGCCAGTGAGTAGCTCATATGTCGTTTTACCGAGAAGTTTGTGCAGGTAGAGTCGGGTTATGGCATGTCAAGCTGTTTCCACGGCTTCTGCCCAAAAGTGTCTTGGAGTCTTGTATTGGTCAAGCATCATTCTGGCCATCTCTATGAGCGTCCGGTTCTTCCTCTCAATAACTCCATTTTCTTGAGGTGTGTACGTTGCCGAGAACTCATGTGAGATACCTTCTTCATCAAGAAAAGTATACACATTAGTGTTCTTGAACTCCGTTCCGTTGTTGCTCCAAACCTTCTTGATCTTCACTTCTAACTGGTTTTGAGATTTTTGAGCGAAGTTCTTGATGATCATTTGTACCTGCGGCTTGTCATTGAGAAAGAACACCCACGTAAATCTGGAAAAATCATCAACAATGACTAGACCATAAGAATTTCCACTAAGGCTCTTGTATGCATTGGGACCAAAGAGATCCATATGAAGCAGCTCGAGGGGTCTTCTTGTGGTCATGATGTTCTTCAAGGGATGACTTCCTCCAACCTATTTTCCTCATTGACTGGCACTACAAAGTCTATCTTTGTCAAATATAACATCTTTAACACCAAGTATATGATCACCTTTGATAAGTTTGTCAAGATTACACATACCAACATGTCCAAGCCTTCTATGTCATAACCAACCTTTAGAAGATTTTTGCAACAAGGCATATACGGGGTTTGGAAATCTTAAAGAAATCAACAGTGTATAGATCACCTCTATGGAAACCAATAAAGACGATATTATGATTGTCTCTACGAAACACTCGGCATTCAACTTTCGTAAATAGCACATCCAAACCAAAGTCTGCTAGTCTAGATACGGATTGTAGCCAAGAGATTCAACAAGCATGACATTCTGAATGGAACTGTCATGAGATACGGCCACCTTACCAAGACTAAGTACCTTACCTTTAGAGTTGTCTCCAAACGTCACATACTTCCGAGGTCCACGGTTTGGTGTAATCTCATGGAACATGTCTTTATCTCCGTCAACTGATCAGTGCATCCACTTTCGATAACCCACTCCTTTCCACCAACCATGTAGTCTTTAAGGTTAGCCATAAGACTAAGGTTCCTCATGGTCTTCTCATACTCGATGTAAAATTCTTCATCTTCATTGTAGTAGCCATGCTCCATATTGTCATCATCAGATGAAGTTCCCTCGTCATAAGACACAAGAATTTCATCAGAAATTTGACTATGACAATGTTCATGTTTATGCATTCGAATGGCTTCAACAATGATATTTTTAATAGTAATGACATCTCCTTTAGCATGCATGAGGTCACGAAACTCAAATAGGCATTCATCGAAGTTAGGATCGGTTGGCTTCCTTTTGTGAAAAGCAACGCATTTGGGAACAGTGGTATCAAGATTTTTCAAGGAATAATTTGGAGATCTTTCCTCTAAGTCTAGCCACAAAGTATGAGCACACTGAAAGTTTTGCAAGTGATTAAGCACGTTTCTTGGTAAACCACTAATGATAAGATTGACAATGTTGAGGTTGCCAAGCATGTTAACTTCATCATCATGAGAAGGGTGTATGGGGTCAATGGGAGGCGCATAGGGATATTCAATATACTTGCGCAAATGGAACTCATCAAATATAGCAAGCATTTCGTCTTTCCATTGTCTAAAGTACTCCCCATCTAGAATATGCACTCTACAACTAAGATATGGGAACTAGTCACATTCATCTTCCTCCAATGGATGTTAAACCAAGGTTTTGAAGACCTTGGCTCTGATACCAATTGAGGGATCGATAGAAGATGTGTCTAGAGGGGGGTGAATAGACTACTTGCCAAGATAAAATTTCTAGCCTAACCCAATTTCTAGGAGGGCGGAAATCTAGCAGTTCTAACAAGTCTAGGCACCCTACACGAGCAGTTATAAGAGCATAGCAACGGAAAGTAAAACATGCAAGTGTAAAGTAGAGGAGAAGGGAAGGGAGATCAAACGCATGAGGTTGACACGATGATTTTTGGCATGGTTTCGATAGGTGGCACTATCGTACGTCCATGTTAGTGGAGACTTCAACCCATGGAGGGTAATGGTTGCGAGAGTTCACGGAGGGATCCACCCATGGAGGGTCCACAAAGAAGCGGCCTTGTCTATCCCACCACGGCTTCCGTCCATGAAGGACTAGCCTTACTCACAGTAGATCCTCACGAAGTAGGAGGTATCCTTACCCTTACAGACATCTTGGTTCAACTACACAACACAAAGTAGGAGGCTCTCAAGCGACACCTAACCAATCTAGGAGGTACCACCCTCCAAAAGGTAATAGATGTAGTAGATCAATGAACTCCTTGCTCTTGTGCTTCTAAAGATTGTCTACTCAACACTAATCTCTCTCTCATAGGATATGAATGGGTAGGAGAGGTTGATTTGGTGGAAAATAGTTTGGGGAGGCTAGAGATGAAGACTCAACTGGTAGGATTGGAATATCTTGATCTCAACACATGACTAGGTGGTTCTCTCTCATAAAATGGATTTGGAAATGAAGTGTGTGTTGTGAGTGCTTCTCCCACGAATGAGAGTTGGTGAAGGGGTATATATAGGCAGCAACCAAAATCCAACCGTTACACACAAAAGTGCAAACTCGGTGACACTTAAGTGGACAACTCGGTGGTACCGACTAGTACTAAAGGTGTGAACTTTTGAATCTCGGTGAGACTCATATATAGAACTCGGTGGGACCGAAAAGGTGACTAATAGTTAGATAGCCAAACTCGGTGGCACCGATATTCAAACGCAAAAATTCCGATTTTGTGTATCTGGGCAAGAGAGTGTTGGTCACCCAAACTCGGTAGCACCGATGTAGTTTCGGTTGCATCGATTTGGTGGGAATGGCTAGGGTTTTGTGTTAGGTTCAAACTTGGTGGGTCCGATGTGGTAATGTTGGTGACACCGAATTTTTGTATGTGGATCTTGATAGAGTGGATATGTGGGGAAAATGACTAAGTGTTTTGGTGGCTAACTTTGAGGATTTGAGCAATCAGTTCATTTTACTACCTCACCCCCTTTTAATAATATTGGCTTTCCTATGGACTCAAAAGTGATTTCTCACAAACATAAAATGAAGAGTCTTTTAGCTTGACGCTTGAGCCAATATTATTCCTTTCTTGCATCCAGGGATCTCCACATAAACCTTAAGCCATAGCTCTTCATGGACTAAACCTGAAATATCTAGGTAAAAGTGTTAGTCAAAGAGGCAATGTATGTTGTCATGAATTATCAAAATCACCAAGGGAGCATATGTGCTTTCAGTATCAAGCATCCCCAAGCTTAATTCCTGCTCATCCTCGAGTAGGTAAATGATAAAAATAGAATTTTTGTTGTGACATGCTACCCAATATGTAATCTTTTGCATGTATTCTCATTGAGAAACAATGAATTAACAAACATCAACATAGTAATATTTATAATCACAAGCAACAAAATCATCAATCTTTCAAAGTATACTATCCTAAAAGAATGTTTACACTACATTAGTACAAATGTCAATTGATACGTCTCAAACGTATCTATAATTTTTGATGGTTTCACGCTATTATCCTGTCATCTTTGGATGTTTTATGTACCTTTTATATCTTTTTTGGGACTAACTTATTAATTCAGTGCCAAGTGACAGTTCCTGTTTTTTCTGTGTTTTTGACTCTTTTGAGATCTGATTTTGGAACAGAGTCCAAACGGAATAAAAACCCCGAAATGATTTTTTCCCGAATGGAAGAAGATCAGGGGCCTCTGGGCCAAGCCAGGTGGGCTCCAGGGAGCCCACAAGCTCCCACCACGCCACCAGGGGGGAGGCAGCGGTGTCAGGGCTTGTGGCCTCCCTGGCCGCCCCCTAACCTAGATCCTTGGCCTATATACTGCCAAATATTCAGCAAAAAATCAGGGGAGCCTCGAAAGTACTTTTCCGACGCCGCAAGCTTCCGTTTCCGCGAGATCTCATCTGGAGACCCTTCTCGGCGCCCTGTCGGAGGGGACTTTGGAGTTGGAGGGCTTCTTCATCATCATCATCGCCCCTCCAATGACTCGTGAATAGTTCACTTCAGACCTACGGGTCCGTAGTTAGTAGCTAGATGGCTTCTTCTCTCTCTTGGATCTTCAATACAAAGTTCTCCATGATCTTCATGGAGATCTATCTAATGTAATCTTCTTTGGCGGTGTGTTTGTCGAGATCCGATGAATTGTGGATTTGTGATCAGATTATCTATGATATATATTTGAGTCTTTGCTGATTTCTTATATGCATGATTTGATATCCTTGTAAGTCTCTCCGAGTCTTGGGTTTTTTTTGGCGAACTAGATCTATGATTCTTGCAATGGGAGAAGTGCTTGGTTTTGGGTTCTACCATGTGGTGACCTTTCCTAGTGACAGTAGGGGCAGCAAGGCACAGATTAAGTAGTTGCCATCAAGGGTAAAAAGATGGGGTTTTCATCATTGGTTTGAGATTATCCCTCTACATCATGTCATCTTGCTTAAGGCGTTACTCTATTCTTATGGACTTAATACACTAGATGCATGCTGGATAGCGGTCGACGTGTGGAGTAATAGTAGTAGATGCAGAAAGTATCGGTCTACTTGTGTTGGACGTGATGCCTATAGATATAATCATTGCCATAGATATCGTCACGACTTTGCGCGGTTCTATCAATTGCTCGACAGTAATTTGTTCACCCACCGTCTACTTGCTTTCATGAGAGAGGCCACTAGTAAACACTACGGCCCCCGGGTCTATTCACATCCATCGTTTACACCTCCGCTTTTACTTTGCTTTGTTACTTTGTTGCTTTCAGTTCTCACTTGGCAAACAATCTATAAGGGATTGACAACCCCTTCATAGCGTTGGGAGCAAGCTTTTGTGTTTGTGCAGGATCTTGTGATACTCCTCCACTAGATTGATACCTTGGTTCTCAAACTGAGGGAAATACTTACCACCGCTGTGCTACATCACCCTTTCCGCTTCGAGGGAACACCAACGCAAGGCTCCAAGGCCACTGGGGAAATCCTTTGCATATTTGCCTAGGAAGTCCCTTAAGGCGTAGCCGCAGCAGAAGGATTCCCGGTGCCGTCGACATGACTATTCCTGGCGTCGTTGCAAGGGAAGCTCAGCTGACATCATCAATCACCACAGTTTCCAAGCCAGGCAATTTGATTGTACTTTTCAATGTGTATCAACTTTTTATTATTCACACAACACATGAGCGTTAACCATGGACATGGCATAAAGGTGGATTAGAATATGTGGTAGATATCAAAGGGGTAAAAAGTGGAGAAGATAGTCTCACATCAACTAGGTGTACGGACGGGCTATGGAGATGCCCATTGGTAGATATCAATGCAAGGAGTAGGGATTGCCATGCAAATGATGCACTAGAGCTACAAGTGTATGAAAGTTGAACTGAAGCTAAGTGGGGTGTGCATCCAACTTGCTTGCTCATAAAGACCTAGGGCATTTCAGGATGCCCATCATCGTAATATACAATTCAAGTTTATAATAATGAAAAAGTGGTTCCCACTAGCATATGAAAATTACATATCATGAGACTCTCTATATGAAGAACAAGGTGCCACTTTGAGGCACAAGTGTGGTAAAGGATAGAAGCAATGTCCCTTCCCTCTTTCTCTCTTGTTCATATTTTTATTATTATGGTGGGCTCATTTGGCCTCCCCCATTTTTATGTCCTCACTCGTACAATGCTCTAATTATGATGGCCATCATACTTTTATTTTCTTACAACTAAATGAAAACTTGATATGAAGAACTATGAGCAATATGACTCAATATGAATGCCTTTGGCGGTGTACCTGGATGTGCAATGATCTAGCGTGACATGTATGAGCAATATAATGAACGATGGATTTTCCACAAATGTTATGTCAGATCTATATGTTCATGCAAAGCAATATGATGATGAATCAACTCGTCATATGATGTAACGGTGGAATTTGTATGCCAATATATCTCAGAATGGCTATGGAAATGCCATGATAGGTAGGTATAGTGACTGTTTTGAGGAAGATATACGAAGGCTTATGTGTTATAGAGCATATCATGCCATGGGGTATGAATGCACCAGCAAAGTTTGCACCGATCCTCGAGGTGAGAATGGGCAATGCGCGGTACCGAAGAGGCCAGCAAAATATGAGGAGGTGAGATTGCATATGTCCATGGTTTCACATTAGTCATGAAGAAATCATATACTTATTGAAAAGTTTTGCTATTTTTATCACAAATCAAGGCACTAATCAGTTGCCCCGAGGGAGGGTTTGGGAGGAGTTAACCGTCGCGCGCCTCCAACCCGAAACAGCAGTAGGATTTTAATGAGGAATATAAATGCTCACACATCCCCACCATGCCTTTTAAAATATTCAGACAAACAAGAAATTAACACCTCTTAATACCGATACTTATACAAATAAAAAATGATGCACTCACACCTTTTTCATATTTCCACAACAATATTATTAACTCACAATTTCTCTTTGTGTGCTACATGATGGTTTTGATTATCACTCACTGAATATCTATTATTTTTGTACTAGCCTTATGACCCACACAAATTAATGTTACTATTTATTTACTCTCAAACTAATATAAGTGGAGAATGAGAGTGCAAATATTTCTATAAATCTATACGCCACCATGCTCAAAAACATATAAGTGAAGTACTTGAGGAACTTCTAAGCTCACAAGATATAAGTGAAGCACATAGAGTATTCTAGCAAATCATGATGAAGGTGTCTCTCTCTCAAATAGGCGTGTCCAGAAAATGATGATTTTGGCAAACTAAAAATAAAAGCAAACGACGCTCCAAGAAAAACTCATATCATGTGACAAATAAAAATGTAGCTCCAAGTGACATACCGATGGATGGAGACGAAAGAGGGGGCGTCTTCAGGGGCATCCCCAAGCTTAGACGCTTGATCATCCTAGAATATTACCTTGGGGTGCCTTGGTAATCGCCAAGCTTAGACTCTTGTCAATCCTTTTTTCCTTTGTCCATCGTGATAACACCCATAACTTGAAAACTTCAATCACACAAAACTCAACAAAACTTCTTAAGATTCGTTAATATAAGCAACATATCAAATACTTTAGGTGTTGTTACAAATTGATTAATATTTAATTATTGAATAATAGATATTGTATTCTAAATTCTCCATGGCTTATACCCCCTGATAAAATCCATAGCATCATCAAAACAAGCAAACTATGCAAGCAAAAACAAAATCTGTCTAAAACAGAGTAGTCTGTAATAATTTGTAAAGAACCTATAGTTCCATAACTCCATTTTTTTGAAAAAATAGTATAACCTGAGGAATTTGTACATAAATACTGTGTAGTAAATTCATCTGAAAAATACGTTCCAGTAAAATCAGAGAAATTATGCACTCGACGTCAATGTTATAGTTTTTGCACCGTATGAATTCTACTTATCATACAAGTCATCCCAAAGGCTTTACTTGGCACAAACACTAATTTTAACATAAAACACAATAATTACAGAGTCAATAATCATGTCATCACACCAAAACATAAGGTAAAAAGTAAAAAATAAGATAACTATTGGGTTGCGTCCCAACAAGCACTATTGTTTTACGCCCTTAGCTAGGCATAACGCATATGATCAAGTGTTGTCATCTTTGACACTCAACCCATAAGTACCCCTCGTGATGGATGCATAAGGTGGTTTGACTCTCTTTCTAGGGAACTGTTGCATCCCTTTCTTTAATGGAAATGTGAACCTTATATTTCCCTCTTTCATATCAATAATTGCACATATAGTTCGTAGGAAAGGTCTTCCAAGCATTATGGGACAAGTAGGATTGCAATCAATATCAAGCACAATGAAATATAGAGGCACATAATTCTTATTTGCAATAATGAGAACATCATTAATTCTATGTAAGAGTTTCTTAATGATAGAATCCGCAAGATGCAAGTTTAGGGAAGACTCTTGAATATTGGTGATACCAAGCACATCACAAAGGGATTTAGGTATTGTTGTAACACTAGCACGAAGGTCACACAAAGCATTGCATTCATATTTATTTCTCTTTATTTTGATAGTAGGTTCCCTCTCATCATGCAATTTTCTAGGAATAGAACTTCAAGTGCAAGTTTCTCATCATAAGCTTGTATCATCGCTTCCACTATATGATTAGTGAAAGTCTTGTTTTGTTTATAAGCATTGGGTAAGCTAATAATGGTTTGTAACAAGGAAATACATTGTAACACCCCTGGTTATCCACTACTGTAATCAGTGTAATCAAGATGTAGTGATCATCAAGATTAAGCTAATCCTTTTTACTAAATAGTTCTTGATCCTTCTTGAAAGCATATCTCATTTGAAATTCCTTTTGAAATTCAAAATTCAATTCATAAGTGGTTTAAGTATTTTTTGCAAACATGAAAACTAAAATCATGGTTGGGTTGAAGATATACCTTCAGTATTTATGAAATAAGAACCAACATTTTATAAACTATTTTAGTGCCTTAAAACAATTATGGCACATGACAAAACGATTAATTAAATGCCTTTTTAATTATAGATTTTCCAAACATTTTTCGAATGGTCCTCAAACTTTTTGTGATACTGCCTAATATTGCATTTGTAATAATGGGCAAGCTACCATATTTTACTAAAACTATTTGGTAATTAAAAGCTTTGCAAGAGAAACTATTAATAGAAAAACAGAAACTATAAAAATAAAATAAAGCCGAAGCGCCTGTGCATTTTTGGCCTAGGTAAGCTACAAGATGGCCCAACCCATTTAGACCACCCTTTCCCCTACCTCCGACAGAGGAGGAAGCCGAGCCATGGCGTGGCTCGTGCACAACCGCACACACACGGATCGCCGCTCGCCGGCCATCTGCCCCCCTCCTCGAGGCCTACAAGGAATCGCCCGACGTCCCCAAACCCTAACCCTAGCCCCTGATCCCCTTATTCCCCCTCCTTTCTACCTCCCCGAGCGATGTCGATCACTGTCGTCACCATGGCTCCTCGCCACCTCGGCCACTGAGCTCCCCATGCCACCCCACTTTTCGAGGGACGAGCGCGTCCATCGTCTTTGTTGCCTACACCATCTAATCAGAGCCACGAGGCCACCTCGACGACGCCCGCTTCTTCTTCCTCCTCCACGGCCACCGTGACGCCACCGCCGGAATTGGCCGCCCCTACTACTCCTAAGCCGCTGATGAGCCCCGTGTGTTAGGATTAATCTTGATTGTATCTGCATGTTTGGTTTTGTTCTGCATGTAGCTTAGATAGACTAGGGAGTTGTCCAATAGGAATTCAGCGAGATGTCAGCCTGCTACGCGAAGGGGCATGCAAGACATGATGTTGTGGTGTCGTGTGATGCGGCACAGCCTTGAGAATCGGCCAGGTTCGTGATGGGCTGGAGTATTGGACGCGTCGGTTTGGACCTGAGAAGAATCAGCATGTTAGTTAGTTAGTTTTGCATGTGTACAGGCCGTAGAGAGATTCTAGGAGAGATGGTTATCTTGACGTGGGTACGTGACTTAGTGGCCGGTTGTGGAGGCTAGGTTAGTACGTGCGCAAGACTATTTAACACTTGTTGTCATGTTTGCTTTGAACTGAGAATATGAGAGAAAGAAAAGAGCTTGGCTGTGAGAAACAACAACTCATCAAATTTCTTGTGTTCTTGTGTGTGTTGTTTGAAACAACAAAGAGAGAAGAGGTGAGCTGAAAGAATCAGCTCCAACATTTGGTATCACAGCTAGGTTGAAGATGACGCGTGACTCTTCAGCGAGTGGAGCGCTGGCGCCGGCAGTGTCCGCGACGGCGGCGACGATGACGGTGACGGCGGCAGCGGGAAAGCTTCCATTCCCGCTGCTAACAAGGACGAATAACACGGCATGGGCGATGAGGATGAAGTACCTCTTGCGAGCCAACGGCGCATGGGCTGCCGTTGATCGCGAGGCGTCGTCCATGGAGGTCGACAAGGGCAAGGAGGAGATGCCCATGACGATCATCTCCCAGTCGATCGATGACATGATGCTGCTGCGCGTAGCGGAGAAGGAGACCGCTGCCGATGTGTGGGCGGCTCTACGCTCCATGCACGTTGGCGTCGAGCGCGTTCGGGAGGCGAGGATTCAGTCCTTGCGCTCGGAGTTTGATGGCCTCAAGATGGGTGATGCAGAGTCCGTGGATGATTTCGCGGCGAGGTTCACGACGCTCGTGGGACGCATCCGTGAGCTTGGTATCCGTTGGAGGAGAAGTACGTCGTGAAGAAGCTACTGCGAGCCGTCTCTAACAAGTTCATCCATGTTGCTTCGTCAATTGCGTTGTTCGGCGACACCAACAAGATGGCCATGGAGGAGGCCATTGGTTCACTCAAGGCACATGAGGAGCTCGTCAAGGGGCGGGAGAGGGCGCGTGAAGAGGAGCAACTTCTCATGGCGAGAGGGCATGACTCGTCGCAAGGACGGGGTCGTGGCTGTGGATGTGGCCGCGGACATGGCCGTGGTGGAGGGCGCAGAGACAAAAGCGAGGTACCGTGCTATAACTGTAATGATTTTGGACACTTTGCCTCGGAGTGTCCGGAGAAGAAGAAGGACAACGGGGAGAAAGCACTGCTCGGCGTCGAGGATGAGCCGGCTCTTCTCTGAATGCTGCATCAGGAGTGAAGAATCAAGATTAAGGAGGAGAATGTTAGGATTAATCTTGATTGTATCTGCATGTTTGGTTTTGTTCTGCATGTAGCTTAGATAGACTAGGGAGTTGTCCAATGGGAATTCAGCGAGATGTCAGCCTGCTACGCGAACGGGCATGCAAGACGTGATGTTGTGGTGTCGTGTGATGCGGCACGGCCGTGAGAATCGGCCAGGTTCGTGATGGGCTGGAGTATTGGACGCGTCGGTTCGGACCTGAGAAGAATCGGCATGTTAGTTAGTTAGTTTTGCATGTGTACAGGCCCTAGAGAGATTCTAGGAGAGATGGTTATCTTGACGTGGGTACATGACTTTGTGACCGGTTGTGGAGGCTGGGTTATTACGTGCGCAAGACTATTTAACACTTGTTGTCATGTTTGCTTTGAACTGAGAATACGAGAGAAAGAAAAGAGCTTGGCTGTGAGAAAGAGCAACTCATCAAATTTCTTGTGTTCTTGTGTGTGTTGTGTGAAACAACAAAGAGAGAAGAGGTGAGCTGAAAGAATCAGCTCCAACACCGTGTGCTCCTACAGTGAGCTCCCAGTTCTTTCCCCCCTCTCCGTGGCCTCGCTCATGTCCCCTAGCTGCTCCGCCTCCGGTGCCGGAGCTCAGCCGGAGCTGTCTAGCTACGTGACGCCACGTTAGTGCCTCTCGGTCTTAGACGAGCACACCGTCGTGCTCTTGGCCTCGTGTAGGAGACCCTTGGAGTTCTAGATGGTCGAACCAGAGCCTCTGCGCTCGCTACCTTCGGCCACAAGCTCCGGTCGCCGCCCTCGCCGCTCGCCGATGTCGTTGACGTACGTCCTAGCCCCGCCTGTGGCCATACATGGATGCGGGCGAGCCCTCGCGTCCGAACGCATCGCTTCGCCGCTCGTTTGGTCATTGGGGGGCGAATCCCGTCCAGCTCCGGCCATCTCCCCCGCGAAATTTGGTCGCCAGTATCTAACAGTCACCCAACCACTGATCTGGCCGACCGGGGCCACCCCGTGGGTCAATGGCTAGTGGGCCATGGACCCCCCTTGACCGTTGCCTGGGTCAACTGCCTGACTGGGAGAGATGAGCAACCGCTAGTGGGACCCCCCCCCCCCCCGGAATTTGCTAGTTAAGTTAAATAGGTTAATTAGTTTAAACTACTATGCCTATGACATGTATGTGGGCCATCCGCCCTTAAATTATCTGTTAATTAGTTTGAATAATTAATTAAACCTTTAAGTCACTCACATGTGGGGCTCGTGTTAGTTATATTAGTTCAATTAGTTAAATTAAACCCTCTTAGCCCCACTCTTTATGATAGGTGGGTCCTAGTGGACATTTGACCAGTCAAACTGGTGGTTGACTCCTATTGTGAGGATGATGTCATGATGTCACATTAAATCATTTCAGAATTTAAATAAATCTATTATTTCTAGAATATTACTAAAACTTTGAAAAAACATATAAAATAATTTATATATGGAAGTTGCTCAGAAAAATCCAACGACTCCAAATACGATGTACTTTCATGTGTCACATGCCTCTAGCATGATGAACATGGACATTATGCATTAGGATCATCCATCCGATAAAAGCGTGAGACCCGAGAAATATCTAGAGATATTTTCCCGCTCCGTCTACAACATGTAGCATTGTGTTAGATCACCCGTAGCTATGCATATTGCCATGACATGCATCGTTATGCATTTGTCTTCTTTTATTTATTATTACGTCCCCCTCTTCTCTCCAGTAGAACCCGAGACTGATGTTGCTCCCGTGTACAACTACGCCCGTGACGATCAACCTTTTGCAGTAGAGCAACAAGGCAAGCATCCCCCCCTCGATCATTCCGATATCGCCCAACTCTTTCTCCCTCATGCTTGCGTTGGAATTTTGCTATTGTATTTGATTGATCCTATTGTGATGCATAGCCTGATTTTGTATCTTGTTATTCATATTTGTCTACTTATCACAATGCTTAGTATAGGTAGGTTAGTGAACCATGAGTGACCTAACACACTGTCCATGTTGTCCCCGCTTCATCATTGATGACTCGATCCCCCTGATCGACGTCCTGAGCCCGATAAATCACATCACATGCCCTTAGTTGTAGTACTATGTAGAGTTACTGTCGAGTGCCGAGGGTGAAACTGTTGGAAATATGTCCTAAAGGCAATGATAAAATAGTTATTATTATATTTCCTGTTTTGAGATAATCGTTTATTATCCATGCTATAATTGTATTGAATGAAAACATAGATACATGTTTGATACATAGACAAAACAATGTCCCTAGCAAGCCTCTAGTTGGCTAGCCAGTTGATCAAGGATGGTTAAGGTTTTCTGACCATACGCAAGTGTTCTCACTTGATAAGTAGATCACATCATTAGGAGAATCATGTGATGGACTAGACCCAAACTATGGACGTAGCATGTGATCGTGCCATTTTATTGCTATTGTTTTCTGCTTGTCAACTATTCATTCCTATGACCATGAGATCATGTAACTCACTAACACCGGAGGAATACCTTGTGTGTATCAAACGTCACAACGTAACTGGGTGACTATAAAGGTACTCTACAGGTATCTCCGAAGGTGTCCCTTGAGTTAGCATGGATCAAGACTGGGATTTCTCACTCCGTGTGACGGAGAGGTATCTCGGGGCCCACTCGGTAATACAACATCACATACAAACCTTGCAAGCAATGTGACTCAAGTGTAAATCACGGGATCTTGTATTACAGAATGAGTAAAGAGACTTACTGGTAACGAGATTGAAATAGGTATACGGATGCCGACGATCAAATCTCGGGCAAGTAACATACCGAAGGACAAAGGGAATGACATACGGGATTATATGAATCCTTGGCACAGAGGTTCAACCGATAAGATCTTCGTAGAATATGTAGGATCCAATATGGGCATCCAGGTCCCGCTATTGGATATTGACCAGGTAGTGTCTCGGGTCATGTCTACATAGTTCTCGAACCCGCAGGGTCTGCACACTTAAGGTTCAATGATGTTTTAGTACAGTTGAGTTATATGTGTTGTTACCCAAGGTTGTTCGGAGTCCCGGATGAGATCACGGACGTCACGGTAGTTTCCGTAATGGTCTGGAAATGAAGATTGACATATAGGATGGTTTCATTTGGTTACCGGAAAGTTTCGAGCATTACCGGCAGTGTACCAGGAGTGACGAATGGGTTCTGGGTTTTCACCGGAGGGGCCCACCCACCCGAGAGTGAGCCTAGTGACCCTAGGGTGGCGCACCAGCCCTTAGTGGGCTGGTGAGACCAGCCCAATAAGGCCATGGCGCCACAAGTGGAAAATACCAAAGGAAAGAGGGAGGTGGGAAGGAAGGAGTGGACTCCTTCCCCCAAACCAAATTGGCGTGGGAGTCCACCTCCTCCCCTTCGGTCGGTGCCCTTGGGGCTCCCTTGAGACCCAAGGCTAGCCCCTCCCCTCCTCCTATATATATTGGTGGTTTAGGGCTTTTTGAGACACAACTTTGCCACGTGGAACTCAAACCTATACCACGTAGTTCTTCCTCTAGATCGGATTTCTGCGGAGCTTGGGCGGAGCCCTGCATGAGTAGATCATCACCACCACCGGAGGGCCATCACGCTGCCGGAGAACTCATCTACTTCTCCGTCTCTCTTGATGGATCAAGAAGGCCGAGATCGTCATCGAGCTGTACGTGTGCTCAACGCGGAGGTGCCGTCCGTTCGGCGCTAGATCGGAACGGATCGTGGGACGACGGTGATTTGAATCACGAAGCTGTACCACTACATCAACCGCGTTTCTTAGTGCTTCCCGCTTAGAGATCTACAAGGGTATGTGGATATAATCTCCTCTCGTAGATGGACATCACCATGATAGGTCTTCATGTGCGTAGGAATTTTTTTGTTTCCCATGCAACGTTACCCAACAGTGGCATCATGACCTAGGTTCATGCGTAGATGTTATCTCGAGTAGAACACAAAAGGTTTTGTGGGTGTTGATGTTCGATTTTTTTGCCCTCCTTAGTCTTTTCTCGATTCGGCGGTATTGTTGGATTGAAGCGGCCGAGACCGACATTACTCGTACGCTTAAGAGAGATTGGTTTCATCGACTGACATGCAACTCATTGCATAAAGATGACTGGCGGGTGTCGGTTTCTTCAACTATAGCTGAATTGGTTTTGACCGAGGCGGTCCTTGGAGAAAGGTTAAATAGCAATTTGCACATCTCCATTGTTGTTTTTGCGTAAGTAAGATGCGATCATATTAGATACCCATAGCAACCACGTAAAACATGCAACAACATATAGAGGACGTCTAACTTGTTTTTGCAGGGTATGCTTGTGATATGATATGGCCAAAGACGTGATGTGATATATAGGATGTATGAGATGATCATGTTGTAATAGTTAATATCGACTTGCACGTCGATGCTACGGCAACCGGCAGGAGCCATAGGGTTGTCTTTCAACTAACATTTGTGTTTCCAGATGCGTTTACTATATTGCTAGGTTGTAGCTTTAGTAGTAATAGCATAGATAGCACGACAACCTCGATGGCGGCACGATGATGGAGATCATGGTGTGGCGCCGGTGATAAGAAGATCATGCCGGTGCTTTGGTGATGGAGATCAAGAAGCACAAGATGATGGCCATATCATGTCACTTATGAATTGCATGTGATGTTAATCCTTTTATACACCTTATTTTGCTTAGGACGACGGTGGCATTATAAGGTGATCTCTCACTAAAATTTCAAGATGAAATTGTGTTTTCTCCGACTGTGCACCGTTGAGATAGTTCGTCGTTTCGAGACACCACGCGATGATGGGGTGTGATAGACTCAACGTTCACATACAACGGGTGCAAAACAGTTGCACACGCGGAACACTCGGGTTAAACTTGATGAGCCTAGCATGTGCAGCCATGGCCTCAGAACACAAGAGACCGAAAGGTCGAGCATGAATCGTATAGTTGATATGATTAGCATATAGATGCTTACCACTGAAACTATAGTCAACTCACATGATGATCGGACTTGAGTTAGTGGATTTGGATCATGCACCACTCAAATGATTAGAGAGATGTGCTTTTTGAGTGGGAGTTTATGAGTAATTTGATTAGTTAAGCTCTAATTATCTTAAACATAGTCTAACTCCACTTTGCAATATTTTATGTTGTAGATCAATGTCTCACGCAGTAGCAACCCTGAATTTCAATACGTTCCTAGAGAAAGCTAAGTTGAAAGATGATGGAAGCAACTTTGTAGACTGGGCTCGTAATCTAATGCTGCTCCTGCAAGCTGGGAAAAAGGATTATGTCCTTAATGCAGCGCGAGGAGATGAACCACATGCTACGTCTAGCCAAGATGTTTTGAATGCCTGGTTAACACGTAAGGAGGACTACTCAGTAGTTCAATGTGCAGTCTTGTATGGCTTAGAACCGGGGCTTCAATGTCGCTTTGAGCGTCATGGAGCATATGAGATGTTCCAGGAGTTGAAGTTTATATTTCAGAAGAACGCCCGAATCGAGAGGTATGAGACCTCCGATAAATTCTATGCTTGCAAGATGGAGGAGAATTCGTCTGTCAATGAACATGTGCTCAAAATGTCTGGGTACTCAAACCGTCTGGCTGAGTTGGGGATTGAAATCCCGCAAGAGGCTATCACCCACAGAATTCTTCAATCACTGCCACCTAGCTATAAGAGCTTTGTGTTGAACTATAACATGCAAGGGATGAACAAGTCACTCGACGAGTTATTCGCGATGCTGAAAGTCGCAGAGTGAGAACTCCGGAATGAGCATCAAGTGTTGATGGTCAATAAGACCACTGGTTTCAAGAGAAACGGCAAAGGCGAGAAGGGTAACTCCAAGAAGAGCGGCAAGCCTGTTGCCAATCCGACGAAGAAACCCAAGGCTGGACCTAAGCCGGAAACAGAGTGTTATTGTTGCAAGGGAATGGGTCACTAGAAGCGCAACTGCCCCAAGTATTTGGCTGATAAGACGGCGGCCAATGAAAAATCAGGTATATTTGATATACATGTTATTGATGTGTACTTAACCAACTCTCATAGTAGTGCATGGGTATTTGATACCGGTTCTGTTGCTCATATTTGCAACTCGAAGCAAGGACTATGGAATAAACGAAGGATGGCGAAGGATGAAGTGACGATGCACGTGGGAAATGGTTCCAAGGTTGATGCAATCGCCGTCGGCACAGTCTCACTTCAGTTACCATCAGGATTAGTTATGAACTTAAATAATTGTTATTTTGTGCCTACGTTAAGCATGAACATTATATCTGGTTCTTGTTTATTGCGAGACGGTTACTCGTTTAAGTTAGAGAATAAGGGTTGTTCTATTTCTGTGAGTAATATCTTTTATGGTCATGCACCCAATGTGAGAGGATTGTTCATATTGAATCTTGATAGTCATGATACACATATACATAACATTGAGACCAAAATATGTAGAGTTAACAATGATAGCGCCATGTTTTTGTGGCACTGCCGCTTAGGTCATATTGGTGTAAAGCGCATGAAGAAACTCCATTCCGATGGGCTTTTGAAGTCACTTGATTTTGAATCACTTGACACATGCGAACCATGCCTCATGGGCAAGATGACTAAGACTCCGTTCTCCGGAACAATGGAGCATGCAAGTGACTTGTTGGAGATCATACATACCAATGTATGTGGTCCGATGAGTGTGGAGGCGCGCGGCGAATATCGTTATTTTCTCACCTTCACTAACGATTTGAGTAGGTATGGATATATCTACTTGATGAAGCACAAGTCTGAAACATTTGGGAAGTTCAAGAAATTTTAGAGTGAAGTTGAAAATCATCGTAACAAGACAATCAAATTCCTATGTTCTGATCGTGGGGGTGAGTATCTAAGTTTCGAGTTTGGTGCTCACTTACAACAATGTGGAATTGTTTCACAGTTGACACCGCCAGGAACACCACAGCGTAATGGTGTGTCCCAACGTCGTATTCGCACTTTGTTAGAAATGGGGCGATCTATGATGTCTCTTACTGATTTGCCGTTATCATTTTGGGGTTATGCATTAGAGACAACTGCATTCACTTTAAATAGGGCACCATCAAAATCCGTTGAGACGACACCATACGAGCTGTGGTATGGCAAGAGGCCAAAGTTGTCGTTTCTTAAAGTTTGGGGATGTGATGCTTATGTCAAAAAGCTTCAGCCTCAAAAGATGGAACCCAAAGCGGAAAAGTGCATCTTCATAGGTTACCCAAAAGAGACAGTTGGGTATACCTTCTATCTGAAATCAGAGGGCAAAGTGTTTGTTGCTAAGAACAGAGCTTTTCTTGGGAAGGAGTTTATCTCGAAAGAATTGAGTGGGACGAAGATAGAACTTGATGAGATTGTCAAACCTCTAACCCCTCTAGATGGTGGCGCGGGGCTGGGGGAAACCTGTGTCGAAGCGACGCCGGTTGAGGAAGAAGTTAATGATGATGACCATGAAACTTCGGATCAAGTTCCTATAGGACCTCCCAGGTCGACAAGATCACGTACTGCTCCTGAGTGGAACGGTAATCCTGTGTTATCAATCATGTTGTTAGACAACAATGAACCTGCGAATTATGAAGAAGCAATGGTGGGCCATGATTTCAACAAATGGCTGGAGGCCATGAAGTCTGAGATAGGATCTGTTAGAGCATATATCTACATATGTGGTTTTGGTAATTGATGACAATTCCTATGGACTAATGGTTGCCTTAAGTTATATTTATAGGATTTGTCCATAGGCACTTCTTGAAGTCCATCTGTTGGGTTCAAGGAGTTTATATGATGACCAAGATGGTATTCAAGGTATTATCCAAAGAATGGTCATAGAGACACAAGGTTGATCAAGATCTCAGTCAAAGAGTAAATCAAGATGATCAACACACAAAGCATACAAGATGTACCGAGAGGGATCCAGTGATCCCATGGTATGGTAAGCATTGTCCATTATGTGTTTGTGTACTAACCCATGGTATTTGTGAGAGTTTTATGTGGGGGTTAGGTCTGCTTCCATGGGCTTGCGTCAAAAGGAAGATCTCATACAACCCATGAAGGATGACGTCAAGTGGTGATCGTCATCAAGATTGCGGTGTGCAAGTTCAAGTGGATCAACACGAATATATCATGCTTGATTCTTGCCGTCCTTTGTGGTGGCAATGGACTTGTGAAGATATGCTGAAGAGCGGCTCACCCATAGTGTGTATGGGGGAGCAATCAACTAGTCTTCATCAAGCCAACGCAATCAAGAAAGGTGGTCCATCTTGAGGAAGCCAAGATCACCGTCATCTAGCTCAAGACGACGAGGTGCAAGGTATAGGTTTGCCCTTGATAGGTTTTCTGTTTTAGGATAGATTGTCGTACTGTCAAGGGGGGCTCTCAAGTGAGTAGCTTGATCGTATCGTTCGTTGAGAGCTCAAACCATTTGCATCCTTGCATCACACTTCTTGGTTCTTGTTTGGTGTTTCTATTTGTGAGTTTTAGAGCTTATGTTCATCTTTATGACAAGCTTGAGTTCATCGAAAAAGGAGTCCATATGCATCTTCTATGATGTTTTCAATGTTGGGAGTTTTTACCGGTCTTATTCGAAGAAGGGTTCTCACCATTTTATTATGGGACTTTTATCACTTGCTTCTTATTGATATTTCTATCAATATTGTGTTAGCCCATGTCTTTAGCTTTCCAACAAACTTGGTTTCGTTGAATTCAAAGTCCGTATGCGAAAGTTACAGCAGTTTCAGTATCCAGCGGTAGTACCGCTCCTGGTGCGAGCGGTAGTACCGCTTCTGTAGCGGTAGTACCGCCCCCAGAGAGGTAGTACCGCCCCTAGAGCGGTAGTAATTTTTTACTACCGCTCCCTAGCGGTAGTACCGCTCCAGGAGCGGTAGTACCACTCCGTCGGGCTGTTTTTTGCATACTTTTTGGCCTTAGCATGGTTGGTGAACCTACCGAGCGGTAGTACCGCTCCATGAGCGGTAGTACCGCTCTGTGCGGGCTGTGAGGCCTAACGGTTGGATGTTTCCCCACCTATAAAAGGGGGTCTTCTTCCCCATTGAACCTTATCTCTTTAGCTCGTGTTCTTCCCCCATTGTTGACCTTCTTCGAGCTTGCTTACTCTCAATCCCTCCAATGATTCTTGCTAGTTCTTGAGGGAAAAGAGAGAGGAGATCTAGATCCACATTTCCACCAATCACTTTCTCCTCTAAGTGAGGGGAACCCCTTGGGCCTAGTTCTTGGAGTTCTTTGTGTTCCTCTTCGTTCTTCCTCTCATTTTGCTCCCTAGCATTAGTTTCTTTGGTGGGATTTGGGAGAGAAGGACTTGGGCACTTCGTGTGCCCTTGCCATTGCATTAGTTGCATCGTTTGAGTTCTCCACGGTGATATGTGGAAGTGAAGTTTGAGAAGCTTATTACCTTTGGTACTTAGTACCCTAGATATTGTTCTTCGTGGATGCTTTGGCGTCCTAGAAGCTTGGTGGTGTCTCGGAGCTCAATCATTGTGGTGTAAAGCTCCGGGCAAGCGTCGGGGTCTCCAATTAGGTTGTGGAGATTGCCTCGAGCAATTTGTACGGGTATCGGTGACCGCCCCAAGGTTTGCCATTTGTACGGGTTCGGTGACCGCCCTAAAGGGTCCCTTAGTGGAATCACGGCATCTTGCATTGTGCGAGAGCGTGAGGAGATTACGGTGGCCTTAGTGGCATCTTGGGGAGCATTGTGCCTCCACATCGCTCCAACGGAGATTAGCATCCGCAAGGGTGTGAACTTCGGGATACATCATCGTCTCCGCGTGCCTCGGTTATCTCTTACCCGAACCCTTTACTTATGCACTTTACTTTGTGATAGCCATATTGTTTATTGTCATATATCTTGCTATCACTTAGTTGTTTATCTTGCTTAGCATAAGTTGTTGGTGCACATAGGTGAGCCTAGTTGTTGTAGGTTTTGCGCTTGACAAATTAAACGTTAGTTTTATTCCGCATTTGTTCAAGCCTAAACCGTAACTATTTTAAAGTGACTATTCACCCCCCCCTCTAGGCGAAATCCACGTCCTTTCAGGATCTACGTATGAAAACAAAGTGTGGACTTTGGAAGTATGACCTGAAGGCCGCAAGGCTATTTAGAACAAATGGATCTTGAAGAAAAAGACGGATGCAGACGGTAATGTGACCGTTTATGAAGCTCGACTTGTGGCAAAGGGTTTTTCACAAGTTCAAGGAGTTGACTACGATGAGACGTTCTCACCGATAGCGATGCTTAAGTCCGTCCGTATCATGTTAGCAATAGCTGCATTTTTCGATTATGAAATCTGGCAGATGGATGTCAAAACGGCATTCCTTAACGGTTTTCTTAAGGAAGAGTTGTATACGATGCAACCCGAAGGTTTTGTCGATCCAGAGAGTGCTGACAAAGTATGCAAGCTCCAGCGATCCATTTATGGACTGGTGCAAGCATCTCAGAGTTGGAATAAGCGCTTTGATGAGGTGATCAAAGCATTTGGGTTTATACAAGTTGTTGGAGAATCTTGTATTTACAAGAAAGTGAGTGGTAGCTCTGTGGCGTTTCTAATATTATATGTGGATGACATATTGCTGATTGGAAACAACGTGGAGTTTTTGGAGAGCGTAAAGGATTACTTGAATAAAAGTTTCTCTATGAAGGACCTAGGAGAAGCTGCTTACATTCTAGGCATTAAGATCTATAGTGATAGATCAAGGCGCCTGATAGGACTTTCACAAACCACATACCTTGATAAAGTTTTGAAGAAGTTCAAAATGGAACAGTCGAAGAAGGGGTTCTTGCCAGTATTACAAGGTATAAAATTGAGTAAGACTCAGTGTCCAGCAACTGTGGAAGATAGAGAAAAGATGAGTACCGTCCCCTATGCTTCAGCCATAGGTTCTATCATGTATGCAATGTTGTGCACTAGACTGGACGTCAGCCTGGCCATAAGTATGGCAGGCAGGTTTCAAAGTAATTGAGGAGTGGATCACTAGACGGTGGTCAAGAATATTCTGAAGTACCTGAAAAGGACTAAGGAAATGTTTCTCGTTTTTGGAGGTGACGAAGAGCTCGTTGTAAAGGGTTACGTCGACGCAAGCTTTGACACTGATCCGTATGACTCTAAGTCTCAAACCGGATATGTATTTATTCTTAATGGGGGTGCGCTAAGCTGGTGCAGTTCCAATTAAAGCATCGTAGCAGATTCTACATGTGAAGCGGAGTACATGGCTGCCTCGTAGGCAGCTAAGGAGGGTGTGTGGATGAAGCAGTTCATGATGGATCTTGGAGTTGTGCTGAGCGCACTAAATCTAATAACTTTGTTCTATGACAACACTGGTGACATTGCTTTAGCAAAGGAACCAAGGTTTCACAAGATGACCAGACACATCAAACAACGCTTCAACCTCATCCGCGACTACATCTAAGGAGAGGACGTAAATATTTGCAAAGTGCACAAGGATCTGAATGTAGCAGATCCGCTGACTAAGCCTCTTCCACGAGCGAAGCATGATAATTACCAGAACTATATAGGTGTTAGATTCATAACAATGTAAATCGCATAGCGATGTGAGGACTAGATTATTGACTCTAGTGCAACTGGGAGACTGTTGGAAATATACCCTAGAGGCAATGATAAAATAGTTATTATTATATTTCATGTTTCAAGATAATCGTTTATTATCCATGCTATAATTGTATTGAATTAAAACATAGATACATGTGTCGATACATAACAAAACAATGTCCCTAGCAAGCCTCTAGTTGGCCAGCCAGTTGATCAAGGATGGTTAAGGTTTTCTGACCATATGCAAGTGTTGTCACTTGATAACTAGATCACATCATTAGGAGAATCATGTGATGGACTAGACCCAAACTATGAACGTAGCATGTGATCGTGTCATTTTATTGCTATTGTTTTCTGCGTGTCAAGTATTCATTCCTATGACCATGAGATCATGTAACTCACTGACACCGGAGGAATACCTTGTGTGTATCAAACGTCACAACGTAACTAGGTGACTATAAAGGTGCTCTACAGGTATCTCCGAAGGTGTCCGTTGAGTTATCATGGATCAAGACTGGAATTTGTCACTCCGTGTGACAGAGAGGTATCTCGGGGCCCACTCGGTAATACAACATCACATACAAGCCTTGCAAGCAATTTGACTCAAGTGTAAGTCACGGGTTCTTGTATTACGGAATGAGTAAAGAGACTTATCGGTAACGAGATTGAAATAGGTATACGGATGACGACGATCAAATCTCGCGCAGACTACATCCGCGACTACATCCGCGACTACATCTAAGGGAATGACAAAGGAAATGACAAAGGAAATGACATACGGGATTATATGAATCCTTGGCACAGAGGTTCAACCGATGAGATCTTCGTAGAATATGTAGGATCCAATATGGACATCCAGGTCCTGCCATTGGATATTGACCAGGGAGTGTCGCGGGTCATGTCTACATAGTTCTCGAACCCGCAGGGTGTGCACACTTAAGGTTCGATCATGTTTTAGTATAGTTGAGTTATATGTGTGGTTACCGAAGTTTGTTCGGAGTCCCGGATGAGATCAGGGACGTCGCGAGGGTTTTCGGAATGGTCCGGAAACGAAGATTGATATATAGGATGGTTTCATTTGGTTACCGGAAAGTTTCGCGCATTAACGGCAGTGTACCGGGAGTGACGAATGGATTCCGGGTATTCATCGGGAGGGGCCCACCCACCCGGGAGTAAGACCAGTGACCCTAGGGTGGCACACCAGCCCTTAGTGGGCTGGTGAGGCCAACCCAATAAGGCCATGGCGCCACAAGTGGAAAATACCAAAGGAAAGAAAAAAAAGGAAAGAGGGAGGTGGGAAGGAAGGAGTGGACTCCTTCCCCCAAACCAAATTGGGGTGGGAGTCCACCTCCTCCCCTTCGACCTGCGCCCTTGGGGCTCCCTTGAGCCCCAAGACTAACCCCTCCCCTCCTCCTATATATATTGGTGGTTTAGGGCTTTTTGAGACACAACTTTGCCACGTGCAACTCAAACCTATACCACGTATTTCTTCCTCAAGATCGGATTTTTGCGGAGCTCGGGTGGAGCCCTGCAGAGTAGATCATCACCACCAGTGGAGTGCCATCACGCTGCCGGAGAACTCATCTACTTCTCCGTCTCTCTTGCTGGATCAAGAAGTCCGAGATCGTCATCGAGTTGTACTTGTGCTAAACGCGGAGGTGCCGTTCGTTTGGCGCTAGATTAGAACGGATCGTGGGACGACGGTGATTTGAATCACGAAGCTGTACCACTACATCAACCGCGTTTCTTAACGCTTCCCTCTTAGTGATCTACAAGGGTATGTGGATCTAATCTCCTCTTGTAGATGGAAATCACCATGATAGGTCTTCGTGTGCATAGGAACTTTTTTTGTTTCCCATGCAACGTTACCCAACGGAAACCTCGTAAAGCATTCCCGATGTTAACTCTGTAGCGTAGCTAGTCGGTCGTGGACTTCGAGGGTGATTCCTCCTTCACCACTCCCAATAATGACTATGACTATGTCGTGCAACTCCACAAGCTTCACCTCGAGGGTGATTCCTCCCCGTTCTCCTTGACGGTTACATCAATTGGAACCCACTGAGGGTGATTCCTCGAATCCCCTTGATGTTATGGACACACATTTACTTTAACTTTCCCTTGATTCACTCGAAATATGGGTCGGACGAGAGGGGTACCCACAAGTGATGTGTATATGGTTTGACTGGGATGGTACCTGGGGGAGAATTACGAGGCACGGCCGGGAAGCAGACTGTCCAGGAGAGGGATGGACATGACCCTAGCTGCAGATCCTCTAGACAGGGCGACAGGAGCACTGATCGTTGTCATGATTTACAAAAATCAGTAAGTGGTTTGGATATATGATCTGAGTAGGCCTTTGACTTTTTTTGCACTAACCACCATAGAGGAATAAGTATGGGCACTCTTCATCGTGCATTCGTCGAAAAGTTTTTCAGATGTCACAATGAGCGGCACACGCCTGGGTGGCCCATGAAAGCACCTTCTTTGTATTAAGAGGTGCCAGGACTGACACGGCTATCCTCGTAACACGCAGGAGTGCAAAGGTCGATGGGTCCAAGCCCGTGAGCAGTTAGGAGTAGACCGATGTGATGGCCTCTCCATTGAGCCTAGGTAGGACTACGACGTGTCGATCATCCAAGGACGGGCATGACCAAGGAAAGTGTGTCCGGCTGGAGTTAATCGAGCGTGTTGGCTAAGTTGGTGCACGCCTGTAGGGAAGTATATCTATACGAATAGCCGTGTCCATGGTAATGAGCACTCAGAGTTGTATCCCGATCTTCTATAATTACAACTCGATACTTGTGATATTGAATTGAAATTATGGCTCCAGGATTGCTTCCTCAAAGGGAGTCGAGAAATAATCTCTGGGACTTGTTACAACATGCTTGTATATGTTTTACTAATCTGAACTATTTAATGCTGAAAGACACTGAAGATGCTAGTATTCGATAGGACTAGGTCTTCCCTCTCTCTTATGGCATTTCTGCAGTTCACTCAAATGAAATAGCAACATTCCTTTGAAACCAATACATATTTAGCATTGTTCTGATGTAATTCTTGCGATTACTTTGGATGAGTACTCACCGCTGCTTTACTCCCCTTTTCTCTCTCGGTACGATTGTCGTGAACAGATGATGGAGCCCAAGAGACAGTCGATCCCTCTATCGACTACTAATACCCCGATGGAGCCTACTACTATGTGGAGACCCCGAACAACGAGTAGTAGTTAGCAGGCTCCCAGACAGGACGCCTTGCCTTTTCAATCTATGTATCTTTTGTGCTAGCCCTCTTAAGGCAAAACTTGTTTTTATGCATGTACTCACATAATGTTACTCCCGCTAACTCGTATGTACTTGATCTTGTCTATTCGAGCCATCGTGGCCGCTGGCTTGTAATATGAAGCTTGAATTAATTTTTATTTGTGTCTAGAGTTGTGTTGTGATATCTTCCCGTGAATCCCTGATCCTTATCATACACATTTGTGTGTATGATTGCGTACAACTAAGTTGGGGGCATCACAACTTGGTATCAGATCCGACTGCCTGTAGGTAGCTGATACGTCTCAAACGTATCTATAATTTTTGATGGTTTCACGCTGTTATGTTCTCAACTTTGGATGTTTTGTTTACCTTTTATATCTTTTTTGGGACTAACTTATTAATTCAGTGCCAAGCGCCAGTTCCTATTTTTTTCTGTGTTTCTGAGTCTTTTCAGATCTGATTTTGGAACGGAGTCCAAACGGAACAAAATCCCCGAAATAAATTTTTCCAGAACGGAAGAAGATGAGGAGGCTTGAGGGCCAAGGCAGTGGGCCCACAGGGGGCCCACAAGCCCTGTTGCCGCGGCCAGGGGGAGGCCGCGGCAACCAAGCTTGTGGCCCCCCTGGCGCTCCCCTGCCCTAGGTCTTTGGCCTATAAATTCCCTAAAAATCCAGAAAAAATAAGGGGATCCACGAAAACACTTTTCCGCCACCGCAAGCTTCCGTTTCCGCGAGATCTCATCTGGAGACCCTTCCCGGTGCCCTGCCGGAGGGGACTTTGGAGTTGGAGGGCTTCTACATCAACATCATCGCCTCTCCAATGACTCGTGAGTAGTCCACTTCAGATCTGCGGGTCCGTAGTTAGTATCTAGATGGCTTCTTCTCTCTCTTGGATCTTCAATACAAAGTTCTCCATGATCTTCATGGAGATCTATCCGATGTAATCCTCCTTGGCGGTGTGTTTGTCGAGATCCGATGAATTGTGGATTTGTGATCAGATTATCTATGATATATATTTGAGTCTTTGCTGATTTCTTATATGCATGATTTGATATCCTTGTAAGTCTCTCCGATTCTTTGGTTTTGTTTGGTCAACTAGATCTATGATTCTTGCAATGGGAGAAGTGCTTGGTTTTGGGTTCATACCGTGTGGTGACCTTTCCCAGTGACAGAAGGGGCAGCAAGGCACGCATCGTGTTGTTGCCATCAAGGGTAACAAGATGGGCTTTTATCGTAGATATGAGATTGTCCATCTACATCGTGTCATCTTGCTTAAGGCGTTACTCTGAGATCTTCCATTGGTTCGATACCTTGGTTCTCAAAACTAAGGGAAATACTTACCGCCGCTGTGCTACATCACCCTTTCCTCTTCAAGGGAACACCAACGCAAGGCTCCAAGGCCGCCGGGAGATCCTTTGCGTATTTGCCAAGGAAGTCCCTAAAGGCGTAGCCGTAGCAGCACGATTCCTGGCGCACTACCAGGGAAGGTCTGTTGTCGCAGTAGTAGTAGCCCCCTTCCAACTCCTTGGTCGAAGTCGAGTCTAGTCTTTGAAAAACAATTTTACTAACATTGTTGTGTGGCTTACGGGTCCACATCTCAAATGGGTGGTATTAGTATATTTTGCTCCCCTTCTTCATTGTGGGTTCTCATCTCTCTTCTCCTTCGGGTTCAGGATTTTACTAACTCTAACATTAGGTTCATGTGATCACATCCACCCAAGAGGCGTCTTATCAGCAATTGTTCTTTTGAAATTACCATGCACACAATCATTAGTTGATCATTTTAAGTTGTCATTCTGTCTCAAACGTCTTTCAAAAACATGAGTTGGTTCTCAGCAAATCAAACCTTGATTTATTGTGCGTCTAAGTCCATTCAACTTACTTGTATTTGTTCAGAGTATCTCATTCCGGTACACCAACTTGGAAACCATAACTCCTTTGGTACTTAAGCATCAAATTATTTAGATGTTCCATAATCTGATGCCCCACATTCTTTCTTCCTGTGATTGAGTACATATACTCACATCAGCTCTGCTGCTCCAAATCCTTTGTTGGATTATTATCCGAAAGTGTCCTTCATATTCAAAATCTTGTGAGTTATTCCCATGATACATAATGCCTTTAGAAATTTGTATCCTCTACTTTTTGTCAACCATGCTATACTTTCGAGCTTGTGTTAATTACTCCTAAAGTTTTTGGTACATGTTCCTAAGATGCCCCGTTGGGTTGATCCTACGCCTTCCATAATCCGTGTGAACCCGAGAGTTTTCACGAGTCATACTCATTTGGTGTTTTGCCCAATAAATTTCAACTCTACAACTTTATCAAAAGTGAGAAGTGAACGATATGTTATGCATTGAAGAAGTGGGAGTCGACCTGGAACTCTATGTTCATGCCCATGGACACAATGAAGATCTTACCATGGAAGAGCTCTTAAAACTGATAATCCCCTTGATATAACTTTATCATACTTCTGGGATTTGGTCTTTTGCAATCATGGTTTCGAGCATATTGTTATTCTTTGACCCCCTTTTCTCGTACAATGTTAGAGCACTTGTCTTATGGAGATCTATATGCCTGTTCAACCTCTATTCTACTCTACCCTCGAGTATTACCCTTGGTATCTCGAAAATATCATACAACCATGTTGTTTATTATGAGCCTTCGTCGGGTGTTAGTTCTCACCAATTCCAATTTTCCTTGTGTTCTCAGATGTAGTCACTCCAGAACACCGACAAGCAAATCGAGTGTGCACTATGATTCAAGGACTCCTAATGATCTTTGTTGCTTATTGATACGTCTCCAATGTATCTATAATTTTTGCTTGTTCCATGTTGTTATATTATCATTCTTGGATGTTTTACAATCATTTTACTACAAATTTATATTATTTTTTAGGACTAACCTATTAATGGTTGCAAAATTGCACAAGTTCTTGTTTCACACTTTGATTTATAGTAATTAATTATAAATTGTCGAAAAAACGCAAAAGGAGCCTTGTTGGAGGAGGACTCTGACTCTCGTGAAATCTTTCCACAAATAGTTTTTAGAGATTGTCAATTTGACCCGCAAATACGGCGTCAAATGTAAAAAGCCAAAACTAGGAAACTGTGTGGAATTTTATGGCAATGATTCTGGACTACAAATTCGTCCAAAACGGAGTTCGTATCCGATCTAGAGACCCATTTTAATGAAGGAAAATATCTCATTATGGGATCACGAGAATTGTTGATGTTATCTGATATATTCGGCCAAGACACGACTTTGGAGAGTAATGAGGGTTGTGAGGAGACCCTAGGAAGATTCTAGAGGTGGCCAAGATCCATTGGATCAAGGGTCTATCCATCAAAGGGCCATAGAGCACCACAGAGACACATATAAGAAGAGAAAAACCCTAATTTTGATAGAGCCACCAAGAGACATGAATTTGCCTCTCCCTTGCAGCCACCAAGACGAGGAGAGGCTCCTCCGTTGCAGCACCAAGACCAAGGAATAAGGAGGGGCAAGGGGCCGCCACCAGTCGCCAGTGTCGTGGCCGCCATCGCCTCCATCTCTTCAGGGTTCCAACTCTCCATCAACAAATCTCTCTTTCTCACCATGATAATGTGTGAGTAATCCTCCTCGGGGCTGAGGGTATGTACTACTAGCTATGTGTTCACTCTCTCTCTCTCTCTCTCTCTCTCTCTCTCTTGAGTTCTTGAGATGTCACGATCTTGATGTATCGCAAGCTTTATTAATATAGATGAATCATATGGAGTTTTCCTCTCTCTATCTTCTTGTGATGAATTGAGTTTTTCCTTTGGAGTTTTCTTATCTGATTGAGTCTTTAAGGATTTGAGAACACTTGATGTATGTCTTGCGATGGGATATCTGTGGTGACAATGGGATGTTCTATTGATCCACATGATGTATGTTTTCGTGATCAACTTGCGGGTTCTGTGACCATGGGAATCTATGCAGAGGGGGTGGCACATGTTCTCGTCTTCACTTTCCTATAGAAACTTTGGGGCACTCTTTGAAGTTCTTTGTGTTGGATTGAACATGATGAATCTGAAATTTTGTGTTGCATATCGTATAATCATGCCCATGGGTACTTGTGGTGACATTGGAGTATCTAGCTGACATTTGGGTTTAGGTTGATGTGTATCTTAAGGTGTTATTTTAGTACGAACTCTAGGGTTGTTCGTGACACTTAGTGATAAAGGTGACCACACAGTCAGCTATCAAGTTCATGAAGGGACTGGTGAGCCATTTTGGAGTACCCAATAGAGTAATCACTGACCACGGCACCCAGTTCACAAGCCGTGTATTCATGTAGTACATCCAAAGCCTTGGAAGCAAGGTCTCCTCCGCCTCTGTTGCACACCCAAGGAGCAACAGGAAAGTCGACAGGATGAATGTTGAAGTGTTGCGGGGACTCGAGACAAGAACTTCTGATAGACTATGAAGATGCAAGAAGTGTTGGCTTGATGAGCTGCCAGTGTTTCTTTGGTCCCTCAGAACGACACCGAATCGAGCTACCGGGGAGACACCTTTCTCCCTAGTCTGCAGACCAATGAAAGCACATATGCTCCCTTGGTGATTTTGATAATTCATCACAACATACATTGCCTCTTGGACTAAAACTTTTACCTAGATATTTCAGGTTTAGTCCATGAAGAGCTATGGCTTAAGGTTTATGTGGAGATGCCCCTGGATGCAAGAAAGGAATAATATTGGCTCAAGCTTCAAGCTTGAAGACTATTCATTTTATATTTGTGAGAAATCACTTGTGAGTCCATAGGAAAGTCAATACTATTAAAAGGGGGCGAGGTAGTAAAATGAACTGATTGCTCAAATGCTCAAAGTTAGCCACTAAAACATTGAGTCATTTTTCCCACATATCCACTCCGTCAAGTTCCACATACAAAAATTTGGTGTCACCAACATTGCCACATTGGACCCATCGAGTTTGAACCTAAGACAGAACCCTAGCCATTCCCACCAAATCGGTGCTACCGAGTTCAGTGTGACCAACATTTTGTTGCCAAGATACAGAAAATCGGAATTTCTGAGTTCGAGTATTGGTGCCACCGTGTTTGGCCATCTAACCGTTAGTCACCTTTTCGGTGCCACCGAGTTCTATATATCGGTCTCACCGAAATTCAAAAGTTCACCACTTTAGTGCTAATTGGTACCACCGAGTTTTCTCTTTGGTGTGTAACGGTTGGATTTTGGCTGCTGCCTATATATACCACTTTCACCCACCTATCATTCGTTTGAGAAGCACTCACAACACACACTTCATTTCCAGATTCATTTTCTG
This sequence comes from Hordeum vulgare subsp. vulgare, assembly GCF_904849725.1. Taxonomy (NCBI): domain Eukaryota; kingdom Viridiplantae; phylum Streptophyta; class Magnoliopsida; order Poales; family Poaceae; genus Hordeum; species Hordeum vulgare. Next base: position 421,819,789 of record NC_058524.1, read on the forward strand.
ATAGAGAACCACCTACTCATGTGTTGATACCAAGATATTTCAATCGAATCATTTGAATCTTGATATCTAGCCTCCCCAAACTGCTTTCTACCAAATCAACCTCTCCTACCCATGCATATTATGTGAGAGAGAGATTTGTGTTGAGGAGACTATCTTTAGAAGCACAAGAGCAAGGAGTTCATTGATCTACCACATCTATTACCTTTTGGAGGGTGGTGCCTCCTAGATTGGTTAGCTGTCGCTTGGGAGCCTCCTACTTCATGTTGTGCAGTTGAACCAAGATGTTTGTAAGGGCAAGGAGATCGCCTACTTCATGAAGATCTGTCGTGAGTAAGGTTAGTCCTCCGTGGACGGAAGCCGTGGTGGGATAGACAAGGCCACTTCTTTGTGGACCCTCCGTGGGTGGATCCCTCAGTGGACTCTCGCAGTCGTTACCCTCCGTGGGTTGAAGTCTCCACTAACATGGACGTACGATAGTGCCACCTATCGGAACCATGCCAAAAATTGTCGTGTCAACCTCATGTGTTTGATCTTCATTCTCTTCTCCTCTACATTACACTTGCATGTTTTAGACTCCGCTGCTATACTCTTAGAACTACTTGTGTAGGGTACCTAGACCTGTTAGAACTGCTAGATTTCTGCCGTCCTAGAAATTAGGTTAGGCCGGAAATTTTATCTTGACAAGTAGTCTATTCACCCCCCCTCTAGACACGTAATCTATCGATCCCTCAATTGGTATCAGAGCAAGGTCTCCAAAACCTTGGTTTAACAACCATTGGAGGAAGATGAATGTGACTAGTTCCCAAATTTTGAGTTGTAGAGTGCCTATTCTTGATGGGGAGTACTTTAGACAATGGAAAGATGAAATGTTTGTTATATTTGATGAGTTCCATTTGCGGAAGTATATTGAATATCCCTATGCACCTCCCACTGACCCCATACATCCTTCTGATGATGATGAAGTTAACATGCTTGGCAACCTCAACACTGTCAATCTTATCATTAGAGGTTTACCAAGAAACGTGCTTAATCAGTTGGAAAACTTTGAGTGTTCTCATACTTTGGGGAAAGACTTAGAGGAAAGATATCCAAATTATTCCTTGAAAAATCTTGATATCATTGTTCACAAATACATTGATTTCCATAAAATGAAGCCAATCGATCTGAACTTCGATATATGCTTATTTGAGCTTCGTGACCTCATGCATGCCAAAGGAAATGTCATTACCATCAACACTATCATTGTTGCAGCCATTCGAATGCATAAGCTTGAATATTGTAATAGTCAAAATTGTGATGAAACACTTTCTCTTACGAGGAAACTTCATCCGATGATGATTATGCGGAACGTGGCTACTACAATGATGATGTGGACTACGACACCGAGTGTGGGAAGACCATGAAGAATCTCAGTCTTATGGCTAACCTTAAAGACTACATGGCCGGTGGAAAGGAGTGGGTTATCGACAGTGCATGCACAGATCACATGACCGGAGATAAAGACATGTTCCATGAGATTACACCAAACCATGGACCTCGGAAGTATATGACTTTTGGATACAACTCCAAAGGTAAGGTACTTGGTATTGGTAAGGTGGTCGTATCTCATGACAGTTCCATTCAGAATGTAATGCTAGTAGAATCTCTTGGCTAAAATCTACTTTCCGTATCTAGACTAGCAGATTTCGGTTTCGATGTGCTATTTATGAAAGTTGAATGCCGAGTATTTCGTAGCGACAATCATAACATCGTCTTTACTGGTTTCCGTAGAGGTGATCTATACATTGTTGATTTCTCTAAGATTTCCAAACCCCGTACATGCCTTGTTGCAAAATCTTCTAAATGTTGGTTATGGCATAGAAGGCTTGGACATGTTGGTATGCGTAATCTTGACAAACTTATCAAAGGTGATCATATTCTTGGTGTTTAAGATGTTATATTTGACAAAGATAGACTTTGTAGTGCCTGTCAAGCAGGAAAACAGGTTGGAGGAAGTCATCCCGTGAAGAACATCATGACCACAAGAAGACCCCTCGAGCTGGTTCACATGGATCTCTTTGGTCCCAATGCTTACAAGAGCCTCGGTGGAAATTCTTATGGTCTAGTCATTTTTGATAATTTTTCCAGATTTACGTGGGTGTTCTTTCTAAATGATAAGTTGCAGGTACAAATGATCTTCAAGAACTTCGCTCGAAAAGCTCAAAACCAGTTTGAAGTGAAGATCAAGAAGGTTCGGAGCGACAACAGAACGGAGTTCAAGAACACTAATGTGGATACTTTTCTTGACGAAGAAGGTATCTCACATGAGTTCTCGGCGACGTACACACGTCAACAAAATGGAGTTGTTGAGCGGAAGAACCGGGCGCTCATAGATATGGAGAGAACGATGCTTGACGAATACAAGACTCCAAGACACTTTTGGGCAGAAGCCGTGGAAACAACTTGATATGCCATAAACCGACTCTACTTGCACAAGCTTCTCGGTAAAACAGCATACGAGCTACTCACCGGTAACAAACCCCAAGTTGGATACTTTCGAGTATTCGGCTCTAAGTGCTATATTCTTCGTAAGCATCATCGATCTAAATTTGCACCTAAATCTTATGAAGGTTTCCTTCTTGGTTATGGATCAAACTCTCACGCCTACCATGTCTACAACAACTTCACTCGAAAAGTTGAAGAGACGTTAGATGTGAAGTTTGATGAGACTAATGGTTCGCAAGTCGAACAATTGCCAATTGATATAGGAGATAAGGAACCTTCGAAAGCTATCAAATATTTGTCCATTGGCAAGATTTGTCCCATGGAGGTGAAGGAAAACACTTCATCAACTCAAGTGGAAGCTCCTACTTTACATCAAGGCAAACCACAATATGACATGGAAGCATCCACAAGCGGTACACGACATGATGAAGAAGAGGAAGAAGTACATCATGATGATCCTCCTCAACCTTCCTCACCACCACCTCAAGGAAAAGATGATGCCAACGGTAATGCTGAAGATGATGATGAAGAAGAAGATCCTCCACCAAACAAGAAGAAGTTGTCAAGAGTTAGAGCAAGAGTGGACAGAGATTATCCGCTGAAACAAATCTACAGTGACATAAACAACGGGACAATCACTCGCTCTAAATCTTGATTAGCTGACTTCTGTGAGAATTATTCTTTCATATCTAGCATTTAACCCTTGAAGGTAGAAGAAGCTCTCCAAGATACATATTGGGTAATGCCATGCATGAAGAGCTACACAACTTTGAGAGGAACCAAGTTTGGAGACTTGTTGAAAAACGATAAGGCAAGCAGAATATCATTGGTACAATATGGGTGTTTCGGAACAAGGAAGATTAAGATGGACAAGTTGTACGCAACAAGTGGTACAATATGTATGCAAGTCGAAGGTATGGAGTATGGTGAGATTCATGCTCCTGTTGCTAGACTTGAATCCATTCGTATTCTTCCAGCTTATGCCAATCAACATGATATAACTCTCTACCAAATGGATAATAAAAGTGCCTTTATCAATGGAGAAATTGAATAGGAAGTTTATGTTAAACAACCTCCTGGTTTTGTGAACCCTAAGAAACCTGGTCATGTTTACAAACTTCGCAAAGCTTTATATGGCCTTAAACAAGCACCTAGAGCTTGGTACAAACGCCTAACAAAGTTTCTCATTGAAAAGGGATTTGAGATTGGCAAAATTAATGCAACCTTATTCACTAAAATAGTAAATGCAAACTATTTGTATGTCAAATATATGTGGATGATATTATCTTTGGTTCTGCTAACCCACATTTTAGTGACAAGTTTGGAAAGCTGATGTCAGAGAAGTACGAGATGTCCATGATGAGTGAACTGAAGTTCTTCCTTAGATTACAAATCAAAAAGTTGAGAGAAGTTACATTCATATCTCAAACCAGGTACACCAAGGACTTGATCAATAAGTTGAACATGCAAGAATGCAAAGGTATGAGAACCCCCATGCCTACTACTGGACATCTTGACCTCACTAAGGATGATGCGCCCGTTGATCAAAAGGTTTATCGATTAATGATAGGATCATTGTTATATCTATGTGCCTCTCATCCTGATATCATGCTAAGTGTGTGCATGTGTGCCCGCTATCAAGCAGCACCTAAAGAATGTCATCTATTGCCAGTGAAAAGTATAGTGAGATACCTTATACATACACCAAGCTTTGGCACATGGTATCCCAAGGGATCCTCTTTTGATCTTGTTGGCTATTTCGACTCGGATTATGCTGGAGACAAGGTTGATAGAAAATCCACCTCGGGTACATGTCAATTTCTTGGGAGATCTCTTGTCTCTTGGACATCTAAGAAACAAATCTCGATATCCTTATCAACAGCCGAAGCAGAATACATTACCGTTGGATCATGTTGTGCTCAATTACTATGGATCTCTCAAACGCTTAAGGATTATGGCATTCATGTTATAAAAGTCCCATTGTTGTGTGACAATGAAAGTGCGACATCATTTCATCTGTGATCATGTTGCCAAAGGAGATATTGATCTCACGCATGTTCGTACTAACAAACAACTAGCTGATATTTTCACCAAACCACTTGATGAGTAAGTGTTTTGTCATTTGAGGAGTGAGTTGAACATCATTGATGCTTCAAACTTGAGGTAGACTCACTCGTATACATGCATGGGCATGAGCTTGACTAACCATTCCTTGATGCCATTGATATGACCATCTTATGTCTTGGAAACTATGCTCCCTTGTATTGTATCTAACCTTTTGTAGGTGCTTGGGTGAAATACACTCCACAAGACTGCAACCAACTCCAAGCAAAAGCAATCTTGAAATGGCCAAGTATAAACAACCTATTTCTTCGGAGATGAAGGAAGAAGACAACAAAATCATATCCTCGACAACACTATGATTATGAATTTCACTCATGTCATTTGGATATATTATGTTCTTCCTTGCGTGATTAACCATTGTAGGTGGAAAGTGAACCAAAACGACATGGATTGCTCCCAACACAAGATGATCTTCATTAACCTTGAGAATCCACAACAAGTTCACCTACATGCTACGTCAACAACATCATTCGAAGGTATGTACTCATATCCTTGATAAAGCTCTACACCAATTAATGGACTAAAGCAACTCAAGAGATATGAAGAAATCGAAATGCTTAATCGAAAAATGGTAACCCCATTTTGAGTTTAACTATGAGTATGACCTATGATCAAGCATCCTTCCTTGACTCCTCAAGTCAAATACTCTAATATAGGTGACCTAGTCACCGCCCCACATCTAGATGGAGAATATCGTATGGTTCACATTTGATCTTTCATATTCTTAGAACCATCCCTCTCTCATCTATATGTGTGTATTTTCAAAAAAAAAAGAATACTTTTTGTTTAACTGTATTGGAATTATCGTTCTATTTACACTGGACTTTTGAAACAATACTTCCGATCAACCTAGTTTCTGTTAAAGAGTTGACTATCATTCCCACTCGGTTTCACCAGATTGGGAAACTCGGTCCAACTGATTTCTCCCAGAGGACAAAATATTAATCTCAGTTCTACCGAATCATTATGCCTCGGTGACTCTGATCTTTCTAACCTTGTTGCTCTGATAAATTTCTTCCGGAATATTGTCTTAGGGGGAGACAACTTCTCTAGGGGGAGAAAAATCTCAGTGATCCCACGCAATATAAGAGGGAGAATTATCAAGGATCCCTACCATAGGGGGATATCATTGATCTTATCCATACCTAAGGGGGAGAACATTCGATGAGCCCTACGAAATATCTAAGGGGGAGAAAAGCTAAATTAAAGGAACCCTTACAAAAGTGAGAAGTATCCAGGATCTGTATCTCTCAATGAGCCCTTACCCTCTGCCTTTCTTTTTGGTAATTATGCCAAAGGGGGAGAAATATCATCAAAGCTTCCATTCAATGAACCTACTTATAGGGGAGATATATCATCAAGAAGCTTATACAAAAAGTGGGAGAAACAACATTAAGGGGATATACTTGTATCAAACCTTACACATTAAGGGGGAGAGAGATAAACATGGCTTTATTTGTTTGAACATATTTTTTTCCATGCCTACTCCCTATATATACAAGCTATGATTCAGGGGGAGAGGAAACTTTACATATTTATCCTTAGGGGAGAAGAGTTCTTGTTTATTGAAGACATATTGAAGACGTATTTCTTCAATTTCTTGGTATCTTTGAAGTTCTTTGCATCTTTACAACAAGGTACTCTTGTGTTATCTGATACGTCCATTTTGCATCATGCTTTCATGTTGATATTTATTGCTTTTTGGGCTGTTATATTACTTGTGGTACCATATTTATGCCTTTTCTCTCTTATTTTGCAAGGTTTATTTGAAGAGGGAGAATTCAGGAAGCTGTAATTCTGGACTCAAAAAGGAGCAAATCCTAGTCCACTATTATGCACATCTCCAAATGCCCTGAAAAGTTACGTGGATTTTCTTGGGATTATATAAAAAATACTAGGCAAAAGAACTACCGGAGGGGGGCTGCCAGGGCGCCACAAGCCCTGACACCGCCACCCCCTGGTGGCGGAGTGGGGGCTTGTGGGCTCCCTGACGGCCCACTAGCCCCCCTCTTTTGCTATATGAAGCATACTGGTCCACAAAAAATCAAGGGGGAGATTTTTCGTGGTTTCGCCGCCGCCACGACGCGGAACTTGAGCAGATCCAATCTAGAGCTCCGGCAGGACGATCCTGCCGGGGAAACTTCCCTCCTGGAGGGGGGAATCGTCACCATTGTCATCACCAACACTCCTCTCGTCGGAGGGGAGGCATCTTCATCAACATCTTCATCAGCACCATCTCCCCTCCAATCCCTAGTTCATCTCTTGTAACCAATCTTCGTCTCACAACTCCGATTGGTACTTGTAAGGTTGCTAGTAGTGTTGATTACTCTTTGTAGTTGATGCTAGTTGGATTACTTGGTGGAAGAGTTTATGTTCAGATCCTTGATGCTATTCATTACACCTCTGATCATGATTATGATTATGTTTTGTGAGTAGTTACTTTTGTTCCTAAGGACATGGGATAAGTCATGTTAATAATAGTCATGTGAATTTGATATTCGTTCGGTATTTTGATATGCTGTATGTTGTTTTTCCTCTAGTGGTGTTATGTGAACATCGACTACATAACACTTCACCATATTTGTGCCTAGAGGAAGGCATTGGGAAGTAGTAAGTAGATGATGGGTTGTTGGAGTGACAGAAGCTTAAACCCCAGTCTATGCGTTGCTTCGTGAGGGGCTGATTTGGATCCACTAGTTTAATGCTATGGTTAGACTTTGTCTTAATTCTTCTTTTGTAGTTGCGGATGCTTGCGAGAGAGGTTAATCATAAGTGGGATTCTTGTCCAAGTAAGGGCAGTACCCAAGTGCCGGTCCACCCACATATCAAACTATCAAAGTAACGAACGTGAATCATATGAACATGATGAAACTAGCATGACAGAAATTCCCGTGTGTCCTCGGGAGCGTTTTTCCTCCTATAAGACTTTGTTCAGGCTTGTCCCTTGCTACAAAAGGGATTGGACCACTTGCTGCACCGTTTCTACTACTTGTTACTTGTTACTTTTTGCTCGCTACATTTCACCTCGCTACACAATCACTTGTTACCGCTACTTTCAGTGCTTGCAGTTATTACCTTGCTAAAATCCGTTTATCAGAGCCTTCTGCTCCTCGTTGGATTCAACACTCTTACTTATCAAAAGGACTACGGTTGATCCCCTATACTTGTGGGTCATCAAAACTCTTTTCTGGTGCCGTTGCCGGGGAGTGAAGCGCCTTTGGTAAGTGGAAATTGGTAAGGAAACATTTTTATACTGTGCTGAAATTTATTGTAACTTGTCACTATGGAAACTGTTCCTTTGAGGAGTTTGTTCGGGGTATCTTCACCACGAACGGAAGCACGAGGAGTTGCTCCTCAACCTGAGGTACCTACTGAAAATATCTTTTATGAAATTCCTTCGGGTATGCTTGAGAAACTGCTCGCTAATCCTTTCACAAGAGATGGATCTTCACATCCAGACTTGCATCTAATCTATGTAGATGAAGTTTGTGGTTTATTTAAGCTTGCAGGTTTGCCCGGGGATGAGGTAAAGAAGAAAGTCTTTCCTTTATCTTTGAAGGATAAGGTGTTGACATGGTATAGGCTATGTGATGATACTGGATCATGGGGCTACAATCGGTTGAAATTGGAATTTCATCAAAAGTTCTATCCTATGCATTTAGTACATCATGATCAGAACTTTATTTATAACTTTTGGCCTCGTGACAGGGAAAGCATAGCTCAAGCTTGGGGGAGGCTTAAATCAATGCTATATTCATGCCCCAATTATGAGCTCTTGAGATAAATCATCACTCAAAACTTTTATGCCCGGCTTTCTCATGAAGATCGTACCATGCTTGACACTTCTTGTGCTGGTTCTTTTATGAAGAAGGATATTGATCACAAGTGGAATTTATTGGAGAGAATAAAACGCAACTCTGAAGATTGGGAGCTGGAGGAAGGTAAGGAGTCAGGTATGAATTTCCAGTTTGATTGTGTTAAATCTTTTGTTGAGACAAACACTTCTAGAGATTTTAGCGCTAAGTATGGACTTGACTCTGAGATAGTAGCTTCTCTATGTGAATCTTTTTCTGCTCATGTTGATCTTCCCAAAGAGAAGTGGTTTAAATATCATCCTCCTGTAGAAAGCAACATAGCCAAAACCAATCAAGTTGAGGAGAAAGTCATTGCTTTTAGTGATCCTGTTGTTCCTTGGCTTACACTGAGAAACCACCATACCCTGCTAGGATAAAGGATTATTCTAAAGCTCCAACTATGATATGTAGGGGTTACATTAGACCACTTGCACCCCCTGAGGAGATTAGAGTTGAACCTAGTGTTTCTATTATCAAAGATCTCTTAGCAGAAGACATAGACGGACATGTTATCAAATTCTGTGAGGACTCCGCTAGAATTGCTAAACCTCACGCGAAAGACAAACACGGACCTGTAGTTGGCCGGCCCGTTGTTTATGTCAAGATAGGAGATCACTGTTACCATGGTTTATGTGATATGGGAGCTACTATTAGTGCAATACCCCGTTCTCTATAGTATGAAATCAAAAATGAGATTGCACCTGCTGAGTTAGAACCCATAGATGTCACTATGACGCTAGCTAATAGAGACACTATCTGCTCTCGGGGAATTGTGAGAGACGTAGAAGTCCTGTGTAAGACGAAGTATCCTACTAATTTCCTCGTCCTTGGTACTGCAAAAGATAGCTTTTGTCCCATCATATTTGGTAGACCCTTTCTCAACACTGTCAATGCTCACATTGATTGCATTAAGCAGACTGTTACAGTAAGTTTCGAGGGTGTGTCTCATGAATTTAACTTCTCCAAGCCCATGAAAGAGAGTCGTCTGGTAGGGATGAAATCATTTCTCTTGCCTCTATTGCCGTACCTCCTACGGATCCTTTAGAGCAATATCTGCTTGTGCATGAAAATGATATGCATATGGAGGAGAGAGTTGAGATAGATAAAATTGTCTTAAAACAATATCCTATTCTCAAGAATAATCTGCCTATTGAACTGCTTGGGGATCCTCCCCCACCAAAGGGTGATCCTGTGTTCGAGCTTAAACAGTTGCCTGATACTCTTTAGTATGCCTATCTTGATGAGAAGGAGATATATCCTGTCATTATTAGTGCTCTCCTCTCAGAGCGCAAAGAGAAGAAGTTACTAAAAACTCTGAGGAAGCACCACGCTGCTATTGGATATACTATTGATGATCTTAAGGGTATTAGTCCTACTCTATGTCAGCACAAGATTAAAACCAATCCTGACTTTAAACCAGTTGCTGATCATCAAAGGAGATTAAATCCTAAGATGAAAGAGGTCGTTAGAAAAGAAATATTAAAGCTTCTGGAAGCAGGAAACATTTATCATGTTGCTCATAGTGATTGGGTAAGTCCAGTACATTGCGTACCTAAGAAGGGATGTATCACCGTCGTTCCTAATGATAAGGATGAACTAATCCCACAAAGGATTATTACTGGCTATAGAATGGTGCTAGACTTCCGGAAACTGAACAAGGCAACCAGGAAAGATCATTATCCTTTGGCGTTCATCGACCAAATGCTAGAAAGGCTATCAAAACACACACACACTTCTGCTTTCTAGACGGTTATTCAGGTTTCTCGCAAATACCTGTTGCACAATCTGATCAAGAGAAAACCACTTTCACCTGCCCTTTCGGTACCTTTGCCTATAGACGTATGCCTTTTGGCTTATGTAATGCACCTGCCACCTCCCAAAGATGTATGATGGCTATATTCTCTGACTTTTGTGATTGACCTCATGGATGACTTCTCCGTTTACGGGTCTTCCTTTGATGATTGCCTCAGCAACCTTGATCAAGTCTTACAGAGATGCAAAGAAACCAACCTCGTCTTGAATTGGGAGAAGTGCCACTTTATGGTTAATGAAGGTATCGTCTTAGGACACAAAATCTCTGAAAGAGTCATTGATGTTGATAAGGCTAAGGTTGATGCAATTGAGAAAATGCCTTGCCCCACAGATATCAGAGGTATATGAAGTTTCCTAGGTCATGCTGGTTTCTATAGAAGGTTCATTAAAGACTTCTCTAAGATTTCTAGGCCTCTTACCAACCTCTTGCAGAAGGATGTTCCTTTTGTTTTTGATGAGGATTGTGAGGAAGCTTTCGAAATACTTAAGAAGGCCTTGATAACCACACCTATTGTTGAACCACCTGATTGGAACTCGCCCTTTGAAATCATGTGCGACGCTAGTGATTACGCTGTTGGTGTTGTTCTAGGACAAAGAGTTGACAAGAAGTTGAATGTTATTCACTACGCTAGTAAAACTCTAGACAATGCCCAAAGAAACTATGCCACTACGGAGAAGGAATTTTTAGCAGTCGTGTTTGCATGTGAAAAGTTCAGATCTTACATAGTTGACTCCAAAGTCACTATTCACTCTGATCATGCTGCTATTAAGTACCTCATGGAGAAGAAGGACGCTAAGCCTAGGCTAATCAGATGGGTTCTCCTGCTACATGAATTTGATTTGCACGTCGTTGACCGAAAGGGTGCTGATAACCCTGTAGCAGATAACTTGTCTAGGCTAGAGAATGTCCTTGATGACCCACTACCTATTGATGATAGCTTTCCTGATGAGCAATTAAGTGTCATCCGCAGTTCACATAGTGCACCGTAGTGTGCCGATTATGCAAACTATATCGTAGCCAAATACATACCACCAAAGTTCACCTATCAACAAAAGAAGAAATTCTTCTTTGATTTGAGACACTACTTTTGGGATGATCCTCACCTTTATAAGGAAGGAGTATATGGTGTTATTAGACGTTGTGTGCCTGGACATGAACAGGGACAGATCCTGCAGAAATGTCATTCCGAAGTCTACGGAGGACACCATGCTGGAGATAGAACTGCCCATAAGGTATTCCAATCAGGTTTCTATTGGCCCACCCTCTTCAAGGATGCCCGTAAGTTTGTCTTGTCTTGTGACAAATGCCAAAGGATAGGGAACATCAGTAAGCGTCAAGAGATGCCTATGAACTATTCACTTGTCATTGAACCATTTGATGTCTGGGGCTTTGATTATATGGGACCCTTCTCGAGTTCCAATGGGTATACTCACATCTTAGTTGCTATGGATTACGTTACTAAGTGGGTAGAAGCTATCCCCACTAAAAAAGTTGATCACCACACCTCTATTAAGATGCTTAAAGAAGTCATATTCCCAAGATTTGGAGTCCCTAGATACTTGATGACTGATGGCGGTTCACACTTCATTCATGGTGTTTTCCGCAAGATGCTAGCTAAGTATGATGTCAACCATAGAGTTGCATCTCCTTATCATCCTCAGTCTAGTGGTCAAGTTGAGTTGAGTAATAGGGAGATCAAGTTGATCTTACAAAATACCATCAATAGATCTCGAAAGAACCGGTCTAGCAAACTTGACGATGCACTATGGGCTTATAGGACTGCTTATAAGAATCCCATGGGCATGTCACCGTATAAAATGGTTTACGGTAAGGCCTGCCATTTACCTCTTGAGCTGGAACACAAAGCTTATTGGGCAATCAAAGAGCTCAACTTTGATTTCAAACTTGCAGGTGAGAAGCGGTTGTTTGATATCAGCTCGTTAGATGAATGGAGAGCCCAGGCATATGAGAATGCCAGGTTGTTCAAGGAAAAGGTTAAGAGATGGCATGACAAACGAATACACAAACGAGAGTTCAATGTAGGTGATTATGTCTTGCTATACAATTCTCGTTTGAGATTCTTTGTAGGCAAGCTTCTCTCTAAATGGGAAGGTCCCTATGTTGTCGAGGAAGTATATCGTTCTGGTGCCATCAAAATCAATAACACGGAAGGAAATTTTCCTAGAGTGGTAAATGGGCAAAGAATCAAGCATTACATCTGTGGTACTCCCATAAATGTTGAGACCAATATCATCAATGTCATAACTCTAGAGGAGTACATAAGGGATGTTTATCATCCTGTTTCAGACCTTGAAAACGAAGATATATCTGTTTCGGTAAGAAATTGGACTCCGATACTTTTCCAATAGGAAATTCTTCCGTTTTGGAATTTTCGGAAAATTAGAAAAATAAAAAGCAGTCCGGAGAGCGAACGAGGCGGCCACAAGCCCTGCCACCGCCCCCTACCCCCTGGTGGCGGAGGGCAATCTTGTGGGCACCTCGTGTGCCTCCCGGACTCCGTTTTCTTGCGGAGGACTCCTTCTGGCCCAGAAAAAATCAATATATAGTCACCCGAAGGTTTTGATCTCCGTATCGCGCAGTTTTTCTCTGTTTTCGTTTCGAGCTTGTTGTCTGCTGCAGATTTAGAGCAAAGATGTGTCAGGAATCTGTTGGGGAGAATGATCTTCACCAAGTTCATGAGGAAGTAGATGCTGATCTAAAAAGAGTAGAAGTCACAGAAGCCAGGGACCAAGCTAAGGAGAAAACCCAAGCTAGGGAGGAAGTTCAATCTATGTTCAACATTGAAGACGTTGAAGGAGTAGATTTTCTCCAACCCTTCCTCCACGTGTTGTCTCCATCCTTGATTGAACTCTTGAGGTTTTGCGAAACAACTCGTGCTAGCAATATTTCTCTTTATCATGAAGTTGTTATGCTGGAAAACCATGTCATAGATCTCAAAGGTATAAATCAAAGATTGATTGCTCTCTTGGAATCAAAGGCGACAACAACACCACCATCACCACCAAAGGAAGACAACTAAGCATTGGTATGGGCAATCCCCTTGGCTTCTGCCAAGCTTGGGGGAGTTGCCCTGGTATCGTATCACCTTTATATCTTTTGCTTTTACCTTTGTTTTAGTTCTTTCCTTTTTAGTTTTTATTTCTTCTCTTAGAGGAATAAGTCATTAGTTTTTAGTTTGAGTATTTTGCTTTTGTCTCTCCCCCGATGTATTCGAGCTTACAAGCTATATAATAAAGAGTGTCTTAGTTAAGGGCTTTGCTTTGTGCCATGATCAAAAGTATGAAAAGAACGATAGCATAAAGATCATGAGACGATCTTATGGAAAGTGATAACTTCACTTTTGACACGTATGATGATTGCAACTTGTTGAGAATAAATGAACATAGACATTAGTCATTGTTGCAATTAATAAGAAGTAATAAGGAAAGAGAGGTTCACATATAAATATATCATCTTAGACACTTTTTACAATTGTGAGCACTCACCAAACTATTACATGCTTAGGAGTAGATGTCGGACAAGGAAGACAACATAATGAATTCTGTTTGCTTGGTTCCAAACAATGTTATATGATTAGAGATCCCTTAGCATGTGACGATTGCTTCCACCTCATATTAGCCAAAACTCCCGCACCAAGTAGAGATACCACTTGTGCATCCATAAACCTCCAACCAGTTTTGCCATGAGAGTCCACCATACCTACCTATGGATTGAATAAGATCCTTCAAGTAAGTTGTCATCGGTGCAAGCAATAAAAATTGCTCTCTAATATGTATGATCTATTAGTGTGTGTAAAATAAGCTTTGTACGAACCTGTGATGAGGAAGACATAAAAGCGACAGACTGCATAATAAAGTTCTTTATCACAGGAGGCAATATAAAGTGGCGTTCCTCCGCACTAAGAGGACACGCATTCAAACCTCAAAAGCGCATGACAACCTCTGCTTCCCTCTACGAAGGGCCTATCTTGTACCTTTACTTTTTTCCCTTGTAATAGTCATGGTGATCATCACCAATTCCCTATTTTTGCCTTTGTCTTGGCTACCGTCACATGTTTGGGAAAGATCTATATTCATATATCAACTTGGAGTTGAGTACTTATGCTTTATTGTTGTTGACTTTACCCTTGAGGTAAACCGTTGGGAGGCAAAACTATAAGCCCCTATCTTCCTCTGTGTCTAGCTGAAACTTTGACACCATGAGTACCACGTGAGTTGTAACCATTGTGGAAAACAAAAGAGATGATTGAGTATGTGGGTTTGCCTTTCAAGCTCTTATTTACTCTTTCTGATGTTGTGATAAATTGCAATTGCTTCAATGACTATGGACAGTTGTTGGTTACTTCTCGGTAAGGTTTTTGCTTCATGCTTTGCTTTGTGAAGGAATTGTTACTTTCCCATAAGAATCTTTATGATGAATTGCTGTTCTATGTGTGATCATGATGCCCTCATGTCCGTATTATGTTTTATCGACACCTTCGTCCCTCAAGATGTGGACATGTTTATGGAACTTGGTTTTCGCTTGAGGACAAGCGAGGTCTAAGCTTGGGGGAGTTGATACGTCCATTTTGCATCATGCTTTCATGTTAATATTTATTGCTTTTTGGGCTGTTATATTACTTGTGGTACCTTATTTATGCCTTTTCTCTCTTATTTTGCAAGGTTTATTTGAAGAGGGAGAATTCAAGCAGCTGGAATTTTGGACTGGAAAAGGAGCAAATCCTAGTCCACTAATATACTGCACATCTCCAAATGCCCTGAAAAGTTACGTGGATTTTTTTGGGATTATATAAAAAATACTCGGCGAAAGAACTACCGGAGGGGGGATGCCAGGGTGCCACAAGCCCTGACACCGCCACCCCCTGGTGGCGGAGTGGGGGCTTGTGGGTTCCTTGACGGCCCACTAGCCCCCCTCTTTTGCTATATGAAGCGTCCTGGTCCAGAAAAAAAATCAAGGGGAGGGGGCTTTTTCGTGGTTTCGCCGCCGCCATGAGGCGGAACTTGAGTAGATCCAATCTAGAGCTCTGGCAGGACGATCCTGCAAGGGAAACTTCCCTCCCGGAGGGGGGAATCATCGCCATCGTCATCACCAACACTCCTCTCGTCGGAGGGGAGGCATCTTCATCAGCACCATCTCCTCTCCAATCCCTAGTTCATCTCTTGTAACCAATCTTCATCTCACAACTCCGATTGCTACTTGTAAGGTTGCTAGTAGTGTTGATTACTCTTTGTAGTTGATGCTAGTTGGATTACTTGGTGGAAGAGTTTATGTTCAGATCCTTGATGCTATTCATTACACCTCTAATCATGATTATGATTATGTTTTGTGAGTAGTTACTTTTGTTCCTAAGGACATGGGATAAGTCATGTTAATAATAGTCATGTGAATTTGATATTCGTTCGTTATTTTGATATGATGTATGTTGTTTTTCCTCTAGTGGTGTTATGTGAACGTCGACTACATAACACTTCACAATATTTGGCCCTAGAGGAAGGCATTGGGAAGTAGTAAGTAGATGATGGGTTGCTGGAGTGACTGAAGCTTAAACCCCAGTCTATGCGTTGCTTCGTGAGGGGCTGATTTGGATCCACTAGTTTAATGCTATAGTTAGACTTTGTCTTAATTCTTATTTTGTAGTTGCGGATGCTTGCGAGAGAGGTTAATCATAAGTGGGATTCTTGTCCAAGTAAGGGCAGTACCCAAGCGCCGGTCCACCCACATATCAAACTATCAAAGTAACGAACACGAATCATATGAATATGATGAAACTAGCATGAGAGAAATTCCCGTGTGTCCTCGGGAGCGTTTTTCCTCCTATAAGACTTTGTTCAGGCTTGTCCCTTGCTACAAAAGGGATTGGCCCACTTGCTGCACTGTTGCTACTACTTGTTACTTGTTACTTTTTTCTCGCTACGTTTCACCTCGCTACACAATCACTTGTTACCGCTACTTTCAGTGCTTGCAGTTATTACCTTGCTGAAATCCGTTTATCAGAGCCTTCTACTCCTCGTTGGGTTCGACACTCTTACTTATCGAAAGGACTACGATTTATCCCCTATACTTGTGGGTCATCATTATCTAAAATTTGTTTTCCCATGTGTACTTCCATGTCAAGACGTTCAAGATTCCGAAGGTAAATATATGCATCATATCGTTGTTCATGACGACCTCTTGTTTCTTGCACATATTGTTTGCAAGAGGAGTCTTGAACATGGAAGTCCTTCATTCACATATGTTTGATGCATATAGCCAAGATCCATATGACTTGTCTCTTCCTTCTACCTTGTGTGTGCCCATGCATTCCGAAACAACTATCCTTTAAAGGTATTGCACACATTTAGGGGGAGCTTGTACTAGTCATATATCTGTCAAAGTTGTCATGTCGTTATGAGTATATTTATTTGAAGCTTTGATTGTACGTTGTCATCCATTACTAAAGAGGGGGGATTTAAAGCACATATGCTCCCTTGGTGATTTTGATAATTCAAGACAACATACATTGCCTCTTGGACTAACACTTTTACCTAGATATTTCAGGTTTAGTCCATGAAGAGTTATGGCTTAAGGTTTATGTGGAGATGCCCCCGGATGCAAGAGAGGAATAATATTGGCTCAAGCTTCAAGCTAGAAGACTCTAAATTTTATATTTATGAGAAATCACTTTTGAGTCCATAGGAAAGTCAATAATATTAAAAGGGGGTGAGGTAGTAAAATGAACTAATTGCTCAAATGCTCAAAGTTAGCCACCGAATCACTCAGTCATTTTCCCACATATCCACTCCGTCAAGTTCCACATACACAATTCGGTGTCACCAACATTGCCACATTGGACCCACCGAGTTTTAACCTAAGACAGAACCCTAGCCATTCGCACCAAATCGGTGCAACCGAAACTGCATCGGTGCTACCGAGTTTAGTGTGACCAACATTCTATTGCCAAAATACACAAAATCAGAATTTCCGAGTTTGAGTATTGGTGCCACCGAGTTTGGCCATTTGACCGTTAGTCACCTTTTCGGTGCCACTGAGTTCTATATATCGGCCTCACCGAGATCCAAAAGTTCACCACTTTAGTGTTAATCGGTACCACCGAGTTTGCTCTTATGTGTGTAACGGTTGGATTTTGGCTGTTACCTATATATACCCCTTTACCCACCTCTCATTCATGGGAGAAGCACTCGGAACACACACTTCATTTCCAGATCCATTTTCTGAGAGAGAACCACCTATCATATGTTGAGACCAATGTATTCCAATCCAATCATTTGAATCTTGATCTCTAGCCTCCCCAAACTGCTTTCCACCAAATCAACATCTCCTACCCATGCATATTCTATGAGAGAGAGATTTGTGTTGAGGAGTCTATCTTTAGAAGCACAAGAGCAAGGAGTTCATTGATCTACCACATCTATTACCTTTTGGAGGGTGGTGCCTCCTAGATTGGTTAGGTGTCACTTGGGAGCCTCCGACTTGATGTTGTCGGGTTGAACCAATATGTTTGTAAGGGCAAGGAGATCGCCTACTTTGTGAAGATCTACCGTGAGTAAGGCTAGTCCTCCGTGAACGGAAGCCGTGGTGGGATAGACAAGGCACCTTCTTTGTGGACCCTCCATGGGTGGAGCCCTTCGTGGACTCTCGCAGTTGTTACCCTCCGTGGGTTGAAGTCTCCACTAACATGGACATATGATAGCGCCACCTATTGGAACCATGCCAAAAATCGTCGTGTAAACCTCATGTGTTTGATCTTCCTTCCCTTCTCCTCTACATTACACTTGCATGTTTTACTCTCCGCTGCTATACTCTTAGAACTGCTTGTGTAGGGTGCCTAGACCTGTTAGAACTGCTAGATTTCTGCCCTCCTAGAAATTGGGTTCGGCTAGAAATTTTATCTTAACAAGTAGTATATTCACCCCCCCCTCTAGACACATCTTCTATTGATCCCTCAACCGAAGATGGCATCAAGGTGCTTAACTCATAGAATATTGAGCATCTTCGTATGTTCTACCCATAAGGCGCGGTTGTCGGGCCCAGTCCCCGGCAACCACCTTTTGTACAAGCTTTGCCAAAGTTGCATGTAATCCTTTGTACAAAGCCAGACGCAGACCCTGTGCGTAAATAAATCTAGGCATTGCATCATATCATCATTTGCATGTGCATCACGCTTTACGCGTTTACTTGTGTTTTATGTCACTTCTGCCCTAGTTTACGAGTTATTAAGAGTGCTTGATGGACTTGTGATCCTTGTTATCGAGTCTCCCCTCTTTTCAAGAGGACGGAGCCTCTCTTTTGCTTTGTGTGTTTGACCTCTAGGTAAATAGGAAACACCGGAAGGTAAAGGATTGTGAACCATCACACCTTCAAGGGGGCCTCCACCCAAAGAGATAAGTTTAAACTACCTTGTCTTAAGCTCGGTTCCGTTCTTTTCCTTGAGGAAAACCTTGCTGCTCATTTTCCATTGTGTACAATGGAACTCTCCACACAACGAGAACCCTTGTCGGGATGAGCCGTCCTTCATCCCTTGTCGCTTATTAGCCTTGGGAAGGACCGCATCGATACTAGCAAGGGGGCTTGTCGGTGGACGGCGCTCATCCGTTTCTAGGGGGCTTGCTCCCCCTTCGACACATGCGTCTTGCACCAACCTGGCAGGGAATCCTGCATGGCATGTACATACAACACAACACAAATAGAAGGGCGGAGGGACAATACTCGGGAAACATGAACGACACCCATTTTATTCATTGTTTAGTAAAAATGGATAAAATAAGTTACATTCCCAGTAGGAAAAATTTAGCAAGAGCCCACAATCTTTTGCTTTATAAAAAGGTAAGTGCCATGTGATGCCCTTCTTGTCCCTCTCCTTTAGTGTAGGAGCCTCGAAGAGATTTCCTTTCAAGAATGATACAAATAAATCCATCAATTCTATGATCATGAGATATTTTCAACCCATGATTTCTTCGTTGAGCTACTTTGGGTGGATTTCACCTAAAGCCTTTCCTATGGATTATGCTATCATGGTGCTTGTCATTTGCCCAAGTTCTCATTGTATCCTCTTGGTGTAAGAAATTGTTCATATCTTGTTTCTCCCAATCAATCCTTGTTTCTGTTAGTGGCTGGTTGTCACTTCATTAGTTTGAAATTGTTTCCATAAGGCCACTACTATCTTGTTCTTTTCGTTGTTGTTTTTCCAACAACTCCGTCCAATTCTTCTTGCAAGGATGCTTGCCAAGTTCATTGGTGATGATAGTTGTCATTCTATCTTCATCCTCTTCTTCCGCTTGAGCTAGTTCTAATTCTCTTGTTCCGGAGGCATTGTGATGTTGCTCATTTGAGTCAATCTTGTTGTTCTATCAAGATCATGGCGTTCCCTTGTTCTATTTAGTTGTTTGTTGTGAATATTGTCTATTTCTTCCACCTTTTCGAATTTTTTGTCCCTTTTTCCTACCGAAGTGCTGCCGAAATTTTCCGTGAATTCTTGCTTCTTTCTCATATCATTCCTCATCGCTTTGCAACCTTCAAGGTTCATTGTTTTCACTCGTTTGTCAAATAAGCGACTAAGTTTTTACCTCTTGTTCTTTCTCATCCTCTCCCCCTTTTATTCTTGGATCTCGGGGCGAGATCCTCTTGTAGTGTAGGAGAGTTGTGACAGCCCGAGACCGACGCCCAGAAGATTCCCTTTCCTTTCCGTTTTCGTCGTGTGTCTATTTTATTCTTGTCGCATCATCATCGCATCATGCACATCATCAGTATTGAATCCGCATCCCGTTGCCGCCCGTTTTCAAAACTTGCATCGGTTGTTAGTTGCCGGTTCGCGTCGTTGTCCGTTCTTAGCCCGACCGCACACGCACGCGCCCGCGACATCGTCGAAACCCTGTTTTTAAAGTGTGCGTAAAAATTCCTCTGATCGGGTTGATATTTGTCGGGCGGTATTATTTATATATAGGTAGGCCGCCTGTCGAATTTCGTCGCGATCGGAGTTCGTCTGGTACCCGAACGGTCGACCGTAGCGGCACCGTGTTTTGTCTACCGTCGGACGTTTGTCGGTGTTTTAAAATTCGTTGCCGCGCCGCCCGTTCTCCCTCTCGTCTCCGGTATACCACCCTACACGGCCACGTACCCGTTCCCGCGTTCGGAATCGTCCGAAACCGACCCCACGGTTGGATCCGGAGCGCGATTCCGGTTAACCTAGTCCCCCCCTTTTTTTTCCAATAAATAGACCCCATGCATTATTCAGACAAACCCTCTCTCTCTCCCTCGGAATCCGTGCCAACCCTAATTCACTAGCGCAACCCCTCTCCCACCTCCCGCCGGCCGCCAGAGCCCGCGAGCCCGAGGCAGGCCCGCCCGAGCCCATCTGGGCCCGAGCCGCCGCCGCCCCCGATCTGCCCCGGATCCCCTCGCCTCCGCGCCGCCGTCACCCGCCAGCTCGAGGGGAGGAGCCCCCGAGCCCGCGCGTGCCGGTACCCAGCCGCCGTGCCTCGCCGGCCGGCGCGCCCCGCCACCTGCTTCCCCCTTGCCCCCGGCCGCCTGCATCGCCCGCCGTCGCCTCCCGAAACCGCAGTCCCGCGGCTCCTCGCTGGCTCGTCGCCGCGCCTCCTCACCGGCGTGCCGCCGCCCCGACCTGCCTCCGCTGCCGGATCGCGCCGCCACCTCTGGTCCCGACCGCCTGCCTCCACCCCGCCAGCGGCGCGCCGCCGCCCTGTGAGGATCGGGAGGACGACGAGGCCAACAGCGCTCGGTCGCCTCCCCTCGCGTTGACCGATCGCGGCCGAGGTCGGCCCAGCCCCGACCACAGCCCAGCGCCCTCCAACCGGCCTAGTGGCCTCCCCCAAGGTAATCCCCCGCCTAGGCGCATTTTAGATGATTTGCGCCCCCCTATTAGGCCCGTTAGTTATTTAGTTTTTTTCGGAATTTAATTAATTCTAGAATATAGACGATATTTAGAATGCCTGTAACTTTAAAACCGTAAATCGGATCGAGACATGTAATATAAGGTTTTGTGGTAATTTTGCGTGTAGAATACGAATTTGAAACATGCATAATTGTTTGACGTTGTTTAGCGTGACGGATGCCTAGAGTAACGTGCTGTTTTAATAGGATACGCCCCGTATTTCATTTTCGCGCAAGTACGGATTGTTCGTATGGCGTATTAGAAATGCCTATGTTTTAAGGACAATTATTCCACGTATTTTAGAGCGGTCATTGGTATTTTTACGTGTAGGGATTGCCGGTAATTTATTTTCTCGCATATAGGTTATTTTTCTCGCATTTATGTGCGGCATTATTTTGTGTTGCAAACCCCACATATTTTATATGTTTCCGGGGTAGAAAAATCCCATGGATTTTTCTGTTCAATTAGTTTTAACATTAGAGCAAATTAGTTCGCGCGATATTTTGCCGTGATGCCCTTTTGTTTAATTCGTAGGATTTATCCCGTGCTTCGTTTGACGGAGTTGTCAACTAGAGAGTTGTTCTTGGGTGTCTAGACTAGCCCCTGGTATTTTTAGTTGCAATATAAATGCATGTTTAGGTGTGTTTTAATTGCCCTCAAGTTGCTAGAAATAGTGCTGTTTTGGAGGAGCTGAAATATTTCTAAGTCTGGAATCTGTTATATTTTGTTGCTATCTTGTCTTGCTTGCATCTTGTGATCTGTAGCTCTTTTGAGGTTGGTCCAATGGAGTTAGTTGTACCCCCTGTGTTTCTCTAGCATGAGGTAAATTTTCATGCCATTTGGAGTCCTGTAGCTATAGGTTTTGCTGCTGTCAATATAGCTACAGTCGAAAACTACACTTTCATGAGGTGTAATTTTCACTAAGTCTGAAATAGTGTGTGGGATGCCATTTTGTGACTTCTTTCTCTAGTGATCCTTGCTTCCATGCTAGTTGTTGTTAGTTGCTTGTAGTAGTGCTTCTTGCCCTCTTCCGTGCCATGCCTTGGTTGAGCATATCGGAGTTGTGTGTCCGTAGTTGTGGGGCGTAGAAGAAGCTATGTGACAGTTTTTGGCAGGTTGTAGTCATTTCTTGTTTTGCTCGTAGTTTTTGAACCGTAGCTCGGATTTGATCGTGTCCTACATGAATCTTGCTTAGAATCTCGTGTAGTTTCATTTTCTCGTGCTGTTTGTATGTTTTGAAGTGCCCGTGACCGTCGTTGCACACATTTTGCATTCATGCCATCATATCTTGCGGTGCTTGTAACTTTTGATCCGTAGCTCCGTTGGAGATGTTCTTTATGTGTAGATTGCTTGAAATGACGTGTAGACTCACGTTAACCTATTTGTTTTTCCGTTTAGCAACTAATTAAATGTGTTAATTCAGATCTGGACAGAATTGTAAATTAACGTGTGAGGTCGTCTCGGAGGTGCTATATGTCATTTCCGACCTCATTTAAAATGCCTAGATAGGTAGTTTAATTGTGCTTCACCTCTTGCCATGTTTAATCACATTTAATATTGTCGATAAGTAATCGGGAGTGAATTAAATAATTAACGTGGAGTTTCGTCAATATGCAACTCGTTGCATATTGAACTTCACTTAATGTGTAGTGTCTGTTTGTGTGAATTGTCATGCTGTGACTTGCATGTATTCAGCTGCACATGCATCATTTGTGTTGTGCATCGTGTGGTGAATTCCGTGTGTTGATTTGTGTTTCCGGTTTGCTTCGTCTCGATAGAGTTCCGTAGCGTGACGGATAGTGAGGA